>NW_027361675.1:61685000-62285000 GCF_039654945.1 Dendrobates tinctorius
ATTTATAGACAAATTGAATGACAACCATCTCAATATAAAATTAACCTTTAAATACAGTAAAAAGAGGATTGAGTTTCTTGATGTGATGTTAGAGATTGATGAAACCAATTTTATTACAACAGACGTATTTCTGAAAGCCACTGCCACAAACTCTCTCTTACATGCCACCTCGGCACATCACCCACAGACGGTTAGGGTGATACCGGTGGGTCAATTTTTGCGTATGAAACGCATTTGCTCTGACAATGAAAAGTTCCAAAAACAGGCCCATACCCTCACTTCTAGTTTAAAACAACGAGGGTACAATCATAAAATGATTAGGACCGGATATAGGAGAGCCCAACATACGCCTAGGAATCAATTATTGACTCAAAAACATAAGGCAAAAACAGCAGAGCAACCAGTGCATCTAATTACAACTTTTAACTCAAGATGGACAGACATGATGGCTGTGTTTAAGAAAACACTGGCCAATCCTTAGGGCAGATGAGGATTTATGTAAATTTTTACCTGCTAATCCTAGCGTCACGTGGAGGCGATCCAAGAATATAAAAGATCTGTTGACACGTAGTCACTATGTGGCACCAAAACAATCATTTTTTTTGGAGAAAATTGGTCCAAAATGGGGGAGTTTTCAGTGTGGCAATTGCTCAGCATGTAAGTATGTAGATAGAGCTTTTGTGTTTGATAATAGTGACAAAACGAAAACTTATACCTTTACACACCATATCACGTGTACTACAGAAATGGTAGTGTATTATGCCTACTGTCCGTGTAAGCTCATTTACGTAGGAATGACGACCAGGCAACTCAAGACGAGAGTCCTGGAACATGTGAGGGATATTAATAATGCAGCAACTACGCAAGATGAGAGTAGTTTGAAAACTATACCCAGGCATTTCCAAGCATGTCATAACAGTAACCCGAAGTGGCTTAAGGTAAAAGGTATAGATAGAGTACAGTTAGGGATACATGGAGGAGATTACAAAAAATAACTACTTAAAAGAGAAACCAAGTGGATTGTGATGCTAGAGACATGTGCCCCTAGAGGTCTGAACGAAGCATTGAGCTTCAAGCCCTTCTTATAGTAAGCGCGAATTTTAATTTATTGTGTGTTCCTTGTATGTAATAGTTTTAATTGGCATTATTGGCACACCTGGATCTCTTATCCTTCCCCCTATGTTTGAATATTTATTTATCATCTATTGTCTCTTTAGAAATATTGACTTAAGAATATTCTGGCCTATGGACACCAACTGTGGAGAGCTACCCATGAGGAATATCTATCAAAGCCAACCTATGTTATCTTACCATCTGGACCAACAGACATTAAAGAACAAAGAAAAAATTCCTGATATACAATTAATGGAATAATTATATATATTGAAAATCTATGTATGTTTGTTTAAATATGTCTTTCTTAAATATCAATAGGTTGGCCTTATGACATATTGGGAATTTATATGTTGGCTCATGAAGGTTTTAATAATGATATACATTATCTGTGTCAGTGATCCCATATATACCTAATTATACAATCTGGGGTTTGATATGCTTGGGATTATTGGCTGGTAGATTTGCGGTATTATGGGCTCCCCAATGTGTGAGATATGAGAGGTCGACCTCTTATAATTATAGCTTTGGGTACTGGTGGTTATTTAGTGGTTAATATATATTTTATCCGCTCACCATTGTTGGCCTTTTTATTGGTTAACATTTATCTCTGCATTTTGAGTGTTCATGGCAATGCCCCCTTTTTGTTATTCGATGACTGATAAGTATGGCGCATGAGGCAATTAGTATTCATGTGGAAGCAATTCTATTATATTATATATGTATGTATAATCCACACTCTCCAGCATTGTAGGCTTGAGCGCGTACCGCGCATGCGCAGTACTGCGGTGTGGCGGCCGGCGCTCTTGTGGGCGTTGCGTTGCCCGGCAACATACCTGGTCACATGACCGGATTGTGTCGCCATGTGACGTGCATCCTGAGCGCCGCCTGCCTCGCCGCGTCACAACATGGCGGGGACACGCCGAACACAGCCGTCAGTAATTGGAGACATTAGTGGGGGTATTTAAAGGAGTGAGACCCCATGCTTACCTACCTCCTGATGAAACTGCAGAGGCGGTGAAACGCGCGCCGGGGTGCGTCACAGGTCACCTATCCAGCTTACCAGACGGCAATATGACTGCAGGTAAATGGGCTATATACTGATTATTTAGGCTACCTCTTATTGGCTCTGACTATATTTTAGACAGCCATTTATTGTGCCATTATTTATCGATGTATGCATTTTGAAATAGGGAGCCAGTGATGGTATTGTCTTATTTATGTAACTGTTGTTAGTTCAGATTAGGGATGATGCTCCTGCTATGTGACATATGGTAGGATCATTGTTCCATGTATTTATTAATAACTGCCTGACGGTCTGGTTTATGTGGCTTTTTACAGTTTTCAGTTATTCACAGCTATATGCAATTGATTAGGGTTAGGTATTTACCACCCTCCATGCATACTATGTCTTATTGTGTGGAATTGTGCTATTATGATATGCTTTTTAATAGGTGCTTTGCATAAATAAAATTATTTTTGAATCTATGTGTTCCTTCGCTGTCTCTCTTTTGGTTTTATGGTCTAATATTCTGAAGGGATCATTAATATTTTTTTGTGATTTGAGGTATAACTTGTTTGGATTGAAAATGGCGGCTACAAGTCTGGACTGCGCAGGCACCGATTCCGGCGCCACAACCCGCCCTCTCCTGACCTCATGAAGGCGCAACACCCCGCTGTAACAGCAACACCGGCTCGGTAAGGTGTTGCAGAGATTGCGGTATGCGTTCAGTGCTTACACATACCGCGATCTCTTGGGGGTCTGCCTCACTCTGTGGGGGATGCATCATTCTGTCTGGAGCAAGACTGCGCAGTGCGCAGGCGCATCGCGCTTGCGCAGTATATAGAGGCTTCAGACAGAGTAACGCTTAGCCCGTTATATTATAGATGTGTGCTGCATTATACTATATGAAGAACTATGGGGTGCATTATACTATGAAAAGTTAATTGTACTATATGGATGACTATGGCGGTGCATTATACTATATGGAGCACTATGAGGAGTGTATTATACTATATGGAGGACTGAGTAGTGTATTATATTATATAGAGGACTTAGTGTATTTTAATACATGGAGGACTATGAGGAGTGTATTATACTACATGGAGGGCTGAGTAGTGTATTATACTGCATGGAGGACTGAGTGTATTTTAAATGGAGGGTAAGGCTACTTTCACATGTCAGTTTTTTTGTCCCGGCACGATGTTATGTTACCTTTTTTAAATGTTTAGAATTCCTTTCCTGTGGCTTTGGGCTTTGCTTTTAATTTCAAACACAAGAATAGATACAAAAATGTGGACCAATATTAAAAACGTATCAAAATATCAAAAACAGCATCTGTTTCCAGACATGGACAGTGTTCAAAATGTTTTTTTCTCACTTCCATTGCAGAGGATCTATCGACTTAAATCTCAGATGGAATGATCTGTAAAAGTAAAGAGTGGCATACACTGGCCAATGGTTACCATTGTAAGAAATTAATACTGTACAAGGCATTATGCTTTTATGCTTTTTTACTGTCTCTTTGTATAGGAAAGCGTAGCAGCAGACTTCCTGATCTCCCCCTGGCCCTATTGTTCAGCCCACAACATAAGGTGTTTTTTTTTTTCTCCCATCCTGTGCAGCTTACACAGCAGCACAGCTGGTGTTAATTTCTCTCCCCTGCCCTACTGTGCAAGCTCACATCTCTCCGGTCATGTGACCACTGTGATACAGTCCAGGTCTGCATTTAAACCCGGAAGTGCTCACTCCTCACAGCGTCTTCCACACAGGGCAGCCAGACCACAGACCAGGGCTTCACCAGGTAAATAGAGCAGGAGATGAGGTGCATGCCGGACTCATGTCACTTAACTCTTCACACTTTTCTTTCTTTTTACAGCGCAATTCAATTCTCGAGAATTTGTATACCCACTGCTATCAGCACTGTCTTCACTCCTTATTTCAGTGACCCTAGAGGTCCCTTTTCTGAAGCCCTACGCTGTACAGGTATATTTATCTTCCTTCAACCTATTCCTTGTCTCCCTCTTGTATTTCACTGGTTGATAGGCCATTTATTTTGCAGCTGCCTGTTCTAATTTTAGACGGCTCAGTCCACATACGCTTTCCAGACGCCAGCCATTTAACATTTCCACTGGCCATCCAGGTATTCCATCTTAGACCTTTTTTCAGTCTATATGACCACACATAGTTGGTTCTGTGCTGCTATATGACTGCCATATACATTGTGTCACATCTATTGCATTTAATTAGAACCTCCATTTTGCTTTTAGACTCTCTACTTTGTCCCTCTTTTGGCTACCATTGCAAGGATTTATTTATTTCAGGTATTGGTGTGACTTCTATTCCTAGCCATCTTGGAAGCACTAGATTGCACATGTATGAGATATCGCTATACCTGTATCCTTCAAAGCACAAGGGCGCACCATACTATTACAAGTTATTATCTGTTGTAGTTCCTTCTATGCTCAACAATACTCACTTATAGGATCCCTCTTCCTTAACGACCAGCACAGCACTTTTGGAGTTACCATCGCCTGACTCAGCAAAGCACCGTTGGATAGTACCTCTACTAGCCATCTCTCTCTCCTTTGAATTTTTGATGAAGTTGGAACATATATTTTTGTCATGTCTTTTGTTAGTATGTATTTCTGTGATGATGCGGACAGCAATTAACGCCTTGTTTTTGTTCTTTTTTGTATGTATATTTCCGTAAACGAGATTTTTCTGATGAAGGTCTTATGCTGGACCGAAAACGTTTAAACCTTTTTTTCTGGATGCACAAAATAAAAGTGTCTGAATATTTCACATATTGAGTGCCAAGATTTTTGTCATTTTCAAATACATTTCATGCTCAGTACAATGAGCACTTAATGTTAAAACCATGCAACCCAGATAATAGTATTTGCCTGGGTGTGCTAGATTAGAGACATTTTACTGTTACAATAAGCCATGTGTTCAGCAAAAAAGTAATCTGCAAAAAAATAATGAAATATAGTTTTCTTTTGATGACTTCGTAGACTGCACTTGTTATATATTCCAGATGAATTTAAAGGAAATTCGCTCTTACAAAGGGTACACAGATGGAAAACACATCACTTTGTACTATGGGTAGACCACCATCAATTTTAGAAAATTTTCTACATGCAACACACTTCAAATCCAATATAGCCTATTGTAGGCTTATTTTCAGGTCAAATGGTATAGGTTTCTTTATTTACAGAGAACTTCATAAAAATTAGTCACGTATAGTGCATATAAGTAACACTTACGTGTCGAGCTACAGGATATCCTGTAAAAGACAAAACTGAACCACACAAATAGAATGCATGTGTAGCCAGTACAGAACAGAAATATGGAGGTGAAGGTGGTTCTTTCACATTCAGATACATCCAAGAGGCAGACACAAGAAACATAAGAGTATGGTATGTAAAGACCAGTCACAAGCCAGAAAAATGGATTATAATGCCCCATTTACAAGGAAATAGCAGCGTTTTTGGAGTCTAGAGCTAAAGCAGTGGAACCCATGGGTCTGCCTCTTGCTCTTACGACAGTCCTTAGAGGAAAAAAATCCCCTGTATATTGAAAGTTGCTTGTTTGTCGTAATGGTTTCTGTATTTAAACAGGTCAAACAGAAATATTCTCCCTTTTTTAAAACCCACGTAAACTATAAGTGAGGAGCCCAAACCACAAACTGAGCTTTGTTTGGTACACTTTTAATTTTTCTAGATTATCTTTCTGATTTCACGCCATATGTGACTGCTAATATCCAGTTTAGACACAAAGGGGACATTTAATTATTCCCATATGTAATTTTCTGGTGCAAGTAACAAAATACGGTACATGTCATATTTGCACATTGATTCTTCTTTCTCCGGCCACACACCTATCATTTTTGAAGTGTAGACTAAGCTCAGCAGAAATTATAATTTAGGCACAAATTGTCAAGAGTTCCAGGTTTTTAATTTATACTGTTTTGATAAGTGAGACTGAGCCTTTGTTCATATTTTTGTGTTACTGTGTGCACACTAATAAGGTAAGGTTGTAGTTTTACTATATAATCATTTTTGTGTATATTTTCCAACTCCAAGCTGCATAAACTAGAATGCTTATTGGATGAAGCATATCAGGTGACGAGTATTTATTCAATGGGGGATGGTAAGGCTTTATTAAGGTGTGCAGAATTATTGGGTTCCTCAGGCAAACGGGGCCAAAAAAGAGATTTAATTGACTCTTAAAAGTAAAAAAAGTCTTACATAGGGATACAGTAAAATTCGGAGTGCACACATCTTTTTTTCTGAGCTGCTTGCAAAATGGGAATGGATACCCCAAGTGCAAGAAAACATATTCATTGCACACTCTGTGCAGAAAATTCTTCTTCTGACATAGGGATAATGCACTCTTGAATGGCTAAACTATTGGGATGTGATGACAGAACCATCAAAAAGTTAGTTGCAGATAGTCAATAAATGTGTTGAGAAAAAAGATGCACATAAACTGAAAGAAATTTAAGAAGAATAAAACATCAAGCAACCAGGAAACCATCATCCTCCTGTGTTGTCATATTGCAGAATTGTAACCCTCCTGGAGTTCCCTCAAGTACAAGGTGCTCAGTGCTCAGAGACACAGCCAAGGTAAGGAGTGCTAAAACCTGGACACCATTGTACAAGACACAAAAGTTGAAACGTCAAGACTGGGCCAAGAAATATCTGACGACAGATTTTCAAAGATGTTATGCGCTAAAGAGATGACAATTATTCTTGATGGATCTGATGGATGTGCTTGTGTGTATCAGTAACTAGCATATACCTCTACTTCGATGCCAGCTAGGTGAAGACGGGGTGCTGTTGTGTGCTGGTATTATTATTTAGCCTGAGCCAGTTGGACCTTTTTAGGTTGAAGAGCAAAATCAACTCCCAAACTTACTGCCAGTTTTTGAAGACACCTTCTTCAGTGGTACAGAAAAAGTCTGAATTTTTCAAGAAAACCATGATTATTATGCAGGACAATGCTAAATTGCATGCATCAAACTAACCCACTGCTTAGCTAACCAGTAAATGCCTTAACCTCTTAATGAAATATGACGTACTATGTCCGTCATAAGTCGCCTTTCTGGTTTGGATGCAAGCTCACACATCAAGCCAGCATCTTTCCCGGCAGATGAAGGCTGAATTAATCAGCCATCATCTACCTCTAATAGCTGTGAGTTGAACCTCATTCTATCCCCTTCCACGATCGCATTGTGGTTGCACTTATGGATTCTCTTGACAGCAAGGGGTCTGCTGAAGATCCATGTGTCTGTCCTCACGGTACTTCTGTGAAAGTCAGCCCATGGCTGACTTTCATAGGAGACTGTGATTTCTGTTTTATACAGCAATACTGTGGTATTATGGCAGGTTCAAGGGACTATTAAATACAGTACAAAGTAAAAAAGAAAAGTTTTTAAAAATATCAAAAAATACGAAAACCGTAAAAGTTCAAATCAGCCCCCTTTTACTACATTAAAAATTAAGAATTAAAAATTATTAAAACATATTTGATATCAATGCATTTGTAAAAGTCCCATCTCTTAAAATATAAAATAAATTAATCCAATTGGTAAACAACATAAAGAGAAAACAATCAAAACGCCGAAATTGCAGTTTTTCTGCTGCTGTGACAAAAGAAAAATCATGTAACGACAGAAAATCAAAACATAGTGTATACCCAAAAATGCCCAATAAAATAATTAGCTGTGTAATGAAGAAGCTTTCATGACAGTGCAGTAATGCTGGCACACCCAAACCTTAACTGAAAGTTTAAATGGAAATCTTGGACATGGGCCACTCGCAAGACACGGAGGTGAGGAAGAGCTCTGCCCCACTGCCATCCTACAGATCTATCCAAAAATAAAAGCCATGTCAGGTTTTCCTAAATATAACTTGACAGGGTAACTTGACCAAGTCCACAGTCTCTTTTATTTTGCATTGTGGCCACATCTGTGGCTGTAATTACAATGCTCTCCACGGGTTTAGTATGTTTCTATGCACATCATGAGAAACACATAATGATCCTTGTATATGATTCCCCTTACTGCCTCACAGCTCAGAGATAAAAAAAAAATAACTGTTACACTGCTCCATATTCCAAAAACTGAAAATTTTACAAGTAAGTAACTTAAAGAAATTTTTTTTTACAAGTTTCTGAATATTTTTTCACCACTTTACTTAATCAAAACCTATACATGTTTGGTATCTGTGTAATTATATTGACCTGGAGAACCATACTTCCTGGTCATTTTAAGGTAAAATTAACACTGTAAATAATAACCCCCAAAACAATTGCAGAATTGCACTTTTCTTTCTATTTCACGCACATTTGGATTTTTTTCCCATTTTGCATTGCATCACATGCTAAAATGGATGGTGTAACTCAAAAGTATAATTCATCTCATAAAAAAACAAGCTGACACATGGTATAGCGACTGATAAATAAAGTAGTTATAGGTCTTGGAATAGGGAGGAAAAACAAAAACTCTAAAAAGCAAAAATCGCTCCGTTCTCAAATGGTTCAAGATGAAAGAACAATGACCTGGCCACCTTCCTCATCCAGCCTAAACCTTACTGAGAACTTGTGGGCCCTTCTTGTATGGTAGATTAGTGATAAAGGAAAATAGTACACCTCTCTGAACAGTTTTTGTGAGGCTGTGGTTAGTGCTGTCCATAAAGTTAATTTAGAAACTAACAGACTCCATGAATGGAAGACATGACTAATATTGAAAAGAAGGTTGGTTGGTCAGTTTTTTGAAATGTCAGAAATATGTTTTTATACTTTTTAAGTTGTTTGGTGCTATTCTCTCATTAACAGATAAAAATAAATTGAGATGTGAAAATGTACATTTTTTATTTAGTTGTGTAATAATTCCGCACACTTTTAGTTGCCCAATATTTCTTCACACATATATATTCTCCTAAGAAAGACAAAACCGCAGCTTTTCCTTTTTTAAATATTAAGATTTCAAGTTTATTAAGATTTTGGATTGCTCATTGTTCAATAATAAAATTATTCATCAAAAATAAAAAATCCCAATAATTGTGCACCCGCTGTACATTACTAGCAGTGTCATTTCTAACAGAACTGGCAGTTCATCATCACCAACACCAAATACACACAACTGAAATCAGAGACATACAGTTGTAGCCAAAAGTATTGACACCCCTGCAATTCTGTCAGATAATACATCTATTTTTCTGGCTAATACGGTACCACAATTTTATTTTGTATTGTACATCGTCAGATAATACTCAGTTTCTTCCTGAAAATGATTGCAAGCACAAATTCTTTGGTATTATCTTCATTTAATTTGTATTAAATGAAAAAACACAAAAAGAATTGTCCTAAGGCCAAATTGGATATAATTCCACACCAAACATAAAAAAGAGGGTGGACAAAAGTATTGGCACTGTTCGAAAAATCATGTGATGCTTCTCTAATTTGTGCAATTAACAGCACCTGTAACTTACCTGTGGCACCTAACAGGTGTTGGCAATAACTAAATCACACTTGCAGCCAATTGACATGGATTAAAGTTGACTCAACCTCTGTCCTGTGTCCTTGTGTGTACCACATTGAGCATGGAGAAAAGAAAGAAGACCAAAGAACGGTCTGAGGACTTCAGAAACCAAATTGTGAGGAAGCATGAGCAATCTCAAGGCTACAAGTCCATCTCCAAAGACCTGAATGTTCCTGTGTCTACCGTGCGCAGTGTCATCAAGAAGTTTAAAAACCATGGCACTGTGGCTAACCTCCCTAGATATGGACGGAAAAGAAAAATTGACAAGAGATTTCAACGCAAGATTGTGCTGATCTTGGATAAAGAACCTCGACTAACATCCAAACAAGTTCAAGCTGCCCTGTAGTCCGAGGGTACAACAGTGTCAACCCGTACTATCCGTCGGCGTCTGAATGAAAAGGGACTGTATGGTAGGAGACCCAGGAAGACCCCACTTCTTACCCCGAGACATAAAAAAGCCAGGCTGGAGCTTGCCAAAACTTACCTGAAAAAGCCTAAAACGTTTTGGAAGAATGTTCTCTGGTCAGATGAGACAAAAGTAGAGCTTTTTGGGCAAAGGCATCAACATAGAGTTTACAGGAGAAAAAAAGAGGCATTCAAAGAAAAGAACACGGTCCCTACAGTCAAACATGGCAGAGGTTCCCTGATGTTTTGGGGTTGCTTTGCTGCCTATGGCACTGGACTGCTTGACCATGTGCATGGCATTATGAAGTCAGAAGACTACCAAGAACTTTTGCAGCATAATGTAGGGCCCAGTGTGAGAAAGCTGGATCTCCCTCAGAGGTCATGGGTCTTCCAGCAGGACAATGACCCAAAACACACTTCAAAAAGCACTAGAAAATGGTTTGAGAGAAAGCACTGGAGACTTCTAAGGTGGCCAGCAATGAGTCCAGACCTGAATCCCATAGAACACCTGTGGAGAGATCTAAAAATGGCAGTTTGGAGAAGGCACCCTTCAAATTTCAGGGACCTGGAGCAGTTCGCCAAAGAAGAATGGTCTAAAATTCCAGCAGAGCATTGTAAGAAACTCATTGATGGTTACCAGAAGCGGTTGGTCGCAGTTATTTTGGTTAAAGGTTGTGCAACCAAGTATTAGGCTGAGGGTGCCAATACTTTTGTCTGGCCCATTTTTGGAGTTTTGTGTGAAATGATCAATGTTTTGCTTTTTGCTTCATTCTCTTTTGTGTTTTTTCATTTAAGACAAATTAAATGAAGATAATAATACCAAAGAATTTGTGTTTGCAATCATTTTCAGGAAGAAACTGAGTATTATCTCACAGAATTGCAGGGGTGTCAATACTTTTGGCCACAACTGTAGATAGAAATCATGGAGCCTCATAGCAGATGTCCTAATTGCCCCCCACCCTCCAAAAAAAAGAAAAAATAATATTTAGCAGGGTCACAGAAGAGCATATCTCACAACTTTGCAGCCTCTACAAAGTAATTTTGCTTCTATTGAAGCCCCTTATTGATTCCACTAAAATGGCCCCCATAAAGTATGATTTTAACAAAAGATCCCTTCATAAAAAGTATGACACCTCTACAGTGAATTTCTCCACAGTATCCTCTACGTGTCCAATATGATGACCCTTCAGTACCCTCAACCGCTGTAAAGTTGGATACCCCCACAGTGACCTCAACACAGTAAGATCCCACTACAGTGACTCCTAACAAAGTATGATGAACCCCACCGTCCCCCACACACAATATGATAACCCTCATACACTGTTGGATGGCCCCAACACAGTTCGTTCACACAGTATGAGGCCCTCCACACATGAGATGCCCTCCATACAGTATAATGGTTCCCACATCCCTTCACAGTGTATGGTGGTCCCCACATAGCCCTCTACAATGTATAATGGCCCCCACAAAGTCCTCCAAACAGTATAAAGGCCCACATATAGCCCTCCAAACAGTAAATAACCAGCATATATCCTTTCAAACATTATCATGGCCCCCAAATTGCACTTCTAACGTTATAATAGCAGTATAGCATAGCAGCTACAAAACTAAAAAGTAGTAGATCTTTTTCTACTATGTACTAAGTGTAAGACATCAATGTTGGGCACAATTATGTCGCACAATAAAGGCTTTGAGGTAGGTTTTGTGATGTCAGTCAGAGCGCTTAAATATAATCAGAAAATCCACTTGACTCTTGTAACCTAATTTGCACATAGAATAAACTTTTTCTTTGTTAGGCGTCGTTCAGAAAAATGAAAGTATATTTTCACATATTTATTTGGGACTAATCAGCGGTGTTATTGGTTTACTCCCTACTAATCTGCTGACATTCTCCCTTTAATAACATTCTACCTTTAATAAAATTAGGTAGCATTTGAGAAATGTCATCAAAGAAATGCAATTTTTGAAACTGATTATGATTCTTTAGTGTGTGCCACTGTGGATAGAACTTAGAAGCAATTTATTCTCAGTGTGATGCCTATATGAGGCTTATCACAAACAGCACAGCTACATTTTTCTTCAGTTTATAGATTAATTTCTGTTCAAAGACAAAATGCATCAATAATATCTGGAAGTCACAGGACAAGACTGATTTATCAAGTATATTTGCAAATACATTTATTCATTAGCAAAACAGAAATGCGATCTTACTAAACATGTATATTATTTTCAATGACAAGTAATCAACAGTTATAGGGGTTCTCTGGTTGTGAAAATCCAATTTCAAACACCCTGCTAGAAAAATCTAATATATTGAATGGTCCCCTCAGCTATTGTCCAAAGTGGAGACAAAGTGCAGTGTCAATTTCTCCCAATCTGAAGGACTTGACATATCCTAAGCTGTAGTAATAAAGGGGAACTGAAAATTTAATGCAAGAAGACCATACTAGAGTTATTGATTCTATCATGCAAGGAAAGTATTATTATTAAAATGGTATTAAATTAGTCTAATTTATAGTGATTAATTTTTTGGATTGCTATATATGCAGAAGCTATTTTCAGAAAGCTGGACTTGCCAAAAAAGAAGGACTCCAAATTGCAGGGAGAATCATCATCTTCTTGATCGATGCATCGAGTGACATACTCGAAGCAAGGATCACCAAGCTATGACTTGCTTACTGTGGATACATCATACTATGAAAGCAATCACTAGAGAAAGACATCATGGTTGAAAGAAAAGAAGGAAGAAGGCAAAGAGGAAAATCATCAAACCAATGGCTTGATACTATCAAGATAACAGAGGAGAAGACCATGGTGAACCTACCATATTTAGGCTTGGACAAGATCAATCTTCCTACAGATCATTCGGCCATCAAGTCGGCATAGCTTGAGATTGAACCGAGGGTTGTTAAAAAGACATAAAAATACCACTATTAGTGTATACATAACAGTGAAAATAAATAATTGATTTTCTCTAAGCATTGAAGAGGCTACACAGGAAGCAAGTGCTAAATGAACAATTGTTGCACTAAATAAATGTACAGTATAGTAAGATGGTGTGCTAAGTTATTTATGTGTGGTGCCCAATATAATTCAAAGGTAATAGGCAGCAAAGCTGTACTAATAAAATAAGTTCAATACTATATTTTTTTTAGTACGCAATGAAATGTTTGGTGCTTACATCAGTCTGCTTGTTTAATCCTATGCTACTTTTTACATGCAATATGCTTAACTTGGTTCAAAACCATATAATATGCAACTTGAAAAACATGCTTTTGATTTTCATTATGGATGAGCCAACCTGTGGATGTTCGGATTCATTGGTTTCGGACGAACTACAGTTGAAAGGTCGGTTTGGTATCCCAACTTGACCTCGAACTCAATTCCCCATATGTTGTCAATGGCGACCAGAACTTTGGTGATTTAAAATTGGCTGTAAAATGATCACAGTAAGGCCTAGGGCGTGCAAAAGGAAGATAAATGGGGCTAAGCGCAGGACAAATCCTATGCTAACAAATGTGGATAGGGAAATTTAAAAAAAAAAAAAAAAAAAACAAAATGAGAAAAAAAAAGTAAGAGGAGGAGGAATGAGAAAATGAAAGACGGTCTTAGGAGTGCAGGAAAGAGACACAGACTATTCCATAGTGTGGAGTAAATTTTTGTGATCTTTAAAAGTGAGATTGAGCTTTTAAAAATTTTGTAGGCTTCCATTTCTCAGCCATACAGTGTTATGTGGTCTTTGAACATTTCTGTGATGTCAAAAACTGAAAGATAGCATTGAAGCATTTTTCTGGATTGAATTTTATTGTCATCCATACACTTTTGCATTTTTGCATTATTTTTGTTACATTACGGTGGAGTATTCTCACAAAAACTGTTTTGATTGCTGCAGGTGCAATTCTTTTCTTTTATTAAAAATAAACTTGATTTAAAGAGACCTAGCAATTACAAAATGAGTAAAGCGGGGACGAGGAAGTGGAAATGCTGATGATAGTGCAAGCAGATGCCGAGAACGTGGAGCAAGTGCAAATACTTGTTGCTGGAGAACAAGAAACACGCCCATCCACAACCCATGAGTTCCTGTTCCACTTTGCAGGGAGGCACGGTACATGAATTCTGAAGCCATAGCAGAGCAAACAGGTGGTCAGTTGAATAGCAGATAATGCTTCCAGCAGGCTTGGCAGCACCACATAGTCTTCTACATGGTCCAGTCTCACCAGCCTAAAGTCTGGATTACTTAATCCTCACCTTGATCCTCCTTCCTTCCACCATGTTGTGTCCCATGAGACTAGTGATCCCACACTAGGACACTTCGATGAGTTCTTTACCACAACATTTATTGATTGTGGCCGCTTAGTCTGCATGTTCCAAGAGTGATAATAACTCTATGGTTACCAAAAAAGTGAAGGAAAATAATTTGGCACCACACAATGGCATATAATAATAAAACTACATTTTATTAATACATAATATAAAACACAAGGCGTAATAAGAAAGGTGTCACACAAATCACAAAGGGACTGACGAAGTCCATAGAAAGGGACGTCCAGGTTTCTCCTCCAGCATATACTCATAGGTAATTAACCCTTTATTTGTTCAACCGCCCAGTGGTCAGTACCGTTAGGGCATTCATATGAGAAGGGATTGGTATCATTATTGAACGGTCATTAACCCTTTATTTGTTCATCTGCCCTGCGGTTAGCACCGTCGGGGCATTTATGTGAGAAGGGATTTGTGATAATTATTGTTACATGCTCATCATAGACAAAGGGTATTCATTATATATACACCTTTTGGTGTGCCTTCTTGTCCCTTTCTCATTTCATTCTTGGGTGTACTAAAATGTTTTAAACAAATTGCTGTGGTAGGATTTTCTATGGACTTCATCAGTCCCTTTGTGATTTGTGTGACACCTTTCTTATTACGCCTTGTGTTTTATATTTTGTATTAATAAAATGTAGTTTTATTATTATATGCCATTGTGTGGTGCCAAATTATTTTCTTTCACTTTTTTGGTAACCATAGAGTTATTATTATCTGTTGGTGGCATATTACCCATTATTGGGAATGTGCAATTATTGGGCAATTTTTGTGATTATGTGTTCCAAGAGTGACAAGAGAAAATGCTGTTTAGTAGTGTTGAGCATTCCGATACCGCAAGTATCGGGTATCGGCCGATATTAGCGGTATCGGAATTCCGATACTTAGTTCCGATACTTTTGTCATATCGGATTCCGGAATCGGAATCGGAATAGGAAGTTCCCATCATGCTATGAGCCTGCTTGCTTTGATTAAGCCAATGGGAATCCTCCGAAGTGTGGGCACATCCTGTTAGGCATGTAGGCATGTTAACTATTGGCATGGCTGTGATTGGCTGCCGAAATGATGTCATGATGCACTATAAAAGCCACCGCAGCCGCCATTTCTGGTCACTCTGCTGTGAATTCAGTTAGGGACAGGCTGCTGTAGAAGACTGTGAGGGACAGTTAGAAATAGCGATTCCACCAAACATCTAGTGCTTTACCCAGGCTACATAAACCACCACTGTAGCCTTCTTTGCCCTAGCAGCAGTGTTCACAGCTGTCTGCAAGGGCTGTGTGAGTGCAGCTCACGCTGTGGAGTGGGTCCTGCAGCCACGTCAGGCTGTAGGCCACCCAGTGTGATCACTGCTGCCTCATACATCTTTTATTTTTTGAGCTGCATTTTTTACATAATTTCAATCTAGTGTGCTTCCATCCGTATCCATATACGTTGGTTGCAAACACTAGTAGTAGACAGCGGAGCCTTTCTGCAGCCTTTCAGTGCTAGTGTCCACTTTGCTGCACTGTTCACGGCTGTCTGAGAGGTCTCTGACTGTGTGTGAGTGCAGCTCACGCTGAGTAGTGTGTCCTGCAGCTACATCTGGCTGTAGGACGCTCAGCGTGCGTCAGTGCCTCACACATATTTTTATTTGAGTGCAGCTCATTTTTTCTTCTATTAGTGTGCATCCATCCGTCTCCATCTACGGTGGTTGCAAACACTATATAGGAGTACACAGCGGAGCCTTTCTGCAGCCTGTCAGTGCCAGTGCCCACTTAGCTGCACTGTTGACGGCTGTCTGAGAGGCCTCTGACTGTGTGTGAGTGTAGCTCACGCTGAGTAGAGTGTCCTGCAGCTACGTCTGGTTGTAGGACGCTCAACGTGCGTCACTGCCTCACACATATTTGTCTTTGAGTGCAGCTCATTTTTTCTTCTCCTGTTAGTGTGCATCCATCCGTATCCATCAACATTGGTTGGTTGCAAACACTATATAGGAGTAGATAGAGGAGCCTTTTTTTCTGGCTTGTGCCCTGCCGGTGCAGCCAGATTAGTATTACCCAATTTTTTTGGAGCCTCATCTTTTGCATTGTAGGTTACCTGCCTACATTGTAATAGCTCCAAAAAGTTGGTGATACTATCAGTTTCAATTCTTTGTTCACATACTTTGAGTTTGTTTCCAACAAAGAAACCACAAAAAAAGTTCACCAAACACTACATTTGGAACTTGTGTAGGCCACATCAGCTCCTATTAAAGTCTAGTCCACACACACACACTTCATAAAATTAGTGTTTCTTGTACCTGTAACCAGCTGTTCAGGAATAAGCACACTAAGGCCCCCCTTTGTACTTTTTTGCCTATCTTAAGCAGTCTTGCAAGATGAAGAAGGCAGGGAGTAAGGCGCGTGGGCGTGGGCGTGGGCGTGGAGTTTCAGCAGGGAGAGGACGTGGGGATTCTGCAGGGAGAGGACGTGGGGATTCTACAGGTAGAGGACGTGGGGATTCTGGGCCTGCTGCGGGCACCAGTGGATCAGCATCCCCCAGTTTTAGCAGGCAACAGTCCTTTATGCGCAGCTTTGTAGGACCTCAACGTACCCCACTGCTGCGGGAGGAACAAATTGAAGCCGTTGTCGGATGGATGGCAGCTAAAGCATCGACTTCAATTACTTCCGCATCCTCTCAGGGTCAGAGCACCGAAGAGCAACCATCTGTCTCTTCACCACCTGCCAAAGTGCCCAGGCAGTCAGAGAGACATGGACAGGAGCCATCACAGTCTCTACTTCTGTTCTCGGAATCTGTTGGCTTGGAAAGAGGGGGCCAGCCAAGCAGCATTCCTGAATGTGAAGAAGAGGGAGTATGCAGTGATGCGCAACTTCTTTGTCCCTCTGAATCTGAAGAGGCGAGTGGGCCAGTGCCTATGGTCAGCACACCTCAGTACGCATCAGATGATGACGAGACTCAGTTGCCACTTTCTGGTGCGTACGGTACTGGCGAGACAACCCCGGAGAAGCAGCTGTTTGAAGAGGGGAGGGAAGATGATGAGGTCCTTGACCCATCATGGCGTGAGCAACAGGAAGGTGGTGGGAGCAGCTCGGAGGAAGAGATTCCCCTACCGGCCAAAACAGGAGGCAGAGGGAGGGGGAAGACTTGGTTGCCTGTACCCTCCACTTCGGCACCTGTTAGGAGCATTCCTCCTTCCAAAGGCAAACCGGGCGCTCACAAGAGTTGCAGTGCGTGGTCCTTTTTTGACACAGTTGCAGATGACATTTGCTTTGTCAAATGCAAGCTGTGTCATCAGAGAGTCAAAAGAGGGAGAAATGTCAGCAACCTCAATACCACAAATATGTGGAAACATGTGCGCACCAAGCACGAGTTGGAGTTGCAGAGACACCCTGAAGACGTAGGCCAACGTACAGCACCACCTACCACCTCTTCAGTTCGTGTTGGGCCCTCTTCCTCCAGCTCACACACTGCTGGTTCGGCTTCCTCACAGGATCGCCAAGGAAGAACCTCTGCCACTGTTGTCCGGAGACCCTGTCAGATTACACCCATAGCAGCACGTTCCCATCCATCACAGCCATCGGTAGCACAGGCATGGGATAAAAGGCGCCCTTACTCGGCAAACCATCCCCGAGCACAGTCTCTGAATGCTGGCATTGCCAAACTTCTGGCAGTTGAAATGCTGTCATTCAGGCTGGTGGACACTGACACCTTCCGGGACTTAATGGCATTGGCAGTCCCCCAATACAACGTGCCCAGCCGCTTTTATTTCAGCAGGCGAGCCGTCCCTGCCCTGCAGAAACATGTTGAGGGCAAAATAAAACATGCGCTACTAAACGCCGTTAGTAGCAAGGTCCACCTGACCACCGATGCGTGGACCAGTAGCCATGGACAGGGACGATACCTTTCCCTCACTGCCCACTGGGTCAATGTTGTGGAGCCAGGTACGGATCTGGAGAGTGGCGCTGTACGTGTTCTTCCAACGCCACGGATTGCAGGACTCCAGTCTGTACACATAGACTCCTCCTCCTACTCAAGTTCCTCAGAAACAGCAGAGCAGGAGCCTGTTACGACCGATATGAGCACAGCCGTGGCCAAACGTCAACAGGCTGTACTCAAATTAATTTCTTTGGGGAATCGAAGCCACACAGCGCAGGAGCTCTGGAATGCTATCAAGCTGGAGAGCGATGTGTGGTTTGGGCCAGCGAATCTCCAGCCGGGCTTGGTAGTGTGTGACAATGGCCGAAATCTGGTGGCAGCTCTTGGCCTAGGCAACCTCACACACATCCCATGTCTGGCACATGTTCTTAACTTGGTCGTGCAGAGCTTTCTGAGGGACTATCCGGATCTTGCTGCACTGTTGCACAAGGTCCGCATAGAGTGCGCTCACTTGCGACGTTCCAACACGGCAAGATCGCGCCTCGCTGCTCTGCAGCGACGATTTGGCCTTCCGGAACATCGCATCATATGTGACCTACCCACCCAGTGGAATTCAACGTTACATATGTTGGAGCGGTTGTGTGAGCAGCAGGCAGCAGTCATGGAGTACCAGCTGCATCAGGCGCAAACAAGTCGCACTGTGCGCCGTTCACACTTCAGCACCATTGAGTGGGCCTCTATGAAGGACATCTGCCTCGTTTTGCGTGCCTTCGATGAATCCACGTGGATGGCGAGTGCAGATGATGCACTAGTCAGCATGACTGTCCCCCTTATCTGCCTGCTTCAACAAACACTGCAAGCACTAAGGGATGAGGTTTCAGAAGAGGTGGAGGATGAGGAGTCCCAAATGCCATCTGCTTCTGGACAGTCTGCGCTACGTGTTTCCTCACAAGGGCCTAGGCAGGGGACACTTTGTGAGGAGGATGAGGAGGAGTCGATGGAGGAGGAAGACATCTCTCCAGAGGAGGGAGGTACACAAACCTCTACTCAGTATGTACAGCGAGGGTGGGGTGATGCAGAGCAGGCCGAGGTCACGCCTCAAACAGGGGACAGCGGTTCTTTGGCAGTTGGGAGTCTGCAGCACATGGTTGATTTCATGCTGCAGTGCCTGAGAAACGACCGCCGCATCGCCCACATTCTCGTCTCGGCTGATTATTGGGTGTACACCCTCCTAGATCCTCGCTACCGGGACAGCGTACAAAGGCTCATACCAACGTTGAACCGGGAGCGTAAAATGCGGGAGTACGAAGAGTCACTGGTGCAGTCCATAATGTTTTCCATTCCACCCGACAGCATTGTTGCTAGTGCTTTACAAAGCAGCTCTGTGCGTCGAGGCAGTGGAGGAAACTCTGCACAAAGAGGGAGCAGAGGCAGCGCCGCAGCACAAGGTAAGACCACTATGGCCCAAATGTGGCAAAGTTTTGTGTGTCCACCACAATTGTCTACACCATCAGCGACGCCTCGAGTCAGCAGGAGGCAACGCTTCCGTCAGATGGTGTCAGACTACATGTCTTGCCCTGTCGCTGTACTCCCAGATGGCTCTTCCCCCTTCAAGTTTTGGGTCTCTAAGCTGGATACATGGCCAGAGCTTAGCCAGTATGCATTGGAGGTGCTGGCTTGCCCTGCTGCCAGTGTATTATCGGAACGTGTCTTTAGTGCCGCAGGTGGTGTACTAACAGACCGTCGCACGCGACTATCTTCCGATAATGTTGACCGGCTGACTTTTCTGAAAATGAACAAGGCCTGGATCTCCAAAGACTTTGCCATTCCTCTTACAGACTAAATTAGTGGTTGGCAACTGTATCCAGGTCTGCTGGTGTGTTCATTTTTCTACCACCTGAACTATAATCCCTTTGCTTCAACACAGCCAGTTGTCGCTCAGATGTGTCGTCTGCACAGAGAAACACACTAGCTCCTGTGTTAGTGGGGTTCAGTAATGCCAGCTGATCCCCTGCTGTGTGGACGGCAAAGTCACCAGCTCCATCAACATTCAAACCACTACTGATTTTTAACCGTGCCCAACTTAGGTCTCTGGCTCCACTGTCTCTACTATTTCCCCTGACCTCCAACCCCGCCATCTACATCTCTGAAGTGGCGTCAGCACAATCTACACTTGTTCCTGTGTTCCTGTGGCTCAGTCCCATCAGTTTATCCCCTGATGTGTGTCCGGCAAGGTCTCCTGCTCTGTCCACATTCCCATAACCAGTAGTGGGAATGAGGACAGAGCTGGCGAACTTGCCGGACAAACATCAGGGGATCAACTGACGGGACTGAGCACCAGTAACACAGGAACAAGTGTAGATTGTGCTGACGCCACTTCAGAGATGTAGCTGGCGGGGTTGGAGGCCAGGGTAAATAGTAGAGACAGTGGAGCCAGAGGCCTAAGTGGAGCATGGTTAGAATCAGTAGTAGTCCACAACCTCCATAAAAACCGCTGCCCATTGGCCTCTGCATGCGGCATGCGTAATCCTGGGCTCCAACAGTGTCAGTTGGTGTTCAGAAGTGTCGTCTCCACAGAGCCAAACACATTCGTTCGAGTGTTAGTGGGGTTCAGCACTGCCAGCTGTTCCCCTGCTGTGGAGATGGCAAGTCTCCTGCTGCCTTCACCTGCCAAAATCCAGTAGGCCCCAGCCTGCTCCTCGCCTAATCCTGGGCTCCAACAGCGTCAGTTGGTGTTCAGAAGTGTCGTCTCCACAGAGCCAAACACATTCGTTCAAGTGTTAGTGGGTTTCAGCACTGCCAGCTGTTCCCCTGCTGTGGAGATGGCAAGTCTCCTGCTGCCTTCACATGCCAAAATCCAGTAGGCCCCAGCCTGCTCCTCGCCTAATCCTGGGCTCCAACAGCGTCAGTTGGTGTTCAGAAGTGTCGTCTCCACAGAGCCAAACACATTCGTTAGAGTGTTAGTGGGGTTCAGCACTGCCAGCTGTTCCCCTGCTGTGGAGATGGCAAGTCTCCTGCTGCCTTCACCTGCCAAAATCCAGTAGGCCACAGCCTGCTCCTCGCCTAATCCTGGGCTCCAACAGCGTCAGTTGGTGTTCAGAAGTGTCGTCTCCACAGAGCCAAACACATTCGTTCAAGTGTTAGTGGGTTTCAGCACTGCCAGCTGTTCCCCTGCTGTGGAGATGGCAAGTCTCCTGCTGCCTTCACCTGCCAAAATCCAGTAGGCCCCAGCCTGCTCCTCGCCTAATCCTGGGCTCCAACAGCGTCAGTTGGTGTTCAGAAGTGTCGTCTCCACAGAGCCAAACACATTCGTTCAAGTGTTAGTGGGTTTCAGCACTGCCAGCTGTTCCCCTGCTGTGGAGATGGCAAGTCTCCTGCTGCCTTCACCTGCCAAAATCCAGTAGGCCCCAGCCTGCTCCTCGCCTAATCCTGGGCTCCAACAGCGTCAGTTGGTGTTCAGAAGTGTCGTCTCCACAGAGCCAAACACATTCGCTAGAGTGTTAGTGGGGTTCAGCACTGCCAGCTGTTCCCCTGCTGTGGAGATGGCAAGTCTCCTGCTGCCTTCACCTGCCAAAATCCAGTAGGCCACAGCCTGCTCCTCGCCTAATCCTGGGCTCCAACAGCGTCAGTTGGTGTTCAGAAGTGTCGTCTCCACAGAGCCAAACACATTCGTTCAAGTGTTAGTGGGTTTCAGCACTGCCAGCTGTTCCCCTGCTGTGGAGATGGCAAGTCTCCTGCTGCCTTCACCTGCCAAAATCCAGTAGGCCCCAGCCTGCTCCTCGCCTAATCCTGGGCTCCAACAGCGTCAGTTGGTGTTCAGAAGTGTCGTCTCCACAGAGCCAAACACATTCGTTCAAGTGTTAGTGGGTTTCAGCACTGCCAGCTGTTCCCCTGCTGTGGAGATGGCAAGTCTCCTGCTGCCTTCACCTGCCAAAATCCAGTAGGCCCCAGCCTGCTCCTCGCCTAATCCTGGGCTCCAACAGCGTCAGTTGGTGTTCAGAAGTGTCGTCTCCACAGAGCCAAACACATTCGTTCAAGTGTTAGTGGGTTTCAGCACTGCCAGCTGTTCCCCTGCTGTGGAGATGGCAAGTCTCCTGCTGCCTTCACCTGCCAAAATCCAGTAGGCCCCAGCCTGCTCCTCGCCTAATCCTGGGCTCCAACAGCGTCAGTTGGTGTTCAGAAGTGTCGTCTCCACAGAGCCAAACACATTCGTTAGAGTGTTAGTGGGGTTCAGCACTGCCAGCTGTTCCCCTGCTGTGGAGATGGCAAGTCTCCTGCTGCCTTCACCTGCCAAAATCCAGTAGGTCCCAGCCTGCTCCTCGCCTAATCCTGGGCTCCAACAGCGTCAGTTGGTGTTCAGAAGTGTCGTCTCCACAGAGCCAAACACATTCGTTCAAGTGTTAGTGGGTTTCAGCACTGCCAGCTGTTCCCCTGCTGTGGAGATGGCAAGTCTCCTGCTGCCTTCACCTGCCAAAATCCAGTAGCCCCCAGCCTGCTCCTCGCCTAATCCTGGGCTCCAACAGCGTCAGTTGGTGTTCAGAAGTGTCGTCTCCACAGAGCCAAACACATTCGTTCAAGTGTTAGTGGGTTTCAGCACTGCCAGCTGTTCCCCTGCTGTGGAGATGGCAAGTCTCCTGCTGCCTTCACCTGCCAAAATCCAGTAGGCCCCAGCCTGCTCCTCGCCTAATCCTGGGCTCCAACAGCGTCAGTTGGTGTTCAGAAGTGTCGTCTCCACAGAGCCAAACACATTCGTTCAAGTGTTAGTGGGTTTCAGCACTGCCAGCTGTTCCCCTGCTGTGGAGATGGCAAGTCTCCTGCTGCCTTCACCTGCCAAAATCCAGTAGGCCCCAGCCTGCTCCTCGCCTAATCCTGGGCTCCAACAGCGTCAGTTGGTGTTCAGAAGTGTCGTCTCCACAGAGCCAAACACATTCGTTAGAGTGTTAGTGGGGTTCAGCACTGCCAGCTGTTCCCCTGCTGTGGAGATGGCAAGTCTCCTGCTGCCTTCACCTGCCAAAATCCAGTAGGCCCCAGCCTGCTCCTCGCCTAATCCTGGGCTCCAACAGCGTCAGTTGGTGTTCAGAAGTGTCGTCTCCACAGAGCCAAACACATTCGTTCAAGTGTTAGTGGGTTTCAGCACTGCCAGCTGTTCCCCTGCTGTGGAGATGGCAAGTCTCCTGCTGCCTTCACCTGCCAAAATCCAGTAGGCCCCAGCCTGCTCCTCGCCTAATCCTGGGCTCCAACAGCGTCAGTTGGTGTTCAGAAGTGTCGTCTCCACAGAGCCAAACACATTCGTTAGAGTGTTAGTGGGGTTCAGCACTGCCAGCTGTTCCCCTGCTGTGGAGATGGCAAGTCTCCTGCTGCCTTCACCTGCCAAAATCCAGTAGGCCCCAGCCTGCTCCTCGCCTAATCCTGGGCTCCAACAGCATCAGTTGGTGTTCAGAAGTGTCGTCTCCACAGAGCCAAACACATTCGTTAGAGTGTTAGTGGGGTTCAGCACTGCCAGCTGTTCCCCTGCTGTGGAGATGGCAAGTCTCCTGCCGCCTTCACCTGCCAAAATCCAGTAGGCCACAGCCTGCTCCTCGCCTAATCCTGGGCTCCAACAGCGTCAGTTGGTGTTCAGAAGTGTCGTCTCCACAGAGCCAAACACATTCGTTCAAGTGTTAGTGGGTTTCAGCACTGCCAGCTGTTCCCCTGCTGTGGAGATGGCAAGTCTCCTGCTGCCTTCACCTGCCAAAATCCAGTAGGTCCCAGCCTGCTCCTCGCCTAATCCTGGGCTCCAGCAGCGTCAGTTGGTGTTCAGAAGTGTCGTCTCCACAGAGCCAAACACATTCGTTCAAGTGTTAGTGGGTTTCAGCACTGCCAGCTGTTCCCCTGCTGTGGAGATGGCAAGTCTCCTGCTGCCTTCACCTGCCAAAATCCAGTAGGCCCCAGCCTGCTCCTCGCCTAATCCTGGGCTCCAACAGCGTCAGTTGGTGTTCAGAAGTGTCGTCTCCACAGAGCCAAACACATTCGTTCAAGTGTTAGTGGGTTTCAGCACTGCCAGCTGTTCCCCTGCTGTGGAGATGGCAAGTCTCCTGCTGCCTTCACCTGCCAAAATCCAGTAGGCCCCAGCCTGCTCCTCGCCTAATCCTGGGCTCCAACAGCGTCAGTTGGTGTTCAGAAGTGTCGTCTCCACAGAGCCAAACACATTCGTTAGAGTGTTAGTGGGGTTCAGCACTGCCAGCTGTTCCCCTGCTGTGGAGATGGCAAGTCTCCTGCTGCCTTCACCTGCCAAAATCCAGTAGGCCCCAGCCTGCTCCTCGCCTAATCCTGGGCTCCAACAGCGTCAGTTGGTGTTCAGAAGTGTCGTCTCCACAGAGCCAAACACATTCGTTCAAGTGTTAGTGGGTTTCAGCACTGCCAGCTGTTCCCCTGCTGTGGAGATGGCAAGTCTCCTGCTGCCTTCACCTGCCAAAATCCAGTAGGCCCCAGCCTGCTCCTCGCCTAATCCTGGGCTCCAACAGCGTCAGTTGGTGTTCAGAAGTGTCGTCTCCACAGAGCCAAACACATTCGTTAGAGTGTTAGTGGGGTTCAGCACTGCCAGCTGTTCCCCTGCTGTGGAGATGGCAAGTCTCCTGCTGCCTTCACCTGCCAAAATCCAGTAGGCCCCAGCCTGCTCCTCGCCTAATCCTGGGCTCCAACAGCATCAGTTGGTGTTCAGAAGTGTCGTCTCCACAGAGCCAAACACATTCGTTAGAGTGTTAGTGGGGTTCAGCACTGCCAGCTGTTCCCCTGCTGTGGAGATGGCAAGTCTCCTGCCGCCTTCACCTGCCAAAATCCAGTAGGCCACAGCCTGCTCCTCGCCTAATCCTGGGCTCCAACAGCGTCAGTTGGTGTTCAGAAGTGTCGTCTCCACAGAGCCAAACACATTCGTTCAAGTGTTAGTGGGGTTCATCATTGCCAGCTGATCCCCTGCTGTGGAGATGGCAGTCTCTCCTGCTGTCTCCGCATTACAAAGACAGTAGGCCTCTGCCTACACCCTCCTATTTCCTGGGCTTCAACTCAGCCAGTTGTAGCTCGGAAGTGCCGTCCACACGGAAAGAGATACTTGCTCCCATGTCTCAGTGGGGTTCAGTAATGTCAGCTGATCCCCTGCTGTGTGGATGGCAGTCTCTCCTGCTGTCACCTCATTCAAAATACAGTCGGCCTCTGCCTACACCCTCCTATTTCCTGGGCTTCAACACAGCCAGTTGTAGTTTGGAAGTGCCGTCCACACGGAAAGAGATACTTGCTCCCGTGTCTCAGTGGGGTTCAGTAACGTCAGCTGATCCCCTGCTGTGTGGATGGCAGTCTCTCCTGCTGTCACCTCATTCAAAATACAGTAGGCCTCTGCCTACACCCTCCTATTTCCTGGGCTTCAACACAGCCAGTTGTAGTTCGGAAGTGCCGTCCACACGGAAAGAGATACTTGCTCCCGTGTCTCAGTGGGGTTCAGTAACGTCAGCTGATCCCCTGCTGTGTGGATGGCAGTCTCTCCTGCTGTCACCTCATTCAAAATACAGTAGGCCTCTGCCTACACCCTCCTATTTCCTGGGCTTCAACACAGCCAGTTGTAGTTCGGAAGTGCCGTCCACACGGAAAGAGATACTTGCTCCCGTGTCTCAGTGGGGTTCAGTAACGTCAGCTGATCCCCTGCTGTGTGGATGGCAGTCTCTCCTGCTGTCACCTCATTCAAAATACAGTAGGCCTCTGCCTACACCCTCCTATTTCCTGGGCTTCAACACAGCCAGTTGTAGTTCGGAAGTGCCGTCCACACGGAAAGAGATACTTGCTCCCGTGTCTCAGTGGGGTTCAGTAATGTCAGCTGATCCCCTGCTGTGTGGATGGCAGTCTCTCCTGCTGTCACCTCATTCAAAATACAGTAGGCCTCTGCCTACACCCTCCTATTTCCTGGGCTTCAACTCAGCCAGTTGTAGCTCGGAAGTGCCGTCCACACGGAAAGAGATACTTGCTCCCGTGTCTCAGTGGGGTTCAGTAACGTCAGCTGATCCCCTGCTGTGTGGATGGCAGTCTCTCCTGCTGTCACCTCATTCAAAATACAGTAGGCCTCTGCCTACACCCTCCTATTTCCTGGGCTTCAACACAGCCAGTTGTAGTTCGGAAGTGCCGTCCACACGGAAAGAGATACTTGCTCCCGTGTCTCAGTGGGGTTCAGTAACGTCAGCTGATCCCCTGCTGTGTGGATGGCAGTCTCTCCTGCTGTCACCTCATTCAAAATACAGTAGGCCTCTGCCTACACCCTCCTATTTCCTGGGCTTCAACACAGCCAGTTGTAGTTCGGAAGTGCCGTCCACACGGAAAGAGATACTTGCTCCCGTGTCTCAGTGGGGTTCAGTAATGTCAGCTGATCCCCTGCTGTGTGGATGGCAAAGTCTCCTGCTGCCTACACAGTCGTACCACTACTGATTTTTAACCGTGCTCCAATTAGGCCTGTGGCTCCACTGTCTCTCGTATTTCCCCTGTCCTCCAACCCTGCCAGTTACAGCTCCGAAGTGGCGTCTGCACAATCCACACTTGTTCCTGTGTTACAGGTGTTCAGTCCGGTCAGTTAATCCCCTGATGTGTGTCCGGCAATGTCGCCTGCTCTGTCCACATTCCCATTATGGGAATGTGGACAGAGCAGGCGACATTGCCGGACACACATCAGGGGATTAACTGACCGGACTGAACACCTGTAACACAGGAACAAGTGTGGATTGTGCAGACGCCACTTCGGAGCTGTAACTGGCGGGGTTGGAGGACAGGGGAAATACGAAAATCAGTGAAGCCACAGGCCTAAGTGGAGCTTGGTTCAAATTAGTAGTCTACAACCGATCTTAAAATTTCTTCAATGCAGCCTCAGCCTGCTCCGTGCTTGTCCCTGGGCTTCAACACAGCCAGTTGTTGCTCGGAAGTGCCGTCTTCACAGAGTAAAACACTAGCTCCTGTGTTTGTGGGGTTCAGTAACGTCAGCTGTTCCCCTGCTTTTTTGATGGCAATCTGTCCTGCTGCCTCCCAATTGACAGCACATCAGGCCTCAGCCTGCTAAGTGCTTGTCCTGGGCTCCAACATCGCCAGTTGCTGCTCATAACTGACTTTGGCACGGGTACTCCCTCCTGCCCAGCTTGGTTCCAGCCCTGCCTGCTGTTTCCGGGAAGTGTCAATGTCAGTTTGCCACCCCAAGTTGCCATGTCGTGTTGCGGTTGGGTTAGCCGAGGCTAGGGTGCCAGCAGTTTAGGTGCTTCCTATGTGGACTGCGGGTTCTGGTAAGAAAGGCTTGTTCCATAGTGCCAGTAGGACAAGCACCCCCTGTAGGACTGTGTGATTCGGTAACTGCGGCCAGCTTGCGGCATGCCAACTTTGCTTTTCAGGGGTAACTTCTGATACCCCTCCGGGTTCCAGCACCGTCAGCTGGTTCTCGTCAGAGCCTTTGGCCTAGGTGCCTCCATCTCGGTATCCGAGTTCCGGCAACGTCTGCTGGTCCTTGGTAGTGCTTTGTAGCACAGGTACCTCCTGCTTAGTAACCGGGTTCCAGCACCGTCAGCTGGTCCTCGGTTGTGCCATTGGCTCTTATTCCTTCTGCTGCACCTCCGGGTGCCAGCACTGTCAGCTGGTCCTCGCTATTTCCATTTGCTCTTGCAGCTAATGCTACCCCTCCGGGTTCCAGCACCGTCAGCTGGTTCTCGTCAGAGCCTTTGGCCTAGGTGCCTCCATCTCGGTATCCGAGTTCCGGCAACGTCTGCTGGTCCTTGGTAGTGCTTTGTAGCACAGGTACCTCCTGCCTAGTAACCGGGTTCCAGCACCGTCAGCTGGTCCTCGGTTGTGCCATTGGCTCTTATTCCTTCTGCTGCCCCTCCGGGTGCCAGCACTGTCAGCTGGTCCTCGCTATTTCCATTTGCTCTTGCAGCTTATGCTACCCCTCCGGGTTCCAGCACCGTCAGCTGGTTCTCGTCAGAGCCTTTGGCCTAGGTGCCTCCATCTCGGTATCCGAGTTCCGGCAACATCTGCTGGTCCTTGGTAGTGCTTTGTAGCACAGGTACCTCCTGCTTAGTAACCGGGTTCCAGCACCGTCAGCTGGTCCTCGGTTGTGCCATCGGCTCTTATTCCTTCTGCTGCCCCTCCGGGTGCCAGCACTGTCAGCTGGTCCTCGCTATTTCCATTTGCTCTTGCAGCTTATGCTACCCCTCCGGGTTCCAGCACCGTCAGCTGGTTCTCGTCAGAGCCTTTGGCCTAGGTGCCTCTATCTCGGTATCCGAGTTCCGGCAACGTCTGCTGGTCCTTGGTAGTGCTTTGTAGCACAGGTACCTCCTGCTTAGTAACCGGGTTCCAGCACCGTCAGCTGGTCCTCGGTAGTGCCATTGGCTCTTGTTCCTTCTGCTGCCCCTCCGGGTGCCAGTACCGTCAGCTGGTTCAAGAGGACAAAGAACAGGAAGACAACCACCAAGATGCAGAACAACAAGAGAGAGAAGACAAAGAAGCATAAAAAAAACAAAGCAGAAGAACATTAAGCATAAGACTAATACTCTGAGCAAATGATATTATCTTATTTATAAGCAGAAGAAGGCTAAGCAGTGTATGGGGGTGAGTCCGTTCCTCCTCGTGGTGCCCCTGGAAAAGGCCTGCTGCTGCAGGCCAAACTGAACGCGGACAAATCCTGTTGTAAATCTTTTGTGACAGGCAGAACGGAAGGTGTAAACTTCTAACTTTTCTAGATAACAACTACAGGAATGCCTGACACAAACAAGAATATGATGAAGAAGAATAGGAAGAAGATGAAGAAGTTGAATATGTAGAATAATAATTGTTGAATAAGAAGAATATGAAGAATGTAAGAAAAGGAAGAAGAAGAAGAATGTAAAAAAAGGAAGTAGAAGAATTTAAAAAAGGAAGAAGAAGAAGAATGTAAAAAAAGGAATAAGAAGAAGAATGTAAAAAAAGGAAGAAGAAGAAGAATGTAAAAAAAGGAAGTAGAAGAATGTAAAAAAAGGAAGAAGAAGAAGAATGTAAAAAAAGGAATAAGAAGAAGAAGAAGAAGGTAAAAAAAGGAAGAAGAATAAGAAAGAAGAAGAAAGAAGAAAGAAGAAGAAGACATACATGTCTGGCAAAATATAAATGAGGCTAACATAGTCAATATCTTTGTAACTCCTAACATCTTTAAAAAAAAAGTTTAATTCCTGCTATTCCATTTGATTGGGCTAAACCTCTATGGCTTTAATGTCTCCTCCACCTCCCACAATACATTCTACATTATTCTTAGTTGTTTTTCTTCATGTAGAATTAACCTACAAGGAAAGAAAGGGTTTTTTTAATTCCGATATTTTGGCCCCATTGACTTGCATTGGTTCCCGGTATCTGAATCGGCGATACCGATACTTTTTTTTTAAGATCGGCCGATCCATTCCGATCCGATATTTTCAAGTATCGGCTGGTATCGCTCAACTCTACTGTTTAGTGATGCACAAAATTTAGAGCAGCCACGGCCTCAAGAACATGACAGCGGGGAATGGCAAATTTGTGAAGAGGAGGAACATGATGATGAGACACAGTTGCTGCTAAGTCTTGTTGTTAAGTCACAAAGTCAGGGGGAAGAGGGTGCTGTGGTGAAAGATGAGGTGGTGGATGACAAAGTCACCAACTCCACCCAGGAAGCTGGCATGCAGAGTGATTGTCAGCACCGAAACAGACAGGAAGAGGCAGTGGGGGTGACCTGAGCAAGAAGGTGTGCAACTGTTCCACAGAGTATGGACACTCCTGAATTTCTCAAAGAGTTAGGTGTTCCCCAGTCTGGAACTTTTTTAATGAGAGCTCAGAGACAAACAAAATTGACATTTGCATCCTGTGCCATGCCAAGATTATCAGGGGCCTGACCACTAAGAACCTAGCCAACACCAGCATGATCAGGCATATGTCATCTAAGCACCTTACTCGGTGGGCCAAATGCCTAGATCCACAATTGGTGCCATTTGGTGACCCCACTGCCTCTTCCCTTGTGCAAGATGCTTCCCAATCCTCTGTCTAAAACACTGGCACAGATGCCTCCTGCTGAGGATTCCTGACCCTACTTCTATCTGGGTTTCTTTCACTTCATACAGCAGTTCCTGCAGTCCCTCCTGCTCCACCTCATCTTCCATTCTTCCATCTCTGATGTGGTATTTCAGAGCACGTGTCCACATCAGCCGGAAGCAGGAAGATCTGCAGCACTGCCTCAGGGAAGCGGCAACACATTCTGCTGAAGAGAGTTTGTCTAGGAAACAAACCACACACCGTGGCAGAGTTACTTAAAGGAATAACAGACCAGGCAGATCTGTGTTTTTTGCTGCTGAACCTCAAACCAAGCATGGTTGTGTGATAATGGGTGCAACCTGGTGACAGCTGCGAAGCTTCGCAAGCTCACACACATATCATGCATGGCACATTTGCTAAGCTTTTTTAATTAAGCAGTTTCTGAAAATACCCAGATTTGCCAGAGATTCTGGTCAAGGTAGTGTATGCACCACTCCTTCATTAGGATTAACTATTTAAATGGGGTTATTGTGATATGTGCTGTGCTTGATAAAGATCATGTTGGATCAAAACGTCGCTACAGAAGGCAAAATAAAGAGGATGTAAAATTCACCAACTTATGAGGCGCTGTCCTTATTCTTTATGTGATGATTGGACATTTTCCAAGAAGGACTGCTTGGATTTGACGTGCGCTTCCACTGTGGGTAAAGTTAACCCTGTGTTGCTATGAGGTGCTGTGAACTAGCTTTTATTTGATTGAGAAGATTTTGCCTGTCAACAGAGAATGCAGACATCCTCACTCTCATAAAAATGAACAAAGTCTGAATTTGCCCACACTTTTCCACATCACCAGATGAAAACAGCACATAAACTGTAATAAGCCCCCCAAGTTTTTGCCTTTCAGGGGTCTATGGATGACCCTCCTCATAATTTCTATCTGGCTTTGCATTTTCCGCAAAGCTTTTATAACTATATAAGTACATCAACTACACTTTCAAAATATTTTAATTCAAAAATTTTTATAGTTTCAATGACTCATCCATACAGTTTAGCATGGTTATTGTGGCATTATGGTAAAATGTAAAACTTACAAAAAGCAGAAATATACTTCAGGATTAGATTACTCATCCATAGAGTATTACGTGCTTTTTGTCACATTTTGGTGGTATATAACAGTATAAAAAAGCGTTTGAAAATTTTGCTTATTTGTTCACATTCCTAATCCATACATCATTCTATGTTATGGGGTAAATGTTTGTGATATATACAGTCATATATTAAAGTTTGGGCACCCCTATTAATGTTAATCTTTTTTCTTTATAACAATTTTGTTTTTTGCAACAGCTATTTCAGTTTCATATATCTAATAACTGATGGACTCAGTTATATTTCTGGATTCAAATGAGGTTTATTGTACTAACAGAAAATGTGCAATCTGCATTTAAACAAAATTTGACCAGTGCAAAAGTATGGGCACCCTTATCATTTCCTTGATTTGAACACTCCTAACTAAAAAACCAAAACTGTTATAAAGAAAAAAAGGTTAACATTAATAGGGGTGCCCAAACTTTAACATATGACTGTAAGACTCAAAATACATTCAAAACAATTTTGTTGGGTTATGTCTCTCAGCCATACAGTATTTTGTGTTCTTGGGTACATTTCTTTGGGTATATAACCCTCAAAATGTTATTGTTATTATATTGATCACTCATAGACTATTCCATGGTCTGGATTACATTTTCTTGGTATATAACTCTGAAAAGAAACTTATATTGCTCATCCATAAGGTATTACATCTTCTTGGGTACAATTAATTACTAAAAACCTTAAAAAAACTTTAAAAATGTATCAGTATTATATAGCTCACCCACAGGGTATTACATCTTCTTGGGTTCATTTTGTTGGTACATAACCCTCAAAAAACATGTTCAAAATGTATTGGTATTACATTGCTCACCCATAGGATATTACATCTTCTTTGGTACATTTTATTGCTATGAAAGCCACAAAAATCTTGTTAAAAAATTTATCAGTGGTAGATTGCTCACCCACAGACTATTCCATGTTCTGGAGTATATAATCTTGGTATAAAAAACTCAAAAGCAATGTTCAAAAATGCATCGGTTTTATATTGCTCATCCATACACTATTTCTTGGTCTGGTATACATTTTGTTGGTATATAACCCTCAAAAAACATCTTCAAAAATGTAGGCTGTATGCACATGTTGCAGATTTGGTGCGATTTTGTTGCGTGTTTTCCTGTGCATAATTTTAACAAAATAAACTGCTGCATGTCAATTCTCTGCATTTTTCACTATTGACTTCACCCAAATCAATCAAAAATGAGGCAAAAACACACAAAAAATATGCATCCTTAGGCCAGGGTCACACTAACCGGCGCAAAATACGGTCCGTAGTTTACAGGCGTAATACGGATGAATGACCCCTAAATAGTGCTCCGTAGGTCATCCGTAAGCAAGGTGTGGTTGCGTATTTTGCACATGTCTGCATCCGTATGTAATCCGTATGGCATCCGTATGCAATCCATATGGCGAGATTTTCTCGCCACCTTGCAAAAAGGACATATAATGGAGCCCTATGACAGGGTTTCTAACAGAAACGAAAAAATAGATATAGACACATAGAATACATATATATATATATATATATATATATATATATATATACCCACAAGTCATTGAGATAAACATATATAAATATATATGTTTATATTTCACAGAGTTCTTCATAGCAGAATAGCCGCTAATTAAATTGCCGGCTTCTTTCAAATCCTTCCCCAACTCGACATGAAATGACACATGGTTTACATTCAGTAAAACATTTCATTTCATGTTTTTTAATATGTCCTTGACTAATAATTAGATGAGGGTTTGTGTGCAAAATTTGGGAGTTGTAGTTGTTATTTAAAGGGGTTAATTCCTTGTTAAAAAATGCGTGGGCTTCCCATTGCCCTGTAGCGGTGGCGAATGGGTTAATCTAACAAAGGGTTAATGTCACCTTACAATCCAATGGTGACATTAACCCTTTGTTAGATTAACCCACTCGCCACCAATATAGGGCAAAGGGAAGCCCATGCATTTTTTAACAACGAATTAACCCCTTTAAATAACAACTACAACTCCCAAATTTTGCACACAAACCCGCATCTAATTATTAGTCAAGGACATAAAAAAAACATGAAATGAAATGGTTTACTGAATGTAAACCATGTGTCATTTCATGTCGGGTTGGGGAAGAATTTGAAAGAAGCCGGCAATTTAATTAGCAGCTATTCTGCTATGAAGAACTCTGTGAAATATAAATATATATATGTTTGTCACAATGACATGTATATATATATATATATATATGTATTCTATGTGTCTATATCTATTCTTTCTTTCTTTCTTAAACCTGTCAGTGTGAGTTTACTGTATAGCGCACTGAATTGCCGGCTTTTCTAAAAGACACCGGGTGCGTATTTCTCGCAAGTCACATGTGTGGTCTGTGTGTAATCCGTATTTTTTGCGCACCCATAGACTTGCATTGGGGTATTACGGGCGTAGTACGCTGACAATCGCAGCATGCTGCGATTGGCACGGACCGTAGAATACACCTGAGAAATATACGGCTGTTGGGAGCAAACCCATAGAGAATCATTTGTCCGTGTGTAATGCGTGCTTTTAGCGCCTCTCACTCGTCCGTATTCCTCGCTAGTATGACCCCGGCCTTATAACTTTTTCCTGGCTTTGCCCAAAGCCTTTATGAGTGTAGGAATACAGCAAGTACACTTTTAAAATGTTTGAATGAATCCTGATAGTTGTTACCTTTCAGGGGTCTATGGATGACCATCCATCCTTATCAATTTTTCCTGGCTTTGCACATTGTGAAATTCCTTTATGAGTGTGGGAGTACAGCAGATACACTTTTAAAAGTATTTGAATGAGACCTGCTAGTTGTTGCCTTTCAGGGATCTATGGATGACCCTCCTTAGGGCAGAGACACACTGGCGTATTTTTCATCCGAGAATCGCATCGTAAAACTCGCACTGGCTGTCTGCTCTCCTGACCTGAGCTTGACAGCTGCATAGTAATCCATCATGCTGTCATGCTCAGGTCAGGCGAGGTGCTGGCCAGTCCGTGCTATGCGATGCAATTATCGCAGGAGAAATTCTGCAGTGTGACTCCAGCCTTATAATTTTTTACTGGCTGTGCACTTTCTGCAAATCTGCTATGCGTGTGGGCAACATGGTGGCTCAGTGGATAGCACTGCAGCCTAGCAGTGCTGGAGTCCTGGGTTTGAATCCCACCAAGTACATCTGCAAGGAGATTGTATGTTAGTGCTATATAAAAATAAAGATTATTATAAGTACAACAAGGTTGTAGCCTAGGAGTCCTGGGTTTGAATCCCACCAAGTACATCTGCAAGGAGATTGTATGTTAGCGCTATATAAAAATAAAGATTATTATAAGTACAACAAGGTACACTTTCACTTTTCTATATAAAGATTATTATAAGTACACAAATTACATTTTCAAAATATTTATGCTCTAATTTTTTATGGATTGAATAAGTCATGCATACAGTTTAACATGGTTATTATTGCATTACAATGGTATTTAAATCGCTGCAAAATATTTCTGGATTACATTACTCATCATAGATTATTATGTGCTTTCTGTCACATTTTGGAAGCATATAACAGTACAAAAAATGTTAAAAAAAAATTTTGATGACATTTCTTATCCATACACTATTGGTTACATTTCCTGGATACATAACACTCCAAAAAAGCATTTAAATATTTTTCTGGGTTACATTTCTTACCCATACACTATTCTGTGCTCTGGGGTACATTTTTGTTGTATACAACACTCGAAGAAAGCGTTAACAAATTTTGTGGAGTTAAATTTTGCAGCCATAGATTATGTGCTCTTGGGTAAATTTCTATGATATATAACACTTCCAAAAAGTGTTAAAAAAATGTAGCTGAGTTACATTTCTCACCAAAACACTATTCCATGTTATGGGGTACATTTTTTGTGATATATTGTATATCACTCCAAAAAGGCGTTAACATTTTTTGCTGTTTTAAATGTATCACCCATACACTATTGATTCTTCTGGGAAACATTTCATTGTTATATAACCGTCAAAAAACTTATTTTAAATAAATATCAGTAATATATTACTCACACATAGGCTTTTATTTATTTTTGGGTAGATTTTGTTGCTATACAAGCCTCAAAATTCTTGTTCAAAATTTTATCAGTATTACATTGCTCACCCATAGACTCTTCCATGGTCAGGAGTACATCTTGTTGCTATGTAAGCCTCAAAAAACTTGTTAAAAAATTAATCGGTATTATGTTACTCATCCATAGACTTTTACATATTTTTGGGTGGATTTTGCTGCTATTTAAGCCTCAAAAAAAGTGTTCAAAATTTTAGGCTGTGTGCACACATTGCGAGATTTGGTGCATTTTTGTCTCGTTTTTTCCATCAAGAATTTGTCACAAATCCTGATGCCAGCAAAGTGAATGAGAAACCTAAAGTGTCATGCAGACGTTACGTATTGTTGACTTACAGATTTAGTACAGAAATAATCTGCAGCATGTCAGTTCTCTGTGTGTTTTGCCCTACATTTTTCACCATTGACTTTACTCAAGTCAATCAAAAGCACACGGAAAAAAGGCACCAAATCATGGCAAAAATGCACCAAAAAATGCGTGTTTTTGCAGCTGCATTTTTCCTGCCAAGAGATGCAGATATGGTTCAGAAATTTATTTTTTCTCAACATGTGCACATACCCTTATTGATATTATATTGCTCACCCACAGAAGAATTTGTGAAGTACATTTCCTAAGTATATAACACTCAAAAGTGCATAGACTTTATGAGTCTAGGAGACCAAACCAATATATAACAACTTGAACACAATATATTTGAGGCCCTCCTTCATGTCTAATACAGGATGTGCCTTATTTTTGGCGGTTCTTGCTTTCTTCAAAAAATCACACTGAAATGTCCTATTTTTTAATTAAAAAAATGTTTAATTATATATGTTTTAAAACTTTTTTAAATGTTGCTTTATATACAAGTCTATGTATATAATCTTAACCTATTTTTTCCTGTAAAGTGCAGTTTGTCGTCGGTTTTTAATGTTTTGTCACTCCTTAACCCCTTCCTGACATCCGACGTACTATCCCGTCCATGGGACCTGGGCCCCTATGCCCATGGATGGGATAGTACGTCTACCGCGATCAGCGGCGCCCACGTGGTGAGCACCGCTGATCGCGGCCGGGTGTCAGCTGATTATCACAGCTGACACCCGGCACAATGTGTCAGGGGTGGTCACGGACCGCCCCCGACATGTTAACCCCTTGCACACCGCGATCAAACATGATCGCGCTGTACCGGGAGTTAAAGGGAAGCATCGGCAGGGAGGGGGCTCCCTCCGTGCTTCCCTGAACCCCCCACGGCAGCGCAATGTGCAGCGCTGCTGCGGGGGGCTCCTTTCCTCCAGGCCCCCGAATCCAAGATGGCGACGGGGGCCTTCGGTGGCCTGCAGGAAGCTGGCTTCCTCAGTGCCTGCAAAGCGCAGGCATGAGGAAGCCTTCGGCACTGCCTGTGACAGATCGCTGATCTGTCACAGTGATCTGTGATGTGACAGATCAGCGATCTGTCACAGGACAGTGATGTCCCACCTGGGACTATGTAATAAAGTAAAAAAAAAATAAAAAAAAGTGTAAAAATATTTTTAAAAACATCGCCAAATAAATTAGCAAAAAAAAAAAATATTCCCCAATAAATTCATTTTTTGAAAAAAAACAAAACAAAAAAACACAATAAAAGTACACATATTAGGTATCGCCGCATCCGTAACGACCCGCCCTATAAAACTGTCCCAATAGTTAACCCCTTTAGCGAACCCCTTAAAAAATAAAAATAAAAAACGAAGCAAAAAATAATGATTTATTATCATACCGCCAAACAAAAAGTGTAATAACGCGCGATCAAAAAGACGCATATAAATATCCATGGTACCGCTGAAAACGTCATCTTTTTGTCCCGCAAAAAACGAGCCACCACACAGCATCATCAGCGAAAAAATAAAAAAGTTATAGCTCGCAGAATAAAGCGATGCAAAAATAATTATTTTTTGTCATGATCTGAAGTGATCTGACAGTTTTAAAAGCACAGAGTGAACTTTTTTTCCTTTTGGCAAGTTGCCATGCTGACTTGACTGTCCCCGGTGGTGGTTAGTGGTATCGCACCTTAGGTTTTCAGTTTAAAGTTCTCTGTAATTATGATTCAGGTGTGGGGCTCTATAAATGAGTCTCAGGGTGTGTGATCACGGCTGGTAATATTGATTCATTCATTGATTCTGAGTTGGTGAGAGCCTGGTGGAAGGATGGAGCTGAGGAGGAGTCCTGTGCAGCTTAGCCAGGGGGGACGTGTGTCAGCTATGGTGTCTGGACGAAGGGCTGGCATGGCGTGGTGGGGTCGCAGTGATGTTGTCGGCAGGAAGTGTCTGCATGGACTGGTGGAGTGGCGACTATGGAGAGTGGCACTCACCATGTGGGACTTGGCTGCTGAGCTGGACTCAAGCATGCTTGCCTTCGTGGCAGAAGCTGAACTCATCTTTGGGACTCTGTTACTAAGCAGCAGCAACTGGTGGTGGACTCTGCTCCAAGGCTGCACTATGGTGAAGGATCCTGTTATGGTGATGGATCCAGGTGGAGGAGGAGACGCACGCAGGTGGAGGGCTCTGTTGCAGGAGCATAAGCACAGAGCATAAAGCTAAGTGGTGTCCCCCTGTATTGTCTCTTTCCCTCATGTGTGTTATTAGTGCAGTGGTGGGATTAGTCTCCGCACCGCCCAATTCCCTAGTGAGAGTTTAGGGTCAGGGCGAGCAAGGGTTGAAGGTTCGCGTGCGGCGACAGGTGCGGAGCCTGTATAGGGAATGTGAGGAGTGCAGGGACACTGGCTCAGGGGAGTGCAGGAGGTCTCCATGTCCCCATTCCCTATTGCAGAGCCCACTATTGTTAATGTGTCCCAGGTCCCCCTTATTAGTTAATTTGCCTTACTGGAGGCGGGGTTTCCAGAATTTATATTAACGTGTAATACCTAAATTCGCCGGGTGGAGGCGGTGTATCCATCTGCACGTTTTATTATTTAAATTCGCCCCACTGGAGGCGCTGTATCCAGGGTCACGTGTGTTATGGGTTCACCTTGTGGAAACATCTGCGTCCAGACACACGTGACCGTGACTTTATCACCAGCCCTACAGTTTTTTTTCTGGTGAGCTTTGGCCATGTGGAGACCTGTGGGTAATTGCTGCCGGGCCTCACTGAGATGAGTGAGGAGCGGCATGGTGTGTTAGAGCCGCTGCAGCAGCAGTTATCAGGGTCTGGGGCCTCTGCTCAGATAACCAGGAAATCAAAATGGCAGCTGTGATCTGGCTAAAAGCCCCTAGAGTCGCTGCTGGGGAGCGGGACTTGCTCATGCACGTGGGCGTACCCAGGCAGGTGGGAGGAATGGTGCCCCACGGAGCTGCTTGGTATTCCCTGAGGTGAAGGGGTACGTTCCAGTGATGAGCAGACTGGTGTAGAGTCCGTGGGGCTCACGCCAAATCTTTAATGCCGTCCCCTCCTGGTTGTGTGGAGGCGACCAGTGAGTGTATATTTCCTCCATATCCGTTCCCTCTCCCCCTGGTGTGAGCAGCAGGTGTGCTGCAGGGGAGTAGGGAAAAATCTCAACCCTCGCCATTAACCAACCCTGGGAGGCGCAGACCTCATGGTGAAGAGGGTTGGAGGGTGGTGACCCCTATGGTGTAGTGCGGGGTTGTGAGTGTGGTGACACAGGGGGACGCCTCTGTTATCAGGTCCAGAATGAGTTCACCAAATATATGACAAACGAATGTGTGCAATAAACGATCAGGTCCGGACCTGTGTGTGAACGAGCATGTATGGGTGCCACCAAAAAACATCTTGTGGAAGTGTGTTGTGGAGCCTGATCAGCTCATAACAAACAAACATACACATACATGAACTCGTTCCCCAGGTCGGCGCTGTGGAGATGAGTGGTGCCTCCAAAATGAACTTTATTGCCAATACCAGCAGTGTGTTTGTCATAAACCTGAAGTGTCAGGTAGTGGTGAGGTGAACTCAGGATCTGGGCGTCCCCACTGTAGATGTTTCCCTAATGAGGGGTGGTCTTGAGGGTCCAGAGGCCCCTCATTAAGGAGGGGGTACTGTCATGATCTGAAGTGATCTGACAGTTTTAAAAGCACAGAGTGAACTTTTTTTCCTTTTGGCAAGTTGCCAAGGTGACTTGACTGTCCCCGGTGGTGGTTAGTGGTATCGCACCTTAGGTTTTCAGTTTAAAGTTCTCTGTAATTATGATTCAGGTGTGGGGCTCTATAAATGAGTCTCAGGGTGTGTGATCACGGCTGGTGATATTGATTCATTCATTGATTCTGAGTTGGTGAGAGCCTGGTGGAAGGATGGAGCTGAGGAGGAGTCCTGTGCAGCTTAGCCAGGGGGGACGTGTGTCAGCTATGGTGTCTGGACAAAGGGCTGGCATGGCGTGGTGGGGTCGCAGTGATGGTGTCGGCAGGAAGTGTCTGCATGGACTGGTGGAGTGGCGACTATGGAGAGTGGCACTCACCATGTGGGACTTGGCTGCTGAGCTGGACTCAAGCATGCTTGCCTTCGTGGCAGAAGCTGAACTCATCTTTGGGACTCTGTTACTAAGCAGCAGCAACTGGTGGTGGACTCTGCTCCAAGGCTGCACTATGGTGAAGGATCCTGTTATGGTGATGGATCCAGGTGGAGGAGGAGACGCACGCAGGTGGAGGGCTCTGTTGCAGGAGCATAAGCACAGAGCATAAAGCTAAGTGGTGTCCCCCTGTATTGTCTCTTTCCCTCATGTGTGTTATTAGTGCAGTGGTGGGATTAGTCTCCGCACCGCCCAATTCCCTAGTGAGGGTTTAGGGTCAGGGCGAGCAAGGGTTGAAGGTTCGCGTGCGGTGACAGGTGCGGAGCCTGTATAGGGAATGTGAGGAGTGCAGGGACACTGGCTCAGGGGAGTGCAGGAGGTCTCCATGTCCCCATTCCCTATTGCAGGGCCCACTATTGTTAATGTGTCCCAGGTCCCCCTTATTATTTAATTTGCCTTACTGGAGGCGGGGTTTCCAGAATTTATATTAACGTGTAATACCTAAATTCGCCAGGTGGAGGCGGTGTATCCATCTGCACGTTTTATTATTTAAATTCGCCCCACTGGAGGCGCTGTATCCAGGGTCACGTGTGTTATGGGTTCGCCTTGCGGAAACATCTGCGTCCAGACACACGTGACCGTGACATTTTTTATATAAAATAGTTTTCATTGCATAAAACCGACAAAACATAAAAAAAGACCTAAATGAGATATCGCTGTAACCGTACTGACCCGAAGAATAAAACCACTTTATCAATTTTACCGCACGCAGAACGGTGTAAACGCACTCCCCCAAAAGTAATTCATGAAACGCTGGTTTTTGTTCATTCTGCGTCCCAAAAATCGGAATAAAAAGCGATAAAAAAAATGTCACGTGCCTGAAAATGGTACCGATAAAAACGTCAACTCGTCCCGCAAAAAATAAGACCTCACATGACTCGGTGGGTCAAATTACGGAAAAATTATAGCTCTCAAAATGTGGTGATGCAAAAACTATTTTTACAATAAAAATCGTCTTTTAGCGTGCGACAGCTGCCAAACATAAAAACCGCCATAAATAGTAAATCAAACCCCCCGTTATCACCCCCTTAGTTAGGGAAAAATAATAAAATAAAAAAAAATTATTTATTTCCATTTTTCCATTAGGGTTAGGGTTAGGGCTAGGGTTAGGGTTAGGGTTAGGGTTAGGGTTAGGGCTAGGGCTAGGGTTATGGTTAGGGCTGAGATTAGGGTTAGGGGTGTGTTGGGGTTCGGGTTGGAGTTAGAATTGGGGGTTTCCACTGCTTGGGCACATCAGGGGCTCTCCAAATGCAACATTGCGTCTGATCTCAATTCCAGCCAATTCTGAGTTGAAAAAGTCATATGGTGCTCCTTCCCTTCCAAGCTCTGCCATGCGCCCAAACAGTGTTTTACCCCCACATGTAGGGTATCAGCCTACTCAGGACAAATTGCAAAACAATTTTTGGGGTCCAATTTCTCCTGTTACCCTTAGGAAAATAAAAAATTGGGGGCAAAAATATCATTTTTGTGGAAAAAAATGATTTTTTTATTTTCACGTCCGAGCGTTATAAACTTCTGTGAAGCACTTGGGGGTTCAAAGTGCTCACCACACATCTAGATAAGCTCCGTGGGGAGGGTCTAGTGTCCAAAATGGGGTCACTTGTGGGGAGTTTCAATAGTTTAGGTACATCAGGGGCTCTCCAAACGCACATGACACCCGCAGACCATTCCATCAAAGTCTGCATTCCAAAACGTCACTGCTTCCTTTCCGAGCCCCGACGTGTGTCCATACAGTAGTTTTCTCCCACATATGGGGTGTCAGCGTACTCATGACAAATTGGACAACAACTTTTGGGGTCCAATTTCTCCTGTTACCCTTGGGAAAATGAAAAAATTGGGGACTAATTGATCATGTTTGTGGAAAAAATACGATTTTTTTATTTTCATGCCCGGGCATTATAAACTTCTGTGAAGCCCTTGGGGGTTCAAAGTGCTCACCACACATCTAGATAAGTTCCTTGGGGGGTCTAGTTTACAAAATGGGGTCATTTGTGGGGGGTTTCCACTGTTTAGGTACATTAGGGGCTCTCCAAAGGCAACATGACACCCGCAGACCATTCCATCAATGTCTGCATTCCAAAACGTCACTACTTCCCTTCCGAGCCCCGATGTGTGCCCATACAGTAGTTTTCTCCCACATATGGGGTATCAGCATACTCAGGACAAATTGGACAACAACTTTTGGGGTCCAATTTCTCCTGTTACCCTTGGGAAAATAAAAAAAATGGTGAGTAAAAGATCATGTTTGTGGAAAAAATACGAATTTTTTATTTTCACGCCCGGGCGTTATAAACTTCTGTGAAGCACTGGTGGGTTCAAAGTGCTCATCACACATCTAGATAAGTTCCTTGGGGGGTCTAGTTTACAAAATGGTGTCATTTGTGGGGGGTTTCCACTGTTTAGGTACATCAGGGGTTTTCCAATCGCGACATGGTGTCCGATCTCAATTCCAGCCAAAAACGTCAAATGGCGCTGCTTCCCTTCCGAGCTCTGCCATGCGCCCAAATAGTGGTTTACCCCCACATGTGGGGTATCAGCGTACTCAGGAAAAATTGCACAATAACTTTTAGGGTGCTGTTACCCTTGGAAAAATAAGAATTGAGGGTGAAAAGATCATTTTTGTGGAAAAAATATGATTTTTTAATTGTACGGCTTTATGTTATAAACTTCTGTGAAGCCCTTGGGGGTTCAAAGTTCTCACCACACATCTAGATAAGTTCCTAGGGGGTCTAGTTTCCAAAATGGTGTCATTTGTGGGGGGTTTCCACTGTTTTGGTACATCAGGGGTTTTCCAATCGCGACATGATGTCCGATCTCAATTCCAGCCAAAAACGTCAAATGGCGCTGCTTCCCTTCCGAGCTCTGCCATGCGCCCAAATAGTGGTTTACCCCCCACATGTGGGGTATCAGCATACTCAGGACAAATTGCACAATAACTTTTAGGGTCCTGTTACCCTTGGGAAAATAAAAATTGGGGTGAAAAGATCATTTTTGTGGAAAAAATATGATTTTTTAATTGTACCGCTGTACGTTATAAACTTCTGTAAAGCCCTTGTGGGTTCAAAGTTCTCACCACATATCTAAATAAGTTCCTTGGGGGGGTCTAGTTTCCAAAATGGGGTCACTTGTAGGGGGTTTCCACTGTTTAGGTACATCAGGGACTCTCCAAACGTGACATGGCGTCCGATCTGAATTCCAGCCAATTTTGCATTGAAAAAGTCAAACGGCGCTCCTTCCATTCTGAGCTCTGCCATGCGCCGAAACAGTCGTTCCCCCCCACAAATCAGGTATCAGCGTACTCAGGACAAATTGCACAATAACTTTTACAGTCCAATTTCTCCTGTTACCCTTGGTAAAATAAAAAAAATTGAACCTGAAGTACTTTTTTTGTGAAAAAAAGTTAGATGTTCATTTTTTTTTAAATATTCAAAAAAATTCCTGTGATGCACCTAATGGGTTAATAAACTTCTTGAATGTGGTTTTGAGCACCTTAAGGGGTGCAGTTTTTAGATTGGTGTCACTTTTGGGTATTTTCTATCATATAGACCCCTCAAAGTAGCTTCAAATGTGATGTGGTCCTAAAAATAAAATGGTGTTGTAAAAATGAGAAATCGCTGGTCAACTTTTAACCCTTATAACTTCCTAACAAAAAAAAATTTTGGTTCCAAAATTGTGCTGATGTAAAGTAAACATGTGGGAAATGTTAGTTATCAAGTTTTTTGTGTGCCATATCTCTGTGATTTAAGGGCATAAAAATTCAAAGTTGGAAAATTGCGAAATTTTCATAATTTTTGCCAAATTTCCATTTTTTTCACAAATAAACGCAAGTTATTTGACTGAAATTTTACCACTAACATGAAGTACAATATGTCACGAGAAAACAATGTCAGAATCACCGGGATCCATGGAAGCATTCCAGAGTTATGACCTCATAAAGGTACAGTGGTCAGAATTGTAAAAATTGGCCCGGTCATGAACGTGCAAACCACCCTTGGGGGTGAAGGGGTTAAAGTGGAGTAAAAGTGTGACATCATTGTTCTCAGCAGCGATCTGGAGGTCAGAGATGATTCCAGGTGTTTTCCTATGCTGTTCTCTTTCCAATCATCACTTTTCCTAATCATTTAAACATTTTCACTGCCCCTCCCCCAGACATCTTTGCAGAGTCTGCTGGAAAAAAGCTTGTCTTTCCCATTGACTCCCTTTTATGCTCGTTATTCAAAACGAACATGTGAGTAAGGAATTGCTCGGTTCGAGCAACAAGTGGCTGAGAAGTATAGTGCTCGCTCATCTCTAGTCATTTACTAACCAGAATTTCCTGAAATGTTGCAGTATTAAGAGTTTATAAAATACTGTGATAAAAACCCTACAAGTATCATGTTGCTGTTCGGCTTTTGAATGCTTACTATGCCTTAAGATAAGCAATCAGCGTTATACAGAATTATTGTATAATCCTTGAAAGTTTCCATTTGCTGATTTAGTAATTTCCTTTAAAAATATTTTCCAACCATTTTCTTGCTGCCATCTAGTGGCTATTTACAACTTGATTCAAAAAAGTTATAGTATACATAATGTTAAGCAATGAGGTTAAGAAACATGAAACCTAGTTTTTTACGAAACTACAGTAGTCTGTTGATACCTTTTTTAAACCTTATTTTGTAGCATACTGTATATGCAATTGATTGAAATATTTTTAAGACAAATTATGTATTTATGCATAGAAACAAAATGTACCAACTTTTTTATGTCAATGCATACATTTAAATAATGTGTGAAACAAACTTTACGTCTAACATTCCTTGTTTCCTAATCTCCAATCATCAGAGGTTGAGGAACTGAGTACTATGTTTTTTTAAGAAATTTAGGGCTAGTGGAAAAACTAAGCGCAGTAATTAAAGTGATAGATTAGGTGAGAAATGAGGGTGGTGACAGGATGGTGCTATCTGAGGCACAACTCTAGGAGAGAATGAATCCAATGGATGGTCTGTGTTGCAAAATGTAGCCAGCCTGGTGGAATATGCACGATTCCTCCAATGGAGTTCCAACATCAATGGATAACAGAGAAAAGAAACCAGGAAAAAGGTGCTTCCACCACAGCAGATAATGATAACCAAAAAATTGAGAATAGCAGAGCAGTTTGCTCAACCAACAAGTATTTTGATTGAAGCAATGGTAATAAAAATATTAAAAAAATAAATGGTATATAAAACACAACGTGTTTTGGCTATGGATAGGCTACATATATATAGTAGTTGTGTCTGGTAAACAATAAATATATATATATATATATATATATATATATATATATATATATACACTATGATAATGGTATGTTGATGCATATATAGAGTATATATAGTATATATATATGCACATCAATGTAACATCATATTGTAGGTGGTGCTCCCTCACAGAAAATCTACATTGAATTAGTAAAGCCTTGAAAAACCAATGTGTTCTTAAGAAGTAATAATAGTAATAGCTAAAATGTCAAATATGGGAGCTGTCAATACCAGCAACAAATGTCCTACAGTGAATAGCACTATGCAGTAGACAAGATACCAATACAACTAAACAGATAAAAAGTCTTGGTCTATAAATGTAAGATCACTGCCAATATTTGTGTCGGTGAATAGTTCCAGTTACTTGTCCTCTAATGTGCAATGTTCGATGATCCAAGTTGGGCTAGTTACCGTATTTTTTGGACTATAAGACACAGGACCAAAAGGTGCACCTATGTTTTAGAGGATGAAATTTAAAAGAAGAAACAAAAAATGTGGTCAATTCTATACTTAATACCCCACCTCCTGGTATGCAAGGCTCCTTTATCCTTATCCAGATATGCATGCCCCCTCATCCTCATCCTGGTATGCAGGGCCCCCATCTCTGTCTTGGTATACATGGCCCCATCCTTAAACTGGTATGATTGGCTCCCATCCCCATCCTGGTATGCAGGGCCCTATCCTTATCCTGTTATGCAGGACCCCATCTCTGTCCTGGTATGCATGGCCCCAATCCCTATCCTGGTATGCGTGGCCCCAATCCCTATCCTGGTATGCATGGTCCCAATCGCTATCCTTGTATGCAGGGCCCCCATCTCTGTACTGGTATGCATGGCTCCAATCCCTATCCTGGTATGCAGGGACCCCATCTCTGTCCTGGTATGCATAGCCCCATCCTTATCTTGGTATGATTGGCCCCTATCCCTATCCCTATCCTGGTATGCATGGCCTCATCCTTATCCTGGTATGATTGGCCCCAATTCTCATTCTGGTATGCAGGGACCCCATCTCTATTCTGGTATGCATGGCCTCATCATTATCGTGGTATGACTGGCCCCAATCCCTATCCTGGTATGCAAGGACCCCTTCTCTGTCCTGGTATTCATGGCCCCATCCTTATTCTGGTATCATTCTACTTCACTAAAGTGAAACTTTCACTAAGGTGAAAACAGGCTTCAGGGCGAAGGGGTTAAAGCCTCAGTACCACTAATACTATAGAAAGGAGATTCTTGAATGGTAGAATGGAACATTTTCCCTTGTTCAGAACTACATTACTACATTCATATTTCTTAAGGAGCTATTTGGAGCAGTGCTGTTGCAGCTTATCTGGAGCCTTGGTGTTTCTGCTGGAAGCTGTGTCCAGGTGCCATACTCTGCTGCCTCAGGAACATTGGCAGCAGAGGAAGCTAAGTTGTTTGTTTTTCCCTGTCTGTTGTTTTCCCTGGTGTTTTACTAGTACAGCGGTGAGGACCAGTGTCCGCACTTGCCTGTTCCCTAGTAAGGGATAGGTGCAGGGCAAGTGAGGGACTGAGATATCCTGGTCGGCGACAGGTTGAAAGAACCTGTATAGGGAATGTGAGGAGAGTACAGGGATCTTCCTTAGGGAGTGCAGGAGGTGTCCACTTTCCTGTTCAATATTATAGGGCCCACCGTTGTAATTGATGTCCCCTTGTCTGTCTTGTGGTTTTGTGACCGACCAATCGTCGGGTCGCGTCACACAGAGCCAAACATACCGTGAAAATACCGTGACATTATTACCAACCTACCCATATTTTCTGGTAAGCCATGACCCAAATACAGGCCATTGCCCAACTGCTTTAACCCCTCATTGATGAGCTTAGGGTGCTGCATGGTGAGGTGGTGCAGCAGCTGCAGCAGTTGGTGGGGTTTGGGTGCTTGGTTCAGGTGCAGGCCCAACCAGAACCCAAGATATCTCTCCCTGACAGGTTTGCTGGAGGGAGAGATAAATTCTTGTTTTTTCAGGAGGTCAGCAAGTTATACTTCAGGCTCCGTCCTCGTTCAACAGGGAGTGAGGAACGAGTGGGAATCATTATGTCCCTTCTTAAGAGTGATCCCCAATCCTGGGCCTTCTGCCTGCCGGTCGATTCACCATCTCTATGATCAGTGAAAAAGTTTTTTGTGGCATTGGCACTGGTGTATGGAGATCCTGATGGTGTCTCTCTGGCAGAATCCCGACTCTGTTAGATCAAGCAGGGTGGTCGGCCGACTGACGAGTACTGCTCAGAGTTTAGGAGGTGGGCCACTGACACACAGTGGAACGACCCTGCACTTAGGAGTCATTTTGTGTAGGGTCTGTCCCCAAAGTTGCAGGATACTCTGGTGCAGTACGCCACCCCCAGGTTGTTGGAGGCCACCATGTCCCTTGCCATCTGGGTGGATAGACGCCTCAGGGAGAGGCATACACCAAATGTGCTCCCTGTAGTCCTTGCTAGGAAGGAGGACACACCAGTGCTGATGGAGGAACCCATGCAGATCGGAGTAGTGAATTTCAAAAGAGGGTTGCCTGCAATTTGCCATGGCGTGGGGGCATGTTTTTTCTGTGGGCAGACTGGCCATTTTTTAAAACTCTGCCCAGCGCGCCAAATCTTCAGTATAACCTAAGCAGCTGCGTTCCCCTGGTCGTGTGGAGTGAGGCGATCAGGGAGTGTATATTTCCTCCATTTTGCCCTCTCAGTGTACTTTGTCAGCAGAAGTGGTGGTTGACGAGGTACCTGAGGGCATACCGGTGTTTGTGGACAGAGGAGCGGAAGTCAATCTGGTGGATGTTCACTTTGTCCAGACTCATGGCCTGAGGTGTAGGACACTGGCCAAACCCCTAGTCTTCCAGGCCATTGACTCTGTCCCACTGAGCCAGGGGAGGTTGACCCAAGTCGTGGAAAATATACATCTGCGTATAGGGACTCATCATGTAGAGTCCCTATCATGCTACGTCTTGGGGGGAATGCCATCACCTATCGTTTTAGGCCTCCCTTGGTTAGAAAAACACAACACGCTCATAGATTGGCGGTCTAGGGGAGTAGTCATCTGGGATCAGTCAAGTGAGGGCTGCTGCCTGGGGGCTACTGTCTCTGCTGTCTTTCTACAGCTGTCCCCTTTTACTTCAGTGGGGCAGCAGAGGTGCTGCCAGGGAGTAGGGGCAAATCTCAACCCTCATGTCACGATCCCACTGCTATCACCGGTATGTCATGGACGGAGGGATGCGATGCACTGCCGACACACGGCTGTCACAGGCACAGGGGGGCTTATCTTAGTTATCCCACCGCTGGCACCATGTGATAAAAAAACAGTAAGCTAGTCTTGCCCTAACAATTTATCGCAGGGGGGTTATTTTGTTTGTCCCACCACTGCCCACAATACTTCACAAAGCTTTTCAGTTCCACTTTGGAACTCGCAGCTCTCCGATGCCCCCCTTACCCTCAGGTCAGTCAGGGAAGTACACCTGGGATAATTGGTAGCTGGCCGGCTGCTTAAATGAGGACTGGCCACCTGGCATGCGGCAGTGAGGGAATTATAAAATGCTCTGGCCACAGCCACCCAATTTGTTTATAAACTCCCTTCCTTCACTCTCAGCAGTGCCCAGGGCCCAGATCACACTTTGCCGCCACCCGCCCCAGAGTTTCTCTGATTAAGTTATAAACTTAATAGAGGGGTTCGAAGCCAACCCAATTCAGTAGCAATTATCTTAAAGGCACGTGTTCGTTTTTAGAGCATGAAGACAGACTAATAAGTTTTATAATTTATTCCCAAAAAGGCGGGCAGTGATTACACAGATAAAAGATGTTACAAAGTTGAGACATTAGATATGTACAATGCAAATATAAAATAAAAGGGATTAACATAAAGATTCAACACTTACAGTTGCTTAATGGTCTTTAGGCTAACCATGTGGGGAGGAGGCTTAGCCACACGTCGCCCTGCATCTGGGATCCTTTTGGCAGCAAACCTCCAACTCGAATGACTGATTTTTCAGAGGGAATACCTTATAGCTTTGTGTTTGTGACATCATAAAAAGGGCCGTCTGGTATGTTCCTCCCCCTGCTCTAGGAGTTACAATTCTGACTACAAATCTTATAATGACTATATCTCGCAGAGGGTACCTCGTATAAACATGCACATGGTATCATTCTCTTTAGCCTGTCTCAGACAATAGTTAAAGACCAAACATGCAGTAATTATGTCACACCGTTTAGGAGGAATCCAGTTCTCGGATTCTGTGGGTGCTGGAACCGTGAACATTATGGGCCCGAACGCTGGGTTGATGCATTTTGCAGAAATGTAATTTTCATGTCTCTGCAGCATATGGTTTTCGAGATTCAGCCTGGCACAGGAAAGGAAGAGAGAGAGAGCAACATAGACTGAAAGCCTGATTCTACATAGAAAGAAAGATTAGTACGGAATGTGAGGAGTAAAAGAGAACAGAGGACGTGGGTTAGAAGAGAACCCTTCTTAGACGTTCAAAGCGCAAGGCCGGGGTCCGGTCCCCGAGGTTGTATGGATACTAATGGTCCTGCAGCAGAAACCGGAGGAATAGAAGTAGTGACCGCTTTATTCCCACACAAGACTTGGGGGCACAACAGCAACTGGATAGTGAGCCGGGACTTAGTAGCAATGAGTCCCCGAAGCAGGCTACAGCTGTCTGCCCTACAAGTAGAGTTCATAAGAACATCGGACAGGAGGAACTCCACTGTAACTCAGTACTAGGAGTACTTCATTTAAAGGCGCTATAAGAGGAGACATTCAGAAAGGCACATGCTGGTGGGGTGTTGGAAAGGAGTATTCCATCTGGCCTGGAGGTTGACTGAGTCCCTGACCCGGAGGACACGGCACGGAGACAGGCACCTGTTTGTACAACAAACTGTGAGTAAAGCTTTGGAACTACATGCCCTGGTGTCCTCCACTCATTCTTGCGCCAACCCGCCCAGCACTGCTACATCCCTTGCACCAGACACTATACCATCTATGTGTCACTTCACCTACTCTGCCCTGGCACTACAGCCCTGCCTGTGGAGGGCTATAACATCATTGCTGCACCACACCATCTGTCCCAGAGGATCTGTCTGCAGCGTCGGCTTACATCTCCATTGCCGAACACCACAGGTGGCGTCACGAATCACTTATAAACTTTCATCACCATAAGCACACTGCAACAACCCCTTTTACAATGTGCGCCCAGGGCCACGGTCCATCGGGCCCGGTACTGAGTACCCCACAGCCCTGGGAGGGGGACCCACTCTCATTCAGGCTGGTGGAGACTGACACCTTCCGTAACTTCATGGCATTAGCAGTCCCACAATACAACGTGCCCAGCCGCTTTTATTTCAGCAGGCAAGCCATCCCTGCCCTGCAAAAGCATGTGGAGGGAAAAATTAAACATGCGCTACTAAACACCGTCAGTAGCAAGGTCCACCTGACCACCGATGCGTTGACCAGTAACCTTGGACAGGGATGATATCTTTCCCTCACTGTCCATTGGGTAAATGTTGTGGAGCCAGGTACAGATCTTGAGAGTGGCGCTGTATGTGTTCTGCCAACTCCAACGATTGCAGGAATCCAGTCTGTACACATTGACTCCTCCTCATACTCCAGTTCCTCTGAATCAGCTCTGCAGGAGCCGTCACAGTCTACCTCCACATGGACCCGTGAACGCTTACCTGTTATGACCGATATGAGCACAGCCGTGGCCAAACGTCAGCAGGCCATATTGAAATTAATTTCTTTGGGGAATCGAAGCCATATAGTGCAGGAGCTCTGGAATGCCATCAAGCAGGAGAGTGACGTGTGGTTTGTGCCAGCGAATCTCCAGCCAGGCATGGTAGCGTGTGACAATGGCCGAAGTCTGGTGGCAGCTCTGGGCCTAGGCAACCTCACTCACATCCCATGTCTGGCACATGTGCTCAACTTGGTCGTGCAGAGTTTTTTGAGGGACTATCCGGATCTTGATGCACTGCTGCACAAGGTCCGCATAGAGTGTGCTCACTTGTGGCGTTCCAATATGGCAAGATCGCGCATTGCAGCTCTGCAGCGCCGATTCTGCCTTCCGGAACATCGCATCATATGTGACCTACCCACCAGGTGGAATTCAACATTACATATGTTGGAGAGGTTGTGTGAGCAGCAGGCAGCAGTCATGGAGTACCAGCTGCATCAGGCGCAAACAAGTCGCACTGCGCGCCGTTCACACTTCACCACCACTGAGTGGGCCTCTATGAAGGACATCTGGCAGGTTTTGCATGCCTTCGATGATTCCACGCGGATGGCGAGTGCAGATGATGCACTAGTCAGCATGACTATCCCCCTTATCTGCCTGCTTGAAAAAACACTACAAGCACTAATGGAGGAGGTTGTGGAAGAGGAGAAGGATGAGGAGTCACAAATGCCATCTGCTTCTGGACTGTCTGCGCAACATGGTTCCTCACAAAGGCCTAGGCAGGGGACACTTTGTGAGGAGGATGAGGAGGAGTCAATGGAGGAGGAAGACATCTGTCCAGAGGAGGGAGGTACACAATGCTCTAGTAGTCAGTATGTAGAGTGAGGGTGGGGTGATGCAGAGCAGGCAGAGATGACGCCTCAAGCAGGGGACAGCATTTCAGTTGGCAGTCTGCAGCACATGGTTGATTTCATGCTGCAGTGCCTGAGAAACAACTGCCGCATCGCCCACATTCGCAACACGGCTGATTATTGGGTGTACACCCTCCTAGATCCTCGCTACCAGGACAACTTACAAAGCCTCATAACACCGTTGAACCAGGGGCATAAAATGCGGGAGTACCAAGACACACTGGTGCATTCCATCATGTTCTCCATTCCACCTGAGAGCAGTGCTGCTAGTGCTTTTCAAAGCAGCTCAGGGAGTCGAGGCAGTGGAGGAAGCTCTGCACAAAGAGGGAGCAGAAGCAGCGCCTCAGCACAAGGCAAGACCAGTATGGCCCAAATGTGGCAAAGTTTTGTGTCCCGCCACAAATGTCTGCACCATCACAGACGGCTCCAGTCAGCAGGAGGCAACGTTTCCGTCAGATGGTGACAGACTACATATCATGCCCTCTCAGTGTTCTCCCACAGGGCTCTTCCCCCTTCAAACTTTGGGTCTTTAAGCTGGATACATGGCCAGAGCTTAGCCAGTATGCATTGGAGGTGCTGGCTTGCCCTGCTGCTAGTGTATTATCGGAACGCATCTTTAGTGCCGCAGGTGGTGTACTAACAGACCGTTGCATGCGACTATCCTCCAATAACGTTGACCGGCTTACTTTTCTGAAAATTAGCAAGGCCTGGATCTCGGAGGAATTTGCCAGTCCTCTTCCAGATTAAATAATTGGTTGGCAACAGTATCCAGGTCTCCTGTTGTGTTCATGTTTCTACCACCTGAACTGTAATCCCTGGGCTCCAACACCGCCAGTTGCTGCTCAGAAGTGCCGTCTGCACAGAAAAACACTAGCTCCTGTGTTATTGGGGTTCAGTAACATCAGCTGATCCCCTGCTGTGTGTCCAGCTCTGTCCACATTCACACTACTACAGATATTAAACTTGCTCCAATTAGGCCTCTGGCTACACTCTGTTTCTACTGTAATCCCTGGGCTCCAACACCGCCAGTTGCTGCTCAGAAGTGTCTTTGGCATGGGTACTCCCTCCTGCCCAGCCTGGTTCCAGCACGCCAGCTGTTTCCGGGTAGTGTCAACGTCACTTTGACTCCAATACGTTGTCCTGTCGTGTTGCGGTCGGGTTAGCCGACTCTATGGTGCCTGCAGTTTAGGTGCTTCCTATGTGGGCTGCGGGATCTGGCAATGAAGGCTGGTTTCGTAGTGCCAATAGGACAAGCTCCCCCTGTAGGACTGTGGGTTTCGGTAACTCCGGCCGGCTCGCGGCCTTGCAACATTTTTTTTTCTTGTGTACCTTCTGCTGCCTATCGGAGTTCCAGTACCATTAGCTGGTTCTTTGGAAGTCAATCTTGAATATGTCCCCCTGGGTTCCAGTTACGTAGGCTGGTTCCAGGCAGAGCCTTTGACTTAGGTGCCTCCTTCTCTGTATCCGAGTTCCACCAATGTCTGCTGATCCTTGAGTGTGCTTTCTGGCACAGGTACCTCCTGCTTAGTAACCGGGTTCCAGTACAATCAGCTGGTCCTCGGAAGTTCCATTGGCTCTTGTACCTTTGGCTACCCATCCAGGTTCCAATACCGTCAGCAGGTTCTCAGCAGTTCCTCAGCCTTCTTGTACCTTCTGCGACATTTCCAAGTTCAAGCTTTTTGAAATGGTTTTTGGCAATCACTCTGGATCTCCCTGATGACGACCCTAAAGACGACGACCCTGAAGACCACCCCGATGAAGACGACGACCCCGAAAAATGACGACCCTGGAGACGACGACTCTGAAAACCACCCCGAAGAAGACGATGACTCCGAAGACGACGACCCTGAAGACCACCCTGAAGAAGACCAAGAAGATGACCCTGAAGAAGATGACCAAGAGGGCAAAGAACAAGAAGATAACCACCAAGATACAGAAGAACAAGAGACAGAATACCAAGAAGCAGAAGAACAAGAAGCTGCAGAACAAAAAGCAGAAGAACATTAAGCATAAGACTAAAAATCAGAGCAAAAGATATTATCTAAATTATAAGCAGAAGAAGACTAAGCAGTGTATTGGGGTGAGTCCGTTCCTCCTCGTGGTGCCCCTGGAAAATACCTGCTGCAGCAGGCAAAACTAATTGCTGGCAAATCCTGTTGTAAATCTTTTGTGACAGGCAGAACGGAAGGTGTAATCTTCAAACTTTTATAGATAACATCTACAGGAATGCCTGTCACAAATAAGAATATGATGAAGAAGAAGAATATGAAGAAGATGAAGAAGGAAAATATGAAGAAGAATAATAGTTGAATAAGAAGAATATGAAGAATGTAAAAAAAAGAATAATAGGAAGAAGGTGAAGAAGAAGAAGATGAATAAGGTGAAGAAGAAGTTGATGAAAAAGATGCTGCTGCTGAGGATAATGAAGGAGAATGTGTGGGAGAAGTAAAAAAGAAGGTGAAGAGCATGGAAGTAGTGAAACATAAATAGCTGACAAAATATAAAAAAGCTTAACATAGTCAATATCTTTGTAACTCCAAACGTGTTAAAAAAAATGAATTCCTGCTATTCCATTTGATTGGGCTAAACCTCCCCCAATACATTCTACATTATTCTTAGTTGTTTTCCTTCATGTAGAATTAACCTACAAGGAAAGTAAGGGTTTATTTTCATTCCGATATTTGTGTCCCATTGACTTGCTTTGGTTTCCGGTATCGGAATCGGCGATATCCAATATTTTTGGGGCATCGGTCCGATCCAATGCAATCCGATATTTCCTGATATCGGAAGGTATCACTCAACACTACTTGTAAATTTACGGTAGAAATTAGCAAAACCCGAAAATTTCTGAAGAGCAGTCAGAGAAGTAGGCTGAACCCAATCATAAATGGCGTGTACCTTGGCGGGGTCCATTTCAATAGCAGACGGGGACAAAATGAATCCCAAAAACAAAATCCTCTGTACACCAAAAAGACATTTCGATCCCTTAACATACAGAGTATTTCCCCTCAAAATCCGGAAAACAGTCCGGACATGTTCCACATGAGAATCCCAATCACTGGAAAAAATCAAAATATCATGCAGATAAATGATCAAAAACTTATCCACAAGGTCCCGGAAAATATCATTCATAAAGGATTAGAAGACGGAAGGGGCATTAGTGAGCCCAAAAGGCATCACCAGGTACTCAAAATGTCCCTCCGGAGTATAAAACGCCATCTTCCATTCATCCCCGTGCTTGATGCGAATAAGATTATACGCCCCCCTAAGGTCAAGTTTGGTAAACCAACAAGCACTTTTAACTCTGGAAAATAAATCAGAAATCAGGGGTAACGGGTACTGATATTTAACAGTGATTTTGTTAAGGGAACGATAGACAATACATGGCCTTAATGAGCCATCTTTTTTGGCCACAAAGAAAAAACCAGCACCCAAAGGCAAAGAGGATGGTCTGATATAACCCTTCGCCAATGATTCCTTGATATAAGATCGCATAGCATCATGTTCAGGTACAGATAAGTTGAAAAACTGACCCTTGGGAAATTTACAACTGGGCATTCACTCAATTGTGCAGTCATAACTCCTATGAGGAGGCAAAGACGTGGACTTACTCTCACTAAATACATCAGAAAAAGCAGCCAAATAGTCAGGAACGTCTTGAGACTGGGGAGAGGTGGAGAAAACAGGAGTGTCACTAAGAACACATTGACAACCCCAACTCACCACAGACAGAGATTTCCAGTCTAAAACAGGATTATGGGTTTGCAACCAAGGAAAACCCAGTACAATAGTATCATGTAAATTGTGCAACACCAAAAATTTACAATTCTCTTGATGGTCCGGGGTGACCCGCATTACCACCTGGGTCCAAAACTGGGGTTTATTCTCCGCCAAAGGGGTGGCATCAATCCCCCTCAAGGGAATAGGGCTACTCAGGGGCACGATGGGGAAACCACAACGCTTGGCAAAGTCAAGATCCATCATATTCAAAGCTGCTCCTGAATCAACAAAGGCCTTAGCAGAAAAGTAGACAAGGAGCAGATCACGGTAACTGCCAACAGGAACTTAGGCAAATGCATGAGCAAAACGTTTTTCTCATTTAGGGCAGACAGAAATAACATGAGAGGCATTCCCACAAAAGAAGCATAACTTATTACGCCTTCTAAACTCTTGACGTTGCGTTCTAGACAAAACCCTATCTCATTGCATGGGTTCAGAAGTTTGTTCAGAAGGCAGCACCGCCTCTCGTGTACTTTTACGTTCACATAAACGTCGATCAATTTGAATGGGTAATGACATGGAGCCGTTAAGACCAAAGGGGACAGGAAATCCCACCATAACATCTTTTACGGTTTCTGCCAGACCTTTCCGAAAGAGATGCTAGGGCATCATCATTCCATTTAGTAAGGACCGCCCACCTTCAGAACTTCTGGCAGTATAACTCCGCAGCATCCTGACCCTGGTTCAATGGCATTAAGGTCTTCTCAGCTTGATCAATAGCATTAGGTTCATCATACAAAAACCCCAGGGCCTGAAAAAATGCATCTACATTAGCCAGAATAGGATCTCTAGGTGTCAGAGAAAAGGGCCAATCCAGGGAATCGCCGCGCAGCAGGGAGATGACAATTTTAACCTGCTGCACCGAGCTCCCCAATGAATTAGGCTTCAAGGCAAGAAATAGTTTACAGTTATTGTTGAAATTCAAAAATTTAGACCGATCCCCAGAAAACACATCATGAGTAGGGATCTTTGATTCTACAGCAGATGATTGAGCGAGATAGGCATAAATTCCCCGCACTTCAGCAGTGAGCTGCTCAACACGATCGGATAATTGCTTAGTCTCCATTAAAGAAAAAAATCCTCCTACGGCCCCAGAGAAAAAGAGTAGAAAATATACAAAAAAATTCTGACACTTTTTTTTTTTAAATTCTTTCCTTCTTTTGAGTACCCTAGAGTCTGCGGTTAGGCTGGTGATTCTGTTATGAATAGGTCACCGAGGAGGATGGCAGGAACAGGCTAAGCCACCAGAAGACCAGAGAGGTTGGTAAATAAGCGGATGGCATACAACTGATCCTATCCTTACAACTAGCAGTAGCCGTGGAGCATTCCTACAATGCCCTAGACGCCTCGTCACAGCAGAGAACAGACTGAGCAAACGGTGGGGCCCAAGCTGTCTTGACAGGATAGGATAGAAAAGATTCTGTCTGCAATCACGCTCAAAACCCTGAAAAAGTCCAACACTACTGATTAGTGTTGAGCGATACCTTCCGATATCGGGAAATATCGGATCGGATTGGATCGGACCGATACCCCAAAAATATCGGGTATCGCCGATTCCAATACCGGAAACCCATGCAAGTCAATGGGGCACAAATATCGGAATGAAAATAAACACTTTCTTTCCTTGCACATCCAGTTCAGGAGGGGGGAAGAGTGTGGGCGGTGCGTGGGTGGAGACTGTGCATGTGTGTGTGTGCGGGCGCGGTCTGTACAGGCCTCTCGGAGGTCTGTGCGGGCCTGCCGGGGGTCTGTGCAGGTCTGCCGGGGGTGTGTGCAGGCCTGCCGGGGGTCTGTGCAGGCTGCCGGGGGTATGTGCGGGCGCTCCCAGCATCCCAATCAAGAAATACCCGGGCCACTGGCAAGGGACAGCGGGTACCCCCAATCCCGGTGACAGTCAGGGTTTTCCCCTCAATAAACTCTTCAGGGGCTGCCAGTCCAGGACAGATGAGGGTTCATTAAGCCCCGGTGTCCTTGAGGCCTGTAGCAAAATGGGCCACCACCTGGACGTGCTGAACGTTGTCAATCCTCCCAACCACACCTCCCACCAAAAGAACAGAGGCGTTGGGCCCAGAGGCCTTGGCTGGGGGGATCTTCTGCTTTTCCAGACAGGTGGCACTGATTTGATCAGTCCGACTACAGTTGTAACACTGGTGACATTTAGAGATGAGCGGCTTTGCCTTTTTTCGGGTCGAGTCGGGTTTCATGAAACCCGACTTTCGCAAAAGTCGGGTCGAAGGAAATCGGCCGACTATAGGGAAAAGTCAGAGGCCGACTGAAACACGAAATCCAATGCAAGTCAATGGGAAAGCAAAGTCGGCAGGGAGTGGAGGACAGTAAACACATCTACAGTGCCCATTTCAATGCCAAAAACATCAATTCTTATAACTGAAGCTTGTCAACCTTAATCTACTTCCTAATACGCATTGAAAACTGGGGGTTATTTGGCTAAAGTTGTGGGGGGGGTTGGGCTGGTTCCAGGTTTTTGTGTGCCCTGGGCCAAAGAGTGTCAGTGCGCCCCTTTAACACATACCACAAATCATGATGCTCCGATATGCCACAGAAATATAGGTATAGTACAATGACACATACTTCACTGCTTACATGACATGACTTATCTATTTTAAATTGTGCAATAGCTTAAAAACAGGACAGTATATTACTCCATACAGTGTTATGGCCACCACATTGTGCGCCATACAGAATAATGAGCCCCATATATTTTCCCATACCAAATAATTAGTCACATATAATGTTCCATACAGTATATGATGAGCTCCACATAATGCTCCATATATAATGGGCCCCATCTGCAATGCTCCAGTGTATAATGTGCCCCTTAGATGCTGCTCCAGGGTCTGATCTGCCCCATTTACATTGCTCCAGTACATGATGGGCCTCATGGATGATGCTCCAGTGTACCATGGGCTCCAATAATGCTCCATATATAATGGGCCACATTTGTAATGCTCCAGTATATAATGTGCCCCTAAGATGCTGCTCCAGTGTGTGATCTTCCCCATTTACATTGCTCCAGTACATGATGGGCCTCATGGATGATGCTCCAGTGTATGATGGGCTCTAATAATGCTCCATATATAATGGGCCACATTTGTAATGCTCCAGTGTATAATGTGCCCCTTAGATGCTGCTCCAGTGTCTGATCTGCCCCATTTACATTGCTCCAGTACATGATGGGCCTCATGGATGATGCTCCAGTGTATGATGGGCTCTAATAATGCTCCATATATAATGGGCCACATTTGTAATGCTCCAGTGTATAATGTGCCCCTTAGATGCTGTTAAAGTGTGTGATCTGCCCCATTTACATTGCTCCAGTACATGATGGGCCCTATTTTAATTAACCCAGGCATGGTATGTGAAAAGAGCTCCATGGAGTAATCTGAGGTGTGTGCTTCCACATCCTTCACTTTTGGTGTGGGTGAAGGACACAAGGAAAGGGGTTACTCCTGTCCAGAAGCCTGCAGTTACGACTCAGTGCTTGCATTTTTTACAACTTCAGAATAGGAGGCGATAGAGCTGGAGGTTGTTTCAGCAATGTAAGCCACAAACAGTTCATGATTCTCCGGCTTTAAAAGCAGTCTACCTACTCCCAGAAAAGGGAGCCTTACAGGCCTTCCAGGGCTACACCATGACGCTGGCTCAACACCTCCTGCCTTAGATGCTATTGTGTTTTTGGCACTACCAGCAGATGCACCACCACCACCATCAGTACCAGGTGGCCCTCCACGCCCACATCCGCATCTTCTTCCACCATACTTCCTCATGTTTTTGAAAATGGACCCAAAATACCAGCAGATATATCCTACTGTATCATAAGCGTACAGCTCTATACAGTCTATGGATAACAGTAAATCTCCGTATAGATTTCATGAGGCATACACAGACGCTCACAGGCTCAGTATGGATTACCCAATAAAATAACAAGTTGAAAAAGGGTACAGTATCACCATATAAATGTTATATATAGTATAGTGTAAACATTCTGATTCTCCGTATACATTTCAGGAGGCAGACACAAACGCTCTCAGGCCCAGTATGGATTATACAAGAATATGAAAAGCTGTAAATGGGTTATGTTACAGAAGCGTACAGCTGTATACAGTATTGGGGTAATCTTAAAGTTCCAAATATATTGCCGGAGTAACAGACAGACGTTTAGAGGCTCATTATGGATTACACCAGAATCTAAATAGCTAAAAAGGTTACTGTATCAGAAGCGTTCTGCTGTATACAGTGTTGGCGAAATTGAAAATATCGGTATATATTTCCGTCGTCACCATCAGACACTCACTCAACATCGAGCGGCTTCATTATTCCTCAACAGGATCATCTTTTTCGTGTGGAGGCATTGTAGGTGCATATCCCTCAGGATAGCCACCCGCTTCACTGTGACTTCCCTAGTCAACAGTATCACCAACTGTTTCGTCTCTGGTGCCCAGTTCACACTACATGCTTCTACTGCCTTTCTAAAGGCCTCATGCACAGCCTCACTGGCACATGCTTCTTGTACGTCCTCGGGTACCTCTATCACGCACTTGAACAGCAAGGTTTCACTCTCTTCATGGACAAAGGTCTCCCGCTTTGCCTCAGACCTTTCCATCAAGACATTTGCCACAACCGGGTGACTGTCTTGTTCAGCTCTTAGTGCCAACTCTTCCTGAGCTTTACACCCTTCAAGACCCCTTACCAAAATGGGCATTTGCATCTCCGCCTCATTACCACTTGGGCACTGCTGCTGTAAGTCTGCGGCCACCAACTTCTCTTGCAGAAGACGTCTTAATGCTTCTCTTCCACATCTTCCCTTAAGGCCTTATTCACAGCTTGCCAAGTTGACAGGTGACGTCTGAGCTCATAGACTTCCTTCTCCAGCTCATCCACTCTGTGCTCAGCCGCTTGTCTCTGGACACTTTCCCGTTCGACATGCTCTTTTACTACCTGTTTAAGCATCTCTATCTTGTGATCCTGTTCTTTCAGACACTTAACTACGGCCTGTAAATCTGTCACTTTCTCCTTCTCATGAGACAACTCTTTGGCAAGATCCTGAACCTCCTGTGTTTTGTTTCAGCAGGTCATTTCCAGTTGCGTGGAGTTAGCAGCTTCCATTCTTGTCACCTTCAACCTCCCGTGAGGCTCTTCAGGGTCTGGCAGAGCTTTCACATCTTGAATAACAAAGCAAGTCACTGCTTTTTCTTTTCTGGTATCCTCAAAGGGTGGAACTTGTTCAGCCCCTTTTCACCCTTTACGTCTCCGGTGACAGAAGACTTGCCATTTGTACCCGAGTAAGCCTTACAGCACTCTGTTCTGTTTGCGTCTCTGTCTAAATGGGAGTCACCCCCACCCGATTGGTCATCCTGGAACCAGTAGTCCCCACTTCTAGCGGTGTCCCCCATTCCTGGAGTTTCCTCATGATCAATGGTCACACTTTTGGTCACCTCTGCCAAGTACCAGAGTTGTCAGACCCACACTTCCGTCCGGTCATGCATTCTAGTATGGCTGCCACCGTCATGTCACTAAGTTGGTCCCGTCCACCATTTGCCTTGGTCATGCCTAACAGGACTGTCAACTCTTGCGGCGCATTTTCCATATTGTTACCTCCTATACACATTAACTCTACAGACACTTTTTCCTTTATCCACCAGTCCCACAGGACCTCCAAGTTCTAACCCATTAACATATTATACAGCAAGTCCGGGACCACGTCACTTCATGGTACGTGGACACCTCAGGTGAGTCAATGTAGAGGTAGGCAGTCAAAGGTCCTTTATTGTCCTCACCGTAGCAATTCACTCTCGGCCCCATCCCAGGCAACACAGAATGTTCAGGAGGGGTCCTCAGCATAGACACCCGACTCCCTGGGTCTATCAGTCCCATCACTCGCTCTCCACCCAGCTAGAAGGGGCACTGTAGTGTCAGTTCACTGAATGAGCTACCATCAGTAAAGCATGGACCTGCATAGCAGGAAATTTGCTGCTCCTGGCCACAGTCCAAAGGCACATTCACCTCTACCCCTTTTTGGGACTCCATTCCCTTTTGGGTCACCTGTCCCCTTTTGGGCCACTATCCCCTTTAGTGCCACCACCCCCCTTTTGGGACTCCGCCCCATTTTGGGTAACTACTCCCTTTTGGGATACAGCCCATTTTGAGACTCCATCCTTTTTGGGCAACTACTTTCTTTTGGGATACCACCACGTGGACTCCCCACTACTTTCTCAGGCCCCAGTTTGCACCATACACTTATGTCTCTCAGGGCTTGTCCTGGCCCTTTAAGAGTTTGTACTACCTCGTACACATTGCCCTCTTACGACACCTCTGAAGCCTTGGTAACGGCTGAGAGCACTGAAGAGTGGTGGAGAGCAGCCTTGTCAGGAGGGCGTGTGCTGCTGGTATTGTTCTCATGCAGGAGGGCCCCCCCTTGCATCTGGATCCAGGCAGGCTGAGAGGTAGTCTAGAGGCCTCTGGTTTTCCTCCGTGGGTCTGTTTTAAGCCTGGCCAGTAGCATGACCTTCTCCATCTTGGTCCTTCTTTTTCCGTTTTGGTCAGGACGGGATGACTTCTCGTACTCAGTGAGGCCTAGAGCCGGCGTAGAGACTATGAAGTCTTTCTGTTTCCTGTACGAGATGAAGGCTTCAATGCGTTGATGCAATTGTACAGAGGCTGCATTAAGCCTGGAGCACCAGGGATCCAAGTTCTGCAGTACGAGATTAGACTAAGGAAGGACTGCATCTTTGGAGTTGTTGAGGGAGCCATCTTCTCCTCCGCGGTCCTCCGGTCATCTGTCAAGTGTTTCGTCCAGTGGGCGATACGGTGTCTTCAGGAACTTGCTTTTGACACCACTGGACTCTGTTTTGCAGAACTTACGTTGCTGCTCCGTCAGGTAGAGTAGAGGAGACATGAAAAGCGCTGTGCAGGTAGCGATGTCGATGACTTCTGCATGCTCCGCAATTCAGTTGATGGGGATGGAGGACAATGCTCTGACGAGCTGTGAAAGGCTGTTCTGGGCCCTCTTGGGCCTCACTGTCCCTTTGTTCCGCACCCCCCTTGTGCGTTTTCAGGAACTGGTCGTCCAGGTGAGTGGGAACATTGAAGGGAGCTTCGGGCAGATCCATTGCCGTGAGCACCGTTGCTGTGGCTGGCACGTTTGTCAGCAGAGTGTGCAGATCTGGCACAACTGGGGTTTCAAACACAGTTGCTTTGCTCACAGTCCTCAGGTTATTCACCATTCAATCTGGTCTGGTTCTCCTTTCACAGTCTTCCTCTTGATCGAGAGAAGCTGGGACCGCATGATGATTCCCGTGGGTGAGGCGGCTCAATCTGGCCTTGCTCTTCACAGTGCCATGAGTGACATCCATCTTCTGGCACAGGGCTGGCAGGAAACCAAACCGTTTGCTGGGGTCCTTATTTTTCGTCAGAGGTGACGTTCAGCTGAGCTTTCTTGCTCTCACAGGGGGTCTTTTTGCTGGGGCATCTTCTTTACCAGCCAGCAGCAGTTCCTTTCACCCAGCTTGATTTCAGGTCAGCGTCCTGTTAACCAATTTGAGGAGCTGAGTGGCTGTCTTCTGGTCCAGGGCCTGGATTAACTTCAGGGAGCACCTTCAGAATCTTGTCCAAGATGATCCTCTGGCGCTGGAACTGGAAGCAGTGCAGCCATTTCACGAAGCGGGTGTGGTCCCTCTGGGTTGAGAGTTTTCCTGGCCCATGCCAAAGTTCTTAGGCCGTTTCTTGAACAGCAGTTCCACTTAGACCTCCAGTTGGTCAGAGGCAGTTTAGCTCTGGGTGATGAGCTGCGGATGCTGGGCCTTCGGAGCGTCCGGGGTTGAAGACTTGAGTGACACCCGCACTGGTGCAACTTGAAGTCTTGAAGTTTCCCTTGGGCCATAGGCTTCTGGATGCTATGTCCAGCACCTCCTTGGGTAGGCTTGCACCGGTTGTTCAAGCGAGGCTCTTGTAGGGCCACGAGCATGATTGATTCTTCTTGGGTCTGAGGTGGAGAAGAGGTCAAGGTCACATCTTCATGGGACACTTTGGTCACCTTGAGTTCCTTCATTAGGTCTGCGCTCATCAGGTGGGGTGGGCAGGTCTCCACCATAAACTGGAACAGGATGGAGTGTCCTGGCTGTGTCCACATGCTCAGGGGCTTGCGAGCTGGGGAACGTCTGTCTTGACCTTTAATCCCCATACAAGACACAGAGTGTTCTGATAGACTGGTGGTGTCGGGAATTTTCACTTCTGACTGCACCAGTGTGCACAAGGAAAGATATGACAGCCCCCAGTGACTTGAGGTATTGGGTCTGCTGATGGGGTTTCGCATGTCAGGGGCGTGACGTCTGGCGGACCTGGTTTGCCTCTGTCCTATGGACAGGGTTCTTCATTGTCTTCTGTGTTTCTTTCTTGGCCTATTCCTCTGCATGATGACCTGGGTTGCCGGGGTGCTGTGCACCGGTTCCGGAAATGGCCAAGGTTGCCACAGTTGAAACACCTGACAGGTCTTCTGTCTCTGCAGGGTGGTTGCTCCTCCACGTCAGTGGCCATCATGGGAGGGCCTGTCCTCCGTACTCCTGGAAGGGACTCAATTCTTCCAGCTACTGTAAGCAGGACATCTACTGCTATTGTCCTGTACTCAGACCTGGCCACTATCAGCAGTCTCTTGATTGGTTCTCTTAGTCCATGCACAAAGGCCTGTGCCAACATCTGTCCGTGTATCTGATCATGAATGGTGAAGCCTAAACCTTGGAATACTTGCCTCACTCTGCCATGAAACCTGTCTAGAGACTCTGTCTCGGCTTGTCTCATGTTATGCAGGCTGAGTGCTTGTCTGGCGTTGGCCCACTCGCTAAGCTGTTCAATTAGCTTTGATCCTGATTAACAGGAATGCACATCTAATTCTGATGGAAGCTTGAAATGTTCCTTCATGATTGGCCAGAGTGTTTCACCTGCTTTAATCTCCATTATGGAGCAGAGATCACTCCAGGTTGCAGCATATGTCTGCTGGCTCTGCTGCATTCTTCGTTAAAATGGCATGGGGTCCATAATTGGGTCTGGCAGATTTCTTAGAATACTGAACACCTGACTAGGGGTGAAGGGCACATAGTGTAAGAGTTCTGGCTCTATCTGCCCCTGCCAACTATGCAGCATAATCTCCTCTTCATGTTCATCAGAGGAGGAACTGTGCCACTGTGTGATTTGTCTTTCTGTGTGTGTGTACTTCCCCCCCTGAGACTGGAGCTCCGTGTGGCACATAGGATCTTCAGTCTCAGCAAGTGCAGTGTCTGATGGCCCACACCTCCCTTCTGCTATCTGTTGTATCGGGAGGGCATCTGTGTTGTCATGTGTGGGGAGTGATTCACTTTCTTCTCCCGGTGTTATAACTGTCTCTTTAGAGAGAGTGCCCTGTGGAACTAGCGACACTTCATTGTCTAGATTTGGCACTGGGCCAGCGGGTGACGATGAGCTGAGAGGTGGGAGAGGAAAAGAAAGAGAGGGAAGGGTGGAGGAGAGATTTGGAATAGGAGAAGTGAGAGATAGTGGAGGAGAGTCGGGAAGAGACAAAAAGGGAGGAGATGGTGAAGACAAGGAGGAGGGAAAAGGAGGGGGATGAGAGGTGGGCATTGGTGTTGAAGATGGAGAGGGAGGAAGAGAAGGGATAGGAGGAGAGATAGATGAGAGAGGGGACGAGATTGTGAGAATAGCAGAGATAGAGGGAGGAGAGAGATGGGAGGAGGGAAGAGTGAGGAGAGAGGAGATGGGGGGCGGACTGCTTCCCTCCCCTGCCGTCACGGAAGGCTTTCTTAGACCGGTGGTCCTTCTCAGACGGCACAGATTAGTATGCAGCTGAAAACACTTTTCCTACATGTAAAAAAAAAATCCTTTCTTTTTCACATTATCTGTTATCACCTTCTGCGCTGTTAAAATCCTCTGTCACTTTAAGAAATGCAGATGGCAATTACTAGCTACTTCCCTTTTTCCTTTCAGTACATCATACCATGCTGCAGCATACGGGGCTGCCCGTAGAAAATGACATGCTTAACTTTCTGAATAACACCTACTGTGTCTGTTCCAAAAACTTCAAAAAAGTGATTAAAACTTTAAACACTTTGCAACCCCTTTTAACCTGCTTAAAAGGGAACAAAACAAGAATATTTAGTGAATAACCCAACGCAGGTAAAAATTCTCTTTTTAACAAAACTGAAAGAAATGAAAACCAAACCTAAAAAACTGATAAAATGTCACAAAAAGTGGAAGAAAACTAAAAAGAGATAAAAAGGGAAAAATGATTTTTCTTTCTTTTTTTTCCTTAAAAAGATTTTTAAAGGATGAAACCCAAAAAATTGATAAAATCAAAAAGGTATATACATTTTTAAAAAAAAAAAACACTTAGAAAAATAAAAAAAAACAAAACGAGTACACTTTCAATAATAAAAGGGTTAATGCAGAATGCAGGCACCCAACTTCCTCTTTTTATGCCTGCGTCTCTGTAAAATCTGAGAACAATGGGAAACAAAAAAAACAGACTGTGACTGCAGTGGTATACTCAAAATGACCCAGCTTTCCCGAAAATTCTCATACTACAGTAACAAAAACCACTACCAAGAATGCAAAATAAAACATAAAATAGGGAAAAGCAGAGTCCAAAATATAACAATATGAAAAATAAATATATATATCAGGGGCACACCCTGCAGGCAAAAGAGGAAGTTTACAATAAAAAAGGCAAAACTCTTTCTGCTTCAGATCTTCGCGGAAACCTGCAATGGATTCACATATAGACGTCCGGGAAGAGAGAGATCGAAAGCCCTTGTCTTGTGATGCGTATGTGAAACAGCTGCTGGTAACCGATAACTGCCAACCTCACTGGGTGCACTGCGCTGGTGACCCGGGAATGTTAACACGCTGTACCGAACATCCTGGCTGGCTTGTCAGTATCAGTAATGTGATAACGCCCACTATGTTGCCACCACCTGATGCCTGGGCCGGCTTCTCCTGTCCTTCCCTGTGACCAGGTGTGTTGGTGGCAACCTGTCAAGTGGTTTGGCTCGCAATATCTCCCCTAAGCTAACACCACCGCGTGGCCTGGCGTGGGCGCTGTTGTCCCTTCCTGTGCATGGGTGTTTGTTGTGATAGCTTGATGTGAGATTTGCCTTGTGATATCTCCGTAAGGCCCCCACCACCTGTCCCTGGGCAAGGCTTCACCTGTCCTCCCCCTGTGTCCAGGTGTATTTGTGAGGACCTATCTGAGTGGGTCAAACTCCCCCGTTATCGGTCTACCATCAACCATAAACACAAATCTGTCACAATTTCCCACCAACTCTCCCACCCGGATCTTAGACACACAGGACCACAGTAGACACTTAGCTTATCCCAGGGTTTGGATTTGCGAGTGGACTTTTTAACACTACCTGGGTTTGGTGACCACACTGAACGGCTAGAGTTGCTGACCCGGACTGGGCACAGGGAACATTCAGGTAAGATAACTAGATTTTCTTACCTTACTTATGGAGTTGCGCAAATCTCCGTTCCCATGAGCCAAGACCTTGGCCGGCACCTCTGTCCTCTCCAGTCAGCAGGATCCCTGTGCGTTTTCGTCCACGGCCCCACGCTGGGCGCCACTTGATGTGGATTTATTTTTGATTTGGGTAGATTCACCCCTGTGCGTACTGTGGCCTGTCCTGATTAGACAGAGTCTTATTGAGCGCTCAAAGGAAAAGAGGAAGCTACACTTAGTTAGCAACAACTCATTCCAGCAGAACTCTGGAAACTTTATTCATATATGGTCTTTTATCAGTTCGTATAAAGGAGTGGTTACTCATTATCATAAAGGCTTTACTTCTTAGCTAATTGGTCAGTTTAAATGCGTGAACATATATGGGTGTCCAACCTGGGGTTATTTAGAGACCACGTGATTTACTGTCCTGAGTCTTGCACTTGTCAGCAAGTCTCCAATATCGGCCGGACCACCTGACCTAAGTTCCTCATTCCCTATGTCTGCTAGATATTTCTCATGTCACAAGACAATGAGATGACTGGGTAGCAGGTTATTTCCACCAACTAGTTATAAGGTTCAAACTATAAATATGTATCTGTGTGCATATAAGAATATATAAGAGTTCATAAGTATATAGCAGTATATGGAGTATATAGCCTATAGCAGGCCAGTGAGATCTATATGAAATACGTATACATACAGTATATATTTCCATAACAATCGCACAGTTCATAGTAACCCCTTCTTTCTGGAGTTACCTTACAGGAGCTCCTGCTCCGCACAGTGACTCCTCATCTGTTCTGGATCGCAGGGAATCTGCCTAACTGCGATCACTATCCTGGACAATGCCTTGTTCACCAGGCCACCTGACAATTCCAGAACATCAGAAGAACGGTAGCTTGCCCAACGCAGTGCCGTCCCAGACTGTGCACATACACGGCCTCTTCTTTTGCTCTTCAGGAAGTCCATCCACACCTAGGACCTTCCAACACACAGACCTGTCCTTCTTGCAGGACCTTAAAACACAGACCATGTGACCAGACCTCAGTCACATTATATCACTGTAGCCACCCCCATAGGTGGGAGGTGTGTGTGGTTAGCCAGTCCCAGATCTCCGGCTAACCCTGCAAGCCTCCCTTATAAACTAAACAAACACTTGTGGAGCTACAGGTCCCAGAACAACAACATTTTGGGCTTACAGTGCAGAGGCATCCTCCGTCTGCAACACTTACTGACCATTCACAATGATGCCAGTCACTGTCTCACCATCACAGTTAATGTACGTCTGCGACTGCCATGCACTCTCATGACCTCAATACGCCTTCGTCCATATCCTGAGAACATTCAGCGCTCCCTGGCTGTAACAGGGGTCACTGCCTCACAGCCCATAGGAAAAATAGTCTCTGATAACACAATTATTAGCAATGATTTTTATTTGCTTGTAAGAGGTTTTTTAACTGTTTATATCACAGAAATGGATGCAAACATTTATTTCCTTTTGAATTCCTGTCTGCTGAAAAATGCTGCTCTTCCTTAAGCCCATAGATGACACATTATGTTTACATTGCAGTGTTAATAATCTTTGCCAGGCTTCATATAGAAATATGATTAGACTCACTAAGCTGCTCAGAATGAAAGATTGTTCCACTGAAAATCTTGAGACTTGCATAGATAAGTAATTCCTGTGTTCTCTTAGGCAGTGATTGGAAATAAATCTGCTGAAAATTGCTACAAGTAGCAGAAGCAGCAAGGTGAAAACCATAAATACTTCAATGAATTATACATCAGTTATGCAGTTGGAAAGAAAAATAGGGAAGATTAGACTTGAACTCACAGGGCAGTACCACTGCAGGACTTTAGTTAAGCTAATATATGAAGTATCTTTTTCTGGGTTTTGTAAACACTTGATGATGTGTATGTGCACATGGACTTTTCTATGTGAGTTTTTGGAGCAGAAAATAAGTGGAAACTTAATTTTTTTTACCAGTTTTGAGATTTGGAGGAGGATTTGTAGAGTTTATACTGCAAAAACTCAACGTAAAACTGTGTGTACGCATCGCACAGCACTGATGTTTCTAAAGCATTTTGGTGGGGTAGTAACTTATGTGTGGTATGGATGTGCAAATATATTCACATATGCAATGCATTACAAAGACAAGAACATGTTACAAGATAAAGTAGTAGTGCTACAATTTTTTGGTATCACCTCAATTTATTGAAAAGTCCAGCAGATTTACGGCATCCATTGTTTTTACTGGGAATAAATAAGTGTCCAGGTCTCTGAAGTCCAATAGTGTTCTTTAGTGAATTGGCAGTTTTTTCGTTTTTCAAAACCATAGTCTAGTGCGTAGTTTGCCTTCCCAAATAATCATGGGTGTGCAGAAGTCATTCAGTACCTGCAGCCCATTGACTTAGTCACCAGATGTTCTCTGTTGTATACCAGACACTATACAGTTCTTGAATTCAACTGTGCCACTCTTCTTTCCACTAAATCTGTGTGGCTTTTTCAAATAACAGGATTTCAAATTAAATACACAGTAGGTTACATAGCAATGCAGTGACCTTGTTAACATCTGTGCAGTTATTTAATTAAAAAGTGTGTCCCAATTAGCAAGTTATCATTCATTCTCAGAATAGGTGACAACATGCTGCTTGTTATGAGTGACACCACTTGAATTCTTACAGATCGTGTGAATGAGGCCCGGAAGTGTCTTGTTCTAATAGAGCAATGGCTGCATACAGTATGCGTGATTATGGTAGTCTATGGAATTGTTGAAAATAGTCAAATGCAGAGTTTAGCTTTTCCTTACTGCCTCATAGACAATGAATAGAGCAGTGGTGTACATGCACAGCCATCACTGGAATCAAATTAGGCGCTTCTGAGCCCTGTTCTTGGGATCAGCTAAGGTCCCAGCATTCGGCCTTCTAGTAATCAGTAAATTATGAATTATTCTGTAGAGAGGTGTTAGGCTACTTTCACAGAAAAAACGGATCCGGCATAAATTTTGGAGAACTGTAGAAACGGATCCGTTTTTCTGCTGGATCCGTCTAGCAGGTTATATCTGTTTCCTGGGGGCTGACCAATTGGATCTGAGCATGCGCAGACTTAAAAAAACGGATCCGGTGGCTGGATCCGTCTTTTTCTGGATCCGGCGCATTCCGGCGCCCATAGACTTTCATTGTGGCAAAAAGCCGGAAGCGTCAGATCCGGCGCTTCCGGCTTTTTCGCCGGAGACAAAAACGTTACAGTAGCTGTTTTTTCCAGCCGCCGGAATGAGACAAGTAGCCGGATCCGGCAAAAAACGGATGAAACGCAATGCCATCCGGCACGATCCGGCGCTAATGCAAGTCAATGGGGAAAAACTGGATCCGGCATTGCATTTTGCTGGATCCGGTTTTACAAAAAAAAGCCGGATCGCGCCTGACGGCAAAAAACTGATGTGTGAAAGAGGCCTTAGTTTGTTAAATTAGGAAATCCCATTTCATTTTTATATAGAAACCATAGTTTCTGTAACAGGAGTGGTGGAACCACTGTCTGAGGAGAGTCTGGATGGGCGAGACTAGGGGAGCACCTGACTCTTGACTAGAGCCCCTGATAGTAGGGTTAGACTTGGATCCTGATGGACACCAGGTGCTACGCCAGGACAAAATTCAGATGCAGGGCAGCTGACCCCCCAAAGGACAGGTAGCTGGAATGGCTCAATAGCAGAGTACAGCTGATACAAGTAAGCATGGCAGGAATACAGGAACCACAGATGCAGGTGGGTCAGGCTGATATACAGACTGGCGCACCAGGTCCAGCCAGGTCCAGCTGATATACAGATTGGCACAACAGGTGCAGTTGGGTCCAGCTGAAATACAGAATGACAAGGCAGGTAATGGCATGGAGGTTAGGGATGGACAGACACTAGTGGAACTAGCGGGCACTAACGGACAGGGAAATGAGAACTAGCAAGCATGTGTGGAACAAACTGTCAAGGTTGAACAAGCACCTCCATGCAGGTGGAGGTGCCTTAACCCCTTAGTGGCAGGTCCAATTTGTTAAAATCTGACATCTCAATTTATGTAGTAATAACTCTAGAATACTTCAACACATCCCATTGATTTTGAGAATGTTTTATCGCGACACATCATACTTTATGATAATGGTAAAATTAGGTTGATATGTTTTGCGTTTATCAAAATATCAGAAATTTGACAAAATAGAAATTAAAAATATAATTTTCAACCTTTGAATGATTAGCCCTTTAAAACCCCTTAACCCCCAAGGGTGGTTTGCATGTTCATGACCGGTCCAATTTTTACAATTCTGATCACTGTCCTTTATGAGGTAATAACTCTGAAACGCTTCCATGGATCCCGGTGATTCTGACAATGTTTTCTCGTGACATATTGTACTTCATGCTAGTGGTAAAATTTCATTCATATAACTTGCGTTTATTTGTGAAAAAAACGGAAATTTGGCAAAAATTTTCAAAATTTCACAATTTTCCAACTTTGAATTTTTATGCCCTTAAATCACAGAGATATGGCACTCAAAAAACTTAATAAGTAACATTTCCCACATGTTTACTTTACAACAGCATAATTTTGGAACCAAATTTTTTTTATTAGGAAGTTATAAGGATTAAAAGTTGACCAGCGATTTCTCATTTTTGCAACACTATTTTATTTTTAAGGACCACATCACATTTGAAGCCACTTTGAGGGGTCTATATGATAGAAAATACCCAAAAGTGACACCATTCTAAAAAGTGCACCCCTTAAGGTGCTTAAAACCACATTCAAGAAGTTTATTAACCCTTCAGGTGCTACACAGGAATTTTTTGAATATTTAAAAAAAAAATGAACATTTAACTTTTTTTCACAAAAAAGATACTTCAGGTTCAATTTTTTTTATTTTACCAAGGGTAACAGGAGAAATTGGACTGCAAACGTTATTGTGCAGTTTGTTCTGAGTACGCTGATACCTGAAATGTGGGGGGGAACCACTGTTTCGGCGCATAGCAGAGCTCAGAAGGGAAGGAGCGCCGTTTTACTTTTTCAATGCAAAATTGGCTGGAATTCAGATCGGACGTCTTGTCACGTTTGGAGAGCCCCTGATGTAGCTAAACAGTGGAAACCCCCCACAAGTGACCCCATTTTGGAAACTAGACCCCACAAGGAACTTATCTAGATAGTGGTGAGAACTTTGAACCCACAGGGGATTCACAGAAGTTTATAAGGTACAGCTGTACAATTAAAAAATCAAATTTTTTCCACAAAAATGATCTTTCACCCTCAATTCTTGTTTTTCCAAGGGTAACAGGACCCTAAAAGTTATTGTGCAATTTGTCCTGAGTATGCTGATACCCCACATGTGGAGGTAAACCACTATTTGGGCGCATGGCAGAGCTCGGAAGGGAAGCAGTGCCATCTGACGGTTTTGGCTGGAATTGAGATCGGACACCATTTCGCGTTTGGAAAGCCCCTGATGTACCAAAACAGTGAAAAACCCGCACAAATGACACCACTTTGGAAAGTAGACCCCCCAAGGAACTTATCTAGATGTGTGGTGAGCACTTTGAACCCCCCCAGTGCTTCACAGAAGTTTATAATGCCCGGGCGTGAAAATAAAAAAATCGTATTTTTTCCACAAGCATGATCTTTTAGTCACCAATTTTTTTATTTTCCCAAGGGTACCAGGAGAAATTGGACCCCAAAAGTTGTTGTCCAATTTGTCCTGAGTACGCTCATCATACCCCATATGTGGGAGAAAACTACTGTATGGGCACTCGTCAGGGCTCGGAAGGGAAGTAGTGACATTTTGAAATACAGACTTTGATGGAATGGTCTGTGGGTGTCATGTGCATTTGGAGAGCCCCTGATGTACCTAAACTATTGAAACTCCCCACAAGGGACCCCATTTTGGAAACTAGACCCCCCACGGAACTTATCTAGATGTGTGGTGAGCACTTTGAACCCCCAAGTGCTTCACAGAAGTTTATAACGCCTGGGCGTGAAAATAGAAAAATCATTTTTTTCCACAAAAATGATATTTTTGCCCCCAATTTTTTATTTTCCTAAGGGTAACGGGATAAATTGGATGCCAAAAGTTGTTTTGCAATTTGTCCTGAGTAGGCTGATTTGGCTGGAATTCATCATAACAGGAAACCCCCCATAAATGACACCATTTTGGAAACTAGTCCCCCTAAGGAAGAAGGAGAAGGCTGATACCCCATATGTGGGGGTAAAACACTGTTTGGGCGCATGGCAGAGCTTGGAAGGGAAGGAGCACCATTTGACTTTTTCAGCGCAGAATTGGCTGGAATTGAGATCAGACTCCATGTTGCATTTGGAGAGCACCTGATGTGCCCAAACCGTGGAAACACCCCAATTATAACTCAAACTCTAACCTGTTATGATTGAGTCACCATAGGAGGCAAAAACAGAAATGCTAGCTAAGTCCAGAAAACCAGAGAAGTTGGCAACTATCAGATTGCAGACCCCTGAACCTATCAACACAACTAGCAGTAGCCGTGGGGGGTTCCTACAATGACCTAGACCCCTCGATCACAGCCGGAGAGATACATAGGCCTAAAGAAAGAAAGGGGAAATCTAAACTGCCCCAGAGCAGACCCCAAAGCAATAGGCAGCCCCCCACAAATAATGACGGTGAAGCAAGATGAAAACACTTACACAGACAGAAAGACAGACTGAGCAAAGATGGGGCCCAAAAACTACCTAGATAGGAACGGATAGGAAGGCTGCTGTCTGCAATCTGCCAAAACCCTATCAGAGACAAAAGCCAACAAGCTGATAAAAAAATGGCCCTGAAGCAACTAAGCTTCAAAAACTAAATCAGCACTCAGGTACTTTCTGAAGACAGAGCTAACGGAACACTGCACACTCCAGCAGGGAGTGGCAGAATCCAAAAAGCAAGAAAAACAAAAACAAATCTTAAATGAAAAAAGGCAAAACAGAAAACTTAGCTTTAGGAGAGCAGGAATCAGACTGGTGTCCAAGAGTCCACAGAGAAAACACCCGCAGGGCAGAAAGGGCGTAGGCTGCCTTAAATCCAGTCAGTGACTCCACTCAGCCAATCGTCTTCATTAGTCCCAGGTGCCTGATAATCAGGCTCACTACCTTCCTTCACTAGAATAGGGAGTTCACCAGGCCTCAGTGACGGAGGGGAAAATGAACTCACAACAGTACCCCCCCCTTGAGGAGGGGTCACCGAACTCTCAACCACGCTACCAGGGCGATCAGGGCGAGCCCGATGAAAGGCACGCACCAATCTTTTGGCATGAATATCAGAGGCAGAGACCCAGGAATTATCCTCCTGACCATCACCCTTCCACTTAACCAAATACTGGAGTCTCCGTCTAGCCAGACGGGAATCCAGAATTTTCTCTACCTCATATTCCAAGTTACCTTCAACCAATACAGGGTCCGGAGGTGCCACCTCAGGTACAACTGGCTCAACAAACCTCTTCAACAAGGACTTATGGAACACATTATGGATCTTAAATGTGACAGGAAGAGCCAAACGAAAAGAGACCGGATTAATAATCTCCAAAATCTTGTAAGGTCCAATAAATCTAGGCTTAAACTTAGGAGAAGCCACCTTCATAGCAATATTTTTTGATGATAACCACACCATATCACCAATCTTAAACTGGGGACCAATGGTCCTATGTCGATTGGAAAACCGCTGAGCCTTTTCCTGGGAGAGAGATAACTTATCCACCACTTGGTCCCAGATCTGGTGCATTCTCTCCACCACAGTGTCAACACCTGGGCAGGCAGAGGGCTCCACCTGCCCTGAAGAAAATCGAGGATGAAACCCAAAGTTACAAAAAAAAGGTGACATCAAAGTGGCAGAACTAGCTCTATTATTTAAAGCAAATTCGGCCAAGGGCAAAAATGAAACCCAATCATCCTGATCAGCGGAAATAAAACATCTCAAATACGACTCCAAGGTCTGGTTTGTTCTCTCTGTCTGCCCATTGGTCTGAGGGTGAAAAGCAGAGGAGAAGGACAACTGAATTCCCAACTTGGAACAAAACGTCCTCCAAAATTTAGACACAAATTGAACTCCTCTGTCAGATACAATGTTCTCAGGAATCCCGTGCAAGCGAACCACCTGTTGCAAAAACAGGGGCACCAACTCAGAGGAAGATGGCAACTTAGGGAGTGGTACAAGATGAACCATCTTAGAGAACCTATCACAAATCACCCAAATAACAGTCATTCTTTGAGAGACCGGCATATCAGAGATGAAATCCATTGAAATATGGGTCCATGGCCTCCTGGGGACCGGCAAAGGCATCAACAACCCACTAGAGCGAGAACAAGATTTAGACCGGGAGCAAGTCCCACAGGACTGCACAAAATTCCTGACATCATGAGACAAGGTGGGCCACCAAAAAGAGCGACTCACCAGATCTCTAGTACCAAAAATACCTGGATGACCAGCCAATGCAGAGCAATGAACTTCAGACATCACTCTCTTCTTCCACTGGTCAGGAACATACAACTTTCCACTGGGGCAACGCTCAGGTTTGTCCTCCTGGAACTCTTGCAGAGCAAGTCTCAAATCGGGCGAGATGACAGAAAGAACTACCCCTTCGCCTAAGATGGTAGCAGGCTTGGTCACCATAGGAGAATCAGCAAAGAAACTCCTAGAGAGGGCGTCTGCCTTGACATTCTTAGTTCCAGGAAGGAAAGAGACCACAAAATCAAAACGTGTAAAAAACAAGGCCCACCTAACCTGTCTAGGGTTCAAGCGTTTAGCCGACTCTAGGTAAATCAAATTTTTGTGGTCAGTGAGGACCACAACTTGATGTTTGGCTCCCTCCAACCAATGTCTCCACTCCTCAAATGCCCATTTCATGGCCAACAGTTCCCGATTCCCCACATCATAGTTACGTTCAGACGAAGAGAACTTTCGGGAAAAGAAAGCACAGGGATTCATTTTAGATGTTACCGGATCCTTTTGGGACAACACGGCTCCTGCACCAATCTCAGAAGCATCCACCTCTACCTGAAACGGGAGTGAGACATCAGGCTGCCGCAGAACCGGGGCAGAGGTAAATCTACGCTTCAGCTCCTGAAAGAAAGCAACTGCCTCCGGAGACCAATTCAACACATCCGCACCCTTCCTGGTCAGGTCAGTCAATGGTTTGGCAATACTAGAAAATTTTGCTATAAAATTCCGATAAAAATTAGCAAAACCCAAAAACTTCTGGAGGGCCTTCAAAGAAGTGGGCTAAACCCAATCATAAATGGCCTGTACCTTGGCCGGGTCCATTTCAATAGTTGATGGAGACAAAATAAATCCCAAAAAAGAAATCCTCTGTACTCCAAAAAGGCATTTTGATCCTTTGACATACAGAGAATTCTCTCTCAAGATCCGGAACACAGTCCGAATATGTTCCACATGAGCATCCCAATCCTTGGAGAAGATCAAAATATCGTCCAGATAGATAATCAAAAATTTATCGACAAAGTCTCGGAAAATATCGTTCATGAAGCACTGAAAGACAGAAGGGGCATTAGTGAGCCCAAAAGGCATCACCAGGTACTCAAAATGTCCCTCCAGAGTATTAAACGCCGTCTTCCATTCATCCCCCTGCTTAATGCGGATAAGATTATACGCCCCCCTTAGGTCAAGCTTGGTAAACCAGCAAGCACCTCTGACTCTAGAGAATAGATCCGAAATCAGGGGTAACGGATACTGATATTTAATAGTAATTTTATTGAGGGCACGATAATCAATACAAGACCTCAAAGAACCATCCTTCTTGGCCACAAAAAAAAACCGGCACCTAAGGGTGAAGAGGATGGTCTAATATGACCCTTCTCCAATGCCTCCTTAATATAGGACCGCATAACCTCGTGCTCGGGTACAGATAAATTGAAGAGCCGACCCTTAGGAAATTTACACCCCGGGCTTAGTTCAATTGCACAGTCATAACTCCTATGAGGAGGCAAGGACGCAGACTCATTCTCACTAAATACATCATAGAAGTCCGCCAAATAGACAGGAACCTCATGCGACTGAGGAGAGGTGGAAAAATCCGGAGCCTCACTAAAGGTACACCGGCAACCCCAACTCACCACAGACACAGACTTCCAATCCAAAACTGGATTATGAATCTGCAACCAGGGAAACCCCAGAACAACAGCATCATGCAGACCATACAACACCAAAAATCTGCAATTTTCTTGGTGGTCTGGGGCGACCCGCATGACCAACTGGGTCCAAAACTGAGGTTTATTTTTAGCCAGAGGGATAGCATCAATCCCCCTCAAATGGATAGGCGTCTGCAGAGGTGTAAACGGAAATCCACAACGTTTAGCAAAATCCAAGTCCATTAGGTTTAGCGCTGCTTCCGAATCCACAAAAGCCTTGGCGGAAAATGTGGACAGGGAACAGATCAGAGTAATCGCCAAAAGAAACTTAGGCTGAACCCCACAACAGAAAACGTGTGTGCAAAGCGTTTCTCACGTTTAGGACAAACAGAAATAATATGTGAGGCATCTCCATAGAAAAACCACAGCTTATTACGCCTTCTGAATTCCTGATGTTGCGCCTTAGACAAAACTCTATCACATTGCATAGGTTCAGACGTCTGTTCAATCGGTGGCAACACCTCTCATGTAATCCTGCGTTCACGTAAACGCCGATCAACATGAATGGCTAAAGATATAGAATCGTCCAGACCAGAGGGAACAGGAAATCCCACCATAGTATCTTTTACGGCTTCTGACAAACCCTTCCGAAAGAGAGCAGCCAAGGCACTATCATTCCAGGTAGTAAGGACCACCCACTTTCGGAACTTTTGACAGTACAACTCTGCAGATTCTCGACCCTGGTTCAATGCTAGCAGGGACTTTTCAGCCTGATCAATAGCATTAGGTTCGTCGTACAGCAACCCCAAGGCTTGAAAAAATGCGTTCACATTAGTCAGAATAGGGTCATCTGGTTTCAAAGAAAACGCCCAATCCTGGGGATCGCCGCGCAGCAAAGAGATGACAATTTTAACCTGCTGCGCGGGGCTCCCCGACGAGTTAGGCTTCAAAGCAAAAAATAATTTACAATTATTTTTGAAACTCAAAAATTTAGATCGATCCCCAAAAAATACATCAGGTGTGGGGATCTTTGGTTCAACAGCATGTGAACGAGCAAGATAGACGGAAATTCCTCGCACTTCAGCAGCGAGCTGCTCCACACGATCAGACACTTGCTTTATCTCCATTGAGAGAAAAAAAAAATTCCCCCTACGGCCTCAGAGATATAGAGGAAAGAATATACACACTTCTTTTTTTTTTTTTCTTTTTTTTTTAAACACAATTCTTTCCTGCTATTGAGTACCCAAGGATCTGCGGTTTGGCGGGTGATTCTGTTATGATTGAGTCACCGTAGGAGGCAAAAACAGAAATGCTAGCTAAGTCCAAAAAACCAGAGAAGTTGGCAACTATCAGATTGCAGACCCCTGAACCTATCAACACAACTAGCAGTAGCCGTGGGGGGTTCCTACGATGACCTAGACCCCTCGATCACAGCCGGAGAGATACATAGGCCTTAAGAAGTAAAGGGGAAATCTAACTGCCCCAGAGCAGACCCCAAAGCAATAGGCAGCCCCCCACAAATAATGACGGTGAAGCAAGATGAAAACACTTACACAGACAGAAAGACAGACTGAGCAAAGACGGGGCCCAAAAACTACCTAGATAGGAACGGATAGGAAGACTGCTGTCTGCAATCTGCCAAAACCCTATCAGAGACAAAAGCCAACAAGCTGATAAAAAAATGGCCCTGAAGCAACTAAGCTTCAAAAACTAAATCAGCACTCAGGTACTTTCTGAAGACAGAGCTAACGGAACACTGCACACTCCAGCAGGGAGTGGCAGAATCCAAAAAGCAAGAAAAACAAAAACAAATCTTAAATGAAAAAAGGCAACAGAAAACTTAGCTTTAGGAGAGCAGGAATCAGACTGGTGTCCAAGAGTCCACAGAGAAAACACCTGCAGGGCAGAAAGGGCGTAGGCTGCCTTAAATCCAGTCAGTGACTCCACTCAGCCAATCGTCTTCATTAGTCCCAGGTGCCTGATAATCAGGCTCACTACCTTCCTTCACTAGAATAGGGAGTTCACCAGGCCTCAGTGATGGAGGGGAAAATGAACTCACAACACTAACCCCAACACATCCCTAACCCTAATCTCAGCCATAACCCTAACCCTAGCCCTAGCCCTAACTCTAACCCTAGCCCTAACCCTAGCCCTAACCCTAGCCCTAATGGGAAAATGGAAATAAATACATTTTCTTTTAATTTTATTATTTTTCCCTAACTAAGGGGGTGATAATGGGGGGATTGATTTACTATTTACAGCTGGTTTTTATTTTTGGCAGTTGTCGCACGCTAAAAGACGCTTTTTATTGTAAAAATAGTTTTTGCATCACAACATATTGAGAGCTATAATTTTTCCATATTATGACGTCATGTCAGGTCTGATTTTTTGCGGGACGAGTTGGCGTTTTAATTAGTATCATTTTCGGGCACATGACATCTTTTGATCGCTTTTTATTCCAATTTATGGGACGCAGAATGAACAAAAACCAGCGTTTCATGAATTTCTTTTGGGGGGTGCCTTTACACCGTTCCGCCTGTGGTAAAATTGATAAAGCACTTTTATTCTTCGGGTCATTACGGTTACAGCGATACCTCATTTAGGTCGTTTTTCATGTTTTGGCGCTTTTATGCAATGAAAACAATTTTACATAAAAAATTATTATTTTTGCATCACTTTATTCTGCGAGCTATAACTTTTTTTATTTTTTTGCTGATTATGCTCTATGGCAGCTCGTTTTTTGCGGGACAAGATGACGTTTTCAGCGGTACCATGGATATTTATATGCATCTTTTTGATTGCACGTTATTGCACTTTTTGTTCGGCGGTATGATAATAAATCATTATTGTCAAGAACACCGCACTGTACTTGCTCACTGAGCCAGTGCGCATGTCCTGAGTGTCAGGATCCTGTCAGCGCCGGCGTGCAGCCTCCGCTGAGCAAGGACGCACCCGCAATGTAGGGGTACCGGGGTCAGGTACAGCCAGAAAGTACCGATGCACAGGACCTGTGGATGCTGAAGTTCAGCAAGCTGGCATAGGACCTATGGTCATGTGAACGGTCATGTGACTGCAAGGGGGTGGGGCTTAGCGTCCTGCTTTCAGAGAAGCTAGAGAACTCAGAGTCAGGCAAAGCAGAGGTCATGCACAGTACAGACCAGCGAGGTACAGGAGGGCTAAACAGACGGGAGGTCAGACAAAGCCAAAGGTCATACACAAGATATCAGTACAGTACAGGGAGGAGACAGAACGGATATTCAGGGCCAAGCAGAGATCAAAACCAAACAGACATAGGAGGTACCAGGCAGAATCCAAAGCGATATCCAGAGAGCAGACCGAGTCATACACAGAGTATCAAGTAACCAGAACACAGCACAAACACACTCAGGGGTCACCACACAATGCCAAGGGCGAAAGTATAACTGACGGGGGATGGGAGCTTCCTGAGGCTATAAGAAGCCTCCCCAGAACCAATGAGAGGCCACCATAATAGGTCCAAGGTGTGCAGGTGAGAGTCTGCACTGAGATCAGAACATTAACCCCAGAAGTGCCGGTCACCCAGCACTGGTATCATGACAATTATTTTTTGCTTCGTTTTTTATTTTTATTTTTTAAGCGGTTCGCTAAAGGGGTTAACTAATGTTACAATTTTATAGGGCGGGTTGTTATAGACGCAGCAATACCAAATATGTGTCCTTTTATTGTTTTGTTTTTTTTTACTTCCAAAAAATGATTTTATTAGGGAATATTTTTTTTTTTTTAATTTATTTAGCGATCTGTCACAGGCCCTGCACAAGGCTTCCTCCTTGCCTGCGCTTTGCAGGCATGAGGAAGCCAGCTCCCTGCAGGCTCCCGAAGGTCCCCGTCGCCATCTTGGATTCGGGGACCTGCAGGGATGGAGCCCCCTGCAGCAGCACTGCACATTGCGCTGCTGTGGGGGGCTCACCCAATCATGTTTGATTGGGTGTGCAAGGGGTTATCGTGTCGGGGGCAGTCTGTGACCGCCCCTGACACATTGTGCCGGGTGTCAGCTGTGATAATCAGCTGACACCCGGCCGAGATCAGCGGCGTTCACCTAGTGGGCGCCGCTGATCGCTGTGACGTACTATCCCGTCCCTGGGAATTAAGTCCCAGGGCACATGGACAGGATAGTACGTCACATGACAGAAAAGGGTTAATCCAGATAGTGATATCGCACAAAAACATCAATAAATGACATTTCCCTAATGTCTACTGTACATCGGTACCATTTGTAAAATGTTGCTTTATTTTGTTAGCATTTTATAAGGGTTAAAAATATAGTAGTCATATTTCATTTTTTCAAGTAAATTTACAAAACTTATATTTTTAGAGACCTGTTCAGTTTTTAGTGACTTTGGCAGTCCTATACATTGGAAACCCTCAAACATTATCCCATTTTTAAACCACACTCTTCAATGTATTCAAAATTGTGGATGGAGGGAACTATAGGCCTTTGAGTATTACTTCTATACCAGGATAGATTTTTAAACAAATTATTTAAGAATATTTACGCAAGTACCTGGATGAGAATCAAGTGATTAACCAGAGCCAGCATGGGTTTGTAACTAATAAGTCATGTCAGACTAACTTAATTTCTTTCTGTGACAGAATCAGTGACTTGGTGGATCTGGGACACACAGTAGATCTAGTATATCTTCACTTCAGCAAAGCATTTGACAAAGTATCTCACACCATCCTTACTGAAAAAATGACCAACTATGGATTAAGTGGATTCATAACTGGCTTAGTGATCAGACCCAAAGAGTGGTCGTAAATGGCTGCACATCCAGTTAGAAGAATGTCTCAAGTGGGGTACCACAGGGCTCTGTCTTGGACCCTGTTTTGTTCAACATCTTTATCAAATATTTTAGATGAAGGAATTGAGGTTAAACTGATTAAATTTTCTGATGACACAAAGCTAGGAGGGATAGGTAATAGTAGAGGAGAGAAAGAGGATTCAAAAAGATCTAAACAAACTGAAACTGGGCAGCAAGTAACCAAATGGTTTTTTTAACAGGGATAAATGCCAAGTCCTACATCTGAGCAAGAAAAATGAAAAAATCATATACAGAATGGGAGGAATAGGGCTAAGCAACAGCACATGTGAAAAAGACATGGGTATACTAATAAATCACAGACTGAACATGAGTCAACAGTGTGATACAGCAGCAAAGAAGGCAAACACAATTCTTGGTTGCATTAATAGAAGCATACAGTCTAGATCACGTAAATAAATTAGCTCCCTCTATTCCAATTTGGTCAGACCTCATCTGCAATACTAAGTACAGTTCTGGGCACCACATTTTAAAAAAGACATGAACAAACTGGAGCAAGATAAATTCAGAGAAGAGCGACCTGAATGGTGACTGGCCTGCAAACAATGTCCTATGAGGAACGGATAGAGGATTTAGGAATGTTTAGCTTGCAAAAGAGAAGACTGAGAGGAGACTTAATAGTTGTCTTGAAATATCTCAAGGGCTGTCACAGTGTAGAGGGATCCTCTTTATTCTCATTTGCACAGAGAAAGACTAGAAGCAATTATATGAAACTGAAAGGGAGAAGATACAGATTAGATATTAAAAAAAACCCTGTGAGGGTGATCAATGAGTGGAACAGGTTACCATGAGAGGTGGTGAGTTTTCTTTCAATGGAAGTCTTCAAACTAAGGCTGGACAGACATCTGTCTTGGATGGTTTAGTGAATCTTGCATCCTCCAGATGACCCTGGAGGTCCCTTCCAACTCTACCTTTCTATGATAATATGAATTCGTTTCAGATAGTTCATTAACCCTTCAGATGATTTTCATGAATGAAAAGTGGCATTACAGGAATGAAAAAGTTTATTTTTACCACCAAAAGTTTGATAACTTTTGAATATGCCACTATAGCAGTCAGACTTCATGGATGTTCTTTGAGGTTAAAGAATAAGCCCCCACACACTGTTAACCATCTGTAACGTCCGTCTGCGGTTCTGGGCTGCAGCCAGGCAACACCCCGAGAAACACTGATACCCTTTACCCCTATACAGGGATCTGGATTTACAACAGAGCCCAGGAGGTACTGTCTGAATAGGAGCAGCGGCCAGAGCAGGACGGTCGTCAGAGTGAAGTACAAAAACGGCAGGCAATAGCAGAGTCAATTTCAGGCCAAGGTCAGAGTCAAAAACCAGGAGGGCAGCAGAGGTACAGAATCGTTAGGAAGTAGCAAAGTCAGAATATCCAGGCCAAGGTCACAAACCAGGAGAGTAGCAAAAGTACAGAATCGTCAGGCAAAAGAGGGGTCAGAAATCCAGGCTGAGGTCAGAGTCAAACAGAAATCAATCACTAAGTAACACACAGGGGAACCAAGAATATATCCAGCAGCTTGCAAGAACAGTACCAAGGTATTTGAGGGATCAGGTCATCCCTCACAGGTTCCTGGACTGGTGATGTCATTAGGGCCGCCCCCAGGACCAGGCCAGATGGAGTTGCAGTAACCCCCTGATGACTGACAGAGGGGCGGAGCCTGCGCCCACCAGATGCCTGCGCAGGAGCCACTTCTCTGTCACCACCATAACTCACGGGCGGACCACGGCGCCTCCCAGTGGCCGAGGCAGGAACAGCTGTCCCCGAGTCTGACAGTGAAGTGGCGGTCTGGTGCCTCCTAGTGGCCGTGACCGGAACAGCAGGCCTCGAATCCAACGGTGACGTGACAGACCGGCGCCTCCTAGTGGCTAAAGCTGGGACCATAGGCCCTGAGTCTGACGGCGACGTAATAGAACCACGGCGCCTCCCAGTGGCCAAGGCAGGAACAGCCGTCCCCGAGTCTGACGGCGAAGTGGCGGCCCGGCGCCTCCTAGTGGCTGCGACCGGAACAGCAGGCCCCAAATCTGTCGGAGACGTGACAGTACCCCCCCTTCCAAGAGGGGCCTCCGGACCCTCAAAACCTGGTTTCTCAGTGTGAAGGAGGTGAAACCTTCTAATTAGTGCTTTTGCATGGATGTCCCACGCAGGGACCCAGGACCTCTCCTCAGGGCCGTAGCCCCTCCAGTGTACCAGATACTGTACGGACCCTCTTACAAGGCGGGAGTCAAGGACACCCTGGACTTCATACTCCAAGGACCCTCCTACCGAAACGGGAGGAAGAGGGGACGGGACAGGGTGAATTGGGGAGCGGTACAACTTGAGGAGAGAATTGTGGAAGACATTGGGTAATTTGAAAGGCTGAGGGAGTTTTAAACGGAAGGCCACCGGGTTAATCACCTCTATAATCTCGTATGGACCAATAAATCTGGGACCCAGTTTGGCAGACGGTACTTTAAGCTTGATGTTTTTTGGTGGAGAGCCAAACTTTGTCTCCAACTCCCAGGTGCGGTCCTTTGGATCGCCGTTTGTTCGCTGCTGAGGTCTGTCTAACCCGGGCCCCTTTCAAGTTAGAGTTTACCTCAGACCAAATGGTTTTTAAACGATGTATATTTTTCTCTACCCCAGGAAGCTCCGACATTCTGGCCGAGAATGAGCCAAAGCGCGGATGCAGCCCGTGGTTGCAGAAAAAGGGGGTAGACTTAATGGAGTCCTGATACTGATTGTTTAGGGCAAACTCGGCTAGTGGCAGATGTTCTGCCCAATCGGACTGGTGTTCTGAGATGTAGCAACGAAGGTATTGCTCCAGAGCCTGGTTGACACGTTCGGTTTGCCCATTGGTTTCAGGGTGGTAAGCCGAGGAAAAAGATAGCTCAATACCAATGCGTTTACAGAACGCCCTCCAGAACTTTGACACGAATTGGGTACCCCTGTCAGACACAATATTGACCGGGGCACCGTGTAAACGTACCACATGTACAATAAACAGTTTACTCAACGTTTCCGAGTTGGGTAACCCCGACAGGGGGACAAAAAGACATTGTTTACTGAACCTGTCCACCACCACCCAGATACACATCTTTCCATCTGAGGATGGTAGGTCCGTAATGAAGTCCATGGAGATGTGGGTCCATGGACTCTCGGGGATGGGCAAGGACTGGAGCCAGCCGGCAGGGCGAGTATGGGAGGACTTGGCGCGGGCACAGACCTCACATGCTAAGACATAATCTTTGCAGTACCTTAACCACCGTCGGCCACCAAAAATTCCTAGTTATCAATCTGGCGGTATTATTGAGACCAGGATGGCCTGCTAAGACAGAGTCATGTGATTCTCTAAGCACTTGTAGGCGAAACGCAGGCGGAACGAACAACTTGTTGGGTGGCGTAGTGTCAGGGGCTTGTTCTGGGGATTTACGGATCTCCTCCAGAAGGTCCAATGACACTGCGGACACAATGATCCCAGTGGCCAATATCGGAACTGGTTCACAGTCCTCGGCTTGTGAGGGGCAGAAACTGCGAGAGAGGGCATCGGCCCTCACATTTTTTGTACCAGGGCGGAAGGTGATTATAAAATTAAACCTAGAGAAAAACAATGCCCACTTGCTTGTCTAGGATTTAACCTTTTTGCTGATTCTAGGTATGTCAGGTTCTTATGATCGGTAATTACCGTGATCTTGTGTTTGGCGCCCTCGAGGAAGTGACGCCATTCCTCGAAGGCCCATTTAATTGCCAATAGTTCCCAATTCCCAATATCATAGTTTTTCTCCGTGGGAGAGAATTTGCGGGAAAAAAACGCACATGGACGAAGCTGAGTGAGGGATGTAGTGCCTTGTGATAGCACTGCTCCCACTCCGACTTCAGAGGCATCCACCTCCACAATAAATGGACGGTCCAGATCCGGCTGAACCAAAACTGGGTTGGCCACAAAACTCTCTTTTAACGTAGAAAACGCCTGAATTGCCTCAGGATTCCAGTTGGCCACGTCCGCCCCTTTCCGGGTCAGATCCGTGAGTGGCTTGGCAATCTCTGAGAAACCTCTAATAAACTTGCGGTAATAATTAGCGAACCCCAAAAATCGCTGCAGCGCTTTCAGCGATTTTGGTTGCACCCAAGCCTTAATAGGCTGGACCTTGGCAGGATCCATGCGGAAGCCTTTACCTGAAACCATGTATCCTAAAAACTGTACCTCCTCAGCAAAAAAGACACATTTCTCCAGTTTAGCAAACAAGGAGTGTTCACGTAGTCTTTGTAGCACAGAACAGACGTGTTGAGAGTGTGTCACAGGGTCAGCAGAGTAAATCAGAATGTCATCTAAATACACCACGACATACACCCCACAAATGTCTCTAAAAATATAATTAACAAAGTGCTGAAATACGGCAGGTGCGTTGCTGAGTCTGAACGGCATAACCAGGTACTCAAAATGGCCAAGGGGTGTATTGAAGGCCGTTTTCCACTCATCTCCCTTTCTTATGCGGACCAGATTATATGCCCCCCGGAGGTCAAGTTTAGTAAACCAACGGGCTCCTGTTAGCTGATTAAAAAGATCAGGGATGAGTGGAAGCGGATACTGGTTTTTTATAGTGATTGCATTCAACTCCCGATAATCAATGCAGGGTCTGAGACCACCATCTTTCTTCTCCACAAAGAAGAACCCAGCCCCAACTGGAGAAATGGACGGTCTGATAAACCCTTTTCTTAGGCTATCTGCAATATAGTCATTCATGGCCTGACGCTCTGGGCCAGAGAGATTAAATATTCTTCCCTTAGGGAGACGGGCATCCGGAATCAGATCAATAGGGCAATCATACTCTCTGTGAGGGGGTAGCTTTTCAGATTCTATAATAGAAAAGACATCCTCAAAATCTCTGAAAGCAAATGGTATGTGGGGGGTTTTAACCTTAACTTGGTTTACTGCCAAGGATATGCAATTTTTCTGACACTGTGGGCTCCAGCGTACAACGTCACCCAAGTGCCAGTCGATGACAGGATTGTGCTGGCGTAGCCATGGCATACCCAGAATAACTGCAGAGGTTAAATTGTCCATCACAAAAAATGACACCAGCTCAGTGTGTAAGGCTCCCACAGACATAGCAACCTTGGCAGTAACAAACTTAACCCCCTCCTGAATAATGGACGTGCCATTAATAGCCGTGGTTTTAATAGGGGCATTAAGTTTTAGTAGAGTTACACCCAGATTCCTAGCAGTCAAGGAATCCATAAAATTTCCTTCAGAGCCACTATCCACATACGCATTTAAACACAGCGATTTCTGACCACATGAAACTGAAATGGGTAATAAAACTTTAGCCGCATCTGCGGGCAATACCTGAGCCCCTGGGCAACCATAGCCAGAGTAGTTGCACAGAGGTCGACGTGCCAGGAGCATGGATCTCTGAGGTGCAGCCCTCTCCCTGAAGACTCCAGACTGCCGCATAGTTGTCCAAGAAAATGAGAGAGATCTTCCAGGCTGTGCACTGAAACAGGTGTTCAGGCTAAAAATCAGCTCAGTCAGAAGAAAAAAAAAAAAAAGTTCAGGGAGACTGCTTTTGTATATGTTGGGTGTATACACAAGAAGCAGTTAATTTTATGGCCGGATATAATGTAACGTCCGTCTGCGGTTCTGGGCTGCAGCCAGGCAACACCCCGAGAAACACTGATACCCTTTACCCCTATACAGGGATCTGGATTTACAACAGAGCCCAGGAGGTACTGACTGAATAGGAGCAGCGGCCAGAGCAGGACGGTCGTCAGAGTGAAGTACAAAAACGGCAGGCAATAGCAGAGTCAATTTCAGGCCAAGGTCAGAGTCAAAAACCAGGAGGGCAGCAGAGGTACAGAATCGTTAGGAAGTAGCAAAGTCAGAATATCCAGGCCAAGGTCACAAACCAGGAGAGTAGCAGAAGTACAGAATCGTCAGGCAAAAGAGGGGTCAGAAATCCAGGCTGAGGTCAGAGTCAAACAGAAATCAATCACTAAGTAACACACAGGGGAACCAAGAATATATCCGGCAGCTTGCAAGACCAGTCCCAAGGTATTTGAGGGATCAGGTCATCCCTCACAGGTTCCTGGACTGGTGATGTCATTAGGGCCGCCCCCAGGACCAGGCCAGATGGAGTTGCAGTAACCCCCTGATGACTGACAGAGGGGCGGAGCCTGCGCCCACCAGATGCCTGCGCAGGAGCCACTTCTCTGTCACCACCATAACTCACGGGCGGACCACGGCGCCTCCCAGTGGCCGAGGCAGGAACAGCTGTCCCCGAGTCTGACAGTGAAGTGGCGGTCTGGCGCCTCCTAGTGGCCGTGACCGGAACAGCAGGCCTTGAATCCAACGGTGACGTGACAGACCGGCGCCTCCTAGTGGCTAAAGCTGGGACCATAGGCCCTGAGTCTGACGGCGACGTAATAGAACCACGGCACCTCCCAGTGGCCGAGGCAGGAACAGCCGTCCCCGAGTCTGACGGCGAAGTGGCGGTCCGGCGCCTCCTAGTGGCTGCGACCGGAACAGCAGGCCCCAAATCTGTCGGAGACGTGACACCATCTAGATGGCGTAGTCATTATTGACAGGAGTATTTAAGGGGTTAAACTGCCGTAGTCGGTGCCAACACTATTTGTGACTGATGCAGCAAGTTGTTAACTATAGTATACAGCTGACAGCTCCAGGATTGTCACCTGTTGGGGAATGCTAGCCTCTTATATTGTAGGACAGTAAAAATTTGCATTAGTGGCCACTGGCCATTGGCTGTGGACACTTTAGGACTGCATGCATGGCCCCTTTAAGAAGGAGGGTTCACGTGCCCCAAGCACAGTGCCCAGGGATCTGCATGCAGTGTGCGGACCTTGTGCAATAGCCGGAGAGGAAGGAGAAGGAAGTGCTGGACATGGGCCACAGCGGTGAGTGAGTTGGTGTCCCTGCCAGGGGAGAGGAGCAGCATTCATGGACACTAGTGCTACAGGCTCAAGGGGATGTTCTCTTTCAGGAAAGGGGCTCCAAACTGTGTGAAATATATAAAGTAAAAAACTCATCAGGTACTCACCTTACAAGGGGCAAATGCCAGTTCTCAACCACTGCTTTTGTCCTGTTTTTTTGTTTTTTTTTTGGCTACAGCAGTGACATCATGCCAGCAGTGTGTGTCACCACTGTAGCCAGTCGCTGAGCTCAGTGAAATGTGACGTCAAGCTCAGCACAGGTGCTGAGGTCAGTGACTAGCTAGAGCGGCGATGCATGCAGCTGATGTGACATCTGTGCTGCAGCAAAAATATGAAGACCAGGCAGCAGTGGGCAACCTTCACTGGACCCAGGTAGGTTGAATACCTAATAAGTTTGCTATTTTAGGCATTTTACACAGTGTGGTGCCCACTTCTCTTAACCCTGCTGTTCTGTTCGGTCAAAAATGACCGTTTTTGAACTTTGATATTTTTTAAAAAATTCATTATGTGGTTCTGAAACTTGTGGTTACTTCTATTTTCCTAATTTGAGGGGTTCTTTCTAAGGAAATGTTTATTTTTTTTTTTTTGGTTTAGTTTTTGCGCCACATTTTTTTTTACACTTGTACTGTCCCGGACAAAAATGACCGAATAGCATTTTATGCTAATTTCAGCCATTTTTTGAGTAAAACAAATGAGTTATAATTTCTTTTGAGACTACTTATTGCATCTACTATTGTTTATGAAGTAAACAGTTGCTTTAGGTGCAGATTTACACATGCTTTCAGTACAAACCATACGCATTGGCTTTCAGTACAGTTCTGTGCAATTTTTTTTTCTGTATGTTATTTACCCTGCTTTTCCTCTAAAAATAAATAAATTCAGTTGTCACCATCGCATATTTTATTTTTTTTTATTATTTTTACTATTTTTTTTCAAAATGTTTGCACGCATTTTATACTATAGTTAATTTTAGTTATAGTTAGTTATAGTTTTTAAAGTAGTAGTAGTAGTAGTTGTTTTAGTTAGTTAGTTAAGCTCAAATTAGTAATTTCTGTGCAGAATTCAATAAGCCCTTGTAAGGTTTATTAACACAAAATAAATTAAAAAATTGAGTTTTTTCCGTATTTTTTTTTTTATAATGACCAACCATGTTCACATACAGTATAATAATGCAACAGGTATTCAAAAAAATTTTTTAAGTAGCTAAAACAGCATTTTAATAGGTCCGGTCAAAAATGACCGGAGCAGTACAAGTGTATAGTGGAAACGAACAGAATAGCAGGGTTAAAATAGACAACCCATTTAGGAAAAAATGAGCCATGTGGGGAACAAATGGAATTTCACAAATGTAATACGGTAATTATATTAATAATGATAATCTTTACTAACCTGATAAATGCACTATATTCAAGCTCCACCTTCTCCAGAGGTTCTTCGTATACACTGCTCTAACAAGCATATCCCTAACTAAACAAATAAGGACTACAGCTAATCAGGGGTTGCTGAAGCCAACAACTATCATACGGCCTTTCTGCGCCATCATTACTGCACAGCACAATACCATGTTATGTGGTGGTGGGGAAATTTAGTGTGTGTGCAATAATCATTTCATGACATTCCCCTCTCCCCTTGGTAAAGTTTTTTGCTTGGCTTGAAAAACCTCTTTAAAGATAAGAAAAAGGTCATCAGTATGAATTCTATGGAAGGTCTTCTATTGCTAAGCAATACTGCTACCAGAGTAGAAGCGGTAACAGCATTGTACATAAAACCAGTATGTTTTGAACATTGAAAGATGAAAAATAAAACAGGATTTGAGGGGTCTTTATTTCAAAAATCATCCGTAACAGCAGGAAGTCATCTAGGTTTCCTTGGTAACAAGATTTCCTTTAGCGCTAGTAGTAAATGAATGTAAGGTTTATAGCATTTCAGCTTTGGTTACTGCACATGTAGTCTAGCCAGTGACATTTTATAATATCTAAATCATGCATTCTTATTTTAGTTCAAGTAGCAAAATTAATTCTGCCTCTACTTGTGTATAAAATTGCTTAAAGGGGTGACTGGTCTAAAATAAAAATTATGCAGTTACTTTGTGTGACTGCAGACTTAAGAATCCCCCTTTGCATACACACTGTGCACTGTGATGATTTGCCTGTTTCTGAGTTGGGAATGGCGGTGATGTTTGCGATATGCATCCTCCCGGGCAGATGTCATATACTGTACGCAGTCTTGCTCCATATAACTGTATTGAAGGAGGCCAGACCCACTAGATGGGCTCTGCCCAGGAATATGCATAAAACATACATCACCATTATTCCCAGCTCAGAAACCTGCGAATCTGTGCAGCGCACAGTGTGTGTGCTTGGGGGATTCATAAGTCTGCAGTCACACAGACTGACTGATAGCAGCGGTGTTCGGGATTGCAGCGGCAGCCTGGATCCGAGCGGCAGCTGGGATCCCAGCGGTGGTCAGGATCACAGCGGCGTTCGGGATCGCAGCGGCGTTCGGGATCGCAATTGCGTACTGGATCCGAGCGGCATCACTTGGGTGTTCCAAAATGGCGGTGGGCGTACTTCTGGTGCGGTGCAGTGGATTGTGGGATTCGGGGATATCCAGATGGAAGTGGATGATGGACAATTTAAAGCAATTACATATATACTGTATATAGATTATAGAGGCGGAGCCTATGATTGGTAAAAAGAACAACTTAGTATGTGGCACCCTGGACTTAACTGACACTCCCTTTGTATGGGGCTCAGCTGTCAGTCAGGCCCAAGGTCAATGTCCCCTCTGTATTCTCGGAGCGAATACTAAACCATCGGCGCCAGTGACTGAAAACTGAACAATGGAAATGAGTGAGAACAAAGTTAATTTTCTACCCGTTGCATTTGGCTGCGTTCAGGTGCCGGGCAGAATAATCACACTATTAACCTGCAGATTATCCCCAAATCTGCAGGTTAATAGCATTATTCCTGGTGGCAAGTTCCCTTTAACTTCTTTCCTACATTAGACGTACTATTCCATCCATGAGACCTGGGACCTAAGCCCCAAGGACGGAATATTACGTCTAATGCGATCAGCTGCGCTCACGGGGGAGTGCAGCTGATTGCGGCCGGGTGTCACGGACCGCCCCCGACACGTTAACCCCTGGCACACCGCGATCAAACACGATCATGGTGTATCGGGGGTTAAAGGGAAGCATCGGCAGGGCTCCCTCCGTGCTTCCCTGAGCTCCCCACAGCAGCACAATGTGCAGCGCTGCTGCGGGGGGCTCCATCCCTGCAGGTCCTTGAATCCAAGATGGCGACGGGGACCTTCGGGGGCCTGCAGGGAGCTGGCTTCCTCATGCCTGCAAAGCGCAGGCAAGGAGGAAGTCTGCTGCGGTGCCTGTGACAGATTGCTGATCTGTCACAGTGATCTGTGATGTGACAGATTGCGATCTGTCACAGGACAGTGATGTCCCACCTGGGACAGTGTGATATAGTTAAAAAAAAAAGTGTAAAAACAATTTTTAAAAAATCGCTAAATAAATTAGAAAAAAAAAATTCCCTAATAAGCTCATTTTTTGGAAATAAAAAAAAACAACAAAAGTACACATATTTGGTATCGCCGCGTCCGTAACAACCCGCCCTATAAAACTGTCCAATTAGTTAACCCCTTAAAAAATAAAAATAAAAAATGAAGCAAAAAATAATGATTTATTATCATACTGCCGAACAAAAAGTGCAATAATGCGCGATCAAAAAGACACATATAAATGTCCATGGTACCACTGAAAACGTCATCTTGTCCCGCAAAAAACGAGCTGCCATACAGCATCATCAGCAAAAAATAAAAAAGTTATAGCTCACAGAATAAAGCGATGCAAAAATAATAATTTTTTATATAGAATTGTTTTCATTGCATAAAAGCGCCAAAACATAAAAAACAACCTAAATGAGGTATCTCTGTAACCGTACTGACCCGAAGAATAAAAGTGCTTTATCAATTTTACAACAGGCGGAACGGTGTAACTGCACCCCCCAAAAGAAATTCATGAAACGCTGTTTTTTGTTCATTCTGCATCACAAAAATTGGAATAATAAGTGATCAAAAGATGTCACGTGCCCAAAAATGATACTAATAAAAACGCCAACTCGTCCCGCAAAAAATAAGACCTGACATGACTCTGTGCGTCAAAATATGGAAAAATTATAGTTCTCAATATGTTGTGATGCAAAAACTATTTTTACAATAAAAAGCGTCTTTTAGCGTGCGACAGCTGCCAAAAATAAAACCCCGCTATAAATAATAAATCAAACCCCCCGTTACCACCCCCTTAGTTAGGGAAAAATAATAAAATTAAAAGAAAATGTATTTATTTCCATTTTCCCCATTAGGGCTAGGGCTAGGGTTAGGGCTAGGGTTAGGGCTAGGGCTAGGGTTAGGCCTAGGGTTAGGGCTAGGGTTAGGGTTAGGGCTAGGGCTAGGGTTAGGGCAGAGATTAGGGTTAGTGATGTGTTGGGGTTAGGGTTTGAGTTATAATTGGGGGGTTTCCACTGTTTGGGCACATCAGGTGCTCTCCAAATGCAACATGGATGGTTTTCTCCTGTCAGATACCTGCTCCTTCACCCCAATCCCACTGCCACCCTCTGTTACCCTCCCTTCCTTTGAGGTGCACTCTGTGCGCATCTACTCCCCCTCCAACCTCCAACTGGCTGTCATCTACCGCCCCCCAGGGCCAGCCACCACCTTCTTTGACCACTTCACCACCTGGTTACTTCATTTCCTTTCCGCGGACATCCCTACTATCATCATGGGCGACTTCAACATCCCCATTGACACTTCCCTCTCAGCTTCCACTAAACTTCTATCTCTCACTTCCTCCTTCGGCCTCACTCAATGGTCTTCTACAGCCACCCACAAAGATGGCCACACACTGGACCTCATCTTCACCCGCCTCTGCTCCCTATCTAACCTCTCTAACTCACCTCTTCCTCTCTCTGACCACAACCTGCTCACATTCTCTTCCCTCTTCACTCCATGTCTACAATCCCCACCCCACAAACTTTCACACCCTCGCAGGAATCTTAAACACCTTGACCTACACTCATTCTCCGAATCCCTCCTCCCTCTTACAGATATAAGTTCCTTACACAATGCGGATGACGCTGCCGCTCTATATAACACCACAATAGCTGTAGCTTTGGAATCCGCTGCCCCACTTACACATACCAAAACTCGCAAAATCAACAGACAGCCCTGGCACACCAGCCTGACCAAAGAGCTGAGGCGAGCTTCCAGGGCTGCTGAGCGCAGATGGAAAAGATCCCACTCCAACGAGCATTTCATCGCATTCAAACAGTCCCTCACTACTTTCAAGACCACACTCGCCACAGCTAAACAAACCTACTTCTCATCTCTCATATCCTCCCTGTCTCACAACCCTAAACAGTTATTCAACACCTTCAATTCTCTCCTCCGCCCCCCAGCACCTCCTCCCTCCCCACTCATCTCAGCTGAAGACTTTGCCTCATTTTTCAAGCAGAAAATTGATAACATCAGGGACAGTTTTGGTCAACAACCCCCAGAGCCCTTCCTCCCGACTTCCCAGCCCTCCACCTTCAAAACCAACTTCTCCACCATTACAGAAGATCGACTCTCCACTCTACTCTCAAGATCACATCTCACCACCTGTGCACTCGACCCGATCCCATCCCACTTCATCCCAAACCTCACCACAGTCTTCATCCCAACCCTAACCCATCTCTTCAACCTATCACTAACAACTGGTGTTTTCCCCTCAAGCTTTAAACATGCCTCCATCACACCTATCCTCAAAAAGCCCTCTCTTGACCCATCCTCTGTATCTAGCTATCGCCCTATATCACTTCTCCCATACGCCTCCAAGCTACTGGAACAACACGTCTACCTTGAACTGTCCTCCCATCTCTCTTCTTGCTCCCTCTTCGACCGCTTACAATCTGGCTTCCGGTCACACCACTCCACTGAAACTGCCCTTACTAAGGTCACCAATGACCTCTTAACTGCCAAGAGCAAGCGACACTACTCTGTCCTCCTCCTCCTGGACCTGTCGGCTGCCTTTGACACAGTGGACCATTCCCTATTATTACAGACCCTCTCATCCCTCGGCATCACAGACTTGGCCCTCTCCTGGATCTCATCATACCTAACAGACCGGACATTCAGCGTCTCCCACTCACACACCACCTCCTCACCTCGCCCCCTATCTGTCGGAGTCCCACAAGGTTCAGTCCTAGGGCCCCTGCTGTTCTCTATTTACACCTTTGGCCTGGGACAGCTCATAGAAACTCATGGCTTTCAGTATCATCTTTATGCTGATGACACACAGATCTACATCTCTGGACCAGATATCACCTCCCTACTAACCAGAATCCCTCAATGTCTGTCCACTATTTCATCCTTCTTCTCCACTAGATATCTGAAACTCAACATGGACAAAACAGAATTCATCATCTTTCCTCCATCTCATGTGACCCCCCCTACGAACCTATCAATTACAGTAAATGACTGCCCACTCTCCCCAGTCCCACAAGCTCGCTGCCTCGGAGTAATCCTTGATGCTGATCTCTCCTTCAAACCACATATCCAAACCCTTTCCACTTCCTGCCGACTTCAACTCAAAAATATTTCACGCATCCGTTCATTCCTCACCCAAGAATCTGCAAAAACCCTAGTCCATGCCCTCATCATCTCTCGCCTTGACTACTGCAACCTCATGCTCTGCGGCCTCCCCTCAAACACTCTCGCACCCCTCCAATCTATTCTAAACTCTGCTGCCCGACTAATCCACCTGTCCCCCCGCTATTCCCCAGCTTCTCCCCTCTGTCAATCCCTTCACTGGCTCCCAATTGCCCAGAGACTCCATTACAAAACCCTAACCATGACATACAAAGCCATCCACAACTTGTCTCCTCCATACATCTGTGACCTCGTCTCCCGGTACTTTCCTGCACGCAACCTCCGATCCTCACAAGATCTCCTTCTCTACTCCCCTCTTATCTCCTCTTCCCACAATCGCATACAAGATTTCTCTCGCGCATCACCCCTACTCTGGAACTCTCTACCACAACATATCAGACTCTCACCTACCATCGAAACCTTCAAAAAGAGCCTGAAGACCCACCTCTTCCGACAAGCCTATAACCTGCAGTAACCACCGATCGACCAAACCGCTGCACGACCAGCTCTACCCTCGCCTACTGTATTATCACCCATCCCTTGAAGATTGTGAGCCCTCGCGGGCAGGGTCCTCTCTCCTCCTGTACCAGTTATGACTTGTATTGTTTAAGATTATTGTACTTGTTTTTATGTATACCCCCCTCACATGTAAAGCGCCATGGAATAAATGGCGCTATAACAATTAATAATAATAATAATAATAATAATAATAATAATCTCAATTCCAGCCAATTCTGCACTGAAAAAGTCAAATAGTGCTCCTTCCCTTCCAAGCTCTGCCATGCGCCCAAACAGTGTTTTACCCCCACATATGGGGTATCAGCCTTCTCCTTCTTCCTTAGGGGGACTAGTGTCCAAAATGGTGTCATTTATGGGGGGTTTCCACTGTTTAAGTACATCAGGGGCTCTCCAAAGACAACATGACACCCGCAGACCATTCCAAAACGTCACTGCTTCCCTTCCGAGCCCCGACGTGTGCTCATACAGTAGTTTTCTCCCACATATGAGGTATCAGCATACTCAGGACAAATTGGACAATAACTTTTGGGGTCCAATTTCTCCTGGTACCCTTGGGAAAATAAAAAATTGGGGACTAAATTATCATGTTTGTGAAAAAAATACGATTTTTTTATTTTCACGCCCGGGCATTATAAACGTCTGTGAAGCCCTTAGGGGTTCCAAGTGCTCACCACACATCTAGATAAGTTCATTAGGGGGTCTAGTTTCCAAAATGGTGCCATTTGTGTTTTTTTTTGCTGTTTAGGTACATCAAGGGCTCTCCAAAGGCAACATGACACCCGCAGACCATTCCATCAAAGTCTGCATTCCAAAGCGTCACTACTTCCCTTCCGAGCCCCGACGTGTGCTCATACAGTAGTTTTCTCCAACATATGAGTTATCAGCGTACTCAGGACAAATTGGACAACAACTTTAGTGGTCCAATTTTTCCTGGTACCCTTGGGAAAATAAAAAAAATGGGGACTAAATGATCATGTTTGTGGAAAAAATATGATTTTTTTATTTTCATGCCCGGGCATTATAAACTTCTGTGAAGCACTGGGGGGGTTAAAGTGCTCACCACACATCTAGATAAGTTCCTTGGGGGGGTCTAGTTTCCAAAATGGTGTCATTTGTGGGGGGTTTCCACTGTTTTAGTACATCAGGAGCTTTCCAAATGCGACAGGGTGTCCGATCTCAATTCCAGCCAAAAACGTCAAATGGCGCTGCTTCCCTTCTGAGCTCTGCCATGCGCCCAAATAGTCGTTTACACCCACATATAGGGTATCAGCATACTCAGGACAAATTGCACAATAACTTTTAAGGTCCTGTTACCCTTGGAAAAATAGAAATTGAAGGTGAAAAGATCATTTTTGTGGAAAAAATATGATTTTTTAATTGTACTGCTGTACGTTATAAACTTCTGTGAAGTGGGGGGTTTCCACTGTTTAGGCACATCAGGGGCTCTCCAAACGTGACATGGCGTCCGATCTGAATTCACGCCAATTTTGCATTGAAAAAGTCAAACGGCGCTCCTTCTCTTCTGAGCTCTGCCATGCACCGAAACAGTGGTCCCCCCCCCACATATCAGGTATCAGCGTACTCAGGACAAATTGCACAATAACTTTTGCAGTCCAATTTCTCCTGTTACCCTTGGTAAATAAAAAAATTGAACCTGAATTATTTTTTTTGTGAAAAAAAGTTAAATGTTCATTTTTTTTTAAAAATATTCAAAAAATTCCTGTAAAGCACTTGAAGGATTAATAAACTTCTTGAATGTGGTTTTGAGCACCTTAAGGGGTGCAGTTTTTAGAATGGTGTCACTTTTGCATATTTTCTATCATATAGACCCCTCAAAGTGGCTTCAAATGTGATGTGGTCCGTAAAAATAAAATGGTGTTGCAAAAATGAGAAATCGCTGGTCAACTTTTAACCCTTATAACTTCCTAACAAAAAAAAATTTTGGTTCCAAAATTGTGCTGATGTAAAGTAAACATGTGGGAAATGTTACTTATTAAGTTTTTTGTGTGCCGTATCTCTGTGATTTAAGGGCATAGAAATTCAAAGTTGGAAAATTGCGAAATTTTTGCCAAATTTCTGTTTTTTTCACAAATAAACACAAGTTATTTGAATGAAATTTTACCATTAACATGAAGTACAATATGTCACGAGAAAACAGTGTCAGAATCACCTGGATCCATGGAAGCGTTTCAGAGTTATTACCTCATAAAGGGACAGTGGTCAGAATTGTAAAAATTGGCCCGGGAGTTAACGTGCAAACCACCCTTGGTAGTAAAGGGGTTAAATCATTAAAATGCTGTACTTTGCTCCTGCTGCAAGTGATGAATGTATGAACCAATAATAATCTCATATGATAATAGTGCTTCCTTTATATAAAAAAGTATATAAGGAAATTATTGGAATACTCAACAGTGACGTTTATAAAAGTGTTGTACATTTGGAGGGACTGTTATTAGGAATCGGGGCCATATGATTTCTCAGCATTTAATTCTTTTGGAATATGTAAATATGGATAAAGTAGAAAAATCTGAAAAAATTACAAGGGGTTGTCCCACAACAGACATTTATCGCATACCTACTGGATATCCCATGGATGTGTAATAGATGCAGGTTTCACTTCTGGGATCTGTATCTTTCACCACAAGGAGGGTTCTCCATGTTATGCTCATCTGTTTGGGGTGGATTTTCAAAAACTGCTGATCAGGATAGACACATGGGCACAGGGCATTGGCACGGCAGGCTGAAAGGCAAATAGACCTACAAGGACTTGGAGAACACGCTATGCTGGTCTGCAAACAAACAAGCAAGCAAGGCCCACCTCATGCCACAGAACCAGAATATCAGATGTAGAGGAAAATATATGATCTGAAACACACACAAGTGAAGGTGTCAGGATGCACAACAGGTTCTTATGTAAAGTGAACAGATTCATGTAACAGTTTGTGATATTACAGCATACAATGGGCAACCAGCAAGTCTGAGGTTTGTAGAAATTGTAAACAAGAATGATATGTAGTGTGAACAGTAGCTAAATATTAGTTTAAGATTCTTATAACAAATGATAAATTAATCAACAGGTCTTAATGCAATATACTAAAGGAACAGAAAAGCGCAATAGGGTCTTATCCGAGTTAATATTAAAAGATTAAAAGAAATTCACTCACCTATTTGTAGGAGAGATCAAGCACATAGGATTCGTAGTCAGCTGCTGCACGTCCAAAGGTCAAACCGAGTGACCGCTGATATATCAATTCTTATGGAAATAATTTATGGACTTCCATGCGCTGCTTGACAAAATACAGAATCCCACTTACAATGAAAGATTAATCATTTATTCCCAACGCGTTTCGAAGGAAAGACTAACCATCATCCCCTTAGGAAGAAGTAGTCCTTACTTCGAAATGCGTTGGAAATAAATGATTAATCTTTCACCGTAAGTGGGATTCTGTATTTTGTCAAGCAGCGCATGGAAGTCCATAAATTATTTCCATAAGAATTAATCAACAGGTCTTAGGATTTGCAAAAACAAAAGAATTTTCAAAGATGAATGCTGCTTAGTGTGAACAGTCTCTAAATATTAGTATGAGACGCTTATGGCAAACAATTGTTAAACCCAGTGGCAGACACAGATGGAACAGGGCTCCTGTGTGAGAACAGTGTAGGGGACCCTCTTTTTTGTCTGTGACTGGACCTGCTTGCCGATTTGAAGGTGATAGTGGGCTCCTTAACTTCTCGGACTCTTGTGAGGCTGCACATGTGGCACCAATGATATGTCCATTCCTGGGTTAACCCACTGAATTTGTGGAGCCATAAGTTGCAGAAAGCACAGCAGTATCATGAGATAATAGTGACAGAAGGAAATGGATGTTGGCAAAGTCCAAACAGATAGCAGCTGAACACAGTATTATCTTAACAGACACAAGGGTGCATCCAAATGGGCCTTACCAGAGCATAGGAAGATGATAGCACTGAGATATGTCTGGCAACTCATAAAGCTTTATGTGGATGCCATCCCAGAAGCCAAATCAGCTGTGTAACTGACACACCCTAGAGGTGGGATACTTGGTACCGGGCGGTCATTTTAAAAGGATGTTTCACAGTGGCAGTGACCCGGTTTGTGGCCCCAGGCGGTCAGGTAAAAGGGGAGTATTGATTAGGGATGAAGTTTATGTAGTGATTCGTGATGCCAGTTGGAGTGTTCGACTGTAGTATAGCCAGCACTGCAGATGATCCCTGGGGGAGTAGATGGTGATGGCAGTGCAGATGTTTAACTCTCTCCAACCATGGCTGACCCCCAGAGATTGTGATGGAAGTAGAAGGCATGGAGTAATAAGGCAGGAGAAAAGGAAAGTCACTTTATCATTTACTGTAGTTCAGGTGCAGTTCAGAGGAGACATTATAACTCTCACCAGGTTACAGTCTGCTCTGCAGAATGGGAGTTATCCTTCACTCTGCTGTGACTCGGGGTAAGCTTCCTGCTATTCTAATCCCTACTGGGACCAAGACTTCCAGGAGTCTAGAACTTCCAGTATAGTACTACTCACTGTGTATTCCTCCTCTGGTAACTTGCAGCTTGGATCCTGTGTGAAGCTCAAGTTCCTTCTTGCACAATCCTTCACTGATCCTAGTTTGCTGCAGTCTTACCGGGGAAACACTCTGCTGTTGGTTGTATTAACTCACACAGTCTCTCAGCTTACCACCCTGCTCTGAAAGCATGGATGGCCTAGGGGCTGACTCCCTGATTCTTATTAGCTTTGTTCCTGGAGGAAGTGCATGTCATGACTTCCAGGAGCGTTTTCCATCTCTCCTTCTTCTTCACTGAAAACAACAACTCTGCTCCTCCCCCTCCCAGTTAGGGTGTGTCTGCAAAGCTCTAAGCTTCAGACAAGTAAGGGAGTGAGGTAAATTGTGTGTCTGTTTTGTGGTCTCTAGCAGAGAAAGCATAACTCCCATAGCTCACAAAACACATACAAAACAGTACATATTTAACCCTTTTGTGGCAGTAAAGACATAGGGCACCACATAACCCCCTCAATTCTCCATTCTGACTAATGTCCTACCACAGTGATAAGCGAGGTGGTCACATATTTATTGTCTTTCTCTATCCACTGTTATGGGAATGGTGGCCGTTCATTCTGCAGATAGATCTCACAATGTTAATTTTACACTGTGTATTTCTTGAATAATTTTTCTGCCCTTGTGATAAAAGTTGGCAAGTGTGCCATTTTATTTTAATTCATAGTTTACTACAAAACCATGTGAAAGGAATAGATTCTGCATCAAGGAATCACGGATAAGATAAATTACATCTTTATATTAAGGGATTAATATCAGTTGGTTCTAGCCTCAGTTCCTTCATATACTTGTTTCTGGCCCTTCTGCACTCTGCATAGTCATATCTATTGCTGCCATAGCACAAAACAGACTTTGAGCATTTGTACTGAAAACATATTTTTTTAGTGGGTTTACTGGTAGATGTCTCTGAAAAATTATTTTAGAACTACTGAGAACATAAATCAATGAATAGTCTACATGAAATAATGCCAGTCACATATGCAAGCCCATATAATAGTGCTAACTAAATGGAAAATAATTTCTAGGAAAATATTGTAAACAAAATGACTTTGGCTGCATTAAATGATCTATTCTTTAAATAGAGACACACAAATCCAGCACACCAGTAGAAAGAGATGGGTATGGAATTTGACGTATTCCCTTTAATGGTGTACTATTCCTTTTCAAGTAATTAATCTTGAACCTCCCTGCGTTCCTGGATTTTTTAACAGTAATTTTGAAGGAATATCTTTGCACATACTCAAGAATCTGACTGCACTATTCAGTTTCTAAGATGATTACAGTCATTATTGTTACTTCCTCTTTTATGTATACAGTAAATGTTATGTAGCGTGAGTTTATTGAAAGAGAATGTTACTTATCTAGCTATCGACGAGCTTATTGGATGAAATTCCCTGTCTCATCGGGTGTCTTAGACATATCACAGAGATTTATTCCTTCTCCCCATATGTCATAGTGATATCATATGTGCTAATAACATGGGGCCAACCTGGTGCACTTACCGGACGTGACATGAGCATGTCACCGCCGCTGTATTTGCACTCTAGTACCCAGATATGCGCTCCAAACCTTGGATATGTGGCCCCGGATCCAGAAGTGACGTCACACACCATGGGCACGGTGAGACCAACACAGCACAGTAAATATAAAATGAGTTACCTCTCATCAAATGTAGCAGCAGTTTTGTCTTGTAGCGCTCAGAGTCGGCTGCTATGTATAAAGGCCCTGTCTTACATAGCGAGATCGCTAGCGCGTCACCGATTTTGTGATGCAACAGCGATCTCGCCTGCGATCTCGCTACATGTGACATGCAGCAGCGACCGGCCCCCCCCTGCTGAATATCGCTGATCGTGCAGGAATCCCTACCAGGTCGTATCGTTGTCGGGATCGCTGGTGCGTCGCTAAGTGAAACGGGACCCTAAGTGTGGTATGAGGAACTACTTTGTCTTCTAAGCAGCTCATCTGATAAATCTTTAAGAGTATTAAACCTAACAAAAAACAATGACCATATGTCCTATGCATAAAATTATTTCTTTCATTAACTATTCAATAAAAAGACAGGATTTTTTAAAAACATCTTTTGCAAAGCATCAATGATATTTAATATCAAGTACATGAAAAAAAAACCCTGATGAAGGCAACAAGCCGAAACGCGCGTTGGAGAGGGGTGGCTACCCCAGGTGAGCAGGAGCATAACAGCCTGTAAGTTATAATCTCATACAAGATCGATATTTTGACACTTTGATATTTCTGAGCTTTATGCTATAGGCCTTTTCTACTTGTCCTGAGCCAGGATATGTCTCACCAAGGTACTTATATATATGGATAGGTGTAGGTGTTATTACTGGTAAACTTTATATTACATGCCTTTATGGAGACACCTGCTGGTTGGTTAGTATATTGCACTTATTTGCACTTTTAATTGAGACTTTTGCTGGTCGTTTATTACATTGCACGTAATTGCACGTTTATCATGCTTTGGCACAAGAACGTGATGAACGTGTGCACAAGCATTTTAGTAGATTGAGGAAAGGATGGATTCTGGAAATATTTTTGAGCTGGAGGCGACAAGAGGTAGAAAGAGCTTGGATGTGCGGTTTGAAGGACAGGGCAGAATCAAGGGTTACTCCGAGGCAGCGGACTTCCGGTACTGGGGAAAGCGTGATGTCATTAATTGTGATAGATAGGTCAGGTAAGGAAGATCTGTGAGATGGAGGAAAGATGATGAGTTCAGATTTGTCCACATTGAGCTTGAGGAAGCGAGAGGAGAAGGAGGATATGGTTGATAAGACACTCTGGGATTCTGTACAGCAGAGAGGTGATGTCTGGGCTGCATGACACACTGGGCATGAAAATATACACTTAACAATGTATGTTGCTTCCATTATGGTTTTTAATCACCATACCACTCACTCTGCACTTGTTTTATTTTAAAGTTTATAACAAAAGTTACATTTTAACTTCTCTATTTTGCTATATATGATTATAAACCAATAGGGACTTTAAACCTACTTTATATCCTGCTGATTTCTTGCCAGATAGAGCCTAGTGCTCTTAGTACACACAGTGCAGGTCAACCTTGGCAATGAGGATTTCCCTCTCTGGGAGGCAAAGAAGAGCAGAAACATGACAAACTCTTGAGAACAGTAGTAACTTACTACAGTCTTCCAAGGTGCAGTCTTTTTAAATATTTCAATCAAACGAATTTACACTTTCAGTCTGGCGAGCAGGCCAGGATACATGAATTTGCCTTGTTAAAGAAGCACTCCTATCAAAATTTGTATCTTCTTGGTATATTGCAATTATCATACTATATAGCACTCATAGAATCATAGAATCATAGAGTTGGAAGGGACCTCCTGGGCAATCTGGTCCAACCCCCTGCTCAAAGCAGGATTCGCTAAATCATCCCAGTCAGATGTCTGTCCAGCCTCTGTTTGAAGACTTCCATTGAAGGAGAACTCACCACTTCTCGTGGCAGCCTGTTCCACTCATTGATCACTCTAACTGTCAAAAAGTTTTTTCTAATATCTAATCTGTGTCTCCTCCCATTCAGTTTCATCCCATTGCTTCTAGTCTTTCCTTGTGCAAATGAGAATAAAGTTGATCCTTCTACAATGTGACAGCCCTTTAGATATTTGTAGACAGCTATTAAGTCTCCTCTCAGTCTTCTCTTTTGCGAACTAAACATTCCCAAATCCTGTAACCTTTCCTCATAAGACAGGGTTTGCAGACCGGTCACCATTCTGGTCGCTCTTTTCTGAACTTGCTCTAGTTTGTTGATGTCTTTTTTAAAATGTGGTGCCCAAAACTGGACACAATATTCTAGATGAGGTCTGACCAAAGAGGAGTAGAGGGAAATAATGACTTCACGTGATCTAGACTGTATGCTTCTGTTAATACAACCTAGAATTGCATTTGCCTTTTTTGCTGCTGCATTTGCTGCTGCAGTAAATTGCATTTACTGTATACTTACAATTGTTCATTTACTTATAAATAATTACCCTTCTACCTAGATATACAGTTGTGCTCAAAAGTTTACATTCCCTGGCAGAATTTTTGCTTTTTTGCCTTTTTTTTCAGAGATTATAAATAATAACACTAAGACTTTTTCTCCACTCATGGTAAGTAGTTGGGTGAAGCCATTTATTGTCAAACTACTGTGTTTTCTCTTTTTAAATCATAATGACAACCCAAAACATCCAAATGACCCTGATCAAAAGTTCACATATCCTGGTGATTTTGGCCTGATAGCATGCACAGAAGTTGACACAAATGGGTTTGAATGGCTACTAAAGGTAACATCCTCACCTGTGACCTCTTTGCTTGTAAGCAATATGTGTGCATAAAAGCTGAGTAAGGCCGGAGTCACACTAGAGAGGAATACGGACGAGTGAGAGGCGTTAAAAGCACGCATTACACATGGACCAATGATTCTCTATGTGTTTGCTCCCAACAGCCGTATATTTCTCGTCCGTATTCTACGGTCCGTGCCAATCGCAGCATGCTGCGATTGTCAGCGTACTACGGCCGTAGTATGCCAATGCAAGTCTATGGGTGCGCAAAAAATAAGGATTACACACGGACCACACGTGTGACTTGCGAGAAATAAGCAGGTCTTTTGGCTGGTGACAGGTAATGGGCCAATCCATCATCAGGAAGCCTAGACATGCTAATTAGCTCAAAAAGCGCTCCAGACATCCAGGAAGTACGCCTCCACAGAGTACAGCAGCATCATGTCGCCATTTTTCCTAAATGTGGAGATGCTCATTGTACTGGTGCAGGAGCGGCCAGAACTCTGGGACCAACGTGATGCCCATTATGCGAACCGGGCAAGAAAGGAGGCGTCATGGAGGCGCATATTTCGCCACACGTTCCATGATTTTGGTGATCGGCCACGTGAGGAGCAGCAGAAACTGAGTAAGTACAAGCCAAAAAATGATTAAAATTACCTCACAGCAAAAAATGCATACAGAATCAGCCCCCCCCCTTCCTGTGCTTGTACTTTTTTCCTCATGAGGCGGGTAGATTTTGATGTGACACATGGTTTGACACTGCCATAATCTGGCCCAGCCCACAAACTCCTCATCCTCTTAGCCAACCAAGTTATTAAGTGTAGTTACTTGATACATGAACTTTTGTGACCCTGTGTATCTGGCCTAGATGCCCCAATTAGATATGCCACGCTGGGTAGAAAGCACACCCCAGAAGGCCACATGCCTAGACTACTGGTAGCAAATTTGACTGATCAAATATGTGAAATTGAGAATATTTCCTGTCACATTGCAGTGGAAGATGTGATGAGACGCTGGCGCAGCATCCGCGATCAGTACAGGCGGGAACGTCAGCAGCGGTCCAGGAGTGGCTACGTCAAGCGAAAAAACATCGATTATGACCGCCTCTCCTTCCTCGCCCCTATTCTGGATCTGAGACTGTAAGTAGATACCTCACACCACATTACACCGATACTTTACAGGGCCAAAAATATTGATGTATTTTTGGCTCTGTTCTATTTCATAACAGAACTCAGTCCAACCTTACGGATAGAGGAACGGGCTCAGATACAGAGCCCATCATTGATCCTGTAGGGAATGAGGTGGCTGGCCCATCTTCTCCCCCTACAAGAAGCATGGGTGAAGAATCCTCTCAGTAGAACCCATTGCCTGCGCCACAAACCTCACCACCAGGACCGTCTGCTGCTGCACCATCACGCATACTGGAGGAGCAGGGCAACATGAGCAGCAGCCCAACTGGCCAGATCCAGGGCTCCCCATAGCCTTCTGTAAAATCCCGGCAAGGACGAAGAAGGCGCCAGATCCCTGCCCAAGATACCCGGACCAATGTGGACACAGGGGTCCTCAACTATCTGGCTAGAGTGAATACAGATGATGGGGAGGAGGCATACTCACGTAGCCTGGCCCTTTATCTACGTGCCCTTTCCCGTGAAGTGAGGCTCCGTATTCGAGGATGTTTTCAGATCCTGCTTGATGCAAGCACACCCCCCAATACTCCATATGAGCTGTTTGAATATTTGGAGAGGTGGCAGCTTTCCCCCAGAAATCTAATGCGCATGAGACAACCCACACAGATGCTTGCTAAAGCAGGATCTGAGGATCCTCAAATACGTGGGCCTACACCTCACCCCCTTCCTCCCCCTACCCAACCTTTACAACACCAGCAACATACAGTGGGGAAAAAAAGTATTTAGTCAGTCAGCAATAGTGCAAGTTCCACCACTTAAAAAGATGAGAGGCATCTGTAATTTACATCATAGGTAGACCTCAACTATGGGAGACAAACTGAGAAAAAAAAATCCAGAAAATCACATTGTCTGTTTTTTTTTTTCATTTTATTTGCATATTATGGTGGAAAATAAGTATTTGGTCAGAAACAAAATTTCATCTCAATACTTTGTGATATATCCTTTGTTGGCAATGACAGAGGTCAAACGTTTTCTGTAAGTCTTCACAAGGTTGCCACACACTGTTGTTGGTATGTTGGCCCATTCCTCCATGCAGATCTCCTCTAGAGCAGTGATGTTTTTGGCTTTTCGCTTGGCAACACGGACTTTCAACTCCCTCCAAAGGTTTTCTATAGGGTTGAGATCTGGAGACTGGCTAGGCCACTCCATGACCTTGAAATGCTTCTTACGAAGCCACTCCTTCGTTGCCCTGGCGGTGTGCTTTGGATCATTGTCATGTTGAAAGACCCAGCCACGTTTCATCTTCAATGCCCTTGCTGATGGAAGGAGGTTTGCACTCAAAATCTCACGATACATGGCCCCATTCATTCTTTCATGTACCCAGATCAGTCGTCCTGGCCCCTTTGCAGAGAAACAGCCCCAAAGCATGATGTTTCCACCACCATGCTTTACAGTAGGTATGGTGTTTGATGGATGCAACTCAGTATTCTTTTTCCTCCAAACACGACAAGTTGTGTTTCTACCAAACAGTTCCAGTTTGGTTTCATCAGACCATAGGACATTCTCCCAAAACTCCTCTGGATCATCCAAATGCTCTCTAGCAAACTTCAGACGGGCCCGGACATGTACAGGCTTAAGCAGTTGGACACGTCTGGCACTGCAGGATCTGAGTCTATGGTGGCGTAGTGTGTTACTTATGGTAGGCCTTGTTACATTGGTTCCAGCACTCCGCAGTTCATTCACTAGGTCCCCCCGCGTGGTTCTGGGATTTTTGCTCACCGTTCTTGTGATCATTCTGACCCCTCGGGGTGGGATTTTGCGTGGAGCACCAGATCGAGGGAGATTATCAGTGGTCTTGTATGTCTTCCATTTTCTAATTATTGCTCCCACAGTTGATTTCTTCACTCCAAGCTGGTTGGCTATTGCAGATTCAGTCTTCCCAGCCTGGTGCAGGGCTACAATTTTGTTTCTGGTGTCCTTTGACAGCTCTTTGGTCTTCACCATAGTGGAGTTTGGAGTCAGACTGTTTGAGGGTGTGCACAGGTGTCTTTTTATACTGATAACAAGTTTAAACAGGTGCCATTACTACAGGTAATGAGTGGAGGAAAGAGGAGACTCTTAAAGAAGAAGTTACAGGTCTGTGAGAGCCAGAAATCTTGATTGCTTGTTTCTGACCAAATACTTATTTTCCACTATAATATGCAAATAAAATGAAAAAAAAACAGACAATGTGATTTTCTGGATTTTTTTTTCTCAGTTTGTCTCCCATAGTTGAGGTCTACCTATGATGTAAATTACAGACGCCTCTCATCTTTTTAAGTGGTGGAACTTGCACTATTGCTGACTGACTAAATACTTTTTTTCCCCACTGTATGTCTGCCTCTAGGCAACCCCACCAGTATGGCCACTTTTTCCCACCCAGTGTTGGAGGCTGGTCCCAACCTGGTTGGGGACGACATGGCTATATTGGTGGGTATGAGACATGGGCCTACCCGAGCCAACAAGATGCCCCTCTTCAATATTACTCTGGCCAGTACCCACAACAATCACAGGAGGAAGGACACTACCCACAGCATGGGCAACAGTATGCCCCCACACAGGGTGATGTTGGGCAAAGTAGCCAGCAGCAACCACAGGCTGCTCTTCCACCTTCTACTTCCCCAACTTACCACAATTTATAAGAGCATAAAAACATGCAAATTCTTTACGCATACCGTGCATCAGTGTCCATAAGCGGTCTGAGGCCAGGAGATGTCCAGTGTGTTTCCACTGGTGCTCTAAATCCCAATCCAAAGGAAAAAAGAGGTGGTCTCCATCAGCCAAATTATCTAAAAAAGATAACACTCACATTTATTAGGAAGGTTTTCAAATCATATTAATAAGCCACCATGACAGGCAAGGCTACCTTACACGTTTCTGACACAAATTACATGTCTGTAAAAAAGACAATATTTCACCGCGCTATACTGGGAAAGTCAAAGGATCAAAATGACAGACAGTTAGAGTGATCAATGAGTGGAACAAGCTGCTACGAGAAGTGGTGAGTTCTCCTTCAATGGATGTCTTCAAACAGAGGCTGGACAGACATCTGACTGGGATGATTTAGCGAATCCTGCTTTGAGCAGGGGGTTGGACCAGATGGCCCAGGAGGTCCCTTCCAACTCTGCGATTCTATGATTCTATGAAAATACACTACTCACTTGATAACGCATAGAAAAGGTGTGCTGTCCTTATTCAATTAGTCACTTTTTTAGCAGCTAACTATATTCCCAAATCAAGGCGAACAGCCTCAAGAACATCACGCTCTCTCTATGTATTATCAAGTGAGTAGTGTATTTTGATCCTTTGACTTTCCCGCGGTGAAATATTGTCTGTTTTACAGACATGTAATATGTGTCAGAAACGCGTAAGTAGCCTTGCCTGTCATGGTGGCTTATTAATATGATTTGAAAACCTTTCTAATAAATGTGAGTTTTATCTTTTTTATATAATTTTGATGATGGAGACCACCTCTTTTTTCCTTTGGATTCAAAATGTCTAATGTAGCAATTTTGTTATTGCATTCTGTTTTTTTGGGATATGTGTGAAAATTGTATTTTTCTAAAATGTTCACATCTTCAAAAAGGCCAATTTGGCCCATTGCCACAGTTATCATATGGCAATAATATGTTTGCCTTTAAAAAAAAACAAAACAAAAAAAAGGCAAAAGTAAAAATTTGTCTACTACAGTTTACGTCTCTGTCTCAATTCTCAAAAACCGTGTCAGCATACTAACATACGCTTACCAATGCAATTAAACAGTCATAGAATCAGAAGGGGTAGAAATATATATATATTTTTAGACACACAGAAAACCAAAAATTATAACATAGATACAGCATGCTCTTGCCAAGAATTTTCCCCCTCAGGTGACATAAAGTAATTAGTGAAAATATCACGCAGTTTGAGCCCAGATAGCGGTCTACGTTGAGGGTTGATAGGTGGTGTCACCCCTCGCACATTGTCCGACCTACGCACAACACCAGCAGAGAAGGAACAATCATGTATCCTGGTGAAGTTATGAAGAACCACACAGGCTTTAACTACTTCATTAACATTTTGTTCACTCAGCTGAATGGCAGACTGGAGTACCCGCCATTTGGCACAAAGGATGCCAAAGGAACACTCCACCAGTCACCGTGCACGTGATAGGCGCAAGTTAAAAATTCTGCGCCTGTGGTCAAGGTTGCACCGGGGAAATGGCCTCATGACATCGCGTGTTAACTGAACGCCTCATCTGCCACAAGGACATAAGGGACTGATTCTTGAGTGAAGCCTGGTAGCTGGCGTGGTGGTGGTAGATCCAACTGGTTGGTGCGTAGCCGCCGAGCCATAATGGACGTATTGAAGACTCGAGAGTCTCCCGTCCTTCCATAGGCCCCAATGTCAACAATTATAAACTTGTATTGATGGTCGGTCAGAGCCAACAATACAACAGAAAAGTACTGTTTATAATTGAAGAATTGGGAGCCTGAGTTCGGCGGCTTACGCACCCAGATATGTTTGCCATCAACGGCCCCAATACAATTAGGAAACTGGCATTCCTCCTCAAAGTCCCTTGATATCCTCAACCAGTCTTCCATCCTGGGCTCGGGCATGACGACTTGATGTAGTCTTGTCCAGATTTCAAGACATGTTGACCTGACTATGCCAGAAATGGTAGATCTTCCAATGAGAAACTCTTGGTGGAGGGCGGCATAAGACAGGCCAGTGGACAGGAAGCTGAAGAACAACAGAAAAGGAATATTTTAGAATGCACAAATTACAAAAAAAACAGTTACATACATACCAAACTTTTTGTAGGAATACAGAGCGACTAACAAACACATATTTGGTTGCACAATTACTAAGTGATATTCAGTACATATTGTACATAACATTCTGGTCTGTAAGTTGAAACATATGTGGACTAAGATGGGGGAATTAAACTTAGTCCAATAAGCCAAAAATACATATTTTGACCAACACATTATGAACATAGAGAATGTGGTTGTGTAGTACATACCGTATTGTGAGTAGAAGTCGCTCCTCTGCAGATATACCGTATTTTTCGGTTTGTAAGATGCACTTTTGTTTCCCCCAAATTGTGGGGGAAATGGGGGTGCGTCTTACAATCGTATAGTGAAAAAAATTGGGGGGAAAAAACTTACTTTTGCGGTGGCAGTGACTGTTGCGGTGGCAGTGGCGGCTGCGGTAGCGATGGCGGCAGCGGTAGCGATGGCGGCTGCTGAGCAGCATGATACAAGGCAGGGTCTCCGGTGGGGCAATGCAGCAGGCCTGGAGCTGGGGGTATCGCTGCGGTTAACCGGCGGTGCGCGGGTGGCATAGTGCAGGGTGGCGCCATGACACTTCCGGGAACAGGCTGTGAGTTTCCGGTTTCCGATAGAATACCGGTATCACAGCCTGTGTCTGCAAGACTACAAGAAAATGGCCGCTGAATCGGCACATGCGCAGATGGAGCTCGGTCACTGAACTCGATCTGCTCATGCGCTGCAGTTGTGGCAGGCAGCAGGAATAGGAGGCTCTGCTGCACACGGAGACCTAAAGCAGAGGAGGGAGAGAAGCATGTTTCTTCTCCTCCTCGTTTGCAGGGATTGATATTGATTGGTGGAGGGAACTGTTGCTCAGCTGCCTCCACCAATCAGGAATCTATCCCTGCAAAATGTATAGTAGAAATTTCTTTTACCACACATTCCGAGATCCTTGGGAGAGATGAGGCAGTGCACACATTGAAGGGAAGTACAACCCCCATCATCCTTCAGAATACCGTATACTCTATCAATGGGTGTATTCTGATGGATGATGGGGGTTGTAGCCATATTTTGGTGTAAATAGGGATAGTGCCCAAAGTGTTTATTGCAACTGTGACTACCACCTCCCTCATCTTTCAGAATACACCCATGTATACAGTACATAGGTGTATTCCTGTTGATGAGGGGAGTGGTAGTCACAATATATGGTACTGCACACACCACACACTGTACTGTGATTCACAGATCCCCATAACAGTGCGTCATCCACAGATCCCCATAACAGTACGTCATCCACAGATCCCCATAACAGTGCGTCATCCACAGATCCCCATAACAGCGCATCATCCACAGATCCCCATAACAGAGCGTCATCCACAGATCCCCATAACAGTGCGTCACCACAGATCCCCCATAGCAGTGCGTCACCACAGACCCCCCATAACAGTGCATCACCACAGATCCCCCATAGCAGTGCGTCACCACAGATCCCCCATAGTAGTGCATCACCACAGATCCCCATAACAGTGCGTCATCCACAGATCCCCATAACAGTGCGTCACCACAGATCACCCATAACAGTGCGTCACCACAGATCCCCCATAGTAGTGCATCACCACAGATCCCCATAACAGTGCATCATCCACAGATCCCCATAACAGTGCGTCACCACAGATCACCCATAGCGGTGCATCACCACAGATCACCCATAGCAGTGCATTACCACAGATCCCCCATAGCAGTGCATCACCACAGATCCCCCATAGTAGTGCATCACCACAGATCCCCCATAGTATTGCATCACCACAGATCCCCATAACAGTGTGTCATCCACAGATCACCCATAACAGTGCGTCACCACAGATCCCCATAACAGTGCGTCACCACAGATACCCCATAGCAGTGCGTCACCACAGATCACCCATAACAGTGCATCACCACAGATCCCCCATAGCAGTGCGTCACCTCAGATCCCCCATAGTAGTGCATCATCACAGATCCCCATAACAGTGCGTCATCCACAGATCCCCATAACAGTGCGTCACCACAGATCACCCATAACAGTGCGTCACCACAGATCCCCCATAGTAGTGCATCACCACAGATCCCCATAACAGTGCGTCATCCACAGATCCCCATAAGAGTACATCATCCACAGATCCCCATAACAGTGCATCATCCACAGATCACCCTTAGCGGTGCATCACCACAGATAACCCATAGCAGTGCATCACCACAGATCCCCCATAGCAGTGTGTCACCACAGATCCCCCATAGTAGTGCATCACCACAGATCCCCCATAGTAGTGCATCACCACAGATCCCCATAACAGTGCGTGATCCACAGATCACCCATAACAGTGCGTCAAAACAGATCCCCCATAGCAGTGCGTCACCACAGATCCCCCATAGTAGTGCATCACCACAGATCCCCCATAGTATTGCATCACCACAGATCCCCATAACAGTGCGTCATCCACGGATCCCCATAACAGTGCGTCACCACAGATCACCCATAACAGTGCGTCACCACAGATCACCCATAGTAGTGCATCACCACAGATCCCCATAAGAGTAAGTCATCCACAGATCTCCATAACAGTGCATCATCCACAGATCCCCATAACAGTGCATCACCACAGATCACCCTTAGCGGTGCATCACCACAGATAACCCATAGCAGTGCATCACCACAGATCCCCCATAGCAGTGTGTCACCACAGATCCCCCATAGTAGTGCATCACCACAGATCCCCCATAGTAGTGCTTCACCACAGATCCCCATAGTAGTGCATCACCACAGATCCCCATAACAGTGCATCATCCACAGATACCCATAACAGTGCATCATCCACAGATCCCCATAACAGTGCATCACCACAGATCACCCTTAGCGGTGCATCACCACAGATAACCCATAGCAGTGCATCACCACAGATCCCCCATAGCAGTGTGTCACCACAGATCCCCCATAGTAGTGCATCACCACAGATCCCCCATAGTAGTGCTTCACCACAGATCCCCATAGTAGTGCATCACCACAGATCCCCATAACAGTGCATCATCCACAGATACCCATAACAGTGCATCATCCACAGATCCCCATAACAGTGCGTCACCACAGATCACCCATAGCAGTGCATTACCACAGATCACCCATAGCAGTGCGTCACCACAGATCCCCATAGTAGTGCATCACCACAGATCCCCCATAGTATTGCATCACCACAGATCCCCATAACAGTGCGTCATCCACAGATCACCCATAACAGGGCGTCACCACAGATCCCCATAACAGTGCGTCACCACAGATCCCCATAACAGTGCGTCACCACAGATCCCCCATAGCAGTGCGTCACCCCAGATCCCCCATAGTAGTGCATCATCACAGATCCCCATAACAGTGCATCATCCACAGATCCCCATAACAGTGCGTCACCACAGATCACCCATAACAGTGCGTCACCACAGATCCCCCATAGTAGTGCATCACCACAGATCCCCATATAAGTGCGTCATCCACAGATCCCCATAACAGTGCGTCATCCACAGATCACCCATAGCAGTGCGTCACCACAGATAACCCATAGCAGTGCATCACCACAGATCACCCATAGCAGTGCGTCACCACAGATCCCCCATAGTAGTGCATCACCACAGATCCCCATAACAGTGCGTCTCCACAGATCTCCCATAACAGTACGTCACCACAGATCCCCATAACAGTGCATCATCCACAGATCCCCATAACAGTGCATCATCCACAGATCCCCATAACAGTGTGTCACCACAGATCACCCATAGCAGTGCGTCACCACAGATCTCCCATAGCAGTGCGTCACCACGGATCCCCATAACAGTGCGTCATCCACAGATCCCCATAACAGCGCGTCCTCTACAGATCCCCATAACAGGGCGTCATCCACAGATCCCCATAACAGTACATCATCCACAGATCCCCATAACAGTGCGTCACCACAGATCTCCCATAACAGTGTGTCTCCACAGATCTCCCATAACAGTGCATCACAGATCCCTCACAGGAGTGCATCGCCACAGATCCCCATAGCAGTATGTCACCACAGATCACCGATGGGAGTGCATCACCACAGATCCCCATAACAGTGCATCACCACAGATCCCCCATAGCAATGTACCATATTTCATTTATCATAGGTGTAGAAAAAGACATGGGCCACACATCTAAAATCATAAGTTGATCTAATGCCACTAGGCAAAATGAAACTAAACATGAAGTTCTTAGTTTAACATTCTGATTAGACTGTATGAAGCCGCTAGCACATGACGTCGAACCTCTTAGGGTGTGTGCACACGCTACGGATTTTGCTGCGGTGTACAGTACCTTTAAAGCCTATGGACATGTCAATTCTTTCTGCGGATTCAGCTGCGGTTTGCCATCTCCTCCATTGAGGAGATGAAAAACCGCAGGGCAGAAGCGCAGAGCAATCCACAGGTAAAACCGCAGGTCTTTTGACATGCAGATTTACCTGCGGATTTTACAAAATCCGCGAGGCCAAATCCGCACCCCAATCCGCAGCGTGTGCACATACCCTTAGTGAGCAAAAATAGGTGGAACCCCTCTTACAGTCTCCAGCCTTGCAGCATGGGTACTGTGGGGCACCAGGTACCCACCTGCTCGTTGTCGTTGTGGTGGTGGTCGGCACATTACTCCACACCTTTATGGCTACAGTATTTAAAGTTATGGACACATTCGCCGTCACTTGGCAGTAGGCTTCATAAGTCTGATCATAATGTTAACCCCTTCCTGACATCCGACGTACTATCCTGTCCACGGTACCCGGGCCCGTATGACCGTGGACGGGATAGTACGTCTACCGCGATCAGCGGCGCCCACGTGGTGAGCGCCGCTGATCGCGGCCGGGTGTCAGCTGATTATCACAGCTGACACCCGGCACAATGTGTCAGGGGCGGTCACGCACCACCCCCGACACGTTAACCCCTTGCACACCGCGATCAAACATGATCGCGTAGTACTGGGAGTCAAAGGGAAGCATTGGCAGGGGAGGGGGCTCCCTCCGTTCTTCCTTGTGCCCCCCACGGCAGCGCAATGTGCAGCGCTGCTGCAGGGGGCTCCTTTCCTCCAGGCCCCCGAATCCAAGATGGCGACGGGGGCCTTCGGGGGCCTGCAGGAAGCTGGCTTCCTCAGTGCCTGCAAAGCGCAGGCATGAGGAAGCCTTCGGCACTGCCTGTGACAGATCGCTGATCTGTCACAGTGATCTGTGATGTGACAGATCAGCGATCTGTCACAGGACAGTGATGTCCCACCTGGGTCTATGTAATAAAGTAAAAAAAAATTAAAAAAAGTGAAAAAATAATTTTAAAAAAATCGCCAAATAAATTATTAAAAAAAAAAAAAATATTCCCCAATAAATTCATTTTTTGAAAATAATAAAAAAAAAAACAATGAAAGTACACATATTAGGTATCGCCGCGTCCGTAACGACCTGCCCTATAAAACTGTCCCATTAGTTAACCCCTTTAGCGAACCCCTTAAAAAATAAAAATAAAAAACGAAGCAAAAAATAATGATTTATTATCATACCGCCAAACAAAAAGTGTAATAACGCGTGATCAAAAAGACGCATACAAATATACATGGTACTGCTGAAAACGTCATCTTGTCCCGCAAAAAACGAGCTGCCACACAGCATCATCAGCGAAAAAATAAAAAAGTTATAGCTCGCAGAATAAAGCGATGCAAAAATAATTATTTTTTGTATAAAATAGTTTTCATTGCATAAAACCGACAAAACATAAAAAAACGACCTAAATGAGGTATCGCTGTAACCGTACTGACCCGAAGAATAAAACCGCTTTATCAATTTTACCGCACGCGGAATGGTGTAAATGCACCCCCACAAAAGAAATTCATGAAACGCTGGTTTTTGTTCATTCTGGTCCCAAAAATCGGAATAAAAAGCGATCAAAAAAGTCACGTGCCCGAAAATGGTACCGATAAAAACGTCAACTCGTCCCGCAAAAAATAAGACCTCACATGACTCAGTGGGTCAAAATACGGAAAAATTATAGCTCTCAATATGTGGTGATGCAAAAACTATTTTTACAATAAAAAGCGTCTTTTAGCGTGCGACAGCTACCAAACATAAAAACCGCCATAAATAGTAAATCAAACCCTCCGTTATCACCCCCTTAGTTAGGGAAAAATAATAAAATAAAAAAAATGTATTTATTTCCATTTTTCCATTAGGGCTAGGGTTAGGGCTAGGGTTAGGGCTAGGGTTAGGGCTAGGGTTAGGGTTAGGGCTAGGGTTAGGGCTTGGGTTAGGGCTAGGGTTAGGGTTAGGGCTGAGATTAGGGTTAGGGGTGTGTTGGGGTTCGGGTTGGAGTTAGAATTGGGGGTTTCCACTGTTTGGGCACATCAGGGGCTCTCCAAATGCAACATTGCGTCTGATCTCAATTCCAGCCAATTCTGAGTTGAAAAAGTCATATGGTGCTCCTTCCCTTCCAAGCTCTGCCATGCGCCCAAACAGTGTTTTACCCCCACATGTAGGGTATCAGCCTACTCAGGACAAATTGCAAAACAATTTTTGGGTCCAATTTCTCCTGTTACCCTTAGGAAAATAAAAAATTGGGGGCAAAAATATAATTTTTGTGGAAAAAAATGATTTTTTTATTTTCACGTCCGAGGGTTATAAACTTCTGTGAAGCACTTGGGAGTTCAAAGTGCTCACCACACATCTAGATAAGTTCCATGGGGGGGTCTAGCATCCAAAATGGGGTCACTTGTGGGGAGTTTCAATAGTTTAGGTACATCAGGGGCTCTCCAAACGCACATGACACCCGCAGACCATTCCATCAAAGTCTGCATTCCAAAACGTCACTACTTCCCTTCCGAGCCCTGACGTGTGTCCATACAGTAGTTTTCTCCCACATATGGGGTGTCAGCGTACTCAGGACAAATTGGACAACAACTTTTGGGGTTCAATTTCTCCTGTTACCCTTGGGAAAATAAAAAACTTGGGGACTATTTGATCATGTTTGTGGAAAAAATACGATTTTTTTATTTTCATGCCCTGGCATTATAAACTTCTGTGAAGCCCTTGGGGGTTCAAAGTGCTCACCTCACATCTAGATAAGTTCCTTAGGGGGGTCTAGTTTTCAAAATGGGGTCATTTGTGGGGGGTTTCCACTGTTTAGGTACATTAGGGGCTCTCCAAAGGCAACATGACAACCGCAGACCATTCCATCAATGTCTGCATTCCAAAACGTCACTACTTCCCTTCCGAGCACTGACGTGTATCCATACAGTAGTTTTCTCCCACATATGGGGTGTCAGCGTACTCAGGACAAATTGGACAACAACTTTTGGGGTTCAATTTCTCCTGTTACCCTTGGGAAAATAAAAAAATTGGGGACTAATTGATCATGTTTGTGGAAAAAATACGATTTTTTTATTTTCATGCCCTGACATTATAAACTTCTGTGAAGCCCTTGAGGGTTCAAAGTGCTCACCTCACATCTAGATAAGTTCCTTAGGGGGTCTAGTTTTCAAAATGGAGTCATTTGTGGGGGGTTTCCACTGTTTAGGTACATTAGGGGCTCTCCAAAGGCATCATGACACCCGCAGACCATTCCATCAATGTCTGCATTCCAAAACATCACTACTTCCCTTCCGAGCCCTGACGTGTGTCCATACAGTAGTTTTCTCCCACATATGGGGTGTCAGCATACTCAGGACAAATTGGACAACAACTTTTGGGGTTCAATTTCTCCTGTTACTCTTGGGAAAATGAAAAAATTGGGGACTAATTGATCATGTTTGTGAAAAAAATACGATTTTTTTATATTCATGCCCTGGCATTATAAACTTCTGTGAAGCCCTTGGGGGTTCAAAGTGCTCACCTCACATCTAGATAAGTTCCTTAAGGGGTCTACTTTTCAAAATGGGGTCATTTGTGGGGGGTTTCCACTGTTTAGGTACATTAGGGGCTCTCCAAAGGCAACATGACACCCGCAGACCATTCCATCAATGTCTGCATTCCAAAACGTCACTACTTCCCTTCCGAGCCCCGACGTGTGCCCATACAGTAGTTTTCTCCCACATATGGGGTATCAGCATACTCAGGACAAATTGGACAACAACTTTTGGGGTCCAATTGTCATGGTCTGACAGTTTTAAATTGGACAAAGTGAATTTTTTTTACTTTGTCAAGTGCAATGTGTGACGTGATTGCCCCCGGTGGCCATTGGAATTATCACACGTGGTGTTTTTCATTCATAGTTGCCCGGTGGTGGGGAGTGGTATCGCACCTTAGTGGTAGGTTTAATTGTAATTATAAATCAGGTGTGGGGCTCTATAAATGAGTCTCAGGGTATTCAATCATTGTTGGTGATAGTTGTTCATTTGCAACCAACCTTGGTGGTGGAAGGAGCTGGAGAGATTGCTCAGCTCAATCTGAGTTCTGATGTGGAAGGAGTCACCGAAGGGAGTTCTTTGCACCGCTTCTGAACTTGGTGGCAGCTATTCAGGAGGAAGGCTGCAGTCGGTTGCTGGACTCTGTGCTGGAGCATTTGCACAGAGAGCTAAGTTTTCTATTTCCCCTGTTTGTGACTTTCCTTATGTGTGATCTAGTGCAGTGGTGGGATTAGTTTCCGCACCGGCCCATGCCCTAGCGAGGGATTAGGTTCAGGGTGAGTCAGGGCATAAGGTTCGCGTGCGGCGACTGGTGCGGAGCCTGTTTAGGGAACGTAAGGAGTGCAGGGACGCTTCCTCAGGGGAGCTTAGGAGGTCTCCACTTCCCTATTTCCTATTACAGGGCCCACCACTGTAATTGTTCCTGTGCTTCCCCTTATTATTTAAATTCGCCAGCTGGAGGCGGGGTATCCAGTTTTACGTGTACTTTTAAATTCGCCAGCTGGAGGCGGTGTATCCGGCTGCACATTCCGTTATTATTTAAATTCGCCCCGCTGGAGGCGCTGTATCCAGGGTCACGTGTGTCATAAATTCGCCCTGCTGGAGGCGCTGTATCCAGTCACACGTTGATCATTACACCAATTTCTCCTGTTACCCTTGGGAAAATAAAAAAAATGGTGACTAAAAGATCATGTTTGTGGAAAAAATACAAATTTTTTATTTTCACGCCCGGGCGTTATAAACTTCTGTGAAGCACTGGGGGGTTCAAAGTGCTCACCACACATCTAGATAAGTTCCTTTGGGGGTCTAGTTTACAAAATGGTGTCATTTGTGGGGAGTTTCCACTGTTTAGGTACATCAGGGGTTTTCCAATCGCGACATGGTGTCCGATCTCAATTCCAGCCAAAAACGTCAAGTGGCGCTGCTTCCCTTCTGAGCTCTGCCATGCGCCCAAATAGTGGTTTACCCCCACATGTGGGGTATCAGCGTACTCAGGACAAATTGCACAATAACTTTTAGGGTGCTGTTACCCTTGGAAAAAAAAGAATTGAGGGTGAAAAGATCATTTTTGTGGAAAAAATATGATTTTTTAATTGTACGGCTTTATGTTATAAACTTCTGTGAAGCCCTTGGGGGTTCAAAGTTCTCACCACACATCTAGATAAGTTCCTTAGGGGGTCTAGTTTCCAAAATGGTGTCATTTGTGGGGGGTTTCCACTGTTTTGGTACATCAGGGGTTTTCCAATCGCGACATGATGTCCGATCTCAATTCCAGCCAAAAACGTCAAATGGCGCTGCTTCCCTTCCGAGCTCTGCCATGCGCCCAAATAGTGGTTTACCCCCACATGTGGGGTATCAGCATACTCAGGACAAATTGCACAATAACTTTTAGGGTCCTGTTACCCTTGGGAAAATAAAAATTGGGGTGAAAAGATCATTTTTGTGGAAAAAATATGATTTTTTAATTGTACTGCTGTACGTTATAAACTTCTGTAAAGCCCTTGTGGGTTCAAAGTTCTCACCACATATCTAGATAAGTTCCTTGGGGGGTCTAGTTTCCAAAATGGGGTCACTTGTAGGAGGTTTCCACTGTTTAGGTACATCAGGGACTCTCCAAACGTGACATGGCGTCCGATCTGAATTCCAGCCAATTTTGCATTGAAAAAGTCAAACGGCGCTCCTTCCATTCTGAGCTCTGCCATGCGCCGAAACAGTCATTCCCCCCCACAAATCAGGTATCAGCGTACTCAGGACAAATTGCACAATAACTTTTGCAGTCCAATTTCTCCTGTTACCCTTGGTAAAATAAAAAAAATTGAACCTGAAGTATTTTTTTTGTGAAAAAAAGTTAGATGTTCATTTCTTTTTAAATATTCAAAAAAATTCCTGTGGCGCACCTAATGGGTTAATAAACTTCTTGAATGTGGTTTTGAGCACCTTAAGGGGTTCAGTTTTTAGAATGGTGTCACTTTTGGGTATTTTCTATCATATAGACCCCTCAAAGTGGCTTCAAACGTGATGTGGTCCTAAAAATAAAATGGTGTTGTAAAAATGAGAAATCGCTGGTTCAACTTTTAACCCTTATAACTTCCTAACAAAAAAAAATTTTGGTTCCAAAATTGTGCTGATGTAAAGTAAACATGTGGGAAATGTTAGTTATCAAGTTTTTTGTGTGCCGTATCTCTGTGATTTAAGGGCATAAAAATTCGAAGTTGGAAAATTGCGAAATTTTCCAAATTTTTGCCAAATTTCCGTTTTTTTCACAAATAAACGCAAGTTATTTGAATGAAATTTTACCACTAACATGAAGTACAATATGTCATGAGAAAACAAGGTCAGAATCACCGGGATCCATGGAAGCGTTCCAGAGTTATGACCTCATAAAGGTACAGTGGTCAGAATTGTAAAAATTGGCCCGGTCATGAACGTGCAAACCACCCTTGGGGGTGAAGGGGTTAAACTAAAAACTTCTTATTCAGTTGAAAACAGTACATTTTTGCTTAACACCACTAGATCAACTTGTTACCGTATTTTTGGATGTGCGGCCCATGTCTTTTCTACAGCACGAGTACCGTATTCATTCATGCTCTCTGTTGCCCCCATAACTATGAATGATAGAGCTGACAGTTGTTTCAATACTGTATTTTGTTGCAGAAAAATACCGTACAGTTGGCTGCAGCATATTGTGCATGTTTCAAGCATGTCAAAGCAGAAAAGGCTTGCATACAAAATTCCCTTTAAACTGGAGGTTGTAAAATACGCTAAAGAGCATGGGAACAGAGCAGCGGAGAGACATTTTGGACCGCCTCCAACTGAAAAAATGATAAGAGAGTGGAGGAAACAGGAGGATGAGCTGCAAAAAGCAGGAAAAAGCAGATCTGGTCTTCGTAGGCGTGGTGCAAAGTGGCCAGAGTTAGACGTGGACATAAAAGAGTGGATCATACGCCACAGAAGTAATATCCTTTCGGTCTCAACAAAAATGATCTTATTCGAAGCCAAGAGGATTGCTGCTGAGAAAGGCATCAATGACTTCACTGGATCACCAGCATGGTGCTTCAGATTCATGAAGAGATGTGGCCTTGCTATGCGCACCAAAACTAGAATTGCCCAAAAAATGCCACAAGAAAATGAAGTAAAGATTCTGTCTTTCCACAAGGTTGTAATTGACAGCAGAAAGAAAAATGGTTATGAATTAGGCCAGATTGGGAATATAAAAACAAATAATTGCGCTAGTAATACCCACATATAATCACTCTCTTTGTGAGAGGCAGGATTATTGTCAAGTGGATTGCCATTTACAAAAATTGATTCCCACTCTCCCTACATATTTAAAGGACAGTACTCATATTTTAAAACTTTTGAAAAATGTAGTGTGGCAGGATTACTACATCATGGGGACTCTGGATATCACCTCACTGTACACTGTGATACAAAATAAAAAAGGATGTGAATCAGTCGAGTTCTTCATGTCTAAGAACAGTTTGATACCTAAGGAACAAAGGGAGTTTATTTTAGATTGTATTGAATTTATTTTAACGCATAATTATTTTAAATTTGGGGCGAACTACTACTCCCAGAAATGGGGCACAGCTATGGGTACAAGGTTTGCCCCTAGCTATGCCAACCTTTATGTGGGAAAATGGGAACTCGAGACCATCTATATGGAAGGGGAATTACGGACAAATTTGGTATTATGGCGTCGTTTTATCGACGATATTTTTTTCATTTGGTCAGGTGGTGATATTTTATTGAATTAATTTTTAAGTGATTTAAATAAAAATTGTTATTTTTTTAATTTTACTGCAAACATCAGCCAGAAAGAGTTAAATTTTTTAGATTTGAGGATTTTTATTGAGGGGGACACTGTTCAGACCCAAATATATCACAAACCTATGGATTCAAAAAAATTTATTTCCCTAGATAGTTGCCATCTTCCGAAATGGCTTCTTAATGTTCCTAAAAGTCAGCTCATAAGAGCACATAGAAATTGTTCTAAACAACAAGATTTTGAGAAAGAAGCCGAGTCCATGAATATGAAGTTTAAACATAAGGGATATGATGTAAAATTATTGGAAAAAACTACAGAAATAGAAAAATACAAAGGGACCAATTATTGGACTCTACAAAAGAACGGATTCCGAATGATTTTTTTGTCAAAAATGAAATTCCGATTATTTTACAATATAATTCGAATGTCAGGATTATTAGGAATATTGTTAATAGACATTGGAATATTTTACAAAATAACAAAATCATTGGGGAAACATTACCTATGCATCCGAGGTTTGTTTTTCGGAAGGCAAATAATCTTGGTAATTTGATTGCACCTTCAATTCCAAGAATTTCAAATGGTAACAGTAATGGTGGTCAAAATCTCTTATGTGGTTTTTTTCCGTGTAAGAAATGTGGACCATGTAAAAAATTAAACACTAAGAAACAAAAAATGATTACTAATAAAGGGATTGAGAATAGAATCACTGATTTTATTGATTGCAATACTAAAGGGGTTATTTATGGGGTTAGTTGTCCATGTGGTAAATTATATATTGGAAGAACCATTCGTCCAATGTGGGTACGAATCGCTGAACATCTTCGTAATATTATCAATAAATTTACTGGCCATCCTCTTTCCAATCACTTTTTTACACATCGTGGAGGTTCTATTAATGGCATTACGGTAACTGGTATTAGAATAGTTAAGAAAAGCTGGAGAAAAGGAAATTTTATTGAACAAATGTCTAAAGTAGAAAGTGAGTGGATATTTAAAATGAACACGCTCAGATCACATGGCTTAAACAGCGAGATTGAATTATTTGCTTTCAATAAATAGGTCCAATACATTATATGGACTGGGTATATATGTGTCGTCTCAATGACAGCAAACATCCCTGAGGAAGGAGGCAGTAAGCCTCCGAAACGCGTAGGATTGGTTGCGAGTTCTGTCAGTCTTACTTAGCCGATCACGTGACCTAACACGTGACTGTGACGTCATGCAAGGTCCTGTACCTTGCCGGCTTTTACCGCGTCTCCCGCTGCATGTTTCATTGTCCACGGACATTGTAGCACTGAGGAGACTGGGCGATTGCTACCGGCCGGAGCATCGCCCGCTAGTATATTAGAGGTGACCATATCATTTTTTACCCTTTTTTTGGACTTATTATTTCACCACTATTGGAGTTCATCAAAGTCCATCAGGAGAGGAATTGCCAGGCGCTGAATCCAAGACTGTCATACATCGCACATGGTCTGAATAGCAACCTGAATGGTCAGTACGATTCCTCCTTTGGTGAGAGACGCACCAATGTACATTGAACATTAAAACTTGTTGCATTTTTTAAAAAATTTTTTGCTCCCTGTTTGTAGTGAGATACACATATTCACACGGTTATATTTGAAATCCTGTTTTCTATGAAGTTAGTGGTTTATGTGGGTGGTTTTTCTCTTTATAGTGAGATATATATGTTCTTATACGGAGACATATGAAACTCTTGACAATAATCCTGCCTCTCACAAAGAGAGTGATTATATGTGGGTATTACTAGCGCAATTATTTGTTTTTATTTTAACTGTTTTAACATTCAGACAAAATAGTGGTAGTGTCTGCTAATTTGCAGCTGTTATACCCTCACGCAGCGCCATTGGCTGTTAAATATTAGTTTTTCAGATTGGGAATATGGATGAAGTCCCTGTAACCTTTGACGTGCCATCCAACAGGACTGTTGATGCAAAGGGTGCCAAAACCATCACGGTAAAAACTGCAGGACATGAAAAAAACCACTACACAGTTGTGTTGTCCTGCTGTGCCGATGGCACGAAACTGCCACCAATGTTAATTTTTAAAAGAAAGAACATGCCCAAAGAAGCTATCCCACGAGGAGTTGTTGTGCACGTTCACGAGAAAGGATGGATGGATGAGAATGGAATGAGATTATGGGTTGACAAAGTGTGGTCCAAACGTCCTGGAGGGCTTCTAAAAAACATCCCTATTAGTGCTAGACCAGTTCAGAGCACATATTAGCGAAAACACAAAAAAAGTGTTTAAAGAAGTGAAGACTAGTGTTGAGCATTCTGATACCGCAAGTATCGGGTATCGGCCGATATTAGCGGTATCGGAATTCCGATACTTAGTTCCGATACTTTTGTCATATCGGATTCCGGAATCGGAATCGGAATAGGAAGTTCCCATCATGCTATGAGCCTGCTTGCTTTGATTAAGCCAATGGGAATCCTCCGAAGTGTGGGCACATCCTGTTAGGCATGTAGGCATGTTAACTATTGGCATGGCTGTGATTGGCTGCCGAAATGATGTCATGATGCACTATAAAAGCCACCGCAGCCGCCATTTCTGGTCACTCTGCTGTGAATTCAGTTAGGGACAGGCTGCTGTAGAAGACTGTGAGGGACAGTTAGAAATAGCGATTCCACCAAACATCTAGTGCTTTACCCAGGCTACATAAACCACCACTGTAGCCTTCTTTGCCCTAGCAGCAGTGTTCACAGCTGTCTGCAAGGGCTGTGTGAGTGCAGCTCACGCTGTGGAGTGGGTCCTGCAGCCACGTCAGGCTGTAGGCCACCCAGTGTGATCACTGCTGCCTCATACATCTTTTATTTTTTGAGCTGCATTTTTTACATAATTTCAATCTAGTGTGCTTCCATCCGTATCCATATACGTTGGTTGCAAACACTAGTAGTAGACAGCGGAGCCTTTCTGCAGCCTTTCAGTGCTAGTGTCCACTTTGCTGCACTGTTCACGGCTGTCTGAGAGGTCTCTGACTGTGTGTGAGTGCAGCTCACGCTGAGTAGTGTGTCCTGCAGCTACGTCTGGCTGTAGGACGCTCAGCGTGCGTCAGTGCCTCACACATATTTTTATTTGAGTGCAGCTCATTTTTTCTTCTATTAGTGTGCATCCATCCGTCTCCATCTACGGTGGTTGCAAACACTATAAAGGAGTACACAGCGGAGCCTTTCTGCAGCCTGTCAGTGCCAGTGCCCACTTAGCTGCACTGTTGACGGCTGTCTGAGAGGCCTCTGACTGTGTGAGTGCAGCTCACGCTGAGTAGAGTGTCCTGCAGCTACGTCTGGTTGTAGGACGCTCAACGTGCGTCACTGCCTCACACATATTTGTCTTTGAGTGCAGCTCATTTTTTCTTCTCCTATTAGTGTGCATCCATCCGTATCCATCAACATTGGTTGGTTGCAAACACTATATAGGAGTAGATAGAGGAGCCTTTTTTTCTGGCTTGTGCCCTGCCGGCGCAGCCAGATTAGTATTACCCAATTTTTTTGGAGCCTCATCTTTTGCATTGTAGGTTACCTGCCTGCATTGTAATAGCTCCAAAAAGTTGGTGATACTATCAGTTTCAATTCTTTGTTCACATACTTTGAGTTTGTTTCCAACAAAGAAACCACAAAAAAAGTTCACCAAACACTACATTTTGAACTTGTGTAGGCCACATCAGCTCCTATTAAAGTCTAGTCCACACACACACACACTTCATAAAATTAGTGTTTCTTGTACCTGTAACCAGCTGTTCAGGAATAAGCACACTAAGGCCCCCCTTTGTACTTTTTTGCCTATCTTAAGCAGTCTTGCAAGATGAAGAAGGCAGGGAGTAAGGCGCGTGGGCGTGGGCGTGGGCGTGGAGTTTCAGCAGGGAGAGGACGTGGGGATTCTGCAGGGAGAGGACGTGGGGATTCTACAGGTAGAGGACGTGGGGATTCTGGGCCTGCTGCGGGCACCAGTGGATCAGCATCCCCCAGTTTTAGCAGGCAACAGTCCTTTATGCGCAGCTTTGTAGGACCTCAACGTACCCCACTGCTGCGGGAGGAACAAATTGAAGCCGTTGTCGGATGGATGGCAGCTAACGCATCGACTTCAATTACTTCCGCATCCTCTCAGGGTCAGAGCACCGAAGAGCAACCATCTGTCTCTTCACCACCTGCCAAAGTGCCCAGGCAGTCAGAGAGACATGGACAGGAGCCATCACAGTCTCTACTTCTGTTCTCGGAATCTGTTGGCTTGGAAAGAGGGGGCCAGCCAAGCAGCATTCCTGAATGTGAAGAAGAGGGAGTATGCAGTGATGCGCAACTTCTTTGTCCCTCTGAATCTGAAGAGGCGAGTGGGCCAGTGCCTATGGTCAGCACACCTCAGTACGCATCAGATGATGACGAGACTCAGTTGCCACTTTCTGGTGCGTACGGTGCTGGCGAGACAACCCCGGAGAAGCAGCTGTTTGAAGAGGGGAGGGAAGATGATGAGGTCCTTGACCCATCATGGCGTGAGCAACAGGAAGGTGGTGGGAGCAGCTCGGAGGAAGAGATTCCCCTACCGGCCAAAACAGGAGGCAGAGGGAGGGGGAAGACTTGGTTGCCTGTACCCTCCACTTCGGCACCCGTTAGGAGCATTCCTCCTTCCAAAGGCAAACCGGGCGCTCACAAGAGTTGCAGTGCGTGGTCCTTTTTTGACACAGTTGCAGATGACATTTGCTTTGTCAAATGCAAGCTGTGTCATCAGAGAGTCAAAAGAGGGAGAAATGTCAGCAACCTCAATACCACAAATATGTGGAAACATGTGCGCACCAAGCACGAGTTGGAGTTGCAGAGACACCCTGAAGACGTAGGCCAACGTACAGCACCACCTACCACCTCTTCAGTTCGTGTTGGGCCCTCTTCCTCCAGCTCACACACTGCTGGTTCGGCTTTCTCACAGGATCGCCAAGGAAGAACCTCTGCCACTGTTGTCCGGAGACCCTGTCAGATTACACCCATAGCAGCACGTTCCCATCCATCACAGCCATCGGTAGCACAGGCATGGGATAAAAGGCGCCCTTACTCGGCAAACCATCCCCGAGCACAGTCTCTGAATGCTGGCATTGCCAAACTTCTGGCAGTTGAAATGCTGTCATTCAGGCTGGTGGACACTGACACCTTCCGGGACTTAATGGCATTGGCAGTCCCCCAATACAACGTGCCCAGCCGCTTTTATTTCAGCAGGCGAGCCATCCCTGCCCTGCAGAAACATGTTGAGGGCAAAATAAAACATGCGCTACTAAACGCCGTTAGTAGCAAGGTCCACCTGACCACCGATGCGTGGACCAGTAACCATGGACAGGGACGATACCTTTCCCTCACTGCCCACTGGGTCAATGTTGTGGAGCCGGGTACGGATCTGGAGAGTGGCGCTGTACGTGTTCTTCCAACGCCACGGATTGCAGGACTCCAGTCTGTACACATAGACTCCTCCTCCTACTCAAGTTCCTCAGAAACAGCAGAGCAGGAGCCTGTTACGACCGATATGAGCACAGCCGTGGCCAAACGTCAACAGGCTGTACTCAAATTAATTTCTTTGGGGAATCGAAGCCACACAGCGCAGGAGCTCTGGAATGCTATCAAGCTGGAGAGCGATGTGTGGTTTGGGCCAGCGAATCTCCAGCCGGGCTTGGTAGTGTGTGACAATGGCCGAAATCTGGTGGCAGCTCTTGGCCTAGGCAACCTCACACACATCCCATGTCTGGCACATGTTCTTAACTTGGTCGTGCAGAGCTTTCTGAGGGACTATCCGGATCTTGCTGCACTGTTGCACAAGGTCCGCATAGAGTGCGCTCACTTGCGACGTTCCAGCACGGCAAGATCGCGCCTCGCTGCTCTGCAGCGACGATTTGGCCTTCCGGAACATCGCATCATATGTGACCTACCCACCCGGTGGAATTCAACGTTACATATGTTGGAGCGGTTGTGTGAGCAGCAGGCAGCAGTCATGGAGTACCAGCTGCATCAGGCGCAAACAAGTCGCACTGTGCGCCGTTCACACTTCAGCACCATTGAGTGGGCCTCTATGAAGGACATCTGCCTCGTTTTGCGTGCCTTCGATGAATCCACGCGGATGGCGAGTGCAGATGATGCACTAGTCAGCATGACTGTCCCCCTTATCTGCCTGCTTCAACAAACACTGCAAGCACTAAGGGATGAGGTTTCAGAAGAGGTGGAGGATGAGGAGTCCCAAATGCCATCTGCTTCTGGACAGTCTGCGCTACGTGTTTCCTCACAAAGGCCTAGGCAGGGGACACTTTGTGAGGAGGATGAGGAGGAGTCGATGGAGGAGGAAGACATCTCTCCAGAGGAGGGAGGTACACAAACCTCTACTCAGTATGTACAGCGAGGGTGGGGTGATGCAGAGCAGGCCGAGGTCACGCCTCAAACAGGGGACAGCGGTTCTTTGGCAGTTGGGAGTCTGCAGCACATGGTTGATTTCATGCTGCAGTGCCTGAGAAACGACCGCCATATGGCCCACATTCTCGTCTCGGCTGATTATTGGGTGTACACCCTCCTAGATCCTCGCTACCGGGACAGCGTACAAAGGCTCATACCAACGTTGAACCGGGAGCGTAAAATGCGGGAGTACGAAGAGTCACTGGTGCAGTCCATAATGTTTTCCATTCCACCCGACAGCATTGTTGCTAGTGCTTTACAAAGCAGCTCTGTGCGTCGAGGCAGTGGAGGAAACTCTGCACAAAGAGGGAGCAGAGGCAGCGCCGCAGCACAAGGCAAGACCACTATGGCCCAAATGTGGCAAAGTTTTGTGTGTCCACCACAATTGTCTACACCATCAGCGACGCCTCGAGTCAGCAGGAGGCAACGCTTCCGTCAGATGGTGTCAGACTACATGTCTTGCCCTGTCGCTGTACTCCCAGATGGCTCTTCCCCCTTCAAGTTTTGGGTCTCTAAGCTGGATACATGGCCAGAGCTTAGCCAGTATGCATTGGAGGTGCTGGCTTGCCCTGCTGCCAGTGTATTATCGGAACGTGTCTTTAGTGCCGCAGGTGGTGTACTAACAGACCGTCGCACGCGACTATCTTCCGATAATGTTGACCGGCTGACTTTTCTGAAAATGAACAAGGCCTGGATCTCCAAAGACTTTGCCATTCCTCTTACAGACTAAATTAGTGGTTGGCAACTGTATCCAGGTCTGCTGGTGTGTTCATTTTTCTACCACCTGAACTATAATCCCTTTGCTTCAACACAGCCAGTTGTCGCTCAGATGTGTCGTCTGCACAGAGAAACACACTAGCTCCTGTGTTAGTGGGGTTCAGTAATGCCAGCTGATCCCCTGCTGTGTGGACGGCAAAGTCACCAGCTCCATCAACATTCAAACCACTACTGATTTTTAACCGTGCCCAACTTAGGTCTCTGGCTCCACTGTCTCTACTATTTCCCCTGACCTCCAACCCCGCCATCTACATCTCTGAAGTGGCGTCAGCACAATCTACACTTGTTCCTGTGTTCCTGTGGCTCAGTCCCATCAGTTTATCCCCTGATGTGTGTCCGGCAAGGTCTCCTGCTCTGTCCACATTCCCATAACCAGTAGTGGGAATGAGGACAGAGCTGGCGAACTTGCCGGACAAACATCAGGGGATCAACTGACGGGACTGAGCACCAGTAACACAGGAACAAGTGTAGATTGTGCTGACGCCACTTCAGAGATGTAGCTTGCGGGGTTGGAGGCCAGGGTAAATAGTAGAGACAGTGGAGCCAGAGGCCTAAGTGGAGCATGGTTAGAATCAGTAGTAGTCCACAACCTCCATAAAAACCGCTGCCCATTGGCCTCTGCATGCGGCATGCGTAATCCTGGGCTCCAACAGCTTCAGTTGGTGTTCAGAAGTGTCGTCTCCACAGAGCCAAACACATTCGTTAGAGTGTTAGTGGGGTTCAGCACTGCCAGCTGTTCCCCTGCTGTGGAGATGGCAAGTCTCCTGCTGCCTTCACCTGCCAAAATCCAGTAGGCCACAGCCTGCTCCTCGCCTAATCCTGGGCTCCAACAGCGTCAGTTGGTGTTCAGAAGTGTCGTCTCCACAGAGCCAAACACATTCGTTAGAGTGTTAGTGGGGTTCAGCACTGCCAGATGTTCCCCTGCTGTGGAGATGGCAAGTCTCCTGCTGCCTTCACCTGCCAAAATCCAGTAGGCCCCAGCCTGCTCCTCGCCTAATCCTGGGCTCCAACAGCGTCAGTTGGTGTTCAGAAGTGTCGTCTCCACAGAGCCAAACACCTTCGTTAGAGTGTTAGTGGGGTTCAGCACTGCCAGCTGTTCCCCTGCTGTGGAGATGGCAAGTCTCCTGCTGCCTTCACCTGCCAAAATCCAGTAGGCCCCAGCCTGCTCCTCGCCTAATCCTGGGCTCCAACAACGTCAGTTGGTGTTCAGAAGTGTCGTCTCCACAGAGCCAAACACCTTCGTTAGAGTGTTAGTGGGGTTCAGCACTGCCAGCTGTTCCCCTGCTGTGGAGATGGCAAGTCTCCTGCTGCCTTCACCTGCCAAAATCCAGTAGGCCCCAGCCTGCTCCTCGCCTAATCCTGGGCTCCAACAGCGTCAGTTGGTGTTCAGAAGTGTCGTCTCCACAGAGCCAAACACCTTCGTTAGAGTGTTAGTGGGGTTCAGCACTGCCAGCTGTTCCCCTGCTGTGGAGATGGCAAGTCTCCTGCTGCCTTCACCTGCCAAAATCCAGTAGGCCCCAGCCTGCTCCTCGCCTAATCCTGGGCTCCAACAGCGTCAGTTGGTGTTCAGAAGTGTCGTCTCCACAGAGCCAAACACCTTCGTTAGAGTGTTAGTGGGGTTCAGCACTGCCAGCTGTTCCCCTGCTGTGGAGATGGCAAGTCTCCTGCTGCCTTCACCTGCCAAAATCCAGTAGGCCCCAGCCTGCTCCTCGCCTAATCCTGGGCTCCAACAGCGTCAGTTGGTGTTCAGAAGTGTCGTCTCCACAGAGCCAAACACCTTCGTTAGAGTGTTAGTGGGGTTCAGCACTGCCAGCTGTTCCCCTGCTGTGGAGATGGCAAGTCTCCTGCTGCCTTCACCTGCCAAAATCCAGTAGGCCCCAGCCTGCTCCTCGCCTAATCCTGGGCTCCAACAGCGTCAGTTGGTGTTCAGAAGTGTCGTCTCCTCAGAGCCAAACACATTCGTTAGAGTGTTAGTGGGGTTCAGCACTGCCAGCTGTTCCCCTGCTGTGGAGATGGCAAGTCTCCTGCTGCCTTCACCTGCCAAAATCCAGTAGGCCACAGCCTGCTCCTCGCCTAATCCTGGGCTCCAACAGCGTCAGTTGGTGTTCAGAAGTGTCGTCTCCACAGAGCCAAACACATTCGTTAGAGTGTTAGTGGGGTTCAGCACTGCCAGCTGTTCCCCTGCTGTGGAGATGGCAAGTCTCCTGCTGCCTTCACCTGCCAAAATCCAGTAGGCCCCAGCCTGCTCCTTGCCTAATCCTGGGCTCCAACAGCGTCAGTTGGTGTTCAGAAGTGTCGTCTCCACAGAGCCAAACACCTTCGTTAGAGTGTTAGTGGGGTTCAGCACTGCCAGCTGTTCCCCTGCTGTGGAGATGGCAAGTCTCCTGCTGCCTTCACCTGCCAAAATCCAGTAGGCCACAGCCTGCTCCTCGCCTAATCCTGGGCTCCAACAGCGTCAGTTGGTGTTCAGAAGTGTCGTCTCCACAGAGCCAAACACATTCGTTCAAGTGTTAGTGGGGTTCATCATTGCCAGCTGATCCCCTGCTGTGGAGATGGCAGTCTCTCCTGCTGTCTCCGCATTACAAAGACAGTAGGCCTCTGCCTACACCCTCCTATTTCCTGGGCTTCAACACAGCCAGTTGTAGTTCGGAAGTGCCGTCCACACGGAAAGAGATACTTGCTCCCGTGTCTCAGTGGGGTTCAGTAATGTCAGCTGATCCCCTGCTGTGTGGATGGCAGTCTCTTCTGCTGTCACCTCATTCAAAATACAGTAGGCCTCTGCCTATACCCTCCTATTTCCTGGGCTTCAACACAGCCAGTTGTAGTTCGGAAGTGCCGTCCACACGGAAAGAGATACTTGCTCCCGTGTCTCAGTGGGGTTCAGTAACGTCAGCTGATCCCCTGCTGTGTGGATGGCAGTCTCTCCTGCTGTCACCTCATTCAAAATACAGTAGGCCTCTGCCTACACCCTCCTATTTCCTGGGCTTCAACACAGCCAGTTGTAGTTCGGAAGTGCCGTCCACACGGAAAGAGATACTTGCTCCCGTGTCTCAGTGGGGTTCAGTAACGTCAGCTGATCCCCTGCTGTGTGGATGGCAGTCTCTCCTGCTGTAAACTCATTCAAAATACAGTAGGCCTCTGCCTACACCCTCCTATTTCCTGGGCTTCAACACAGCCAGTTGTAGTTCGGAAGTGCCGTCCACACGGAAAGAGATACTTGCTCCCGTGTCTCAGTGGGGTTCAGTAACGTCAGCTGATCCCCTGCTGTGTGGATGGCAGTCTCTCCTGCTGTAAACTCATTCAAAATACAGTAGGCCTCTGCCTACACCCTCCTATTTCCTGGGCTTCAACACAGCCAGTTGTAGTTCGGAAGTGCCGTCCACACGGAAAGAGATTCTTGCTCCCGTGTCTCAGTGGGGTTCAGTAATGTCAGCTGATCCCCTGCTGTGTGGATGGCAGTCTCTCCTGCTGTCACCTCATTCAAAATACAGTAGGCCTCTGCCTACACCCTCCTATTTCCTGGGCTTCAACACAGCCAGTTGTAGTTCGGAAGTGCCGTCCACACGGAAAGAGATACTTGCTCCCGTGTCTCAGTGGGGTTCAGTAATGTCAGCTGATCCCCTGCTGTGTGGATGGCAGTCTCTCCTGCTGTCACCTCATTCAAAATACAGTAGGCCTCTGCCTACACCCTCCTATTTCCTGGGCTTCAACACAGCCAGTTGTAGTTCGGAAGTGCCGTCCACACGGAAAGAGATACTTGCTCCCGTGTCTCAGTGGGGTTCAGTAATGTCAGCTGATCCCCTGCTGTGTGGATGGCAGTCTCTCCTGCTGTCACCTCATTCAAAATACAGTAGGCCTCTGCCTACACCCTCCTATTTCCTGGGCTTCAACACAGCCAGTTGTAGTTCGGAAGTGCCGTCCACACGGAAAGAGATACTTGCTCCCGTGTCTCAGTGGGGTTCAGTAATGTCAGCTGATCCCCTGCTGTGTGGATGGCAGTCTCTCCTGCTGTCACCTCATTCAAAATACAGTAGGCCTCTGCCTACACCCTCCTATTTCCTGGGCTTCAACACAGCCAGTTGTAGTTCGGAAGTGCCGTCTACACGGAAAGAGATACTTGCTCCCGTGTCTCAGTGGGGTTCAGTAATGTCAGCTGATCCCCTGCTGTGTGGATGGCAAAGTCTCCTGCTGCCTACACAGTCGTACCACTACTGATTTTTAACCGTGCTCCAATTAGGCCTGTGGCTCCACTGTCTCTCGTATTTCCCCTGTCCTCCAACCCTGCCAGTTACAGCTCCGAAGTGGCGTCTGCACAATCCACACTTGTTCCTGTGTTACAGGTGTTCAGTCCGGTCAGTTAATCCCCTGATGTGTGTCCGGCAATGTCGCCTGCTCTGTCCACATTCCCATTATGGGAATGTGGACAGAGCAGGCGACATTGCCGGACACACATCAGGGGATTAACTGACCGGACTGAACACCTGTAACACAGGAACAAGTGTGGATTGTGCAGACGCCACTTCGGAGCTGTAACTGGCGGGGTTGGAGGACAGGGGAAATACGAAAATCAGTGAAGCCACAGGCCTAAGTGGAGCTTGGTTCAAATTAGTAGTCTACAACCGATCTTAAAATTTCTTCAATGCAGCCTCAGCCTGCTCCGTGCTTGTCCCTGGGCTTCAACACAGCCAGTTGTTGCTCGGAAGTGCCGTCTTCACAGAGTAAAACACTAGCTCCTGTGTTTGTGGGGTTCAGTAACGTCAGCTGTTCCCCTGCTGTTTTGATGGCAATCTGTCCTGCTGCCTCCCAATTGACAGCACATCAGGCCTCAGCCTGCTAAGTGCTTGTCCTGGGCTCCAACATCGCCAGTTGCTGCTCATAACTGACTTTGGCACGGGTACTCCCTCCTGCCCAGCTTGGTTCCAGCCCTGCCTGCTGTTTCCGGGAAGTGTCAATGTCAGTTTGCCACCCCAAGTTGCCATGTCGTGTTGCGGTTGGGTTAGCCGAGGCTAGGGTGCCAGCAGTTTAGGTGCTTCCTATGTGGACTGCGGGTTCTGGTAAGAAAGGTTTGTTCCATAGTGCCAGTAGGACAAGCACCCCCTGTAGGACTGTGTGATTCGGTAACTGCGGCCAGCTTGCGGCATGCCAACTTTGCTTTTCAGGGGTAACTTCTGATACCCCTCCGGGTTCCAGCACCGTCAGCTGGTTCTCATCAGAGCCTTTGGCCTAGGTGCCTCCATCTCGGTATCCGAGTTCCGGCAACGTCTGCTGGTCCTTGGTAGTGCTTTGTAGCACAGGTACCTCCTGCTTAGTAACCGGGTTCCAGCACCGTCAGCTGGTCCTCGGTTGTGCCATTGGCTCTTATTCCTTCTGCTGCCCCTCCGGGTGCCAGCACTGTCAGCTGGTCCTCGCTATTTCCATTTGCTCTTGCAGCTTATGCTACCCCTCCGGGTTCCAGCACTGTCAGCTGGTTCTCGTCAGAGCCTTTGGCCTAGGTGCCTCCATCTCGGTATCCGAGTTCCGGCAACGTCTGCTGGTCCTTGGTAGTGCTTTGTAGCACAGGTACCTCCTGCTTAGTAACCGGGTTCCAGCACCGTCAGCTGGTCCTCGGTTGTGCCATTGGCTCTTATTCCTTCTGCTGCCCCTCCGGGTGCCAGCACTGTCAGCTGGTCCTCGCTATTTCCATTTGCTCTTGCAGCTTATGCTACCCCTCCGGGTTCCAGCACCGTCAGCTGGTTCTCGTCAGAGCCTTTGGCCTAGGTGCCTCCATCTCGGTATCCGAGTTCCGGCAACGTCTGCTGGTCCTTGGTAGTGCTTTGTAGCACAGGTACCTCCTGCTTAGTAACCGGGTTCCAGCACCGTCAGCTGGTCCTCGGTAGTGCCATTGGCTCTTGTTCCTTCTGCTGCCCCTCCGGGTGCCAGTACCGTCAGCTGGTTCAAGAGGACAAAGAACAGGAAGACAACCACCAAGATGCAGAACAACAAGAGAGAGAAGACAAAGAAGCATAAAAAAAACAAAGCAGAAGAACATTAAGCATAAGACTAATACTCTGAGCAAATGATATTATCTTATTTATAAGCAGAAGAAGACTAAGCAGTGTATGGGGGTGAGTCCGTTCCTCCTCGTGGTGCCCCTGGAAAAGGCCTGCTGCTGCAGGCCAAACTGAACGCGGACAAATCCTGTTGTAAATCTTTTGTGACAGGCAGAACGGAAGGTGTAAACTTCTAACTTTTCTAGATAACAACTACAGGAATGCCTGACACAAACAAGAATATGATGAAGAAGAATAGGAAGAAGATGAAGAAGCTGAATATGTAGAATAATAATTGTTGAATAAGAAGAATATGAAGAATGTAAGAAAAGGAAGAAGAAGAAGAAGAAGAAGAAGAAGAAGAAGAATGTAAAAAAAGGAAGTAGAAGAAGAAGAAGAAGAATGTAAAAAAAGGAAGTAGAAGAAGAAGAAGAAGAAAGAAGAAGAAGACATACATGTCTGGCAAAATATAAATGAGGCTAACATAGTCAATATCTTTGTAACTCCTAACATCTTTAAAAAAAAAGTTTAATTCCTGCTATTCCATTTGATTGGGCTAAACCTCTATGGCTTTAATGTCTCCTCCACCTCCCACAATACATTCTACATTATTCTTAGTTGTTTTTCTTCATGTAGAATTAACCTACAAGGAAAGAAAGGGTTTTTTTTAATTCCGATATTTTGGCCCCATTGACTTGCATTGGTTCCCGGTATCGGAATCGGCGATACCGATACTTTTTTTTAAGATCGGCCGATCCATTCCGATCCGATATTTTCAAGTATCGGCTGGTATCGCTCAACTCTAGTGAAGACCCATCTCGCGGTAATTCCAGGGGGGCTTACCAACCAGCTGCAACCTCTCGATGTTTCTATAAACAAGCCGTTTAAAGTCTACATGCGAGAAGAGTAGAATAAATGGATGGCTGCTGGCAATCATGACCTGACACCAACTGGATGCATGAAGAGGCCCACTATCACTCAAGTTTGTGAGTGGGTGAAAACATCATGGGAATCAGTGAAGGATGAAACGGTTATACGTTCATTCAAAAAATGTGGGATTAGCAATGCATTAGATGGCACCGAAGATGGTGCGTTATATGAGGACAGTGAAGAAAGTGACACCAATGATTGTGAGGACCTGAGCTTCCTAGACTCTGACAACAATGATGAGGAATTCCTGGGATTCTCTGACTAGAAGATTGTGGTGTCTGACGATTAACATTTCTCCCCAATTGTTAGCCAGAACATGGCTTTTGCTGTTACAGTACTTCCGATACATGGGACTGTTCTTACATGTTACCCACAATGCTGCTGTTGACTGCTGTTGAGTCTACTATGTTAAAATAATATTTTGTTATTTAATTAAAGGTTTTTGCACATTATTTGACTCAAAATATTTTTTTTCTTATTTTCCTCCTCTAAAACCTAGGTGCGTCTTATAATCAGGTGCGTCGTATAAAGCGAAAAATACGGTAGCTTTGCGCATCCTTGTGTCCTGAAAGGTTATCCCAGGGCGCACTGTCTCCAAGAGTAGATCAAATGTTGCAAGGCTCATGCGACAGTATTGGTAGAATTTTACAGGATGCTCCCGCATAGAAGAATAGAGGCGGTGAAAATGACCTCTTGTGAGTCGTTACCTCAAAAGTGGATGGACCCACATGCGTCTCCTCCTCCGCAGATCCACTATCACTGGGTATGGTTGGCCAAAGAGGTGTGACAAAAACCAGTTGAAGAGAACCTGCTCAGTAGTGTTGAAACTCAGACTGTTTGCCATGTTGCACATACAACACCAACACACCTAGTGAAGGCAAGGTCACAAATGGACAGAATTGAGGCAGCCACCTGTTCCTGAGGCAATAAATAGGGTGCAGGCTAATGATTTAAATAGTTAGCAGGCCTCAAAACCGTTAAATGTCCATTTTGCAAGCCTGCGAGAAAATCTCGCCATACGGATTACATACAGATACCATACGGATTACATACGGATGCTGACATGCACAAAATACGCGACCACACCTTACCGATGACATACGGAGTACTATTTAGGGGTCATTCATCCGTATTACGCATGTAAACTACGGACCGTATTTTGCGTCGGTTAGTGTGACCCCGGCCTTAGGCTACTTTCAAACTTGCGTTTTTTTGCTGCGCGTTTTTTGCACACACAAACGCATGAAAAAATGCATCATGCGTTTGTGTGCGTTTTTCGCGGGTTTTGGTGCATTTTTAAAAAAAAAGCATGCGATTTTTTGCACATATGTGCGTATTACAATGCGCACGTATGCGCACCCATAGACTTTAATGGGTGTTTTGCTGTAAAAAAACGCATTGCGTGCGAATGCTTTTTTGGGGGCAAGTCGGACGCACAAAAAATGCAGCAGGATGCATTTTGTGCGCCCGAGCGCACACTGCAAAAAACCGCATGTGCATACAAACGCGTACGTGCGCATATGTATGGGCACATATGCGCACCCATGTTAAAGTATAGGGGAAAAATGCATGCTTTTTTGCGCTAAAAAGCAGCGCAAAAAAACGCAAGTGTGAAACCAGCCTTAGTTTCTGGGATTTAAACAGACTTCTGCATCATTCATCCAGCCACTGATATTTCTGAATTGTGAGTCATGGGGAAAGCAAAAGAAATGTCAACTGATCTACAGGAAAAGGTAGTTGAACTGTATAAAACAGGAAAGGGATACCAAAAGATATTCAAGGAATTGATAATGTCAGTCAGAAGTGTTCAAACTGTGATTAACAAATGGAAAATCAAGGGCTCTGTAAAAATAAAACCACGGTCAGGTAGACCAACAAAAAATTTGCCACAACTGCCAGGAAAATTGTTCAGGATGCAAAGAAAAGCTCACAAATAACATCAGCTGAAATACTAGACTCTCTGAAAACTAGCGGTGTGGCTGTTTCAAGATGCACAATAAGGAGGCACTTGAAGAAAAATGGGCTGTGTGGTCAAGTTGCCTGAAGAAAGCCATTACTGTGCAAATGCCACAAAGTATCTTGCCTACTATATGCAAAACAGCACAGAGACAAGCCTCAAAACTTCTGGAACAAAGTAGAGTGATGAGACCAAAATTGAACTTTTTGGCCACAACTATAAATGTTACATTTGGAGACAGGTCAACAAGGCCTATGATGAAAGGAACACCAATCTTACTGTAAAGCACAAATGTGTATCACTGATGTTTTGGGGATGTGTGAGCTACAAAGGCACAGGAAACTTGGTCAAAGTTGAAGGAAAAATGAATGCAGCATGTTATCAGCAACTACAGGAAGCAAATTTGCAATCATTAGCCTGGAAGCTGCGCATGGAATGTACTTGGACGTTCCAACATGACAACAATACAAAACACAATGACAAGTCGTTCTGTCATTGTCTACAGCAGAAGAAAGTGAAGGTTCTGGAGAGGCTATATCAGTCTCCTGACCTCTATATCATTGAGCCATTCTGGGGAGATCTCAAGCATGCAGTTGATGCTAGACAGCCCAGGAATTTACAGGAATATACAGGAACTGGAGGTTTTATGTCAAGAAGAGTGGGCAGCTTTACCATCTGACAAAATAAAGAACCTCGTCCACAACTACCACAAAAGACTACATGCTGTCATTAATGTTAGAGGGGACAATACACAGTATTAAGAAATGGGGCATGTGAACTTTTGATCAGTGTTATTTGGATGTTTTGGTTTATCATTATGATTTAAAAAGAGAAACCACAGTAGTTTGACAATTAATGGCTTCACCCAACCACTAACTGTTAGGCGTCGGGTTTCTGTCGCTGCACAGCAGGAATCCCGAGCCTTGCATTCGGCAGTCTCCCATCCCTCTCTGGCCACAGAGGAGGCTGCTCAGCAGACTCATCAATCTCTGAGCTCTACTCAGACCAGCTCTGTGGGTTTAGTTGCTGCTGCCACCTCTGGTCCAGATATAGCAACGCATGCTGGTTAGCAGCGAGCTACTCCAGGGACTAAGTCCTCCTTTTGGTCCACTGAGCATGCCCGTGGGACGATCTCTCATTGGAAATCAGAGGTCACATGCTCTGGTCCTTCTCCAGCTCAGATTGGACCATCAGGAAGGTCAGAAAGGTCCCAGAAGGACGCTGCTATAAAAGGTTCGCATGGCCGCTCGGCCATGCGCTAATATAGAGAAAGATTTAGACCATGAGGAGTGAGTGTTGTATGCATGTATGAATGTCTCTGGTGAATGACTCATTGGAAACCCCTACCCATGGTATGCATGTGTTGTGTAACTTAGCCTGCTAGCGCCCAGGCTGAGCTCTAGGTATAGTCAGAGACTGGCATCAACATCCACCAGTGGCTTTGTCTGTACGCCACAGTGCACATAGTCTGCACTCCTCTGTGGTCAGCGTTCATTAGAGGCGTCCGCAGGTGCGTCGCCGCATGCTCTAGAGGGACTCAGACCTCGTGTCCTTGGGGCTGAGTTCTGTGACCACATACTGAGCGCTCTCTTGCCGAGTGCTGTGAGTTTAACAGGCTCCGGCATTTATGTATGTTCAGTGGTATTGCGGCTCTGTGTCGTAACAGAGTTCGCTTCTGTATACTGCTCTATGCTTCCGCCATTACTAAGCAGCAGTTTACCACCCCTGCACGGTGGACCCCGGGCTGCGAACGCACCTTACTATTATTTTATTATTTGGTGCGTTCTGCCAGCCCTAACACTAACCATGAGTGGAGAAAAAGTTTTGTTATCATTCATGTTCTCTGAAAAAAGGTCATGAAAGCAAAAATTCTGCCGGGGTTATGTAAACTTTTGAGCACAGCGGTATAAAATTCTTCTGTTTTCCACTAGGTGTCATGACTTAGCTGTCCCTGTCCCTACCAAGAGTGGGCGTCCTAGCTTGCTTTATTTCCCTGGGATACTTCTGAAGGTGAAGATGCCAGGGTCACCACTCTTGCTTTATCTCTTGAGTTAGCCCCCCATCTGTTCTCTTCCCCCACCCAGGGAAGATGGACGCTACTGTGCACCACAGTACACCAACCCGACGAACAAGGCAATACAAACTAGGGTAAACTGAAAATACCAAGCATATAAATATTCACTTACATATAGCAGAGGAATACATTGGGGAGTGGAGGATGGTGGATAAACCAAACTGAGAGGAGGGAAGGGAATTATTACACTTACAAACCATGCAACAGTCACATATAACTCTTTTAAAACTCCTTCTCAAATAAACGCCTCTCACCCAAGCCATGCAGCAAAACCTAACTCTGACATGGGTTTGAATCAGGACCCAGACAATAAATGGGATGGGAGTGACTTACTGAGATTAGCTGAGACGTCATATTCCTAGAGTTTAAAACCTTATCGATTAACCCCTGTGCTGCCAAAATAAATAAACACCTTTTAAAAAGGAGAAGTGCTTGTTTTCAGTGCAGGAGTAGGAGCAATCAGAGGCTGCGGTCTTCTGACTCCTCTCTTTTGCTGTAACCTTGTGACACTAGGTCTGATATCAAGTGATTAAAACCAGACTAGCTGAATCCTTCTAACTTCTATGTAGAAAAGGAGGTAAATTTTCTCTGCACAAGTCAAAAGTCTATGGCAGAGCGTAGGAGGGAGCAGCTGGATCAAGAGTTGAAGAGGGGGATGAGTTATGCAGGGGCAAGATACTTACTGTTTCTAAATAGAGCAAAGTGAACAAATAGCTGGGTAGAAAGGCAAAATAAGCAATTATAAGTACACAGTGCCATCTCTATATATAAAAATGAATGTGTGTGTGTGTGTGTGAGTATCACCAACCACTCACGAAGCATCTTTCATTTCACCAGAGCTGTTTAAAAGAAGCTGAGCTGTGATTGGTTGCTATGAGCAACAGTTTTCCTTCCAAACAATCACTAAGCATCTTTCATTTCACCAGAGCTGTTTAAAAGAAGCTTAGCTGTGATTGGTTGCTATGAGCAACAGTTTTCCCACTCCAGAAAACACCTCAGCAGACACTGACTGGGTGGGAGAAATCTAGCATCCCTGGAAACATAAGCTCCCAACCATTGTCTGCATCCAGAAAGGAGCAGAGACCACATGACAAATGAATCACCCCTCCCATTCCCATATCCCCATCACACATCCTCCATCCCATAGGCACATCTTCCCTGTTAAAGGGATCTCCAGTATGGAAGTTAGGGCAAATCCATCCAGTGCTTTGGTTTGACCCAGGCCCCTCTTAAAGAGATCCCCAGTTTGGAAGTTAGAACCGTTCCACTCAGCTCTGTGGTTCTGACCACAGGGTGTCTTAAAGGGATTACTGGTATGGAGGATAGGGCAATTCCCCTAAGTGCTCTGGTTCTGACTCCAGGCCCCTCTTAAAGGGATCCCTGGTATGGAAATGAGGGCAAATCCACTCTGCGCTTTGGCTCTAACCCCAGGCCTCTCTTAAAGGGATCCCCGGTATGGAAGTTAGGGCGATTCCACTCAGCATTCTGGTTCTGACCCCAGGCTCTCTTAAAGGAATCCCTGGTATGGAAGTGAGGGCAATTGCTTTCAAATGCTCTGGTACTGACCCCAGGCTCTCTTAAAGGGATCTCCTGTATGGAAGTTAGGGCAAATCCCTCAGTGCCCTGAATCTGACCCCAGGATTCTATTAAAAGGATCATTGGTATGCAAGTCAGGGCAACTCCACTCAGTACTCTGGTTCTGACCCCAAGCTCCTCTTAAAGGGATCCCTGGTATGGAAGTGAGGGCAAATCCACTCTGTGCTCTGATTCTGACCCCAAGCTCCTCTAAAAGGGATCCCCGGTATGGAAGTGAGGGCAAATCCACTCTGCACTTTGGTACTGACCCCAGGCCTCTCTTAAAGGGATCTCCGGTATGGAAGTTAGGGTAAATCCCTCAGCGCTCCGATTCTCACCCCAGGCTTCTATTAAAGGGATCATTGTTATGAAAGTCAGGGCACGTCCAATCAGCGCTCTGGTTCTGACGCCAGGCCTCTCTTAAACGGATCCCCGGTATGGAAGTTAGGGCCGTTCCACTCAGTGCACTGGTTCTGACCCCAGGCTGACGGGATGATGTGGGATTTTAGGGGGAATAGTCCGGTGGCTCTGGATGACGGTATGATGTGGGATATTAGGGGTAGATTTCCGGCTGCTGTGACAAGATGATGTGGGATATTAGGGGTAGTTGTCCAATGGCAATGGCTGATGGGATGATGTGGGATATTAGGGGTAGTGGTCCGGTGGCTTTGATGGGATGATGTGGGATATTATTAGTCCAGTGGCTCTGGCTGACTGGATGATGTGGGAGAGTAGGGTAGTAGTCCGGTAGCTCTGACTGACGGGATGATGTGGGATATTATAGTGAATGTGGCTATGCAGAGTGGGCAGGGCTATGCACTCAGCTATATATATATAATCATTATAATTTGTTGTAACTAACCGTAGTTAGTTACTATGCCCGGGCAGTGCTGGGCTCTTCAGGTAGTATAATATAATAATAATAATCTTTATTTTTATATAGAGCTAACATATTCCGCAGCTCTTCACATTTTGCACACATTATCATCACTGTCCCCGATGGAGCTCACAATCTAAATTCCCTATTAGTATGTCTTTGGAGTGTGGGAGGAAACCGGAGTAGCCGGAGGAAACCCACGGAAACATGTGGAGAACATAGAAACTCCTTGCAGACGTTGTGCTTGGTGGGATTCGAACCCAGGACTCCAGCGCTATCCACTGAGCCACCATGCTGCCCATAATATGATGATTGCAATATATTAAGAGGATTCTAACTTTGATGGGAGTGCTTTAAGTTTACATTCTCTCACCAGATGGATTTTCCCATTTTCTCTACATACAGTTCACTTTAGTAGCTTGGCACCCACTTCACCACATTCCTCACCCTTCTCATTCATATCTACTGCAGAAACACCATAGTAGGCTTCTTCTCTTCCTTGACTCTTATCTCACTACAGGATTGGCTCTTTGCTTGGACAGTACTTCACTATTTACAGATGGCACAAACTTCTCCACCTAGGAAAGTCGCAAAGGTAATTTCCTCTATATGGTGTCGTTGGAAGCAGCACACCAAATAGCTTAATCTTCTCTGTCCCAAACTTACAACTTGCTGGCTTTTGTTAAGTGTTAAACTCTGCCAATCCCCTGCAAGGAACCCTAGTGGTGGAAAGTTGCATCTTAAGTAACCTGAATGACGGCTATAGTGCATTACCTCTCATGCACACATTTTCAAAACCTCAAGCTTCAAGTCAAAAATTTACCCAGAAACCCAGCTAGGCTAGACTCCACAGTATCACGATAAATGTGCCTTGATGTCGGGACAAGGACCCATTCTGGATATTGCAAAGTAGTATCCTTTCTACTGTGATATCACATGAGAAAATAGATTTAGTTGGTTTTACTGGTTGGCCACAATACCTTGTAAATGGTAGTAGGTTCCTGCTAGTTCTGGAGACAGATATTTATTTGTAGAATACTCTTATTCACCCTGTTCCCAAGAGCATGTTATAAAAAACATGTTCAGGATTAATAACTCAGCAGTCATTAATAACATCAAAACAACAAGTGCAACTTGTATACAAGGTGGAGGAGTCACAGTGGCATGTAAAAATTTGGGCACCCCTGATCAAATTTACTGTTATTATGAACAGTTAAGCAAGTTGAAGATGAAATGATGTCTAAAAGGTCTGAAGTTAAAGATGATACATTTCCTTTTAATTTTAAACAAAAAAATATATTTTCATCTTTTACATTTTAAACATTACAAACAAGAAAATGGACCAGTGCAAAAGTTTGGGCACCAGTCTATGAGATTCCTGGGTCGTCTTGCATGCACTGCTATTTTGAGGTTTAGCTACAGATTTTCAATGATGCGCAGATCAGGGGACTGTGATAGCCAATGTAAAAGCTTCAGTTTGAGCCTTTTGAGGTAGTCTATTATGTGTTTAGGATCATTTTTCATATATAGAATCGATCCTGTTTTCAACTTCAGCTTTCTTACAGATTACTGCATCAAGAATTTGTTGAAATGTCATTAAATCCATTCTTCCCTCTACTTCAGAAATGTTCCCTGTGCCATTGGCTTCAACACAACCCCAAAGCATTATTGATCCTTTCCCATGCTTAATGGTTGGTGAGATGTTCCTGTCCTGAAATTCTGTACCCTTTTTTATCCACACATACTTTTGATTATTGTGACCAAAGAGTTCAAAATGCATCAGGCTTGTTTAGATGTTCTTTTGAATACTTCTGATGTGGAATTTTATGAGGACACAGGAGAAGCTTTCTCCTGCTGACTCTTACATGAAGGCCATATTTGCACGGGTGTCTCTGAAGAGTAGAACAATGTACCACAACTCCGGAGTCTGCTAAATCTTTCTGAAGGTCTTTTGCATTCAAGTGGGAGTTCTGATTTGCCACTCTAAAGTTGTATGTCTTCAGATTACTGATACTTAAGGGCCTGTCATACTAAGCGATATCACTAGCAATATCGCTATAACGTCACTGGTTTTTGCTAGCGATATCGCTATGTCTGATACTTACCTCCGACGGCTCCCCCACTGGTTATCGCTGATTGCGTGAGAACGTCGTGGACCATTTCTCGTCATCAGCTTCCTGCTGGGCTTCCTGCTGTGGAGACGAGCGACGCGTGGACGCGGGCGGGAGGACGTCAGGATCGCCTCGTCTGACAGGTAAGTAGCGATCCCCGACCCCTGCTATGTCGCTGGTGAGATCTGCCTGTGTGGCAGCTTACAAGCGACCACTTAGCGATGCACCAGCGATCCTGACCGAGTCTTATTGCTGGTCGGGATCGCTGGTGCATCACTAAGTGTGACAGTACCTTTAGAAGGTTAGATGATTTTTAGATTACATAACACAATCTGCATTTTTCAGTAGCTGCTTCAAGGTCACTAATAGTAACATAGATAATTGTATATAAAAAACAAATTAAAGTTTGGTTAATTAAGAACAATAGATTTGTGTTTGAAATTTTCGGTAGACAATTGTTGAATAATTAACTCAGGATTACATTCTATCACAGTGCTTTATCATAATTAGCTTGTAATTAAATCAAACTCTTTTGTAGAGAAAAATGAAAGTAATTTTACATGTAATGCCTCTTCAATTTCCATGTGACTGCATAGATTTAGTAAAAGAAAATTTATTTTAATGAGAATGTGTAATATTCTTTGTCAACTATGCACTAGTTTATCTTCAGTTTTATTAAACAAATCTATGTACTATACAGTCCCTACATTGAGCAACCATAGCTGAGATATCGCTTCTAGCATAATAGAAAAGTATGAGGAAAGAATACACCATATTCGCTGGTGTGAGCGGTACGGGTGCAGTTAGAGAAGGACATCAAAGACAAAAAATATATCATGGTGTATGTCATAGTACAATTTAGTACATAAATATAGTAAAAGAAAGATCATGGATGGAAAAGAGCAAACCATGTGATCCACGTGTGATTCAATTACAGGGGGGAAATATTTATTTGATCCCTTGCTGACTGACAAAGGCATGAACAGACTATAATGTTAAGGGTAGGTTAATTTTAACATTGAGATAGAATATCAAAAATAAAATCTAGAAAATCACATTGTACAAATTATATAAATTTATTTGCATTTTGCAGTGAGAAATAAGTATTTGATCCCTACCAACCATTAAGAGCTCTGGCTCCTATAGATCAGTTAGATGATCCTAATTAACTCACTACCTGCATTAAAGACAGCTGTCTTACATAGTCACCATTATAAAAGACTCCTGTCCTCAGACTCAATTAATCAGTCAGACTCTATCCTCTACATCTTGGGCAAGACTAAAGAGCTTTCTAAGGATGTCAGGGACAAGATTATAGACTTGCACAAAGCTGAAATGAGCTACAAAACCATATGTGAGAAGCTGGGTGAGAAGGAGACAACTGTTGTTGCGATAGTTAAGAAAATGGAAGAAATACAAAATGATTGTCAATTGACATCAATTTGTTGCACCATGCAAAATCACACCTTGTGAGGTATCCAAGATCATAAGGACGGTGAGAGATCAGCCAAAAACTACACGGGCGAACTTTTTAATGATCTCAAGGCAGCTGGGACCACAGTCAGCAAGAAAACCATTGGTAACACATTACACCATAAAGGTTTAAAATCCTGCAGTGCCTGCAAGGTCCCCCTGCTCAAGAAGGCACATGTGCAAGCCTGTTTGAAGGTTGCCAATGAACACTTCTGAGAGAAGGTGCTGTGGTCAGATGAGGCAAAAATTGTTCTCTTTGGCATTAACTCAATTCGCTGGGTTTGGAGAAAGAGAAATGCTGCCTATGACCCAAAGAACACAGTCCTCACTGTCAAACATGGAGGTTTAAACATTATGTTTTTGGGTTTTGGGGTGTTTCTCTGCTAGGGACACAGGACTACTTCACCGCATCAATGGGAGAATGGATGGAGCCATGTACCAAAAAATCCTGAGTGACAACCTCCTTCCCTCCTCCAGGATATTAAAAATGGGTCATGGCTGGGTCTTCCAGCAAGACAATGACCCAAAAAATGTAGCCAAGGCAACAAAGGAGTGGCTCAAAAAGAAGCATATTAAGGTCATGGAGTGGCCTAGCCAGTTTCCAGACCTTAATCCCATAGAAAACTTATTGAGGGAGATGAAGCTCCGAGTTGCCAAGCGACAGCCTCAAAATTTTAATGATTTAGAGTTGATCTGCAAAGAGGAGTGAACCAAATTTCCTCCTGACATGTGCGAAAACTTCATCATCAATACAAAAAATGTCTGACTGCTGTGCTTGCCAGCAAGGGTTTTGCTACCAAGTACTAAGTCTGGTTTGCCAGAGGGATCAAATACTTATTTCTCACTGTAAAATGCAAATAAATGTATATAATTTCTACAATGTGATTTTCTGGATTTTATTTTTGATATTCTATCTCTCAATGTTAAAATTAACCTACCCTTAAAATTATAGACTGTTCATGTCTTTGTCAGTGGGCAAACTTACAAAATCCGCAAGGGATCTTATTTCCCCCACTGCATTTAAAATTCTAAAACAAATTATTTCATTTGATTCAAAGTCCAAGTACAAAACTTACATCCATCCCATTTCATACTTTTCAGGGACACAATCTGTATAGGGGATATCCAGACAAAATGCTTTTCCCAGTGGCTTGACTATGAAAAAAATAAACTCATTTATTCTCACCTACCAGCACCCAGCTGGATTCAGCACATGAAGAGGAAGCATCACCATTCCATTATCAGCAGGACCAATGCATCCTATGACTACAGTGGTCTGGTGACTAGCAGTGTGTCACGACTGCGACCACGGATGCAGCTGAGCCGGCGCCTCCACGTTGACCAACCACACCGACATGGGGCGAGCGTCCCAGGTGGGGACGGAATGTGGACCCTCTAGACCACATAGAGTAACCTGAACCTACCCAGACTAGGGAAGGGCAGCGAGCAGGATCTGTGGCAGCTGAGCATGTGGACGAGGTGGCAGAACGACATGACACTGCACAACTTCAGGTATAAGACATAAAGTTTACTCAAACGAAACAAAGTACAAGCACAAAACATAGTTATGCCAGGCTCCCGATTCCACACATCAGGGAAGGGTACATGTCTCAGCATAACAGACGAAGGTAGGAGGGCATCACGGGTTGATGCAGTCCAGGGTTGTCTGGCACCGGCATACTAGGGCGGCCTCTCAGGCCTCAGGCGTAGCACAGGCTCAGCAGGAGAACATCAGACACCAACCTCAGTTAGATTTCAGACTATGGCAGGGGTCATTATGGGTTGATGCAGTCCAGGGTGATCTGGCACGGGCATATCAGGACGGCCTCTCTCTCAGGCCTCAGTCATAGCACTGGCTCAGCAGGAGAACATCAGACACACACCCAGGACAGATGTCAGATGAGGGCAAGGGTCATCACGGGTTGATGCAGTCCAGGGTCATCTGGTATGGGCATACTAGGATGGCCTCTCTCTCAGGCCTCAGGTGTAGCACAGGCTCAGCAGGAGAACATCAAACACCGATTCAGGACAAACGTCATCACTTGGGGACCTCAGGGAACCAGCGGAACATTGGGACACAGGCAGGACAGGAACAGGAACACCGGCATGGCAACACAGGTCATCGGCTGGTTAGATCCAGGCAGAGCCGTCACCGGGAAACAGCGCTGGAGACTCTCCAGGAACACAGGCAGGACCGACTCTGGAACACATGCTGGAACACCAGGACCATGGACCAGACATCTGGACACAAGCAGGATGACCAGGACTACAGACCAGACATCAAGACACAGGCAGGGCATCAGGAACATGGACTGGACATCAGGAACATGGACTGGACATCAGAAACACAGACTGGACATCCGGAACATGGACTGGACATCAGGACAACAGGTCACAGGCAGGACATCTGGACATCAGGGCACCAGGCGGACATCAGAACACTAGATGGACATCAGGACATCAGGACACCAGGCAGGACATCAGGACATCGGGTCTCAGGCATGACATCAGGACACCAGGCAGACATCAGGTCTCAGGCAGGACATCAGGACTCATATCTCAGATAGATGATCAGCACACTGGCATCGGACTCCAGACAACTGACCATGATCGACAGGCTCCGGACATCAGCTCCGGACATGAGGCCGCAGTCATCAGGCTCCAGACCTCTGGCAGCGATCGGCAGGCTCCGGACACTGGGCAGGGAAGCATAGGATCCGGACATCTGGCAGAAGACATCAGGCACAGCACATCTGGAAAAGGTCGCTAGACACCGGACATCAGGCCATGGTCATCAGGCTCCGGACGAGAGGCCACGGTCATCAGACTCCGGACAACCAGGAGCGACCAAAAAAGGAACCCAAGCGGTCTGGGGCAAGCTCGGCCTGGTTGGACTGGAACTGGGATTGCACCGAATACCAAGCTGAGCACAGAGAAGCAGAAACTCAGCGGGCAGACCAGGCTCCTACTTCCAAGATGAACCCAGGTTAGATCACAGAAAGTCAGGTAGCAAAGAGTCACAGTCACTGGGCACAGGGTTCAAGACATGGAGAGACCTCAGGAACATAACACAGAGGACACAGTTCAGACAAGGTCAGGTTCAGGAAGAGATCCAGGATCCAGGATTTAGGAAACAAGACACAGCAGGAAACAGGTACATGGCAAGAATCCAAACATTAACACAGGGACCAGGATATTCCGCCTCCTGGAGGGCAGACAGGAACAGGGACCAGGATATTTTGGCTCCTGGAGGGCAGACAGGAACAAGGGCCAGGATATTCTGCCTCCTGGAGGGTGTACAGGAACAAGGGCCAGGATATTTTGCCTCCTGGAGGGCAGACAGGAACAAGGGCCAGGATATTCTGCCTCCTGGAGGGCGAACAGGAACAGGGACCAGGATATTCTGCCTCCTGGAGGGCAGCAAGACAGGCTTCAACTCACTTCAAACTGCAGGCAAGCAGGACAGGTGCTGACACCACAAAGACATACAGAGACATAAGGCGAAGCTCTGGCAATGCCCCTCAGGGCAGGGAACTTTTATATAGGAGCTGCCTCACAGCGATAGGCTGGAGCAGCAATTATAGCACACACTCATTCCACATAAAAGCAGGGGAGGTGTGGCCACACGCACCCTAAGCACAGCCAGACAGTATTGTATAGTAATCAGTATTGCAAAGGACACCTGGCGAGAGCTGCAAGCCTGAACACACGTGGTAAGCCATGCACAGTGTAGCAGACCTAATAACCCATGGATAGCTTTCCACAGCGGCAGCCAGGGACCGCACGAGCGGGTGGTCTTGCAAAGCAGCGGAGCCGCACACGCATGTACGGCTACGCAGCGGGGCAGGGAACTGAGCAGCATCCATAGAGGTAACAGACAACAGTATCCCTGCTAGTTAGGGGAAAAGGAGCAAAGGGTTAATTCAGAGACATGCAGAGTAACGCCGGGGAAACAAGATACAAACGTGGCGTAACACAGTGCATTATTTTTTTTTAGTTGATTCACTTCCACTGCCTTGGTCTCTTTTTATCAACTGCACAGGTGAAGTTATGTCAATAGTATCACTAGGCTCAGAGATTACTGATGTCTAAATTGGCAAAGATGCTGAGCTCAGTGATGGGTTGCAGCCCAGGCAATATGAGGTTACTGCAGCAGGCCGCCAACAGAAACTGGAGCAGCGATGACCTAGCTCTTGACTCAAAGCGGGTACGCAAAGTTAATTTTGTTTTCTAACAGGTAACTAAGCTTATGGTCAAAAGTTTTTTCAAAGGGGACAAACCCTTAATTGTAAATCTCATGTAATCTCATAACATCACAAACTATGCATATACTGTAGCAGTCAGAAAAGTCTTGGTAAATGTAATTTTATGTTCAAAGATATTTGCGCAATGGTTTTTATATGTAAGTAAAGTGAAAAGATAAATCAAAAGGTAAGTCAAGCAAAACCAGGAACTCCAATTAAATTGTGCCCCCTTTTTTAAACATAAATCCAACCTGACAGAAAAGGTACAAAACAAGCAAAAAATTACCAAACGTTTTAAATGTGGCAATAAAACAAAATAAAGAAAGAAAGCACTACAAAAGTTGTAAAATGCTGAAAAAAAAATGACAGCTTGCCCCAAAGTGTATAAATCCCATTAGTGCCATAGACTGTCCATGAGCTCGCTGAAGTCCTGATGTAGGTGTAGCTGCACTGGAGGGGTGGTGGGCACTGGCGAAGATCTTCTTCCTCTTACGCCCAGAGCTCTACATGAAAGTGTGGGTCCTGGCTGTGTGAGTGTACTCATGCGATGAGGGTTTTGTGCCCATGCAATCTGCCTATTGGTGTTTTGCTAGGACCGTGGATTCTGCAGTTTGATGAAGGAGACTTCTGCTGAAAAACACAGTTTTTACTGAATGGTAACTTGGTAAGGGTTTCATTCACACAGTTTCCTTCCTCTGTAGTGTAATCCAGGACCAGTGAAGCACAGTGTTTCACTCTACTTTGTCACAACCCAGCTGCCATGCCACAGCTCTGATCAGCAAGTCTCTCTACTATCTCAGCTGTTCCACATCCTATTTCTTCAACTACTGGTGCCCTGGATATACCACTCGGGACTCCCCCAGTCTCACAAATTCAATCCCGTTTAGGCCCGTTACCTTTGGCAAGTTCAAAATTTCTCGTGAATCGTCATCCTATCCAAGGACTCTTTTCTTTAAGGCCACTTTGTCTTGTAGGTTACCTCAGAATCTTGCTATTCCCCTGTCCTTAGTCTCCTCTCTCTCCGGTTCACCCTTAACGCAGCTATGCTTGCTCTACAATTCCTACTTGCTTTTGAACTAGTACTCCAACTAACTAACTAACTACGGGAAGTGGTCTCTTTCCCTAACACTATCCTCTTCTACTATGGGCTATTTCCAAACATTGACACTATCTTACCCTAATGTCACTACTAGTGTTGAGCGATACCATCCGATATTGAGAAATATCGTATCGGATTGGATCGGCCGATATCCAAAAAGTATCTGGTATCGCCGATTCCGATCCCGAAGTCCCATTCAAGTCAATGGGACCGAAATATTGGACTAGAAAAAAACCCTTTCTTTCCTTGTAGGTTAATTGTACATGAAGAAAAACAACTAAGAATAATGTAGAATGTATTGGGGGAGTTGGAGGAGACATTAAAGGCATATAGGTTTAGCCCAATCAAATGGAATAGCAGGAATAATTTTTTTTTAAGACATTCGGAGTTACAAAGATATTGACTATGTTAACCTCTTTTATATTTTGTCAGATATGTATGTTTCACTACTTCCATGCTCTTCACCTTCTTTTTTACTTCTCCCACACTTTCTCCTTCATGATCCTCAGCAGCAGCAGCATCTTTTTCATCAACTTCTTCTCACCTTATTCATCTTCTTCTTCTTCACCTTCTTCCTATTATTCTTTTTTTTTACATTCTTCATATTCTTCTTATTCAACTATTATTCTTCTTCATATTCTACTTATTCATCTTCTTCCTATTCTTCTTCTTCAACATATTCTTATTTGTCACAGTCGTTCCTGTAGTTGTTATCTATAAAAGTTTGAAGATTACACCTTCCGTTCTGCATGTCATAAAAGATTTACAACAGTATTTGTCCGCGCTCAGTTTGGCCTGCAGCAGCAGGCATTTTCCAGGGGCACCACGAGGAGGAACAGACTCACCCCCATACAGTGCTTAGTCGTCTTCTGCTTATAATTTAGATAATATCATTTGCTCTGATTTTTAGCCTTATGCTTAATGTTCTTCTGCTTTTGGTTTTTCTGCTTCTTGGTCTTCTGTCTCTTGTTGTTCTGCATCTTGGTGGTTGTCTTCATGTTCTTTGTCCTGTTGGTCATCTTCTTCAGGGTCATCTTTTTGGTCTTCGGTGTGGTCTTCAGGGACGTCGTCTTCAGGGTCGTCGTCAGGGAGATCCAGAGTGAGAACCAAAAACCATTTCCACACGCTCGAACTTGGAAAAGTAGCAGAAGGTACAAGAAGGCTGAGGAACTGCTGACAACCAGCTGACGGTACTGGAACCCGGATGGTTAGCAGAAGGAACAAGAGCAAATGGAACTAGCGAGGACCAGCTGACGGTGCTGTAACACAGTTACTAAGCAGGAGGTACCTGTGCTACAAAGCACTACCAAGGACCAGCAGACGTTGCTAGAACTCGGATACCGAGAAGGAGGCACCTAGGACGAAGGCACTGCTGAGAACCAGCTGACGGTGCTGGAACCCGGATGGGTAGCAGAAGCTGCAAGAGCAAATGGAACTAGTGAGGACCAGCAGATGGTGCTGGAACCCAGAGGGGCAGCAGAAGGAACAAGAGCCAATGGCACAACCGTGAACCAGCTGACGGTGCTGGAACACGGTTACTAAGCAGGAGGTACCTGTGCTAGAAAGCACTACCAATGACTAGCAGACATTGCTGGAACTCGGATACCGAGAAGGAGGCACCTAGGCCAAAGGCACTGCCGAGAACCAGATGACGGTGCTGGAACCCGGATGGGAAGCAGAAGGAACAAGAGCCAATGGCCCAACCGTGGACCAGCTGACGATGCTGGAGCACGGTTACTAAGCAGGAGGTACCTGTGCTACAAAGCACTACCAAGGACCAGCAGACGTTGCTGGAACTCGGATACCGAGAAGGAGGCACCTCGGCCAAAGGCACTGCCGAGAACCAGCTGACGGTGCTGGAACCCGGATGGGTAGCAGAAGGTACCCATGAAAATCAAAGTTGCAAGGCCGCGAGCCGGCCGCAGTTACCGAAACCCACAGTCCTACAGGGGGTGCTTGTCCTATTGGCACTACGGAACCAGCCTTTATTACCAGAACCCGCAGCCCACATAGGAAGCACCTAAACTGCAGGCACCATAGGCTCGGCTAACCCGAACGCAACACGACTGGACAACGTATTGGTGGCAAAGTGACGTTGACACTACCCGGAAACAGCAGGCGTACTGGAACCAGGATTGGTAGGAGGGAGTACCCGTGCCAAAGACACTGCCGAGAACCAGCTGACATGCTGGAACTCGGATTGGTAGCAGAAGCTACAACAGTCAATGGAACTACCAAGAACCAGCTGATGGTGCTGGAACCCAGAGTGGCAGCTGAAGGAACAAGAGCCAATGGCAAAACCGTCGACCAGCTGAGGGTGCTGGAATACAGTTACTAAGCAGGAGGTACCAGTGCTACAAAGCACTACCAATGACCAGCAGACGTTGCTGGAACTCGGATACCGAGAAGGAGGCACCTCGGCCAAAGGCACTGCCGAGAACAAGCTGACGGTGCTGGAACCCAGATGGGTAGCAGAAGGTACCCATGAAAATCAAAGTTGCAAGGCCGCGAGCCAGCCGCAGTTACCGAAACCCACAGTCCTACAGGGGGTGCTTGTCCTATTGGCACTACGGAACCAGCCTTTATTACCAGAACCCGCAGCCCACATAGGAAGCACCTAAACTGCAGGCACCATAGGCTCGGCTAACCCGAATGCAACACGACAGGACAACGTATTGGTGGCAAAGTGACGTTGACACTACCCGGAAACAGCAGGCGTGCTGGAACCAGGATTGGTAGGAGGGAGTACCCGTGCCAAAGACACTGCCGAGAACCAGCTGACATGCTGGAACTCGGATTGGTAGCAGAAGCTACAACAGTCAATGGAACTACCAAGAACCAGCTGATGGTGCTGGAACCCAGAGTGGCAGCTGAAGGAACAAGAGCCAATGGAAAAACCGTTGACCAGCTGAGGGTGCTGGAATACAGTTACTAAGCAGGTGGTACCTGTGCTAGAAAGCACTACGAAGGACGAGCAGACGTTGCTGGAACTCGGATACTGAGAAGGAGGCACCTAGGCCAAAAGTCACTGCTGAGAACCAGCTGACGGTGCTGGAACCCTGGAACCCGGATGGGTAGCAGAAGCTGCAAGAGCAAATGGAACTAGCGAGGACCAGCTGATGGTGCTGGAACCCGGAGGGGCAGCAGAAGGAACAAGAGTCAATGGCACAACCGTGGACCAGCTGACGGTGCTGGAACACGGTTACTAAGCAGGAGGTACCTGTGCTAGAAAGCACTACCAAGGACCAGCAGACGTTGCTGGAACTCGGATACCGAGAAGGAGTCACCTCGGCCAAAGGCACTGTCGAAAACCAGCTGACGGTGCTGGAACCCAGATGGGTAGCAGAAGCTACAACAGTCAATGGAACTACCGAGAACCATCTGACGGTGCTGGAGCCCAGAGTGGCAGCTGAAGGAACATGAGCCAATGGCACAACTGTGGTCCAGCTGACGGTGCTGGAACACGGTTACTAAGCAGGAGGTACCTGTGCTACAAAGCACTACCAATGACCAGCAGACATTGCTGGAACTCGGATACCGAGAAGGAGGCACCTCGGCCAAAGGCACTGCCGAGAACCAGATGATGGTGCTGGAAACCGGATGGGTAGCAGAAGGTACCCATGAAAATCAAAGTTGCAAGGCCGCGAGCCGGTCGCAGTTACCAAAACCCACAGTCCTACAGGGGGTGCTTGTCCTATTGGCACTACGGAACAAGCCTTTATTACCAGAACCCGCAGCCCACATAGGAAGTACCTAAACTGCAGGCACCAAAGGCTCGGCTAACCCGACCGCAACACGACAGGACAACATATTGCTGGCAAAGTGACGTTGACACTACCCGGAAACAGCAGGCGTGCTGGAACCAGGATGGGCAGGAGGGAGCACCCGTGCCAAAGACACTGCCGAGAACCAGCTGACGGTGCTGGAACCCGGATGGGTAGCAGAAGCTTCAAGAGCAAATGGAACTAGGGAGGACCAGCTGACGGTGCTGGAATCCAGAGTGGCAGCTGAAGGAACAAGAGCCAATGGCACAACCGTGGACCAGCTGATTGTGCTGGAACACGGTTATTAAGCAGGAGGTACCTGTGCTACAAAGCACTACCAAGGACCAGCAGATGTTGCTGAAACTTGGATACCGAGAAGGAGGCACCCAGGCCAAAAGGCACTGCCAAGAACCAGCTGATGGTGCTGGAACCCGGATGGGTAGCAGAATCTACAACAGTCAATGGAACTACCAAGAACCAGCTGACAGTGCTGGAACCCAGAGTGGCAGCTGAAGGAACAAGAGCCAATGGCACAACCATGGACCAGCTGATGGTGCTGGAACACGGTTACTAAGCAGGAGGTACCTGTGCTAGAAAGCACTACCAAGGACCAGCAGACGTTGCTGGAACTCGGATACCGAGAAGGAGGCACCTCGGCCAAAGGCACTGCCGAGAACCAGCTGATGGTGCTGGAACCCGGATGGGTAGCAGAAGCTGCAAGAGCAAATGGAACTAGCGAGGACCAGCTGACAGTGCTGGAACCCGGAGGGACAGCAGAAGGAACAAGAGCCAATGGCACAACCGTGGACCAGCTGACGGTGCTGGAACACGGCTACTAAGCAGGAGGTACCTGTGCTACAAAGCACTACCAAGGACCAGCAGACGTTGCTGGAACTCGGATACCGAGAAGGAGGCACCTCGGCCAAAGGCACAGAAGAGAACCAGCTGAAGGTGCTGGAACCCGGATGGGTAGCAGAAGCTACAACAGTCAATGGAACTACCGAGAACCAGCTGATGGTGCTGGAACCCAGAGTGGCAGCTGAAGGAACAAGAGCCAATGGCACAACCGTGGACCAGCTGACGGTGCTGGAACACGGTTACTAAGCAGGAGGTACCTGTGCTACAAAGCACTACCAAGGACCAGCAGACGTTGCTGGAACTCGAATACCGAAAAGGAGGCACCTCGGCCATAGGCACTGCCGAGAACCAGCTGACGGTGCTGGAACCCGGATGGGTAGCAGAAGGTACCCATGAAAATCAAAGTTGCAAGGCCGCGAGCCGGCCGCAGTTACCGAAACCCACAGTCCTACAGGGGGTGCTTGTCCTATTGGCTTTACGGAACCAGTCTTTATTACCAGAACCCGCAGCCCACATAGGAAGTACGTAAACTGAAGGCACCATAGGCTCGGCTAACCCGACCTCAACACGACAGGACAACGTATTGGTGGCAAAGTGATGTTGACACTACCTGGAAACAGCAGGCGTGCTGGAACCAGGATGGGCAGGAGTGAGTACCCGTGCCAAAGACACTGCCGAGAACCAGCTGACGGTGCTGGAACCCGGATGGGTAGCAGAAGCTGCAAGAGCAAATGGAACTAGCGAGGACCAGCTGATGGTGCTGGAATCCAGAGTGGCAGCTGAAGGAGCAAGAGCCAATGGCACAACCGTGGACCAGCTGATGGTGCTGGAACACGGTTACTGAGGAGGAGGTACCTGTGCTACAAAGCACTACGAAGGACCAGCAGATGTTGCTGAAACTCGGATACCAAGAAGGAGGCACCTAGGCCAAAAGGCACTGCCAAGAACCAGCTGACGGTGCTGGAACCCGGATGGGTAGCAGAATCTACAACAGTCAATGAAATTACCAAGAACCAGCTGACGGTGCTGGAACCCCGAGTGGCAGCTGAAGGAAAAAGAGCCAATGGCACAACCGTGGACCAGCTGATGGTGCTGGAACACGGTTACTAAGCAGGAGGTACCTGTGCTAGAAAGCACTACCAAGGACCAGCAGACGTTGCTGGAACTCGAATACCGAGAAGGAGGCACCTCGGCCAAAGGTACTGCCGAGAACCAGCTGATGGTGCTGGAACCCGGATGGGTAGCAGAAGCTGCAAGAGCAAATGGAACTAGCGAGGACCAGCTGACAGTGCTGGAACCCGGAGGGACAGCAGAAGGAACAAGAGCCAATGGCACAACCGTGGACCAGCTGACGGTGCTGGAACACGGTTACTAAGCAGGAGGTACCTGTGCTACAAAGCACTACCAAGGACCAGCAGACGTTGCTGGAACTCGGATACCGAGAAGGAGGCACCTCGGCCAAAGGCACTGAAGAGAACCAGCTGACGGTGCTGGAACCCGGATGGGTAGCAGAAGCTACAACAGTCAATGGAACTACCGAGAACCAGCTGATGGTGCTGGAACCCAGAGTGGCAGCTGAAGGAACAAGAGCCAATGGCACAACCGTGGACCAGCTGGCAATGTCTCCTTCTCTGTCCACATTCCCACTGCTAGTAATGGGAATGTTGACAGAGCAGGAGACATTGCCGGACAGACATCAGGGGTTCAGCTGACGTTACTGAACCCCAGTAACACAGGAACAAGTGTTGATTGTGCAGACGCCACTTCTGAGCAGCAACTGGTGGGGTTGGAGGCCAGGGGGAAGAACTAGAGACAGAGTGGAGCCAGAGCCCTAGTTGGAGCAAGTTTGAAATCAGTAGTAGTGTGAATGTGGAGGCAGCAGGAGATATTGCCGTGCACACAGCAGGGGAGCAGCTGACATTACTGAACCCCACTAACACTGGAGCATGTGTTTCTCTCTGTGCAGATGGCACTTCCAAGCAACAACTGGCTGTGTTGAAGCCCAGGATCAGTCATGGAGCAGACGGAGGCCTAATTGCAGCAAGTTTTTTATAGGTTGTAGACTACTACTGATTGTAACCGTGCGCCACTTAGGCCTCTGGCTCAACTGTCTCTAGTATTTCCCCTGGCCTCCAACTCCGCCAGTTGCTGCTCAGTAGTGGCGTCTGCACAATCCACACTTGTTCCTGTGTTACTGGCGCTCAGTCACATCAGTTGATCCCCTGATGTGTGTCCGGCAATGTCTCCTGCTCTGTCCACATTTCCATTACTAGTAGTGGGAATGTGGACAGAGCAGGAGACATTGCGGATGGCGGACACACATCAGGGGATCAACTGACGTGACTGAGCGCCAGTAACACAGGAACAATTGTGGATTGTGCAGACGCCACTTCTGAGCAGCAACTGGCGGGGTTGGAGGCCAGGGGAAATACTAGAGACAGTGAAGCCAGAGGCCTAAGTGGAGGACGGTTAAAAATCAGTAGTAGTTTGAATGTGGAGGGAGCAGGAGACTTTGCCGTCCACACAGCAGGGGAGCAGCTGACGTTACTGAACCCCACTAACACAGGAGCTAGTGTTTTTGTCTGTGCAGACGGCACTTCCGAGCAACAACTGGCTGCGTTGAAGCCCAGGATCAATCATGCAGCAGGCTGAGGCCTACTTGCAGCAAGTAGAAAATCGGATCTAGTTTTGATGTGGAGGCAGCAGGAGACTTTGCCGTCCACACAGCAGGGGAGCAGCTGACATTACTGAACCCCACTAACATAGGAGCTAGTGTTTTTGTCTGTGCAGACGGCACTTCTGAGCAACAACTGGCTGTGTTGAAGCCCAGGGATTACAGTTCAGGTGGTAGAAACATGAACACAACAGGAGACCTGGATACTCTTGCCAACCAATTATTTATTCTGGAAGAGGACTGGCAAATTCTGGCAAGATCCAGGCCTTGTTCATTTTCAGAAAAGTAAGCCGGTCAACGTTGTCGGAGGATAGTCATGTGCGACGCTCTGTTACTACACCACCTGCGGCACTAAAGACGCGTTCCGATAAGACACTGGCAGCAGGGCAAGCCAGCACTTCCAATGCATACTGGCTAAGCTCTGGCCATGTATCCAGCTTAGAGACCCAAAACTTGAAGGGGGAAGAGCCGGCTGGGAGTCACTGACAGGGCAAGACATGTAGTCTGTCACCATCTGACGGAAACGTTGCCTCCTGCTGACTGGAGCCGTCTGTAATGGGGTAGACAATTGTGGCGGGCACACAAAACTTTTCCACATTTGGGCCATACTGGTCTTGCCTTGTGCTGAGGCGCTGCCTCTGCTCCCTCTTTGTGCAGAGCTTCCTCCACTGTCTCGACGCACGGAGCTGCTTTGTAAAGCACTAGCAGCACTGCTCTCGGGTGGAATGGAGAACATGATGGACTGCACCAGTGTGTCTTGGTACTCCCACATTTTATGCTCCCGGTTCAACGGTGTGATGAGGCTTTGTAAGTTGTCCCGGTAGCGAGGATCTAGGAGGGTGTACACCCAATAATCAGCCATGTTGAGAATGTGGGCGATGCGGCGGTCGTTTCTCAAGCACTGCAGCATGAAATCAACCATGTGCTGCAGACTCCCAACTGCCCAAGAAACGCTGTCCCCTGCTAGAGGCATCATCTCTGCCTGCTCTGCATCACCCCACCCTCGCTGTACATACTGACTAGAGCATTGTGTACCTCCCTCCTCTGGAGAGATGTCTTCCTCCTCCATTGACTCCTCCTCATCCTCCTCACAAAGTGTCCCCTGCCTAGGCCTTTGTGAGGAACCACGTAGCGCAGACTGTCCAGAAGCAGATGGCATTTGTGACTCCTCATCCTCCACCTCTTCCAAAACCTCCTCCCTTAGTGCCTGCAGTTTTTTTTAAGCAGGCAGATAAGGGGGACAGTCATGCTGGCTAGTGCATCATCTGCACTCGCCATCCACGTGGAATCATCGAAGGCACGCAAAACGAGGCAGATGTCCTTCATAGAGGCCCACTCAGTGGTGCTGAAGTGTGACCGGCGCACAGTGCGACTTGTTTGTGCCTGATGCAGCTGGTACTCCATTACTGCTGCCTGCTGCTCACACAACCGCTCCAACATATGTAACATTGAATTCCACCTGGTGGGTAGGTCACATATGATGCGATGTTCCGGAAGGCGTAATCGGCGCTGCAGAGCTGCAATGCGCGATCTTGCCGTGCTGGAACACCGCAAGTGAGCGCACTCTATGCGGACCTTGTGCAGCAGTGCATCAAGATCCGGAAAGTCCCTCAGAAAGCTCTGCATGACCAAGTTCAGCACATGTACCAGACATGAGATGTGAGTGAGGTTGCCTAGGCCCAGAGCTGCCACCAGATTTTGGCCATTGTCACACACTACCAAGCCTGGCTGGAGATACGCTGGCTGAAACCATACGTCGCTCTCCTGCTTGATGGCATTCCAGAGCTCCTGCGCTGTGTGGCTTCGATTCCCCAATGAAATTAATTTCAGTACGGCCTGTTGACGTTTGGCCACGGCTGTGCTCATATCGGTCGTAACAGGCTCCTGCAGTGCTGATTCTGAGGAACTTGAGTAGGAGGAAGAGTCAATGTGTACATACTAGATTCCTGCAATCCGTGGAGTTGGCAGAACAGGTACAGCGCCACTCTCCAGATCTGTACCCAGCTCCACAACATTGACCCAATGGGCAGTGAGGGAAAGGTATCGTCCCTGTCCATGGTTACTGGTCCACGCATCCGTGGTCAGGTGAACCTTGCTACTGACGGCGTTTAGTAGCGCATGTTTTATTTTTCCCTCCACATGTTTTTGCAGGGCAGGGACGGCTTGCCTGCTGAAATAAAAGCGGCCGGGCACGGTGTATTGTGGGACTGCCAATGCCATGAAGTTCCGGAAGGTGTCAGTCTCCACCAGCCTGAATGAGAGCATTTCAAGGGCCAGTAGTTTGGCAATGCCAGCATTCAGAGCCTGTGCTCAGGGATGGTTTGCCAAGTATGGCCGCCTTTTATCCCATGCCTGTGCTACCGATGGTTGTAGAGTGGCCTGGGAGTGTGAAGATGACTGGGAACGTGGTGCTGTGGGTGGAATGTCACTGGGTCTGTGGACAACAGTGCCAGAGGTTCTTCATTGGCGATCCTGTGAGGAAGCTGAACCAGATGTGTGTGAGCTGGAGGAAGAGGCCCCAACACGAGCTGAAGAGGTGGTAGGTGGTGCTGTGCGTTGGCCTACGTCTTCAGTGTGTGTGTAACTCCAGCTCGTGCTTGGTCCGCACATGTGGTATTGAGGTTGCTGACATTTTTCCCTCTTTTGACTTTCTGATGACACAGCTTGCATTTGACAAAGCAAATGTCATCTGCAACTGTGTCAAAAAATGACCACGCACTGCAAGTCTTGGGAGCGCCCGTTTTGGCTTTTGGAAGAGGAATGCTCCTAACGGGTGCCGAAGTGGAGGCTACAGGCAACCAAGTCTGCCCCCTCCCTCTCCCTCCTGTTTTCGCCATTCAGGGAATCTCTTCCTCTGAGCTGCTCCCACCACCTTCCTGTTCCTCACGCCATGATTGGTCAAGGACCTCATCATCTACACTCCCCTCTTCAAACACCTGCTTCTCCTGGGTAGTCTCGCACCAGAAAGTGGCACCTGAGTCTCGTCATCATCTGATGCGTACTGAGGTGTGCTGACCATAGGCACTGGCCCACCCACCTCTTCAGATTCAGAGGGACAAAGCAGTTGCGCATCACTGCATACTGCCTCTTCCTCACATTCTTGAATGCTGCTTGGCTGGCCCCCTCTTTCCAAGCCAACAGATTCAGAGAACAGAAGTAGAGACTGTGATGGCTCCTGTCCAGGGCTCTCTGACTGCCTGGGCACTTTGGCAGGTGGTGAAGAGACAGATGGTTGCTCTTCAGTGCTCTGGCCCTGAGAGGACGTGGAAGTCATAGAAGTCGATGCGTTAGCTGCCATCCATCTGACAACAGCTTCAATTTGTTCGTCCCGCAGCAGTGGGGTACGGCGAGGTCCTACAAAGCTGTGCATAAAGGACAGCTGCCTGCTAAACCTGGGGGATGCTGACTCACTGGTGCCCACAGCAGGCACAGAATCCCCACGTTCTCTCCCTGCAGAATCCCCACGTCCTCTCCCTGCTGAAACTCCACGCCCATGCCCACGTGACTTACTCCCTGCCTTCTTCATCTTGGTAGACTGATAAAGATAGGCAGAAAAGTACAAAGGGGGCTTAGTGTGCTTATACCTGAACAGCTGCTAACAGGTATAAGAAACACTAATGTTATAAAGTGTGTGGACTACACTTTAATATGAGCTATTGTGGCCTACACAACTGTCAAATGGAGTGTTTGGTGAACTTTATTTTTTTTTTTTTTCCAAATAAACAAAAAGGATGTTACAAAGATTTGAAAGCGATAGTATCACAAACTTTTTGGAGCTATTACAATGCAGGAAGGTAACCTACATTGCAAAAGATGAGGCTCCAAAAAATAGGGCAATACTAATCTGGCTGCGGCTGAAGGGCATCCGAAAAGTTTGATTTTGGCGCGCACGGCGCACCGTCAAAAGTGCGCAGCGCAGGTCAAAGCGCAACTAGCGCACGGCCTGCGCACGATCTGCGCACCCTATGCTAAAGATAGGGTGCGCCGATCGCAGGCGCCGCTGTCCGCTAGGAGGCGGCGCTACAAGCAAGGGGCGGGCACGCCGGGCAGAGAGCCGGCTCGGGGGCGGAGCTACCCCCGGCCGTGCGTGCGCTTAAAAAGCGCTAATGTGAAACCAGCCTTACTTGGATTTTCAAAGCAATTTGGAGTCCAGCTATCTATTGATTTCACTGAGTTACAATTCCAATTTTTTTCAATGAAAACACAATTTATAGTGGTAAGTTTCTTGATCACAGTATTATAATATTGCATGTTAGGAAACATAAAGAGAAACTTATAAAAATGCCTGCTCAAAATGAAAATACACAAGCATGCCATAATATTTCTGTTTCCTAGTATATACTATGTACAGTTGTTTTAATCCTAAAAAGCCTCTTGGTGTCATCATAACCTCAGCATTGAATTCAGCTGCCTTGAAACTAAAATTCTGAGTTGTACAGAAAGCAGTTCATAGGTTTAAAAGTTAAAAATGGACGTATTACACAGAAAAGATGTAAGTCTCTTTTCCATTTATCCAGACATCCATTTTTTTTATCCAGCATACAACAGAAATGCGAGAGCTGATGTGGAAAGTGAGCCCAAAGTTTTGCATATGATTTTCTCTATTTATCTAGCACATCAGTTATTGTGGTGGACTACTCACAAAATGCTATATTCTGTGTTTTTACATCTGGCTCACCGTTTTTTTTCAGTAGAAACTAGTAACAAAGCCAATGACAGCTGATAAAATTTTATCACTGGTGATTATTGTTGAGCATTCCGATACTGCAAATATCGGGTATCGGCCGATATTCGCTGTATCGGAATTCCGATACCGAGTACCAATATATTTTCAATATCGGATACCGGAATCGGAAGTTCCCATAATGCAATGAGCCACTGTTGTGGCTGTGATTGGCTGCTGAAATGATGTCATCATGATGCGTGGTCTATGCGCATCACGATGCGTGGTCTGTGCCGACTGCGGGGGGGTCTGTGCCGACTGTCGGGGGTCTGTACGGGCCTCTTGGGGGTCTGTACAGTCCTGTCGGGGGCCTGTGATGGCTGCCGGTGGTCTGTACGGGCCTCTCGGAGGCCTGTGCCGGCTGCCGGTGGTCTCTACGGGCCTCTCGGGGGTCTGTACAGGCCTGTCGGGGGCCTGTGCCAGCTGCTGCTGGTCTGTACGGGTCTCTCGGGGGCCTGTGCCGGCTGTCGGGGGCCTGTGCCGGCTGCCGGTGGTCTGTACGGGCCTCTCGGGGGGCCTGTGCCGGCTGCTGGGGGCCTGTGCCGGCTGCCGGTGGTCTGTACGGGCCTCTCGGGGGCCTGTGCCGGCTGTCGGTGGTATGTGCCGGCTGCCGGGGACCTGTGCCGGCTGCCGGTGGTCTGTACGGGTCTCTCGAGGGCCTGTGCCAGCTGTTGGTGGTCTGTGCCGGCTGCCGATGGTCTGTGCGGGCCTGCCGGGGGTCTTATGTGTGTGCAAGCATCGTCCGATGGGACTACAAGTCCCATCGAGCGATGCCTGCTACAATGACAGTGATTGACACATTAGCCAATGATGGGACAGTAGTAGTCCCATCATCTGGCTAATGTGTTGAATGAAAAAAAAAAAAAACATACTACATATATACTACATTCATACAACATACATACTACATACATACTTCATATATACTACATTCATACAACATACATATATACTACATACTACATACATGCTACATATATACTACATTCATACAACATATATACATACTGCATACATGCTACACATATACTACATTTATACAACACTAGATTATGGCCCGATGCTATCGCATCGGGAGGATGCGATAGCATCACACCTCTTGCCATGTTAACCCTCAACACACACTCCTCAACACACACTCCTCTCACCATCTCCACTCACTCTTTCACTCCACATACGACCCCTTCTCTCACTCCGTCTCTCATACTCACGCTGTCATCGCCGCTGCTCCACGATCCCCGACATCTTCTTCCGCCGGCGCCATCCTGGATCCAGACGTTGTCCTCGCCGGCGACATGTTCTTGCGGCGACGCCATCTTGACTATCGCGGAATTTCGCCGATCCAAAATGGCGTCGCCGCAAGAACATGTCGCCGGCGTGGACGACATCGGGATCCAAAATGGCGTCGGCGTAATCTTGCGAGATTTCGCCGACGCCATCTTTTTGGATCCCGAGTCGTCCACGCCAGCAACATGTTCTTGCGGCGACGCCATCTTGAATCTCGCGGGATTTCACGAAATCCAAGATGGCGTCGCCGCAAGAACATGTCGGCGGCCTGGAGAACGTCTGGATCCAGGATCGCGGTGGCGGAGGAAGATGTCGGGGCAGCGACGATGACGGTGTGAGTATGAGAAACGGAGTGAGAGAAAGGAACGTATGTGGAGTGAAAGAGTGAGTGGACGTGAGTGGAGGTGAAAGGTGAGAGGAGTGTGTGTTGAGGCGGTGTGGTGTGTTGAGGGTTAACATGTGCGTGTGTGTGGTGACGTCACCGGTTACAACTGGACGGAAGTTGTTACAACCGGAAGCTGCTTAGGGCATTTATTATAGATTAAGGCCCGATGCTATCGCATCGGGAGGATAGTGACACACCTCTTGCCATGTGAACCCTCAACACACACTCCTCCTGAACACACCACACCGCCTCAACACATACTCCTCTCACCTTTCACCATCTCCACTCACGTCCACTCACTCTTTCACTCCACATACGACCCTTTCTCTCACTCCGTCTCTCATACTCACACCGTCATCATCGCTGCTCCACGTTCCCTGACATCTTCTTCCACCGGCGCCATCCTTGATCCCGACGTTGTCCACGCCGGCGACATGTTCTTGCGGCCACGCCATCTTGAGTATTCTCAAATCCTGCGAGTGGACATTAGTGGAGATAGTGAAAGGTGAGAGGAGTGTGTGTTGAGGAGTGGTGTGTTGAGGGTTAACATGGCAAGAGGTGTGCTGTGACGTCACCAGTTACAACTGGACGGAAGTTGTTACAACCTGGAAGCTGCTTAGCGCATTTATTATAGTAGATTAAGGCCCGATGCTATCGCATCGGGAGGATAGTGACACATCTCTTGCCATGTGAACCCTCAACACACACTCCTCCTGAACACACCACACCGCCTCAACACACACTCCTCTCACCTTTCACCATCTCCACTCACTCTTTCACTCCACATACGACCCTTTCTCTCACTCCGTCTCTCATACTCACACCATCATCATCGCTGCTCCACGATCCCCGACATCTTCTTCCACCGGCGCCATCCTAAATCCCGACGTTGTCCACGCCGGCGACATGTTCTTGCGGCCACGCCATCTTGAGTATTCTAAAATCCTGCGACTGGACGTTAGTGGAGATAGTGAAAGGTGACAGGAGTGTGTGTTGAGGAGGAGTGGTGTGTTGAGGGTTAACATGGCAAGAGGTGTGCTGTGACATCACCAGTTACAACTGGACGGAAGTTGTTACAACCCGGAAGCTGCTTAGCGCATTTATTATAGTAGATAGATGTATCACACCTATGTTTTTATGTGGATAAGATATTTACATAGTGAGCCTCAAGAAGGACAGTATTACTGATGTATGTAAAGTGCTATTGAAATAATAGTACTCTATTAATAAATAAAAAATTAATTATTATTACCTAAGTTATGTAGGTATGTGTTAGCTATGTAGTTGAAATCTACGTATGTTTGCCTAAATTTTTTTTGTTTTTGCCTTTTTTTTTTTAATCTATATATACCTATACCTATGTATATTTTTATGGATTTAAATATGTCTAAGACATATATGTGAAAGAGATAATTAGTGTAAGATATATCTATCTGCTTAAAATATTTATATATATAACATATATCAAGCTATGTATAGAAGTCTTAGAAGTCTATTATCTATATCTATTTAGAATGTAACTATTATTTATATATCTATATATCTATCAATTCCAGGACCAACTTAAATAGTTTAAAGTAAGACATTTTTGTAAACGACATTTCTAGTGAAGATTTTTGGGCTATTAGGTAGCAATTGTCCTTGAAGTGGTGTATCCACCACTTTGACCCTAACGTTGCTGCGTTGCTTTACTCGGGAGAATGCAACATACAATTGTCCATGGGCAAATACAGGTTCGGGCAAAAAAATTCCAACTCGATTGAGGGTCTGTCCTTGGGATTTGTTAATGGTCATAGCAAAAGCAGGTTTTAGAGGAAACTGTCGACGTTTTAATTTAAAAGGTAACCCAGTTTCTGAAGGACACAAATCGATGCGTGGAATAAACACTATGTCTCCTTCAGCTGAGCCAGTAATCACTTTAGCCTGTATGATGTTGCGGAGTAAGGCAATGACAATGAGGCGAGTGCCATTGCAGAGACCTTTCTTGGTGTTTAGGTTTCTTAATAGCATCACAATGGTGCCAATTTTAAGTTTTAAGAGATGTGATGGCATTCCTGATGGTGTCAGAGAGTTTAAAAATTCAACTGGGTAGTTTTCACATTCCTCTGCCTCATCAGCATCGACAGAATCATCACTTGTATATACAGTATAATCACCACTAATGCGATCCATTACTTTACAGTTCAGAAAATCTACGTCATCATTTTTCGGACATAGTATAGCATGTGATGCAGCAGTGTCGAGGCTTTGTTGGTCATTAACATCAATGCAAATATGGTCTCCAAAGATCTCGGTTACTATAGAGCCAGTGCAAAGCATGTCTGGAGGAATTTCAATGACATCCTCTCCAAGGTTATGTTCATTAGACAGCTCACCATTTCCAAGCAACCAAGTGCTGTATTCAGGATCAGTGGAGCGCATGTTGTTAATTAGCGGTAGTCTGGTAAAATGTTGCCAATGTTCTGAATATTTAATGCAGGAATCTACAATGTCTATTCTTGTTCCATGAGCGATGACGGGAAGACATTGTCTGAAGTCTCCTCCAAGAACAATAACTTTACCTCCAAATGGTGTTTTATTTTTTTCAGCAACATTTGTTGTCATGATGTCACGTAGAAGTCTATCTATCACATTCAATGCATGTTTTTGGACCATAGTGCACTCATCAATAATAAAAAGTTTTGTACTCTGTAAATGTTTTCCTGCATTTGTATCGTTTTTAATCCTGGAAACAGATGTTTCGTTGATCGGAATAGGTATGCCATATAGAGAGTGGATTGTTCGGCCTCCTTGTATCAAGTTAGATGCTATTCCTGTAGTTGCTGCAGGTGACACAATTTCTCCTTGTCCTCTTAAATGATGTGTAAGTAGATGGTATAGGTAGGTCTTTCCACTGCCACCAGGTCCATCGAGAAAAAAGCACTTTGGTATTAAACTGCTATTTTGTAAAGCTTCAGTAATGACATCATAGGCAAAAAGTTGCTCCTGATTAAGAGTTTCTTTCATCTCTGCAGCTTTTTTTAACTCATAATCCTTATCATATTGTTTAAGGAGTTGTTTAATATTTTTTGCTGGGCGTGGTACATTATAATCAGCAAAAGTTTTTCCATGGACTATGAGGACATCTTGGACATCTTTCATAGCATATCCTTCACAATCGATACACTCTTCAGTGTTGCTGTGGTATGTATGACAATAGTCTTGTAAAAAATGGTCCTTAAATTCATTCCACAATTCAAGTGGATTACTGGGGGGGCCAAAAATACAGATATAAGCAAACATGTCTCTAAGTTGGGAAGGCATGTTAAGAATGCAAGCATCTGTTAAAGTATGTCTCCAGATGCTATCATCGAATAATAATCCAAGTGCTAACGCAGCATCCTTAAAGGTTTCATGCATAACTCCATTGACGGTTTTAATGCTGTCAAAACTGGTAGCAGCTTTTACATGCAGTAACAACAAACGTAAATAATAGCGTTCTTGGTCTTTCACACTAACAGTATACATTCTTCCAATAACTGTGAGACCCCCTCGTTTTCTTTGTTCCCATGTGCCTTGTTTCCAAACGTAGTGTTCTGGAATTTCGCGGTAGAAATAGTTATGTGCATTGTGGTCGATCTTATTAAGGTTGAAATACGCCATAAGTGTAGAATTGGAATTGAGCTTTTGATGGATGTTGTCTGCAGAGTCATTCTCATGAAAATAGAGTGGTTGAGAATTAGGCAGATGTACGGCTAGGCGAATGATGGCATGAGATTGTTTATGCATAGGAAAAGCAAATATCCGCCATGCAGCCTCAGGTGCACTAACATATCTGGTATCCGTAAATTGGTGTGTTTCATCATGTTGGATGTTATTTTGGGAAATTTCAAGGTTGGCTTTGTCATGTCCTTTGTAAACGTATTTAAATAAATATTTTACACTTTGAATGGACATTAATATGGCATTTGTATTTGGTGAGTAAAAATGGGTTATATGGAACTACCCATGAATTGTCAATCGTCTTAGAATGGTGTTCATATGTTTTGCCAATGGGTCTGCGGTAAGTGGGATAGCCATCCTTTTCTTTGATGGTATATGGTTGGTTTTGTTTTGGGAAACCTTTGCTACACTTTCCAAGATCCATACAGGGAGAATTAGGATTGTGTTCTCCACAGGGACCATGAATCATGTGTTGAAGAACAATGTTATGGAGCTGAGGGTAGATTGTTTCATCAGGTATTTCAGCCCAGACTATATTGTCTATGTCCGCCTCAGTCCGTAATTTAGACAGGCTGTCAAGAATAATTAAAATATGAGCGTGTGGGAGACCACGCTTCTGAAATTCAATGACATGGACCATTGCAGTGACGTTTCCACGGTTCTAAATGTGTAGTAATCTCATTCCACTTAGGATTACATGTCATGGTGATAAATAGATCTGGTCGACCATACTTTGTAACAATAGCCATAGCATCCTGGTAGCGCTGCTGCATGTTTCTTGGACTGCCTTCAAAAGAAGATGGTAAAATGACAGTTTTCCCAATAGGGATGCCCTTTTGAGCCGATTTTTTGAGTAGATGTTCTTGAAGGAGGCAGTAATCCTCCACTTTTAAACCTTTTTGGTGTTTGCGGATGTAATGTAGGCGATTAGCTTCGATTTTGACATAAGCATCTACTAAATATTGCTGTGTTAGCTTACCACCATTGAGGAGTGGATTAAAGTAATTTCTGACAGATAACATATAGCAATAGTATTGGAGTTGAGTGATCCTCCTCGAACTTTTGCCTTGTTGTTTGAGTGCATCATGCCATCCTTGGTCTCCATAAGGGAAAAATATTGGATAGAGGAGGGCATCCAAATTGCTATGGAGAATACTAATTTGTTGTGTTTTTGGAGCTAAAGGGTTATGGAGATCAGGTTTTAAATGAATTAATATGTCTCTATTGAAAGGTGGCTCACCATTGTCATTTTGAAACACGACTGCTACTTCACTGACAGTGGGATTATTGTAGCGTTGAGGGTCTTGAGTACGATCTTGTTTAATAGCCATAGTGATGTTTGGCATGACAGTTCCGTTTTGTAGAGATTTAATTTTTTCTTGTTCTTCCACATCATGTAACATTTGATAAGCTTCCACAAAAGGATTAATAGTTTGGATTTGAAGGGCAATAATGTTCATCAATGTAGGATGACATTTTTGATTTTCTTTACATCGTAAGCGTTGTTCGTTTGCAGTAGTGGTATCGAGAATGTAAAGTTGGGCAAATGCGCGTTGCTGTTCATCTGAGGGATGTAGTGTTCCAGTTCTATGATAGATCTGGCCATGTATGCGGAAACAGTATGGGCCATATCCAGGAGGTGGTGAAATATTTGCACCCATGGAGGCAAAAGCAAAGGAACTGTTAATACTTCGAATATTATCCATGAAATTTTTGCTAAATTCACTTTGCCCTTTCAGCAAACGTGTAAAGACATCAGGATATTGTAGTATGGGTACATGGACTTTACCCTTCTGACAGCAGAGCATAAAGTTGTTATCAGAAGGTATCTCTGCTACAAAATGCAAAGCTTCGCAATGCTCACATACATGGGTCATGTCACCACAGCTGTGTTCGGTAATACTATTTTCATCATTAGTGAAAATGTGAGGTTGTAGTAGAAGTGCATGTCCAACCGATGGGGTGCGCCTAGTTTTGAGACCAACGTATATTTGTCTTGGTTGCACTTTCTGCGGGCTAACTGCAGCTTGTATGTGAAGAAACTGTGCGTTGGTATTGAATGGTGGTATTGATAGGGCAGAAACAGATTGCTGATTAGTTATGTCAGTGAACGGCATATAGGATGAAGTGTGGTAGTAACTTGTTCCACATGCTGATGTGGAAGCATCCTGTTGTGAGTCTACTAATAATGATGAGGAAGAAGCCGTCTGTTGTTGGCGGTGATGGCGTGTAGAGGCTTCTTCAGCCAATGTAATAGATTTAGAGTTAGGGGATTCGTGTGTGAGACGACGGCGTTTATAAGCCTTAATCTTGTCAAGTCGATGCTGTTTTTCCTCAGGAGTCTCATTAGCACGGCGTTGTTTTTGTCGTAGTGCTAAAGCTGCTTTCCTTTCACTGGCATTGGCATACTGTGCATCGGTATTGAATGGTGGTATTGATAGGGCAAAAACAGATTGCTGATTAGTTATGTCAGTGAATGGCATATGGGATGAAGTGTAGCAGTAAATTGTTCCACATGCTGATGTGGAAGCATCCTGTTGTGAGTCTAATAATAATGATGAGGAAGAGGCCGTCTGTTGTCGGCGGTGACGGCGTGCAGAGGCTTCTTCAGCCAATCTTATGGATTTAGAGTTAGGGGATTCGTGTGTGAGGCGACGGCGTTTATAAGCCTTAATCTTCTCAAGGCGATGGTGTTTTTCCTCAGGAGTCTCATTAGCACGGCGTTGTTTTTGTCGTAGTGCTAAAGCTGCTTTCCTTGCATTGGCATACTTTTTGTTATGACTCATGTTGGCACAGGTAAAGGAGTCTATTTGGCAGTTATCTGGCAGTGAAGAAGGCGTCCTGGAGTATTGTAGAGTAAACAGATACTAATTGACCCTGTAATTGCCCAGCAGTAGTTATGAAGTGGTAGTGGCAAATTGGCCCTGTAGTTAGACACCGGCAGAGGAGCAAGGCAGCAGTAGTTATGGCGGTAGAGGCAAATTGGCCCTGTAATTAGACACCGGCAGAGGAGCAAGGCAGCAGTAGTTATGGCGGTAGAGGCAAATTGGCCCTGTAATTAGACACCGGCAGAGGAGCAAGGCAGCAGTAGTTATGGCGGTAGAGGCAAATTGGCCCTGTAATTAGACACCGGCAGAGGAGCAAGGCAGCAGTAGTTATGGCGGTAGAGGCAAATTGGCCCTGTAATTAGACACAGGCAGTGAACAGTCAGAGGAGCAAGGCAGCAGTACTTATGGCGGTAGAGGCAAATTGGCCCTGTAATTAGACACCGGCAGAGGAGCAAGGCAGCAGTAGTTATGGTGGTATTGGCAAATTGGCCCTGTAATTAGACACCAGAAGAGGAGCAATGCAGCAGTAGTTATGGCGGTAGAGGCAAATTGGCCCTGTAATTAGACACCGGCAGAGGAGCAAGGCAGCAGTAGTTATGGCGGTAGAGGCAAATTGGCCCTGTAATTAGACACCGGCAGAGGAGCAAGGCAGCAGTAGTTATGGCGGTAGAGGCAAATTGGCCTTGTAATTAGACACCGGCAGTAAACAGGCAGATGACCAAAGCAGCAGTAGTTATGGCGATAGAGGCAAATTGGCCCTGTAATTAGACACTGGCAGAGGACAAAGGCAGCAGTAGTTATGGCAGTATAGGCAAATTGGCCCTGTAATTAGACACCGGCAGAGGACAAAGGCAGTAGTTATGGCGGTATAGGCAAATTGGTCCTGTAATTAGACACCGGCAGAGGAGCAAGGCAGCAGTAGTTATGGCGGTACAGGCAAATTGGTCCAGTAATTAGACACCGGCAGTAAACAGGCATAGGACCAAGGCAGCAGTAGTTATGGTGGTACAGGCAATGCCAAGCGTCCGCACAGCAAGTCGGCGTGAGGTAAATGACGCAATTTCACGAATGCAAGATGGCGTCGGCGAAATCTCGCGAGATTTCGCCGACGTCGTTAACACCTCTTGCCATGTTAACCCTCAACACACCACACCCCCTCAACACACACTCCTCTCACCTTTCACCTCCACTCATGTCCACTCACTCTTTCACTCCACATACGTTCCTTTCTCTCACTCCGTTTCTCATACTCACACCGTCATCGTCGCTGCCCCGACATCTTCCTCCGCCGCCGCGATCCAGGATCCAGACGTTCTCCAGGCCGCCGACATGTTCTTGCGGGACGCCATCTTGGATTTCGTGAAATCCCGCGATATTCAAGATAGCGTCGCCGCAACAACATGTCGCTGGCGTGGACGACATCGGGATCCAAAAAGATGGCGTCGGCGAAATCTCGCGAGATTATGCCGACGCCATTTTGGATCCCGATGTCGCCCACGCCAGCGACATATTCTTGCGGGATGCCATCTTGGATGTCGTGAAGTCCCGCGATATTCAAGATGGCGTCGCCGCAACAACATGTCGCTGGCATGGGCGACATCGGGATCCAAAATGGCGTCGGCGTAATCTCGCGAGATTTCGCCGACGCCATCTTTTTGGATCCCGATGTCGTCCACGCCAGCGACATATTGTTGCGGCGACGCCATCTTGAATCTCGCGGGACTTCACGACATCCAAGATGGCGTCCCGCAAGAACATGTCGGCGGCCTGGAGAACGTCTGGATCCTGGATCGCGGCGGCGGAGGAAGATGTCGGGGCAGCGACGATGACGGTGTGAGTATGAGAAACGGAGTGAGAGAAAGGAACGTATGTGGAGTGAAAGAGTGAGTGGACATGAGTGGAGGTGAAAGGTGAGAGGAGTGTGTGTTGAGGCGGTGTGGTGTGTTGAGGGTTAACATGTGCGTGTGTGTGGTGACGTCACCGGTTACAACTGGACGGAAGTTGTTACAACCGGAAGCTGGTTAGGGCATTTATTATTATAGATACATATATACTACATACTACATACATGCTACATATATACTACATTCATACAACATACATACATACTAACTACATGCTACATATACAGTATACTACATTCATACAACATACATACTGTACATACTACATACATACTACATATATACTACATTCATACAACATACATACTACATATATACTACATTCATACAACATACATACATACTACATACATACTACATGTATACTACATTCATACAACATACATACATACTACATACATGCTACATATATACCACATTCATACAACATACATACATACTACATTCATACAACATACATACATACTACATACATGCTACATACATGCTACATTCATACAACGTACATACATACTACATAATACATACATACTACATATATACTAAATTCATACAACATACATACATACTACATATATACTACATTCATGCAACATACATACATGCTACATACAGTATATACTACATTCATACAGCATACATACATACTACATACATGCTACATACATACAACATGCTACAGACATATAACATACATACATACATACTACATACATACTGCATGCATACTGCATACAATACATTCATACATAGACATACAGTACATATAACATAGAGTACATACTCACCATCACTTGTCACTTTGATCCCCGAATCCAGTGTCATCTATGAAAAAATATGAAAATAACAAACAAGCCATATACTCCCTGATCCACAGAAATCCACGAGGGTCCCACGCAAATTTCCCGTGGAGAACAGCAGCATCAGCTGATGTGACCGCTCTCTGGGGGCTTCAGTAATCCATTGACGGGAGGTAGGTATCCTTCCGCACTGTATTCCTCAGCCACTGTAAAAAAATAGTCCCTAGTATCACTTTTGGCATTGCTGTGTGAGAAAGTTCCCACGTAGCTTTTGCCATAAAGTGAGACCAGGGACTATTTTTTTACAGTGGCGGAGGAAAACAGTGCGGAAGGATACCTACCTCCCGTCCTTGGATTCCTGGTGCCCTGTAGACAGTGGTCGCATCAGCTGATGCTGCTGTTCTCCACGGGAGATCGGCGTGGGACATGCGTGGATTTCTGCGGATCAGGGAGTATATTGTTTGTTTGTTATTTTCATATTTTTCCACAGATGACACTGGCTTCGGGGATCAAAGTGACAAGTGACAGTGAGTATGTACTCTATGTTATATGTACTGTATGTCTATGTATGTATTGTATGAATGTATGAATGTATTGTATGCAGTATGTATGTAGTATGTATGTAGTATGTATGTATGTTGTATGTCTGTAGCATGTTGTATGTATGTATGTAGCATGTATGTACTATGTATGTATGTTGTATGAATATAGTATACATGTAGTATGTATGTAGTATATATGTAAGTTGTATGAATGTAGTATGTATGTAGCATGTATGTAGTATGTATGTATGTTGTATGAATGTAGTATATATGTAGTATGTATGTATGCTGTATGAATGTAGTATATACTGTATGTAGTATGTTTTTTTTTTTTTTTTTACATTCAACACATTAGCTAGCCGGATGATAGGACTCCTACTGTCCCATCATTGGCTAATGTGTCAATCACTGTCATTGCAGCAGGCATCGCCCGTTGGGACTTGTAGTCCCATCGGTCGATGCCTGCACACACACAAGACCCCCGGCAGGCCCGGAAGCCGGCACAGACCACCAACAGCCAGCACAGACCCTCGAGAGGCTCGCACAGACCACCGGCAGCCGGCACAGGCCCCCGGCAGCTGGCACAGGCCCCCGAGAGGCCCATACAGACCACCGACAGCCGGCACAGGCCCCCGAGAGGCCCGTACAGACCACCGGCAGCCGGCACAGGCCCGCAACAGGCCTGTACAGACCCCCGAGAGGCCCGTACAGACCACCGGCAGCCGGCGCAGACCACCGACAGCCGGCACAGACCCCCGAGAGGCCCGTACAGGCCCCCGCAGCCGGCACAGGCCCCCGAGTTGTTACGGCGGCGGAACACGCTTAAAAATATATAAATAAACGTGTTCACCGCCCGGGGTCCACCGTGCGGCAGATGGAAAAACTGCAGCTAGAAGACAAAGAGCACTGTGGCGGTAATGTGCACGGGGTTCTATATCACCCAGGTGCAATCAAGCAGTCTCTGTTAAGTGCACAGAGCTGCTACAGGAAAAATAGAAAAGTAACGCTGAGCCTGTTAGTAACACAGGGACTCAGCGACACACATGCGGTAAGCAAAAACCGGAGTAGTTAAAACGTCACTACGTCTGACACCTACCGTAGTAACAAGTGTGCTGGTGTCGCTACCGCGGACGCAGAAATAAGCTGCAACTGCAGCGCGGTGTGAACAGAGCCGCAAGCAAGGCGCTGCAAGGACGCTTGCGCAATGCAGGACGCTTAGCTGCTGCACAAGGTATGGCTGGAGCGCGCTGGCGCTAGCGCTGCTACTGGCGGCTGCCCAATCACTCACACAAATGTAATATCAGAGGGAAGGGGTTTCATAATAAGTCATCCACCAGTCCAAGCATACAATACCATACACACAGCAGCAGAATGAAAATACTAGCGCATGGCGGAACAGCCATGCGCACTTTTTATAGTGCACGGGGCCTTCCGGAAGTTTCCATAACCCTGAGCTTGACCAATGGAATCAGGAGCAGGACCTGAGCACCTGACTCCTGAGCTCCAATGGGTGGTTGTCCCAGGAGCATGCTCAGAGTATGGGGTGAAGGACTTAGCCTCCGGAGAGAGTTGCTGAAAAGCAAACTTTTCTGCAATCTCTCCTGCAGTGGACGGATAGCAGGAGACTGCAGGATGTACAGTGGGGCAAAAAAGTATTTAGTCAGTCAGCAATAGTGCAAGTTCCACCACATAAAAAGATGAGAGGCGTCTGTAATTTACATCATAGGTAGACCTCAACTATGGGAGACAAACTGAGAAAAAAAAATCCAGAAAATCACATTGTCTGTTTTTTTTTCATTTTATTTGCATATTATGGTGGAAAATAAGTATTTGGTCAGAAACAAGCAATCAAGATTTCTGGCTCTCACAGACCTGTAACTTCTTCTTTAAGAGTCTCCTCTTTCCTCCACTCATTACCTGTAGTAATGGCACCTGTTTAAACTTGTTATCAGTATAAAAAGACACCTGTGCACACCCTCAAACAGTCTGACTCCAAACTCCACTATGGTGAAGACCAAAGAGCTGTCAAAAGACACCAGAAACAAAATTGTAGCCCTGCACCAGGCTGGGAAAACTGAATCTGCAATAGCCAACCAGCTTGGAGTGAAGAAATCAACTGTGGGAGCAATAATTAGAAAATGGAAGACATACAAGACCACTGATAATCTCCCTCGATCTGGTGCTCCACGCAAAATCCCACCCCGTGGGGTCAGAATGATCACAAGAACGGTAAGCAAAAATCCCAGAACCACGCGGGGGGACCTAGTGAATGAACTGCAGAGAGCTGGGACCAATGTAACAAGGCCTACCATAAGTAACACACTATGCCACCATGGACTCAGATCCTGCAGTGCCAGACGTGTCCCACTGCTTAAGCCCGTACATGTCCGGGCCCGTCTGAAGTTTGCTATAGAGCATTTGGATGATCCAGAGGAGTTTTGGGAGAATGTCCTATGGTCTGATGAAGCCAAACTGGAACTGTTTGGTAGAAACACAACTTGTCGTGTTTGGAGGAAAAAGAATACTGAGTTGCATCCATCAAACACCATACCTACTGTAAAGCATGGTGGTGGAAACATCATGCTTTGGGGCTGTTTCTCTGCAAAGGGGCCAGGACGACTGATCCGGGTACATGAAAGAATGAATGGGGCCATGTATCGTGAGATTTTGAATGCAAACCTCCTTCCATCAGCAAGGGCATTGAAGATGAAACGTGGCTGGGTCTTTCAACATGACAATGATCCAAAGCACACCGCCAGGGCAACGAAGGAGTGGCTTCGTAAGAAGCATTTCAAGGTCCTGGAGTGGCCTAGCCAGTCTCCAGATCTCAACCCTATAGAAAACCTTTGGAGGGAGTTGAAAGTCTGTGTTGCCAAGCGAAAAGCCAAAAACATCACTGCTCTAGAGGAGATCTGCATGGAGGAATGGGCCAACATACCAACAACAGTGTGTGGCAACCTTGTGAAGACTTACAGAAAACGTTTGACCTCTGTCATTGCCAACAAAGGATATATCACAAAGTATTGAGATGAAATTTTGTTTCTGACCAAATACTTATTTTCCACCATAATATGCAAATAAAATGAAAAAAAAAACAGACAATGTGATTTTCTGGATTTTTTTTTCTCAGTTTGTCTCCCATAGTTGAGGTCTACCTATGATGTAAATTACAGACGCCTCTCATCTTTTTAAGTGGTGGAACTTGCACTATTGCTGACTGACTAAATACTTTTTTGCCCCACTGTAAGGGTCTAGATCTCTGCATAGCCAGGGCAGAAATCTGACTCCTAACACGAGTGGCCCGTACAGACCACAGGCAGCCGGCACAGGCCCCCGACAGGCCTGTACAGACCCCTGAGAGGCCCGTACAGACCACCGGCAGCCGGCACAGGCCCCCGGCAGCCGGCGCAGACCACCGACAGCTGGCACAGACCCCTGAGAGGCCCGTACAGACCACCGGCAGCCGGCACAGGCCCCCGACAGTCGGCACAGACCCCCGAGAGGCCCGTACAGACCACCGGCAGCCGGCACAGGCCCCCGACAGTCGGCACAGACGCCCGAGAGGCCCGTTCAGACCACCGGCAGCCAGCACAGGCCCCCGACAGTCGGCACAGACCCCCGAGAGGCCCGCATAGAGCCCGCACACACAGACACGCACAGTGTCCACCCATGCACCGCCCACACTCTTCCCCCCTCCCGAACAGGATGTACAAGGCAAGAAAGGTTTTTTTTAATTCCGATATTTCTGTCTCATTGACTTGAATGGGACTTCTGGTATCGGAATCAGCGATACCGACACTTTTTGGGGTATCGGGCCAATCCAATCCGATCCGATATTTCTGAATATCGGATGGTATCGCTCAACACTACTGGTGATCACTTGAGTCAAAAGAAAACTTATCCTGATGCCACAGATAAATAGAGACCTTGCCTTATTGCTCATGTAAATACATTAAGCAGGTCATATGTTATTGCTTTTACTCAACTTGGTGAAAAATGCAATTTTTTTGTGTGTTTGTTAAATAGTCGCCATTATAGTCATGTGTCAAATTTCCCTTCTTTTTTGTCATATTTGACAACAGATTTTTTTATGCAATCTGCAAATACTGGCAGCAAGCCACAGGGCCAATGTGAATAGCAGTAAACAAAATAACTGTCATAAGAAGCAATCTGATATAAAACTCACTGGTGGCTGCTAAGCAGCTAGCACCTGGGCTGGGACCCAAATGGGTGATCAGCCCACGATTGCAGGTCTGGAGTCATGCATTTTGCACAATTTCCCATCCGATTTTTTTTTCTTGAAAAGACCCAAAGAGGTGTTAGGCTTGTGCCACCTGCCCGTCATTCTAGGCTGTGTGTGACTGTATTTGTCAGGTGGTGGCCGCTAAGCAGCTTGAGCCTGGGCTGGCACCCCAATGTGAGACCAGCCCATGCTCGCAGGTCTGGGGTCTTTCATTTTGCCCAATTTCCCTTCCGATCTTTTTTTCTCGAAAAGACCCAAAGAGGTGCTTGGCTTGTGCCACTGGCCATTCTAGGCTGAGCGTGACTGCATTCCTCAGGTGGTGGCAGCTAAGCAGCTTGAGCCTGAGCTGAATGGGAGACCAGCCTGCATTGGCAGGTCTGGGTTCATGCATATTTTTTTTTCTTGAAAAGACCCAAGGAGGTGCTGGGCTTGTGCCACCAGCCATTCTAGGCTGAGCATGACTGCATTCATCAGGTGGTGGCCGCTAAGCAGCTTGAGCCCTGAATGAGACATTATCCAATGCTTGCAGGTCCAGGGTTGTTAATTTTGCCCAATTTCTCTTCTGTTTTTTTTTTTTTCCTTGAAAAGACCCAAGAAGAACAGGGGTTGTGCCACTGGCCATTCTTGGCTGAGCATTACTATATTTGTCAGGTGTCAGCAACTGGTACCTGAATGGGAGACCAGCCTGCACTTGCAGGTCTGTGGTCTTCCAATTTCACTTCTGATCATTTTTTTTTTTTTCTTGAAAAGTCCCAAAGAGGTGCTGGGCTTGTGCCACTGGCTACTCAAGGCTGAGCATGACTGCATTCATCAGGGAGTGGCCACTAAGCAGCGTGAGCCTTGGCTGGGAAACCATGTCACAGATCCAGACCTGTCAATTTGCCTGCTGTTCTCCCATTCTGGTCCCAGCCCAGCTCCAACCTGCTTAGCAAATGACACCTGACAGGAGCACTCACACATCGTAGAAGGGACGCTGGCACAAGCTTTGCACCTCTCTGGGTCTTTTCAAGCAGAAAAAAACTCAGAAGGGAAAGGTGGGAAAATTGTGTGACGCCGGACTTGTCAATTTGCTCGCTGGTCTCCCACTCTGGTCACAGCCCAGCTGCAACCTGCTTAGCAAATGACACCTGGCAGGAGGACACACACAGCCTAGAAGGGCCGCTGGCACAAGCTCAGCACTAGAGATGAGCGACTTTGCCTTTTTTAGGGTCGAGTCGGGTTTCATGAAAAGTTGGGTCAAACGAAATCAGCCGACTATAGGGAAAAGTCGGGGTCGTCCCGAAACACGAAACCCAATGTAAGTCAATGGGGAATAAAAGTCGGCAGTGAGAGGAGGACAGGAAACACACCTACAGTGCCCATTTGAATGCCAAAAGCATCAATTCTTCTTACTTAAGCTTGTCAACCTTAATTAACTTCATAATACAAGTTACGCACTGAAAAATGGGGGTTATTGGCTAAAGTTGTGGGGGGAGGGCTGGCTCCAGGTTTTCATGTGCCCTGGGCGAAAGAGCGCCCCTTTAACACATACCACAACTCATCATGCTCCGATACGGCAGAGAAATAGCGGTATAGTACAATGAAAAATACTTCACTTTTTACATCTCATGACAAGGCCCATCTATTTCTCCATACAGAATGATTGGTCCCATATAATGTTTGAAACAGTATATGATGAGCTCCACATAATGCTACAGTATATGTTGGTCCCCATCGATGAAGCTCCACTGTCTTATGGGCCCAAATAATGCTCCAAACATAATGGGCCCCATTTCTAATGCTCTAGTGTATAATGGGCCCTGTAAATGCTGCTCCAGTGTCTGATGTCCACCTTTGGAATGTTCCAGTGTTTGGTGGGCCCCATCTATCATTCTCCAGAGTATAGTGCTCCCCAAAAATTGCTGTCCCAACATTGAAAACAATCAAATAAGTCTCCTCGCTAGGGAATCCCTGTACTAGTCTGGACTCCTCGTCGTTCCCACCTTCCATCTCACTGTACAGTATTTCAACCTTGCAAGTGCTGTGATCCTGAGCAAGCAGGGGGGGCCCACTCATTGGCGACGGCACTGGCACAGGGCCCCTGATAGTACAGTGGTGTGTCTGATGGCGGGTGGGCCGAACCTGCACTTTCATCTGCAGCTTCCTCTTTGTCACCGTGTAAGATGGAACTGTATATGGGAAGGGTAACCTGAGTTTCATCAGGGTCAGATTCAGGCCGTGTAGCGTGCGAGGGGAATGAGTGGTCTGGGTCAATGTACCAGCAGATTCATCGAGCAGTGGCTGGGCATCAATGCACTTGTGTCGCCCCCAGGAGTACGGTCGCCAAAGTGGCATTACCTTCCTCCTAGGGAGTGTGATGTCATGCTTGGGAGCAACGAAGGATCCCTCTAGCAGGTTAACTGATTGGGCGGCGTTATTCCCACGAGTCATGACCCTCCAAACAGCATTCATGAAGGCAAAGTGTTTGTTTTACGTGGGCAGTATGGTTGCAAAGCTGAACCTTAAAGGAATGTCCAGAAGGGCACCACCAGGAGTGGAGCCTACGGTTTAATTCGACTCCACCTGGGAAACCTCAGCCATGCCAGCTACAGAAAAGATGCACACATTGCAAGCTTAATTCCGTTAACGAACGAGACTCCGTCATGCCCCGCGGTCCGAGTCCGGCTTACTAGAGGGACACGTGAGGCTCTGGCACATGAGATTGGCCAATAACTGGTGTGTCATGCCCTTACATGTCCGTGGCTGCATGTGCGCTACACTGAAAAGGCCAGCGTTTGTCGCTTACAGGTGCAGATAACCCCCTGAACAACGTTAGTGATGGGGATCTGTGATTACAATTATTACCCGCGAACGATGATTTCCCAGTAAGTGCAGGTCAACCGCAGTTCCAGAATTAGGCCTAACCGTCATTCCTGAAAAAATGAAAAACTTACGTGTGCAAACCACAGGTGCTGTAGCTTGCTTAACAGCTCGCCAGCCGTTCTCATGCCCATTATGGATTACACGTGATTGCACAAAGGTGAGAGAGGGTACCGTATCCCCGGATAACATGTATGGATAGCATAGTGTACACATTCAAAATATATGTCTATACATCAGGAGGCAGGCTCAGTCGGTGTTAGGCCCAGTATGGATTGCACGTGATTGCACAAAGGTGAGAAAGGGTACCGTATCTCCGGATAACATGTATGGATAGCATAGTGTACACATTCAAAATATATGTCTATACATCAGGAGGCAGGCTCAGACGGTGTTAGGCCCAGTATGGATTACACGTGATTGCACAAAGGTGAGAAAGGGTACCGTATCCCCGGATAACATGTATGGATAGCATAGTGTACACATTCAAAAAATATGTCTATACATCAGGAGGCAGGCTCAGACGGTGTTAGGCCCAGTATGGATTGCACGTGATTGCACAAAGGTGAGAAAGGGTACCGTATCCCTGGATAACATGTATGGATAGCATAGTGTACACATTCAAAATATATGTCTATACATCAGGAGGCAGGCTCCGACGGTGTCAGGCACAGTATGGATTTGACGGCCGAGACTACACAGCGGAGGAGCAGGGAGAGGTAAAGATTGCAAATGCTGGGGCCCTGCCCAAGCAAGGGGGGCCCACTCGTGGGCATCGGTACTGGCACTGGGCCCCTCATAGTACGGCGGTGTGTCTGACGGCGGGTGTGCACCACCACCGTCAGAGACACTTAATTGCACTATGAGGGACCCTGTGCCAGTGCCCGCGCCCAAGAGTCGGCCTACCCACATGTCCAGGGCAACGGCACTCGCACGGTGTCGTGCGCTAGGTGGTGACCCCGGCCATGGGGGGGGGGAGGCAGCACAGTTAGGGAGTTTTAGAAAGTGGCATATGTTGATGTTGGACATTCAGCTGATACAAAAGGCGAAATAGGTCAAGTCCCAGGAAGAGGTGGACCAAAGAAAGCCATTTTTCTGTCACCCTATGTGTCATCAGGGGAAGGTGGGACAAAATCCTTGGAAACCCATGCATGGTTCATTTAAATGAAGGTTAGATCATCCACATTTTGGGTTGACAGACGGGTCCTTTTTTCTGTCAGGATTGATCCAGCTGCACTGAAGACTCTTTCCGATAGCACACTTGCAGCTGGGCAGGCGAGCTCCTGTAAGGCATATTGTGCCAATTCAGGCCAGGTGTCCAGTTTAGCGGCCCAATAGTCAAAGGGGAATGACCTGTGTGGGAGAACATCGATATGGGAGGAAAAGTAGTTTGTAACCATAGTTGACAACTGCTGTCTCCTGTCACTTTCCATCGATGCAGTATTACCAGTTGTGTGAGCGGTACTTGAAAAATCAGTCCACAACATTGTCATGAAACCCCTGTCTCCAACGCCACTTCTGCTGTGTGCACCACTAACACCTCTGCCAAGCTGCCCCCGGCCCGTACGGCTCGTGTGAGAACCATCACCGCTGCTGTGTGCTGAGAATGCCTCAAGCAACCGATTTACCAGAGTTGCTTGTTTATTAGCCAATATTAGGTCAAGGTTCTCCTGTGGCATGATGTTTTGTAATTTGCCTTTATAGCGTGGATCCAGGATGCTGGCCAACCAGTAGTCGTCATCGTTCATCATTTTGGCAATGCGGGGGTCCCTTTTTAGGATCTGCAAGGCATAATCTGACATGTGGGCCAATGTTCCCGGTGTCAATGATGCACTGCGAGTGCTGGTTGGAGGTGCACTTTCTGGCAAATCCACATCCCTCCAGTCACGCACAAACCCTGTACCAGACCTTGCCACGCCAACATTTTCACTTGCCCCACGAGATGCATCCTCCTCCCCTAAGTAATCATCCCCATCATCATCCTCCTCCTCCTCTTCTTCCTCCACCTTGTCCAGGAGAGGTCCCTGAGCAGACAATGGCTGAATGTCATCAAGGATTCCCTCCTCGTCAACATTGGCTGCAGACGCCTGCTCCTTAAGGTGCGTCAAAGTTTGCATGAGCAGACGCATAAGTGGGATGCTCATGCTTAGGATGGCGTCGTCTGCGCTTACCAGCTGTGTGCATTCCTCAAAACACTGAAGGACTTTACAGAGGTCTTTCAGCTTCGACCACTGCACACCTGTCAACTCCATGTCTGCTCTCAAAGTGCCTGGCCGTGTATCCTCCCACAAATGCATTATGGCCTGCCTCTGCTCGCACAGCCGCTCAACCATGTGCAGGGTGGAGTTCCACCTTGTTGCAATGTCGATAATGAGGTGGTGGTTGGGAAGGTGGCGCAATCGCTGCAGCTTCTGCATACGAATGGAGTGTACAGGCGACCGGCGGATGTGCGCGCACAGTCTTCGCACCTTCTGGAGCAGGGCTGTTAACTCCGGATAATTATTGAGGAAGCACTGCACCACCAGGTTCAAGGTGTGAGCCAAGCAAGGTATGTGGCTGAGTTTTGAAAGGGCTATGGCTGCCACAAAATTACGGCCGTTATCACTAACTACCTTGCCTGCCTCAAGATGTACACTGCCCAGCCATGACTCAGTTTGTCGCTTCAAGTACTCGGCCAGCACCTCGGCGGTGTGTCTGTCGCCCAAACACATCATCTGCAACACAGCCTGCTGACACTTTCCACTAGCTGCTCGATAGGGGGACACCTCGTGTGCAACAGTGGCAGCTGCAGATGGAGTGCTCGTACGACTGCGCTCTGTGGACGAGCTTTCGCTTCTGGAGGAGGAGGAGGAGGGTCGAACGCCTACAGCCAACTGTTTCCTATACCGTGGGCTAGGCAGCACTGTCCCACCACCGCTGTCCCCTGTGGACCCTGCATCCACCACATTAACCCAGTGCGCAGTGATGACACGTAACGGCCCTGGCCATGCCGACTGGACCATGCATCAGTTGTGAGGTGCACCTTTCCACTCACTGACTGCTTGAGTGCATGGACAATGCGGTCTTTCACATGATGGTGGAGGGCTGGGATGGCTTTGCGAGAGAAGAAGTGGCGACTGGGTAGGTCATAGCGTGGTACTGCATAGGCCATGAGTTCGCGGAAAGCTGCGCTTTCCACCAACCGATAGGGCATCATCTCAAACGAGATTAGTTTGGCAATGTGGGCGTTCAAACCCAGTGTACGCGGATGAGAGACTGAGTACTTTCTTGACCTACTCATAGTGGAGGGTGAGCTGGACTTGAGAGCTGCATATGGTGGAAGTAGCGGTGGACAGGGCGGACTGAGAGAGGGTTGATGATGGTGGTGGAGTTGGTGTTCTTTCTGATGGCCTAGATTCAGTATTTCGTTGATATAACTGTGGGATTCCCTGACTGCTGTGGCCTTGCAACAACACCTCAACATTTGCTGCTGTGCTAACCGGTGGGTTTACAGTGGGGGAAACAATGTAGCATTGCTGTCTACCTTCTTTGTGATCAGTTGCACATGTGGTACTTGAGGTTTGGTGTTGTGTCCACGCTTGCAAGTGCATGGTGGTTAAATGTCTAAGCATGCAACTGGTATTCAAATTTTTCAGATTTTTCCCTCGGCTAAAGGTCTTTGCGCACTTCTTACAGATAACCTTGGCCTGATCATGAGGATTTTGTTCAAAAAAGTGCCACACTGCACTCTTCCTACTTTGGAAGACATTTTGCGGCCTAGCACGCTGTGATATTTTGACCCTCTGGACAAGCTGTCCAGCAACTCTTTTGATTTTTGGAACCTGTCTTTTGAGTGCTCCGTGCCTGCCAGATAACAGCTGTTGCGATGTCGATGTCTGCTGTGGATGCTCCTCATCTGAGCTATTGGAAGTGTAGGGTTCGAGCAGGCTCACAGGATGCAGTGACGAGACACGAGACTGAATGTGGGGTGAAATAAACTTTTATAAGTTTAAAGCCGCAAGGGCTAAACTGCTTCGATCAAACAAAAGAGGAAACACCTATTTGTCCTCGCAGGGACTCGTAAAACAAACATTCAAACAAAAAAAAAAGGTCCTTATTCTCTAAAATGCACTTAGCCTTCCGGGCGTCGCTCGAGTTAACGACCACTCAGGGATTTCAGATTTGGCTGCCTTGTAATCCACGATTTCCCGGAAGGACTAGGGTTCGTCCGGCCCTGAAGAAACCGGAACGGTGGGGCACAGCGGGCCCTGAAGGTACCGGAACGATGGGGCGCAGCAGGCCCTGAAGAAACTGGACGGTGGGGCGCAACAGGCCCTGAAGAAAACTGGACGGTGGGGCGCAACGGGCCCTGAAGAAACCGGAACGATGGGGCGCAACAGGCCCTGAAGAAACTGGACGGTGGGGCGCAACGGGCCCTGAAGAAACCAGAACGATGGGGCGCAACAGGCCCTGAAGAAACCGGAACTATGGGGCGCAACCGGCCCTAAAGAAACTGAATGGTGGGGCGCAACGGGCCCTGAAGAAGTTGGAATGGTGGGGCGCAATAGGCCCTGAAGAAATGGGGACGGTGGGTACAACAGGCCCTGAAGAAATGGGGACGGTGGGGCTCAACAGGCCCTGAAGAAACTGTTCGGGGGGATAAATCTCCCAGGCGTCCGTTTAGAGGCGCTCGTCCCCCAGCCAGGTCATGACACAGTTCAAAAACATAAAATCTTAACAAACTCTGCTCAGTGTCCCCTCAGTAAGCGGGACAGGGCGTCCGTTTAGAGGCGCTCGTCCCCCAGCCAGGTCATGACACAGTTCAAAAACATAAAATCTTAACAAACTCTGCTCAGTGTCCCCTCAGTAAGCGGGACAGGGGCTCTGCGGCCGCGTATAGCGAGGTGGCGTCCCCTGAGGTTGGTCATGACGGGGTCGCAGCTGTGGGAGAAGACAGGGGGCAGTGTCCTGGTCACTATACCGGATTGCTGTCTTGTCGCAGCGGTCGCCTGAGATCCCGGTCCTGTCACAGCACGGAGGGAATCAGCGGGCGTCAATTTATTCTTAGGACAGTCTCAAATTTTCCTTTGACAGTCTCCTGCCTGTCTCTCTTCCCCACACCGTCAGTTGCCACAGTCCTCCCCCTGCCACACGGCTCTCTCTCTCCTGTCAGGCACTCTTCCAACTGCCACCTCAGCGCGTCCCCTGCTCCTTTTACCCTCGCCCCGCCCCCTGTTGCCCTGACAACTTCAATCGCATGTCTCCCTTTGTAATTCCCCTGATGTGGTTTCTTCAATAACCCTGATGGCGGTCCCCCCGGTTCCAGCCCAATCACTGTATGGGGGTCCTCCTCCCCACATTCCCCCACCCTGTAAGCTCGCCAGTCCTCGGGCGAGGGTGTTAGTCTATTGAGATTGGTCTGTAAAGGTGTCAATATTTGTTGCCTTATGAACTGGTCTTGTTCATACCGTTCGGGGGGTTTGCCGACTGTTGACCGCTCGGAGCGTCTAAGTTCGACTGGGGTGGAATCTTCTGGGGTGGTGGACGTCGGTGGGCTGCAAGATGCCGGTGGGTTAATTGTGTCAACTGGCTCATTATTGGGTGGAGGGCCCTTGGGAACTGGAGGGAAATCCTCGTCGTCTGAGTCCCAGCATATGGACTCCGGTTCGGATGTCTTCGGGACGGGTTCCAGTTGCTTCGGGTCGGTAGAAATACACAGGCGTAACATATTACGATGCACAATGCGAGTGGGCAGTGTTTCATCCTGCTCGGGCCGTATTTCGTACACAGGTCCTTTTGAATGGATACGGCGTAGTACCCGATAAGGACTCTCTTCCCAACGTGACTCCAGTTTATTCTGGGGGCGTTGATCTAGTACAAGCACACGGTCCCCGCTTTGGAGATGGGGAGGGGAGGTTGTATTCTTCCCTGGGTGTTCCCAGTCTTGAAGTTTGGTATGTGCAATTCGGTGAAGAGTTTGCAACCTGTGCCGATGATTTCGGACCCAAGACGACACTCCGGACCAGGGCCGAGGCTCTTCGCGGTCCAACTCTACCTCCGTGATCTCTTTACCCTCTCGTCCAAACAGCAGGAAATAAGGAGTATAGCCCGTTACTCGATGTACCCGATTATTATAAACCCACACTAATTCAGAAACATATTCAGGCCAACGAGCTTTCTTGTCACTCTCCAGAGTGCGTAGCATTTGAATCAATGTCCGATTAAATCGCTCACAAGCCCCATTCCCTTGCGGGTGATATGGTGTGGTCCGGGATTTATCAATCCCATAAAGATGATGTAGTTCCTCCATAACTTTCCCCAAAAAACATGCTCCCTGGTCGGAATGTATGCGTTGAGGACAGCCGTACACTTGTATAAAGTTTCTGCAAATTGCGGAGGCGGCTGACTCCGCGGTCTGGTCTCGAGTAGGGGTGACCACAGCGAATTTATTGAAATGATCCACCATGACGAGGCAGTGTTCGTATCCCTGGAATGCAGGACCAATGTGCAGATAATCCACCGTCAGGAGCTCAAAGGGTTCTGAAATCACAATCGTCTGTGTTGCGGCCCTCTGAGCAGGCGGTTTGGCCAATTCACATAAGCGGCAGGTACGGCAAACTTCGTCCACAACAGCCGACAAGCGTGGGTGATAAACTTTCTGTTGTAACCATTGCAAAGTCTTTTTGACTCCAAAGTGGGCCCCTTTTTCGTGAGCCTCTCGAGCCAGTTCGTGTAGTTGTGCTCCGGGCGTAACCACCTGCCAAACAGTCGTTGAGGTTGTTTGCGAAGTGATTTTACGGTACAGTAGTCCCTTTCGGATAATGCGGACAGTGGTGGCCCCGAACATGGGGGAGCTGTAAGCTCTGTAAATAATGAGGGTCCCCGTACCAGCATTTCATTGGGGGCCATGCTGAACAACCTGCCTAGATTCTCTGGCTCCAATACTATGCTATGGAGCTGGACAGAGCGGATGCGGGGGCTTTTTCGGATGCACCCGATGACCCCTGACCTGGAAGCTGAAGTGGCACTCATGGCCCTAGACGGGGAGGTGCGGAGGTCAGTGATGTTGAAACCTCCGGGGCACCGCAACACTTTTGAAAAGGTGTTGCAGATAGTGGAACAGACCCACGGGGATCCCACTAATGTGGGAGAGTTAAGGACCCGTCTGTTTAGCCGGATGCAGGCAGAGGTGGGGACGATTACTCAGTATATGAATGTACTCCAAGAGTTGCATACGGCTATTGAAAGAAAAGACGGGGTAGGGGTAGGACCTGTTGACATTACCCTACGTGACCTACTGGTGACTGGACTGCGAGATCCACTGATAAAGCAGGCATTACGGGAACAGATCAGAATGAATCCCCAAATAGACTTTTCAGAAGTGGGAAGTCAGGCACGGGTTCGGGAGCAAGAGCAGGGGATGGCGGTCCCCGTGGGGAAGGTCCGAGGTGTGGAGGCCTCCTCGAACACAGTTGAGGAACCTCAATGGGTGGAGGAGATGAAGCGAGAGTTGAGAAATATTAAGAGCGAGTTGGCTGAAGTAAAGAGAAGAACCGAACCGGAGACTGGGCGACCAGTGTTAATCCCGGTCCCTGGGGGTCACGCTCTTCGCGGGGTGGTCAATCTCTACCAGCCCGGTGTTATGAGTGTGGAGAACCAGGCCACTTCGCCCAAGAGTGTCCGCGGCGTGGGAAATACCCACCCCGGCGGCCATTAAACTAAAGGGCTCCGGGCTGGGGGGACGCCGCTCGGAGCCGAAAACCACAACTAGGGGTGGTGGAAGTCCCGAAGATTTGGTAGCAAACTGTCCTGTAGTTTGGGCAGAAGTAGAGGGCCGGGCCGTCCGGTGTCTGGTGGACACGGGGTCACAAGTAACCACTATGCCCGCAGCGTACTTTCAACGAAACTTTCCGGAGTCAGCAAGGCCTCAGTGGGGGCCCATGATTAGACTAGTAGCCGCCAACCAACTGCCGGTCCCGGTTGCCGGGGTAGTGTGGGTGCAGGTGACGTTGTGCGGTAAACCCCTTGGCCGCAGAGGGGTGGTGCTGACTCAAGGAGAAGCTGATCAACGACACCCCGTCACCCTAGGCATGAATATTTTAAAAGAGTTTGGTAACTTGTTGCTTAATGATCCCACACAAATGACACTGAAGCAGTGGGGTTCTCGCACGGCTCAGGGACAGGTATTCCAGCAGCTGGTGCGAGGTGCGCGGGTGTATTGGGACTGCCAGGAGGGTGAGGCTCTGGGCAAGGTCATCGCGACAGCGGCACCCCTGCTTGTGCTGCCTCCTGGACAGACAGTGGTGGCCCTGCCAATTCGGGCCCCGATACCTTTGGAAGGCGTAGAGGTGCAGGTGGAGCCATATCCCTCAGAGCACTTATCTCCTGGCATACTGGTGGCCCGTTCCCTCGCTACGGTGCGAAAAGGAACCGTCCTGGTCCGCTGCGTTAACCTTGAAGACCGAGATGCCATTCTGAAAGCACGGACTGTACTGGCCAAACTAGTAAAGCCTTTAGAAGAAGTGCTGCCCGCTCCTGCGGTTCAATTACGAGTACACCCCGAGGATCCTTGGGAGGTAACAATACAAACCCTACAGGCCCACGAAGTCTCGACACAAGAGAAGGGCAGGAATATTTTGGAGCAGATGCGGGCCGAGCTTTCTGGACTAACTGCGGCCCAACTTTCACAAGTAAAAGCATTGCTGGGACAGTACCATGAAGTATTTGCTAGTCATGAGGACGACTTTGGGTGTACCACCGCCATCACTCATGAGATCCCCACAGCAGGAGCGGCCCCTATCCGAGAACGATATTGACAGATTCCGCCACAACTCTATCAAGAGGTGAAAACTTTGCTGGCTCAGATGCTACAAAAAGGGGTGATACGGGAAAGTCAAAGCCCTTGGGCGGCCCCCATCGTGTTGGTCCGGAAGAAAGATGGTACACTACGATTCTGTGTGGATTATCGTAAATTGAATGCTTGCACTATTAAAGACTCATACCCACTGCCCCGCATAGAAGAATCTCTGTCTGCATTGGGCAAAGCAACATATTTTTCGACCCAGGACTTGGCCAGTGGGTACTGGCAGGTGCCCATGTCAGAAGAGGACAGAGCTAAGACGGCGTTCATAATGCCCATGGGACTGTTTGAGTTTAATCGAATGCCATTCGGGCTGGCCAACGCCCCCGGGACATTTCAGCGATTGATGGAGCGATGTCTAGGGGATCTCAATTTTGAGGCCACGTTGATCTACCTGGACGACATCATTGTCTATGCCGCCTCCTTCGAGGACCACCTGAAGCGGTTGGGACAGGTACTCAGCCGGCTGCAAAAGTACGGGTTGAAGGTGAAGCCTCAGAAGTGCCACCTATTTCGCTCTCAGATTGAGTATCTGGGTCATGTCGTTTCGGCAGAGGGTGTGAGGCCATCCCGGGAGAAGATTGCTGCTATCCAGGAATGGCCTACCCCCGAGACGGTGAAAGACGTGCGGGCTTTTCTGGGGTTAGCTGGATATTACCATCGTTTCGTAAAGAATTTTGCATGTCGAGCTCGAGCCCTGCATGACCTGCTGAAGGGGGCTCCCGCTGGGGCCAATGGGCGAAAAATCCAGTGGCAACACCCTCAGGAAGAGGCCTTCCGAGATCTCAAGGCTGCACTCTCGGATGCCCCAGTGTTGGCTTATGCGGATTTCTCTCAGCCGTTTATCCTGCACACTGACGGGAGTCTTCACGGGCTAGGAGCTGTGTTGTCACAGGTTCAGGATGGCCGGGAGAGGGTGATTGCTTTTGGAAGCCGTTCACTCCATGACTCCGAGCGTAACCCTGACAATTACAGCTCTTTCAAGCTCGAGCTCCTCGCAGTGGTGTGGGCTATGACGGAGAGATTCGCAGAGTACCTAGCGGGCTCCGAGGTGGTAGTGCGAACTGACAATAACCCACTGGCTCATTTGGAAAAACTTTTATAAGTTTAAAGCCGCAAGGGCTAAACTGCTTCGATCAAACAAAAGAGGAAACAGCTATTTGTCCTCGCAGGGACTCGTAAAACAAACATTCAAACAAAAAAAAAGGTCCTTATTCTCTAAAATGCACTTAGCCTTCCGGGCGTCGCTCGAGTTCACGACCACTCAGGGATTGCAGATTTGGCTGCCTTGTAATCCACGATTTCCCGGAAGGACTAGGGTTGGTCCGGCCCTGAAGAAACCGGAACGGTGGGGCACAGCGGGCCCTGAAGGTACCGGAACGATGGGGCGCAGCAGGCCCTGAAGAAACTGGACGGTGGGGCGCAACGGGCCCTGAAGAAACCGGAACGATGGGGCGCCACAGGCCCTGAAGAAAACTGGACGGTGGGGCGCAACGGGCCCTGAAGAAACCGAAACGATGGGGCGCAACAGGCCCTGAAGAAACTGGACGGTGGGGCGCAACGGGCCCTGAAGAAACCAGAACGATGGGGCGCAACAGGCCCTGAAGAAACCGGAACGATGGGGCGCAACGGCCCTAAAGAAACTGAACGGTGGGGCGCAACGGGCCCTGAAGAAGCTGGAATGGTGGGGCGCAATAGGCCCTGAAGAAATGGGGATGGTGGGGTACAACAGGCCCTGAAGAAATGGGGATGGTGGGGCACAACAGGCCCTGAAGAAACTGTTCGGGGGGATAAATCTCCCAGGCGTCCGTTTAGAGGCGCTCGTCCCCCAGCCAGGTCATGACACAGTTCAAAAACATAAAATCTTAACAAACTCTGCTCAGTGTCCCCTCAGTAAGCGGGACAGGGGCTCTGCGGCCGCGTATAGTGAGGTGGCGTCCCCTGAGGTCGGTAATGACGGGGTCGCAGTTGTGGGAGAAGACAGGGGGGCAGTGTCCTGGTCACTATACCGGATTGATGTCTTGTCGCAGTGGTCGCCTGAGATCCCGGTCCTGTCACAGCACGGAGGGAATCAGCGTGCGTCAATTTATCTGTATGTATCCGGGGAGGGACTCCCGGGGAGAGTCTCTTATGCGTCGCTCTTCGGACAGTCTCAAATTTTCCTTTGACAGTCTCCTGCCTGTCTCTCTTCCCCACACCGTCAGTTGCCACAGTCCTCCCCCTGCCACATGGCTCTCTCTCTCCTGTCAGGCACTCTTCCAACTGCCACCTCAGCGCGTCCCCTGCTCCTTTTACCCTCGCCCCGCCCCCTGTTGCCCTGACAACTCCAATCGCATGTCTCCCTTTGTAATTCCCTTGATGTGGTTTCTTCAATAACCCTGATGGCGGTCCCCCTGGTTCCAGCCCAATCACTGTATGGGGGTCCTCCTCCCCACAGAAGCAGCATCCTCTTCCCCCAATGGATGCCAATCTGGGTCAACAACTGGGTCATCCATCACCTCCTCTTCAATGTCATGTGCACCTTCCTCTGTGTCACCGTGTATGGTGGTATAGTGTGCAGGAAGGGGCACCTGAGTCTCATCAGGGTCAGAATCTGGCTCTGTACACTGCGAGGACAATGTAGTGCTCTGAGTGAATGTACCAGCAGAATCATCTATCAGTGGCTGTGCATCAGTGCACTCCATGTCAGATTCATCTTGGCCTGGGTAATTCACCATTTCACTTGATAATCCAGGCATGGTATGTGAAAACAGCTCCACGGAGTAATCAGTAGTATGGCCTGCGTCATCCTTCAATCTTGGTTGGGGTGAAGGACACAAGGAAAGGTGTGGTTCATGAACATGAGCCTCCAATGACGACCCAGTGCTTTTATTTTTTACAACTTCAGAAGAGGAGGCGATAGAGCTGGAGGCTGAGTCAGCAATGTAAGCCAAAACTTTTTCCTGCAGCTCTGGCTTTAAAAGCGGTTTGCCAACTCCTAGAAAAGTAAGCCTTCGAGGCCTTGTGGAGCCAGACGATGACGCAGGCTCAACACCTCCTGCATTCAGTCCTATTTTGCTTTTGCCACTACCATCAGATCCACCACCAACACCATCATTACCAGCTGCCAACCCCCGCCCAATTCCACGGCCTCTTCCACCAGCCTTCCTCATTTTTGGTAGAAATGTAGACAAAATCCAACAAACTATATAGTTATGTAAAACAAGGTACAAGGTGTCTATAGGACAGGGGAGATTTTGAATTTCTGCACACACTTGTGGACACTGGACACTTATGGATTGTGTGAGGCCCACTGAATATCAGAGCGCTATGTCACAGGCTCGATGGCACAGGTGTGAAAAAAGTGACTACAGGATAAGGGAGATTTTGAATTTCTGCACACACTTGTGGACACTGGACACTTATGGATTGTGTGAGGCCCACTGAATATCAGAGCGCTATGTCACAGGCTCGATGGCACAGGTGTGAAAAAAGTGACTACAGGATAAGAGAGATTTTGAATTTCTGCACACACTTGTGGACACTGGACACTTATGGATTGTGTGAGGCCCACTGAATATCAGAGAGCTATGTCACAGGCACGATGGCACAGGTGTGAAAAAAGTGACTACAGGATCACGGAGATTTTGAATTTCTGCACACACTTGTGGACACTGGACACTTATGGATTGTGTGAGGCCCACTGAATATCACAGCGCTTTGTCACAGGCAGAAATTGGCTAGTGTATCACAAACTACAAGGTGTATATAGAATTGGGCAGAATAGGAATCTCCCTAAAGTGTAGGTCTGTAAGAACGGAACAAGTCCTCCACTTATCCTTCCAGAGTGACACACAGATAGCTTCACTGTGGCTGTGATAACAGCCGTTACACGGTACTGTGTGAGGAGTGTGCACCGCTGTATGGTGTGAAAAAATGCACGCTCAGTACCTCAGCAGGACAAGAAAAAAAATTGGGATTGCTTTTAAAAAAGCAGTTTGCAGAGCAGTGGGTAAACAGCAATGCAGCCGTCAGGAAGCCTTAGAAGGCAGCCTAACAGCCAACACCGCTGATCCACCAAAATATAGCCTCCCCTTGCACTGCACACACAGTGACTGGTGTGTTGTACAGGCAAAATCGCTAGCAGCAGAAGCAGTTTTTTTTTCTTCTTCCCTGCCTAACGCTCTCCCTACAGAATCAGCAGCAGCAACCTCTCCCAATGCTAAGATCTGCAGAAGTAAGATGGCGGTCGGCGTGCACGCCCTTTTATACCCCCTGTGACGCCCACCAAAGCAAGCCAATCACTTGCATGCCCTTCTGAAAGATGGTGGTGACCCCTGCCTATGTCATCACGTTGCCCACAGTGTCCGTGGATCCTGATTGGCTGAAAAAGAGCGCAAAACAAACTTTTGAAACGCGACTTTGGCGCGTAAGTCGCCGACCTCGTGGCCGACCTCATCCTAGGGTCGGGTTTCGTTTCATGAAACCCGACTTTGCCAAAAGTCGGCGACTTTTGAAATTTTTCGACCCATTTCACTCAACTCTAGTCGGAGGCCTTCTGAAACACGAAACCCAATGCAAGTCAATGTGGAACAAAGTCGGCAGGGAGTGGAGGACAATAAACACACCTACAGTGCCCATTTCAATGCCAAAAACATCAATTCTTATTACTGAATCTTGTCAACCTTAATTTACTTCATAATAATAGTTACTCATTGAAAACAGGGGGTTATTTGGCAAAAGTTGTGTGTAGGGCTGGCTCCAGGTTTTCGTGTGCCCTGGGCCAAAGAGGGTCAGTGTGCCCCTTTAACACATACCACAACCTATGATGCTCCGATATGGCACAGAAATATAGGTATAGTACAATGACAAATACTTCACTGCTAACATGACATGACTGATCTATTTTAAATTGTGCAATAGCTCAAAAAAAGGACAGTATATTACTCCATACAGTATTATGGCCACCCCATTGTGCGCCATACAGAATAATGAGCCCCATATATTTCTCCATACAGAATAATTGGCCACATATAATGTTCCATACAGTATATGATGAGCTCCACATAATGCTACAGAATATGATGGTTTCCATGGACGATGCTCCTGTGTGTTATGGGCCCAAATAATGCTCCACATATAATGGGCCCCATTTCTAATGCTCTGATGTCCCCAATCTTGAATGCTCCAGTATATGACGGGCCTCATGGATGATGCTCCAGTGTCTTATAGGCCCTAACAATGCTCCATATATAATGGGCCCCATTTCTAATGCTCCAGTGTATCATGTGCCCCATAGATGCTGCTCCAGTGTCTGATCTGCCCCATTTGGAATGCTCCAGTATATGATGGGCCTCATGGATAATGCTCCAGTGTATGATGAGCCATAATAATGATCCATATATAATGGGCTCCATTTCTAATGCTCCAGTGTCTAATGGGCCCCGTAAATGCTGCTCCAGTGTCTGATGTCCCCCATTTGGAAACTCACATATCTTGTGAGTTTTTTTGAATTTTTTCTATGTTAGCTGTTTTGATATTAGTGTTAGGGACCTGCAATATCATGAGGAGCCTTGACGTTGGCTTGCAGGCTATATCTATTTTGGCCAAAATATTAACCAATACCTCATTTAATGTACTCATTGTATGCATTAATTTTTTTGCACTTACATCATTTTTTGCAGGATGCAGTCTGGCCTCTTTTTGTTGGCTTGCTCTATTGGGGCATCTGTCACTGTGTGTTGCATATTTTAGTGCTGTAGCAGCCCGCCTGCATCATTAATAGGTTGCAAGCCAGACACTTTGCATCACACTTATCAAGCCTTATCTATGTGCATTTTTACTACTAGGCAGACAACCCCACCATGGTTTGTTAGGTGTGGGGTGGTTGTTTTTATCAGTAGTTTGCACTTGAGCTGCCCCTTGCCTCTATTAGTGGAGGCCAGCTGCATCCTGCTATATGTGCATTTGTCATCAGACAAGGTTCTGTTAAGGCCATATCTTGTTGTGTGAGTTTTTTTCCCTAATAATGTTCCATACATAATGGTCCCCATTTCTAATGCTCCAGTGTACAGTCATATGTTAAAGTTTGGGCACCCCTATTAATGTTAACCTTTTTTCTTTATAACAATTTTGGTTTTTGCAACAGCTATTTCAGTTTCATATTTCTAATAACTGATGGACTCAGTTATATTTCTGGATTCAAATGAGGTTTATTGTACTAACAGAAAATGTGCAATCTGCATTTTAACAAAATTTGACAGGTGCAAAAGTATGGGCACCTCAACATAAAAGTGACATTAATATTTTGTAGATCCTCCTTTTGCAAAAATAACAGCCTCTAGTCGCTTCCTGTAGCTATTAATGAGTTCCTGGATCCTGGACGAAGGTATTTGTGACCATTCCTGTTTACAAAACAATTCCAGTTCAGTTAAGTTTGATGGTCGCCGAGCATGGACAGCCCGCTTCAAATCATCCCACAGATGTTCAATGATATTCAGGTCTGGGGACTGGGATGGCCTGTCCAGAACATTGTAGTTGTTCCTCTGCATGAATGCCTGAGTAGATTTGGAGCGGTGTTTTGGATCATTGTCTTGCTGAAATATCCATCCCATGTGTAACTTCAACTTTGTCACTGATTCTTGCACATTATTGTCAAGAATCTGCTGATACTGAGCTGAATCCATGCGACCCTCAACTTTAACAAGATTCCCGGTGCCAGCATTGGCCACACAGCCCCAAAACATGATGGAACATCCACCAAACTTTACTGTGGGTAGCAAGTGTTTTTCTTGGAATGCTGTGTTTTTTTGCCTCCATGCCTTTTTATATGACCAAACAACTCAATCTTTGTTTCATCAGTCCACAGGACCTTCTTCCAAAATGTACCTGGCTTGTCCAAATGTGCTTTTGCATACCTCAGGCGACTCTGTGGAGTGCTTGCAGAAACGGCTTCTTTCGCATCACTCTCCCATACAGCTTCTCCTTGTGCAAAGTGCGCTGTATTGTTGACCGATGCACAGTGACACCATCTGCAGCAAGATGATGCTGCAGGTCTTTGGAGGTGGTCTGTGGATTGTCCTTGACTGTTCTCACCATTCTTCTTCTCTGCCTTTCTGATAATTTCTTGGCCTGCCACTTCTGGGCTTAACAAGAACTGTAGCTGTGTGCTTCCATTTCCTTACTATGTTCCTCACAGTGGAAACTGACAGGTTATATCTCTGAGACAACTTTTTGTATCCTTCCACTGAAAAGCTATGTTGAATAATCTTTGTTTTCAGATCATTTGAGAGTTGTTTTGAGGAGCCCATGATGCCACTCTTCATAGGAGAATCAAATAAGAGAACTACTTGCAAGTGGCCACCTTAAATACCTTTTCTCATGATTTGATACACCTGGCTATGAAGTTCAAAGCTCAATGAGGTTACAAAACCAATTTAGTGCTTCAGGAAGTCAGTAAAAAGTAGTTAGGAGTGTTCAAATCAAGAAAATGATAAGGGTGCCCATACTTTTGCACCGGTCAAATTTTGTTTAAATGCAGATTGCACATTTTCTGTTAGTACAATAAACCTCATTTGAATCCAGAAATATAACTGAGTCCATCAGTTATTAGATATATGAAACTGAAATAGCTGTTGCAAAAACCAAAATTGTTATAATGAAAAAAGGTTAATATTAATAGGGGTGCCCAAACTTTAACATATGACTGTATCATGTGCCCCATACAGTTGTGGCCAAAAGTATTGACACCCCTGCAATTTTGTCAGATAATACTCAGTTTCTTCCTGAAAATGATTGCAAACACAAATTCTTTGGTATTATTATCTTCATTTAAGTTGTCTTAAATGAAAAAGCACAAAAAGAATTGTCCTAAAGCCAAATTGGATATAATTCCACACCAAACATAAAAAACAGGGTGGACAAAAGTATTGGCACTGTTCGAAAAATCATGTGATGCTTCTCTAATTTGTGTAATTAACAGCACCTGTAACTTACCTGTGGCACCTAACAGGTGTTGGCAATAACTAAATCACATTTGCAGCCAGTTGACATGGATTAAAATTGACACAACCTCTGTCCTGTGTCCTTGTGTATACCACATTGAGCATGGAGAAAAGAAAGAAGACCAAAGAACTGTCTGAGGACTTGAGAAACCAAATTGTGAGGAAGCATGAGCAATCTCAAGGCTACAAGTCCATCTCCAAAGACCTGAATGTTCCTGTGTCTACTGTACGCAGTGTCATCAAGAAGTTTAAAGCCCATGGCACTGTGGCTAACCTCCCTAGATGTGGACGGAAAAGAAAAATTGACAAGAGATTTCAACGCAAGATTGTGCGGATGTTGGATAAAGAACCTCGACTAACATCCAAACAAGTTCAAGCTGCCCTGCAGTCCGAGGGTACAACAGTTTCAACCCGTACTATCCATTGACATCTGAATGAAAAGGGACTGTATGGTAGGAGACCCAGGAAGACCCCACTTCTTACCCCTAGACATAAAAAAGCCAGGCTGGAGTTTGCCAAAACTTACCTGAAAAAGCCTAAAACGTTTTGGAAGAATGTTCTCTGGTCAGATGAGACAAAAGTAGAGCTTTTTGGGCAAAGGCATCAACATAGAGTTTACAGGAGAAAAAAGAGGCATTCAAAGAAAAAAACACGGTTCCTACAGTCAAACATGGCGGAGGTTCCCTGATGTTTTGGGGTTGCTTTGCTGCCTCTGGCACTGGACTGCTTGACCGTGTGCATGGCATTATGAAGTCTGAAGGCTACCAACAAATTTTGCAGCATAATGTAGGGCCCAGTGTGAGAAAGCTGGGTCTCCCTCAGAGGTCATGGGTCTTCCAGCAGGACAATGACCCAAAACACATTTATAAAAAGCACTAAAAAATGGTTTGAGAGAAAGCACTGGAGACTTCTAAGGTGGCCAGCAATGAGTCCAGACCTGAATCCCATAGAACACCTGTGGAGAGATCTAAAAATGGCAGTTTGGAGAAGGCACCCTTCTAATATCAGGGACCTGGAGCAGTTTGCCAAAGAAGAATGGTCTAAAATTCCAGCAGAGCATTGTAAGAAACTCATTGATGGTTACCGGAAGCGGTTGGTCGCAGTTATTTTGACTAAAGGTTGTGCAACCAAGTATTAGGCTGAGGGTGCGAATACTTTTGTATGGCCCATTTTTGGAGTTTTGTGTGAAATGATCATTGTTTTGCTTTTTGCTTCATTCTCTTTTGTGCTTTTTCATTTAAGACAAATTAAATGAAGATAATAATACCAAAGAATTTGTGTTTGAAATCATTTTCAGGAAGAAACTGAGTATTATCTGACAAAATTGCAGGGGTGTCAATACTTTTGGCCACAACTGTAGATTCTGCTCCAGTGTGTAAGAGAATGGTCAGTCATAATATACTGAGCGGCCATGTTGTCTCTAGCAGCCATTTTGTTGAAAGTTAGAGAAGATTCAACTTTTACAAAAGAGCTGATAAAATGTATTAAATGGAGGATGGAAAATGAGATCATGTCTCCTAGCAACCTCAGCCGATGTGCGTAGAGGAAGATTGGATCAATCAATAGGGTCACAGGTTACCAAATATATGGTCAGTATGCTTATACGTGATAGTGTGGTAGCAAAGTGTAGAGTAGTTAAAATGTCAGGATGTAAGAATTTAGGGACCTAGACTGGAAACAATGATAAGATTTTAGGACAGTAGCCATAGATACCAATGACTTATGGGTTTTAGTGTTGCTTGGAGAAATGTTAATTAATATCTTCGTATTATGTCATTATATTCTCTTTTCTAAACCACGCTTCTGTAGATTACCATGAAAACGCCTTAGAATTATAATGTTAACGCCCTCTGCGGCAAAATGCAGCTTTCTTTGTTCTGATAATGTATAAGAAGCCCCTGTTACTGTCGATCGGGGCCATTCCATCGCCATCATGCCACTGTGCCTCACCATGGCCAGGGCACAGAGCCTTACCATCGCCAGACTTCCTAGCAAGTCTCTGCCTGTCTGAATTCCTGTTTTTGCCCGCATATTCCAGCTCCTCTGTTATTCTGTATCTGTTTTGCTGTGTATCTCCGAATAAACCTTCAACCTCAGCTTGATAAGAGATCGTCTGTGGAACTTCTTCCCGACTCTTCCAGCTCTCAATAGAACTTTTTCTTACAAGTGGCGATTGCCAGCCAGGAGGAGCGGCTCCGGAGAGCTGCCTCCAGAAGAACCACCGGAAGAAGCCGCAGATGAGGGCTTGGAGGTGGGAAGAAGAAGAGAAAAAATAAAAGAAACGCGTATGGCCATACGTTAAACCGGTCAAAGGAAGCCAGCCTGAAGGAGAACCTCTCGTGATCGCTCTGAAACCGCCTGCCCGATTTTTTTATAATAAAACCATGGACAAAGAAAAAGACTATAAAAAGATGAGTAACTAAGAAGAAGCTATCTACAAGGACGTGAGAATTTGTTGTGCCGGGTAGCAAGAAGCTTTAAAAGGGCGTGGGGAGACGCTTGGCAAGCGTAACGAGTGAGGCTGGAATCACGGCTGCACCTCTTTTGATATCTGGTCGACCCCAAACAGCTGCAGCGAGGTCTTCCATCTGAGAGGTGTGAGTATCTAACTTTGCTTAAATTGCATTTGTTGATACTAGGACAGAGTAAAACTCGTCCTTGTAGACCACTGTAAATATGGAGTGGTTACGGAAGCAGACAGAGAAATATGCTGGCACACCCCAACTGGAGGGGGTTAATGTGGAAACCACGTGGTTAAATTGTATGCATTGGTTTACCACAGAGAACAGGGAACTAGATAGAAAAAATTCGCTAGGTTAAGCTAATAACCAAGTAGTGGCTTTGTGTAAGACAGTCATAACCTTTGATCAGGCTCTTGATAAATAGTCTACACAACAATATGTTAACATGATCACCCGGGGAGGGGCAGCGTATAGGGAGAGATCAGAAAAGCTGAGTGAGATGCTGGAGCTAGCACGGAAGCACAGAGAGGAGGGGTGCGAGCAGCAGCAGCAGCTGAGAGCAGTTATGTCACAGATGGACACTGCAGCTTTGAGACACAGTGCTGATGTAAATACAGTTGTAGACAGGGGTAGAGAGTTAGGAGAATGGGTGAAGTAGTACATAAGATATAGTGTCCCAACAGCTCCAGCTTATGCAGATACAGTTGAGGAAAGATATATTGTCCCGACAGCTCCAGCACATGCAGACCCTAGGTTAGGTGTGATGCTGCTTCAACCCCGAGAGAAAAAAATCCCAGGCCAAATGTTCCTGGTCCATCTTAAATTTATTAAAAAAATGTTGCCTAATTGGGAGGAAAGTAAGTGAGTGTTTTGTTAGGACGATGCAATCCGAGGTGAGGGGTGATGAGTCTAATGTTTTTGCATGCCATTCACCTCGGGGTGTATCTGCTGATTTGGGGAGGCCAGGGGTTCCGGGGGGGTATGGCCAGGTACCGAGAATGGGCAGGTCCCGTTCGGCAGAGCCCCCAAGGGATCCCATGAGAGGCCCCCCTTGTGTTATTTTTGTGGACATCTGGGACATGTTAGACGTTTTTGTCCCAACCTTGTGCCAGGGATTGTACCCCTAGAACCCCGGGCACCATTTAATCCCCAACAGCCCCGGGAGTTCTCTAGACTACCTTTCGGAGTTAGACCTCTGTATCCAGCAGTGAATGACCTTAGGCAGTATCAGCAGTACAATGGTCTTCAAATGGTTAACCCAGTCTCACCGGAGCCTTCTGCTCCTGCTCCTTCCCCAATGGCTTTCACTCATCCGCACCCGGAGGTCCATGCTATTAAGGGAGGGGTCACTCCTCCTCGTCCCTGTGCTCCCCTGATCAAGGAGCTACAGGAACATGAGGACCGGACCCTGACTAAGGATCTCTTTGGGGCGGAGGTGGCAGCTGTTGGACGGAAGCCATGTCCAGATGGGGATGATGGATTTTTCGGGCTTCCCACGGCAGGTAACACTGATTGATGGAGTGCTCCCCCTGTTCCCCTTACCCTCCTTGCCCCCCTTTCCCTGGGCAGGGACGGTAGACCTTATGTCAGAGGGAGAATAGAGGGGCTGCCTTGGGAGGACATCCTCATCGATACAGGAGCCTCAGTTTCAGTAAAAAAGACACAAATTGCAGTCACCCCCTGGACTGCCTGAGACTACCATTTTGGGTAGAATTTGGGGGCTCCTGTATTCAAGCAGTAAAAAAGTTGTCCAGTGAACCTGAGATTTCAGGACACAGGGGGATCGAAGCAAAGGGGTCTTCAATGCGCTTTTTGAGTAAACCCACAGTTACGGTACACTATTTTGGGAACTGATGTTTTGGGAGCAATGGGAATTGTTGTTGATTTATGTAACAAAGTCTTGTGGCGGAACAAAGAAGCCACTATCTGTTCTGTAATTGTCCCTGTGGAGGAGGAGAGTCATAAATTACCCATTGCTAGTTTCGGAGTATGTACTGGTGAAAATGTTGAAAATGCTGACAATGATGCTTTAAAGAATGAATTGAAGCAAAAGTTCCCTGAATTGTGGATCTTAAAGAAAACTGATTGTGGGTTAATGCAACCTCAGGTTAAAATTGATGGTGAGAAACTGCCACCTTTCCAGCGTCAGTACCGTATTCCGGAGGACGCAATCCCTTACATAAGGGTAGCAGTCAGTGAATTGGAGAAACAAGGTGTTGTTGTGAAAGGTAATTCTCCATGTAACAGTCCTATTCTACCTGTAAAAAAGGAAGATGGCAGTTTTCGAATGGTAGTAGACCTGAGACTTGTAAATAAGTACACTCCCTCAGCTGCTCACCTTGTTGCATCTGTCCCTGAAGTTATGTCGCAGCTGAGGAGTGATTGTAACGTGTTTTCTTGTTTAGACATTGCAAATGGCTTTTTCTCTGTACCCCTAACACCTGAATCTGCCCTCCGCTTCGCATTCACTTTGAGAATGTGCAATACTTGTTCACGCGGCTGCCCATGGGATTTCACAGTTCTCCTGTGTATTTCCATCAGGCATTAGCTCAGATGTTAGAATTCCTTGGTTATGGAGACAAAGTCTTACAGAATGTGGATGATTTATTGATTCAAACTGTCGATGAATGTGAACACAGAGAAACCCTTGAAAATGTTTGTCAGGCTTTACAAGAGGCAGGACTCAAAATGAGTCTAGATAAAGTACAATTGATGAAATCAGAGGTTAAATTTCTGGGTGTGTCTGTCTCAGCAGAAGGAAAGAAGCCCATGCATGATAGGGTTAAAGCTATTCAGGCTGTCCCCATACCAACTAATATTACTGAACTCAGAAAATTTTTGGGTCTTATTAATTTTTCCAGAGAATTCATTGAAGATTTTGCTTATTTGGCTAAACCACTGTATGATTTATTAAAAAATGTTGATAATGACTTTGACCCTGTTAATGTAGAGGGAACCGCCTTACAGGCTTTTGAGGGATTGAAGTGCGCCCTTACGGCAGCTACTGCATTGGTTAACCCTGACCCTTCCCAGCCTTTCTACATTCAGACTCACACCGGTGATATCTCTATTTCTTCTGTGCTCCTACAAAAATGGCCCAAAGAAAGCCCAGAGGTATCTAGTCAGTTGTATGCCTTAGGTTATTACTCTAGGTTGCTTACTTCCGTGGAAAAAGGATTCACTCAGTGCATGAAGCACCTACTGGGCGTGCACTGGACTATGAATCAAGTGAAGCATATAGTGGGATTTGCTCCCTTAATTCTACAGACCCCACATGTCACTTTAAAAACTTTGCTGAAGGGAAAAGCTTCAGGTATTAATTCACAGAGAATGGCCCAATGGATCATTGATTTTGAGACTAGAGACTTACAAGTCGAAGTGGGTGAGAAATATCACTTAGCCCAGATGATGCAATATGCAGGAAAAAGTCACGATTGTCAAATTGAACAGGCTAATGTTACTCCCTCTCCCTTCCGAGCAGACTTTCAAGAGGGAATCCCCTGTGCCTATATTGACGGAGCTCGCTATTGGCATGAGGGGCATTACGTCACAGGCTTCGCTGTGTGGTTTCCAGCTAAGCCATTGCTGCTGCAGTATAAACTCCCTGGTCATTGCTCCGCTCAAAGAGCTGAGTTGGAAGCAGCTCTACAGGTCATTCTCGTGTGTCCAGAGCCAATGAATATCTTCAGTGATAGCGCATATGTCGTGTCGTCACTCACTCTATATCTTAATGTATGGGCCCTTAGGGGGATGGTTGATTCTCAGAACAAGCCCTTGCAGCATGCAGACATTCTAAAACAAATTGAGCAACGGGGTAAAGAATTTCCAAAATTATGGTCCTTCTGCAAAATTAAAGGACACCAGAGGCTAATTCCTGACCCTCACATCCTTGGCAATGCATATGTAGATCACGCAGCCAGGGAAGCTGCACTCACAGGTGAGGACAAATATCCCCAAGAAGTCATCGCTGCAGTTACTAAAAAAACCCAGAGAGCCCCCCTTGTTTATTCTTCTCTTCAAGATCTCGTAAAAGCACAGGAGAAGGATGGAGACTCATCTCTGTTCAATTCCCTTGAGTCCCTGCCCATTGAGGGGAAGTGCTTGTACTACAAACGCGTTAATGATAGACTAGTGCTTTACATCCCAACAACAATGGTTAAGTCTTTGCTCAAATTTTCAAGCTAAAAAGGTGATTAAAATGGTTCATATCAATCAGTGTAGACTTCTTAATTATTTTACTGAAATTTCTGGTAAGGACTGATACTCCACTCTTTTTTTTCTATTTTCTCCAGGTCCACTGCAGATTTTCATATTTGACTCCTGGGACCATGAACCTATTGGATGATCAGGAGAAGATGTTTCACACTATACAGTGGGACTCTGATAGTGTGAGAGGGGGAGAAGATAAGGAAAATCCAGAAGACAAAGAATGAGAAGAAAAAGACCAAAAGAATTGACAAGACCAAAAGAATTGACTATTGTGCAACTTATTTTTTCGGGACTATATGTGCAACTTATTTTTTCGGGACTATTTGAATTATTTTTTATTATGTGTTTGTTCTATTTTTAGGGACATTTGCCTTACACACACGTGCATAAAGTGCTGAATTACCTCAATATTCTTATTTTCAGTAATTCACCCATGAATATTACAGTACTGTATGTTGTACTCTGGATAGAGTACAAGAGGGGGACTTGTAAGAGAATGGTCAGTCATAATATACTGAGCGGCCTTGTTGTCTCTAGCAGCCATTTTGTTGAAAGTTAGAGAAGATTCAACTTTTACAAAAGAGCTGATAAAATGTATTAAATGGAGGATGGAAAATGAGATCATGTCTCCTAGCAACCTCAGCCGATGTGCGTAGAGGAAGATTGGATCAATCAATAGGGTCACAGGTTACCAAATATATGGTCAGTATGCTTATACGTGATAGTGTGGTAGCGAAGTGTAGAGTAGTTAAAATGTCAGGATGTAAGAATTTAGGGACCTAGACTGGAGACAATGATAAGATTTTAGGACAGTAGCCATAGATACCAATGACTTATGGGTTTTAGTGTTGCTTGGAGAAATGTTAATTAATATCTTCGTATTATGTCATTATATTCTCTTTTCTAAACCACGTTTCTGTAGATTACCATGAAAACGCCTTAGAATTATAATGTTAACGCCCTCTGCGGCAAAATGCAGCTTTCTTTGTTCTGATAATGTATAAGAAGCCCCTGTTACTGTCGATCGGGGCTATTCCATCGCCATCATGCCACTGTGCCTCACCATGGCCAGGGCACAGAGCCTTACCATCGCCAGATTTCCTAGCAAGTCTCTGCCTGTCTGAATTCCTGTTTTTGCCCGCATAGTCCAGCTCCTCTGTTATTCTGTATCTGTTTTGCTGTGTATCTCCGAATAAACCTTCAACCTCAGCTTGATAAGAGATCGTCTGTGGAACTTCTTCCCGACTCTTCCAGCTCTCAGTAGGACTTTTTTTTACACAGTGTCTGATCTGCCCCATTTGGAATGCTCCAGTATATGATGGGCATCATGGATGATGCTTCAGTGTCAGATGTCCCCCATTTTGAATGCTCCAGTTTATGGTGGGCCCCATTTTTAATTAACACAGGCATGGTATGTGAAAAGAGCTCCATGGAGTAATCTGAAGTGTGTGCTGCCGCATCCTTCACTTTTGGTGTGGGTGGAGGACACAAGGAAAGTGGTTTCTCCTGACCAGAAGCCAGCACTTACGACTCAGTTCTTGCATTTTTTTAAACTTCAGAAGAGGAGGTGATAGAGCTGGAGGCTGTTTGAGCAATGTAAGCCAAAAACAGTTCCTGATGCTCCGGCTTTAAAAGCAGTCTACCTACTCCCAGAAAACGGAGCCTTACAGGCCTTCCAGAGCTACACCATGACGCAGGCTCAACACCTCCTTCCTTAGCTGCTAATGTGTTTTTGGCACTAACAGCAGATGCACCACCACCACCATCAGTACCAGGTGGCCCCCCACGCCCACGTCCACGTCCTCTTCCACCATACTTCCTCATGTTTTAGAACATTGACCCAAAATAACAGCAGATATATGGTATTGTATCAGAAGCTTACAGCTCTATACAGTCTAGGTATAACTAAATCTCCGTATATATTTCATGAGGCATACACAGATGCTCACAGGCTCAGTATGGATTACCCAATAAAATAAAAAGGTGAAAAAGGGTACAGTATCACCAGATACAAGGTATATATAGTATAGTGTAAACATTCTGAATCTTCGTATACATTTCAGGAGGCAGACACAAGCGCTCTCAGGCCCAGTATGGATTACACAAGAATATAAAAAGCTGTAAATGGGTAATGTAACACAAGCATACAGCTGTATATAGTGTGGGGCAAATTTGAAATCTCGGTATATATTTCCGGAGTCACCCTCAGACGCTCACTCAGTCTGGGTTTGACCATAATCGAAAATGTTGTAAAAAAGGTACTGGATAACAAGACACCAAGTATATATATTATAGGGTACAATTGAAATCTCCATATACATAACTCCGTAGTCAGTCTCAGATGCTTACTCAGTATGGATTTGACCGTAATACTAAATGTCGAACAAAGGTACTGTATAACAAGATACAAGCTGTATTGAGTATAGGGTAGAAATTGGTATCTCTGATTCACCGTATATATAGAAGGTGTAAACCACACATGCTCACTCACTATGGATGATACCGTAATACAAAATTTGGAACAAAGGTACTGTATCAGCACATACCAGGTGTATCCAGTCTAGGGGTAATTGTAAATTTCCGTCTATACTTCCGGAGTCAGACACAGACACTCACAGGCTCAGTATGTATTACACCAGAATTTAAAAAGTAGAAAAAGGGAAAGGTCGTCGAAGCGTATAACAGTATACAGTGTTGTGGTACTTTTAAATCTTTGTATATATTTCAATCTCAGTAAGCCAGTCCAGAAAGAACACCGTGAGCACAACTCAAGATGGTGCTAAGGTTAGGTTCCCAAACCGTTAAAGCAACAAATATGAACCTAGCACGCAACTTAAAGGTATTTGTAAACCGGTTTATTGTAGTACACGAAAAAAAGACGTTTCGGTCAATGTGACCTTCTTCAGTTACGTGTGGTATATAGATTGTGTAGAGCTTATAGGCATCTGTCAGAAAGGACGATGGTGCTTTAGGCATTGAGGAGAATGATCTCTCTAAGGTAATGAGCTTGTCAGTATATAGGAGAGGGGCAAACGTGCCTCCAGATGCGGTGGACACCGCATCTGGAGGCACGTTTGCCCCTCTCCTATATACTGACAAGCTCATCACCTTAGAGAGATCATTCTCCTCAATGCCTAAAGCACCATCGTCCTTTCTGACAGATGCCTATAAGCTCTACACAATCTATATACCACACGTAACTGAAGAAGGTCACATTGACCGAAACGTCTTTTTTCGTGTACTACAATAAACCGCCTTACAAATACCTTTAAGTTGAGTGCTAGGTTCATATGAGTAAGCCAGTCCAGACTCTCCGCTACTGGAAACTACATGGATACAAGTACAGACGGAAAGTCGAGTGTTAGTTGAAATTTGGGAATTTCTCATTGTGGGAAAACCTCCCGGTAGACGTTGCAGAGGCGATGCAGATCCTCAATTACTGTGTCTGTGGAGACTGTGAAATCGGATCTTTGTGAAGAAAGGATTGCTTTATCGCAGTAGCATGGATCACATCACCGTTACTCGTCTCCATCAAACTGTGATCACAGGGAGAGATGTAGACATGGCCCTCACTGCCTATCATGATGTTTCTGGTCATTTTGGAGTGCCAAAGGCAGAAGCCACAGACCATAGGTGATTCTATTGGATTGGCATGAGAGGAGACATTGAAAAATGGTGGCAGTAATGTCACACGTTTGTGACTATCATAACTGTGAAAGGTGATCATAAAGCACCACTGCATCCGCTTGTAAGTTGACGTCCATTACAAATGGTAGCCATTGATCATCTGAGGATAGAGGTCAGCAGGACAGGGCATAGCTACATCTTAACCATCATCAATCATTACACCAAATTTCTAGTGGCCGTACCTGTGAAGGATTTAACTGCCCAGACTACACAGCGGTGGAGCAGGGAGAGGTAAGTATTGCAACTTGCAAGTGCTGTGGCCATGACCATGCAGGGGGGGCACACTCGTGGTCGACGGTACTGGCACAGGGCCTCTTATAGTACGTTGGTGTGTCTGACAGCGAGTGAGCCCCCCACCATCGAAACATTGTATTGTACTATGAGGGGCCCTGTGCCAGTGCCGTCGGCCATCTGTGGGCCCATCCACCTGTTCAGAGCAACGGCACTTGCCCGGGTGCACCAGGTGTTGACCCCAGCCATTGGGGGGGTGGGCAGCCCACTTAGGGAGGTTTAAAAAATGGCTTATGTTGATGTGTTGGCTGGACAATCAGCTGCTGCAAAGGGCAGAATTGGGCAAGTCTGAGGAAGAGGAGGACAAAAGCGAGGCAGTTTTCTGGCAACCTATGTGTCATCAGGGGAAGGTGGGACAAAATCCTTTGAAACCCATGCATGGTTCATTTTAATGAAGGTTAGATCATCAACATTTTGGGTAGACAGACGGGTCCTTTTTGCTGTCGGGATTGATCCAGCAGCACTGAAGACTCTTTCAGATAACACACTAGCAGCAGGGCAAGCGAGCTCCTGTAAGGCATATTGTGCCAATTCAGGCCAGGTATCCAGTTTACAGGCCCAATAGTCAAAGGGGAATGACCTGTGAGGGAGAACATCGATATGGGAAGAGAAGTAGTTTGTAATCATAGTTGACAACTGCTGTCTCCTGTCACTTTCAATCGATGCAGTATTACCAGTCGTGTGAGCGGTACTTGAAAAATCAGTCCACAACATAGTCAAGAAACCCCTGTGTCCAACGCTACTTCGGCTGTGTGCACCACAAACACCTCTTCTATGTTGCCCCCTACAGCTCGTGGGAGAACCATCACCACCGCAATGTGCTGGTAATGCCTCAAACAAACGGTTTACCAGAGTTGCTTGTTTGTTAGCCAATATTAGCTGTAGGTTCTCCTGTGGCATGATGTTTTGGAATTTGCCTTTATAGCGTGTATCCAGGATGCTGGCCAACCAGTAGTCGTCATCGTTCATCATTTTGACAATGCGGGGGTCCCTTTTTAGGATCCGCAATGCATAATCGCACATGTGGGCCAATGTTCCAGGTGTCAATGATACACTGCCAGTGGTGGGTGGAGGAGCACTTTCTGGCAAATCCACATCCCTACAGTCACGCAGAAGCACTGTACCTGACCTTGGAACGCCAACATTTTCTCTTGCCCCTGAGAAGCATCCTCCTGCCCAAAATAATCATCACCCTCATCCTCCTCCTCTTCCTCTTCTTCCTCCACCTTGTCCAGGACAGTTTCCTGACCAGACAATGGCTGACTGTCATCAAGGCTTCCCTCCTCCTCTGCTGCAGACGCCTAATCCTTAATGTGCGTCAAACTTTGCATGAGCAGACGCATAAGTGGGATGCTCATGCTTATGATGGCGTCGTCTGCACTTACCAGCCGTGTGCATTCCTCAAAACACTGAAGGACTTTACAGAGGTCTTTCAGCTTACACTACTGCGCACCCGACAATTCAATGTCTTCCCTCAAACTGCCTGCCAGTGTATCCTCCCACTAATGCATTACAGCCTGCCTCTGTTCGCACAGCCTCTCAACCATGTGCAGGGTGGAGTTCCACCTTGTTGCAACATCTATGATTAGGTGGTGCTTGGGGAGGTGGAGCAATCCCTGCAGCTTCTGCATATGAGTGGAGTGGACGTTTGAGCGACGGATGTGTGAGCACAGTCTTCGCACCTTATGGAGCAGGGATGTTAACTCTGGATAATTATTAAGGAAGCACTGCACCACCAGCTTCAAAGTGTGAGCCAGGCAAGGTATGTGTGTGAGTTTCGCATGGGCTATGGCTGCCACAAAATTTCAGCAGTTATCACTAACTACCTTGCCTGCCTCAAGATGTAGACTGCCCAGCCATGACTCTGTTTGTCGCTGCAAGTAATCGGCCAGTAACTCCACGGTGTGTCTGTTGTCGCCCAAAGACATCATCTTTAACACAGCCTGCTGATGCTTACCACTAGCTGTTCGATAGTGGGACACCTCATGTGCAACACTGCCAGCTGCGGTTGTTGTGCTCGTTCGACTGCACTCTGTTGACGAGCTTTCGCTGATAGAGGAGGAGGAGCGAAAGCCTACAGCCAACTGTTTCCTATAATGTGGGCTAGGCAGCACTGTTCCACCGCCGCTGTCCCCAGTGGAGCCTGCATCCACCACATTAACCCAGTGTGCAGTGATGGACACGTAACGGCCCTGGCCATGCCTACTGGTCCATGCATCTGTTGTGAGGTGCACCTTTCCACTCACTGACTGTTTTAGTGGATGGACAATGCGGTCTTTCACATGCCAGTGGAGGGCAGGGATGGCTTTTCGAGAAAAGAAGTGCTGACTGGGTAGGTCATAGCGTGGGACAGCGTAGGCCATGAGGTCGCGGAAAGCTTCGCTTTCAATCAAGCGGTAGGGCATCATCTCTAATGAGATTAGTTTGGCAATGTAGGCATTCAAACAAAGTGTACACGGATGAGAGGATGAGTACTTTCTTGTCCTACTCAGAATGTCTGGTAGGGTGAGCTGGACTGGAGAGCTGCATATGAGGGAAGTGGCGGTGGACCGGATGGAGTAAGAGGGATTGGTGATGGTATTGGTGGTGATGGCCTAGATTCAGTGTTGTGTTGCAAAACCATTGTGATTCCATGAGTGCGTTGGCCTTGCGATGACACCTCCACATTTAGTGCTGGTGGTGTGCTTAACGGTGGCGGTGGTCTTACAGTGGGGGAAGCGATGGAGCATTGCTGGCTACCTTGAGTCGGAGCAGGTGCACACGTGCTACCTGAGGTTTTGTAGTCCTTTCATGCTTGCAAGTGCATGTTGATTAAATGTCTAAGCATGCAACTGGCATTCAAATTTCTGGGTTGTTTACCTCGGCTAAAGGTCCTTCCGCACTTCTTACAGGTAACCTTTGCCTCATCAGTAGGATTTTGGACAAAGAAGTGCCACACTGCACTCTTCCTACCATGATATACATTTTCTGGCCTTGCAAGCTGTGCTAAGTTGACCGTCTGGCCAAGCTGTCCTGCAACTCTTTTAGTTTTTGTTCCAAGTTTTTTGACAACTATGGGCCTGCCAGATAACCGCTGCGGCGATGTCAATGCCTGCTGCGGATCCTTCTCCTTATCTGAACTATTGCCAGCGCCACCCTCCTCCCCCAATGGATGCCAGTCCGGGACCAGAAATGGGTCATCCATCACCTCCTCTTCAAAGTCATCTGCACCTTCCTCTTTACCTTCCTCTGTGTCACCGTGTAAGGTGGTATAGCATGCGGGAAGGGGCACCTGAGTTTCATCAGGGTCAGATTCTGGCTCAATAGACTGCGAGGGCAATGTAGTGCTCTGGGTCGATGTACCAGCAGAATCATGTAGCAGTGGCTGTGCATCAGTGCACTCCATGTCAGATTCATCTTGGACTGGGGAATTCTGGATTTGACTGGATAACCCAGGCATGGTATGTGAAAAGAGCTCCATAGAGTAATCTGAAGTGTGGGCTGCCGCATCTTTAACTTTTGGTGGGGGTGAAGGACACAAGGAAAGATGTTTTTCCTGACCAGAACCATGACCTGATGACTCCGTGCTTGCTGGTTTTGAACGTTCAGAAGAGCAGGCAATAGAGCTGGTGGCTGTTTCAGCAATGTACGCCAAAACCTGTTCCTGATGCTCCGGCTTTAAAAGCGGTTTTCCTACTCCAAGAAAAGGCCACCTTACAGGCCTTCTTGGGCCAGACGATGACGCAGGCTCAACACCTCCTGCCTTAGCTGCAATTGTGCTTTTGCCAGAACCAGCCGATGCACCACCACCATCAGTACCAGCTGCGTACCCCTGCCCACGTTCACGGCCTCTTCCACCATACTTCCTCATGTTTGGGAAAATGTACCAAAAATACCAGCAGAGAGATGATACTGTATGAGGAGCGTCCAGCTGTGTAAGGTGTATTAAAAAAATTAAATCTACGTATATATTTTGTTTGTCATAGACGATCTCACAGTATATATTGGACCGTAAACCAACAGGCAGATATACCGAACTGTATCAGAAGTGTACAGCTGTATACGTTTTTTGTGTAGCTAACAATCTCCGTATATGTATTTACGGAGTGTCACACACACACGCTGACTCTGTATAGATGTGACTGTAATGCGAATGGCAGATATACAATACTGTTTGAGAATTGGTCAGCTCTACATGGTGTGTGTATGAAAAATTGTCAATCTCCGTCTATTTGTATAGGGACTGACACACACTGTCTCTGTCTAGTTTTGACCGTTATCAAACAGCAGATATTCGAAACTGTTTGAAAAGCGGACAGCACTCTAAGGCTACTTTCACACTTCAGGTTTTCGGCGTCAGGCGCGATCCGGCGTCATGCCGGAACGCCGGATCCGACAAATGTTTAGTAAAACCGGATGTGACGATCCGGTTTTCTGCCGGATCCATCTTTTTCTTGACAGACAAAACTGGATCCGTCTCATCCGGTCCATCCATTTTTCTATCCGTTTTTCGACGGATTACGCCGGATCCGGTTTTTAAAATTGACCCTTGTGGCCTTCCGAACGGGATTGGCTACTGGAAAACTATATATAGCATGTTCCTACAGCCCTTCTTTGACAGGTTGTAGAGGAGAAAGTGCAGGTTGGAGAGAAGAGCAAGTTACTGGCGAAGATGGATGTTGTCATTGGAAACATTTTGAAGAATTTGGCGGATTTTATAGCGGAGGCGAATCGTTTGAGGGTGATTGTTCTGGAGAAGGAGAGAGCGAGACAGCAGCGCATCAGACATCGTAGACGACGTTTGTGGTTCCACCCCATCACAGCCAAGAGAATGACGCGTGGGGTCTATGCTACACTCTGCATGGACCTTCGACGAAACCCGGATAAATTTTTTGGATATGTTAGGATGAAAATGGAGAATTTTGATTACTTGGTGGAGCGCATTGCACACCTCATAAGAAAAGCGGACACCTATTGCCGCTTCTCTGTTTCACCCACAGAGCGTCTGATGGTGACTTTAAGGTAAGCCACATTTATTGGATGTGATCGCATCAGAGCACACTTTCACTGCAATCTTGTTGGTGGTAGTTTGTATCTCCAAGTGTTATAGCTCAGTTTTGGTATGTAATGCTGTGATTTAAAACTAATTTATTGTTTTTTAATTCCCCACAGATTTCTTGCAACTGGAGAATCCCTTTCGTCACTGCATTTCCAGTACAGACTCGGGATTTCCACCATATCTGGAATAGTGAAGTACACATGCCGTGCACTGTGGGACTCCTTAGCTGAAGAGTTTTTACCAGAGCCCACAACAGAGAGGTGGATTGAAATTGCTGACAAGTTTCAACAGATATGTCAGTTTCCCAACTGCTTGGGCGCTGTGGACGGGAAACATATCCGCATTGTAAAGCCAGCTGGATCGGGATCGGAATATTTCAATTACAAGAAATATTTTTCAATTGTCCTCATGGCCATCGCTGACGCGGAATACAAATTTATTGCGGTTGATATTGGGGCCTATGGCCGCTCCAATGACTCTCAAGTTTTCAAACTGTCTGCCATGGGGCGTAAACTGTATGGAAACACCTTCCAGTTCCCACCACCTAGACCGCTGCCGCAAACATCTGGTCCACCTATGCCATTTGTCTGTGTAGGGGATGAAGCCTTCCAGCTGTCAGAACACCTTTTGAAACCGTACTCTAGCAGAGGATTGACAAGACCAAAACGCATTTTTAATTACCGCCTCACAAGAGCAAGAAGAATGGTTGAATGTACCTTTGGTATTCTGACAGCCAAATGGCGGGTCCTATTGACTGCGATCAACCTCAAGACAGAAACTGTGGACGAGGTGATCAAAGCGTGCGTGGTACTCCACAATTTTGTTATCTGCAAGGAACCCATTTCCATTGAGGACACCTCTGAAGAAACCACCTTGCAAGATTACCATGACATTACCACTAGAAGTTCTGTGACGGTTTCAGTAATGAGGGACAATTTTGCACTATACTTTATGTCACCTCAAGGCAGAGTACACTGGCAGGATGACAGAGTGTGAAAGATTTGTGCCCAACCAAACTTGTGTACCTTCTGTGCCAACAGTATATACCTTTGCCAACCAAAGTTGGATATCTTGTCATGGTCTCTATTTTTAGCTTTAGGCCACAGGTGTGTACCTGGTTGTGTTTTATGCAAAGTATTTCACCTTTTAACAAAAGTTGTGTACATTGTTATGAAATCACCAACAATAAACACAACTTTTTAGGTGAAATACTTTGCTTCAAACACAACCAGGAACACAACTGTGGCAAAAAGCTAAAATTTACCCACAGTTATATACCTAGTTTTGAATACCATTTCACCTTTTAAATACCCTGTATTTAACCTTTTTCGCCGCAGAAAGAAATGACAGACAACCAGTGTAAAATAATTTAACTTTTATTGAAAAATGTTTTTTTTAGTAAACTTTTTTAAAATTTTAATAAACTTGTTTAATAAAGCTGTGAAACCATAAAACTGGTCATTTTTATTTAAATACACACATTATAAATCTGTGTAGTGTGTGGTGGAAATACTGCTGTAGGGGCTGCGGGACACTTCGACACTGGGAGTGTGGAGAGAGGACTGGGATCGTGGTGGGGAAGGAACAGTTAGAGGTGAAGGTGTGGAAAAAACTACAGAATGGGTGGACATGTGGGAAGCAGAAGAGGTGGTGGGTGGTGGAGTGGAGGGTTGGGCAGGGACTGTAGGAGCAGATGATGTTGATGGCAAGTTGTATGGGGAAGGAGTTTGGTACGGGGCAGGTTGCTGGAAGTGGGGAGATGTCTGGTACGGGGCAGGTTGCTGGAAGTGGGGAGATGTCTGGTACGGGGCAGGTTGCTGGAAGTGGGGAGATGTCTGGTACGGGGCAGGTTGCTGGAAGTGGGGAGATGTCTGGTACTGGGGAGGTTGCTGGTACTGGGGAGTTTGCAGGTACTGGGGAGGTTGCTGGTACTGGGGAGGTTGCTGGTACTGGGGAGGTTGCTGGTACTGGGGAGGTTGCTGGTACTGGGGAGGTTGCTGGTACTGGGGAGGTTGCTGGTGCTGGGGAGGTGGATGGTGCTGGGGAGGTGGATGGTGCTGGGGAGGTGGATGGTGCTGGGGAGGTGGATGGTATGTAATAGGAGGGGGAGGATGGAAAGTGGCTGGAGGGGGTGTAGATGTAATAGGAGGGGGAGGATGGAAAGTGGCTGGAGGGGGTGTAGATGTAATAGGAGGGGGAGGATGGAAAGTGGCTGGAGGGGGTGCAGGTGGAGGAACTACTGTGGTGGGAGGAGGAGGTTGGGAGGTAACTTGCTGGAGAGCAGCGTGGCATGAATGCATTACATGCATCTGCTGGGCAGGAGAGAGTGTTTCCATGCGCTCCACAACAGACCTGAAAAAGGTGTGGTTTGGCGAAGATCTTGCTTCTGAATGCATGGTTTGCAGAAGTGTCTTCACCTCCAGAATGCTGGAGTTGATCTGCTGATAGCCTGCGGAGATTTGCTCTGACAAGACTTTTAGACAGTTCTGGAAAGATGCATTCAGATGCAAGAACTCTGGCGCATAAGTCTTTTCCTGACCCCTCTGCCGCTGCCGCCCAGTACCCGCAGGTGTACTAGAGGTGGCAGGGGCAGAAGGGTGGGGTAAAGGGAAAGCGATCTCCTCACCAGCAGCTTCATGTAATGTAGGCGGCCACGATGCTCCTGTGCTGGTGGATGGGACAGATGGGTCGAATGTGTGGGAAGGCTGGGAAGGTGCAGATGTACCGGGGCGGTCGAAGTGTCCCTCGGTGCCGGTCTCCTCAGGGATCGCCTCAGAAGGGTCCAATCGTGCAGGCTCCCGAGTGCTGCTCACCGTGCTGTGGAATAAAGAGAAAAAAAAACAATTAAAATAGTGACATGGTATGGCCCTGGCTGAAAAAAAAAAGTTACATCTAAACATTTTTTTGTCACATGTGGTGTGTAATATTTACCTTCTGGTGAGCATTGTCTCCCGGAGGAACGACAGGGCTCGTGCGTACTTGTACTTGCTCCTGCGTCCTCCAGATCCACTCGGGGCCCGCATCTCTTTATTGAACTCCTTCTTGAAACGATCCCTCACAGACCGCCACCGCTTCACAATTCTCTCCCCTGAAACGAGAAAGGACAAAGTGGTTAGTATACAACATCAGTGTTTCCCAAACTCCAGTCCTCATGGTCCCCAGGGGTCATGTTTTCAGGATTTCCAAAGTAAATAGAAATCCTGAACACATGATCCGTGGGGACCACGAGGACTGGAGTTCGGGAAACACTGGTTTAAATCAAGCAACCGGTACTGTATATACTTACGCTCTTTAATCTGGGCCCGAGCTTCGAGGTCCTCCCAGCGGTCCACAAGGAGCGAACAGATTTCCTCCCAGAGTCGTCGGGTAACGATCAGGTCAGCGTGGCGTCGGTCAGCCATATTCCAGAGCGGCTCCCTTTCTCTGACGAGATCGATGAGGCGGTCCACATCAATCCCTCCATCCTCACCGTCAGAGTCGGGAGCACGCTGTGAAGGCTGTTAAAGAAAAAGACAAGAATAACATAATTAGCCTCCACAAAAGAAATGAAATAAAAAGTGCAAAAAAAACAAAGCAAAAATATTTATACTTACACGCTGGTGACCGCCGCGTTGCTGTCGCCGACGACCCTGGGAGGCACTGCGAGGACCTCTTGGCCGAGCACCAGATTGGGAAGACTAGAGAAGAAAACAAAAAATGTTATGTCTTTGGATGTAGGCATTTGTTTGCTGTGTGTGGTCTGCAGAACATTGTTTTCTATGTGTTGTGTGTAGTGTGATGTTGTGTTTCTGCGTTTGATGCAAAAAACTTACCAATTGTGAGCCCACTCCAAGTGTCTGTCCACCCCTTCCTTCTTCTTCTGGGAGCTCCTCTTCATCTTGTGATTCCTGTTTTGAAATAAAAGGCAATGAATACACATATATTACAGAGATGATGGATTTTGGAAATAAAAACTTACCGTCAAACGCTGATGATGCGAGGGAGGGCTCCCTGAAGATGTGCTGTCTTCCTCATGGCCAGACTCCATGGCTGTGGGTGGTGTTTCTGCTGCTGCCACTGCTGCTGCTGCTGCTGCTGCTGCATCTATTGGGCGGCTGTTGAATAAAGAGAAACAAAGGGCCAATGAATATCTTGATATTCCATAGCCCTAGTTTGGAGAAATGGGGGATTTGATAATTACCGTCTCTCATCTGCTGCTGGACTCCCCTCCCGCTGTTCAGCATGCTGCTCCATTTGGGGTGGTGCTGATGGTGCTGCTGCTGCAGATGTCTGCTGCCTTCTCCTGCTCCTGGTTCTTGGCTTGGGTGGCATGTTGGGTGTGGCTGAGGGTCCCATTGTCTTGCTTTTATATATGTCCTGTGGGCAGAGCTACTGAGCATGCTCAGACCAAAGAAACCGGATCCGGCGCATTGCGGCGCTCATAGGCTTTCATTGTATGAAAAAGCCGGACACGCCGGATCCGGCGTGTCCGCCTTTTTCGACGGATACAAAAAACGTTACAGTCAACGTTTTTTCCAGACGCCGGATCGCGTCACATTGCCGGATCCGGCGAAAATCGGATGAAACGCATGGCCATCCGGCTCGATCCGGCTCTAATGCAAGTCAATGGGGGGGAAACCGGATCCGGCATTGCATTTCGACGAATCCGGTTTTAGTCAAAAGCGCCGGATCGCGCCTGAAGCAGAAAACCTGATGTGTGAAAGAGGCCTAAGGTGTAGGTCTGGAAAAAAGGAAAAACTCCTCGGCTTTTTTTTCCAGTCACACACAGATAGCTTCTATTTGTCCGTGATACCAGCCGGTACACGGTAGTGTGTGAGGAGCGTACACCGCTATGCGGTGTCTGTAGGGAAAATTGTCAATCTCCGTCTATTTGTATAGGGAATAGTGTTGAGCATTCTGATACTGCAAATATCGGGTATCGGCCGACATTCGCTGTATCGGAAATCCGATACCGAGTACCGATATTTTTACAATATCTAATACCGGAATCGGAAGTTCCCATAATGCAATGAGCCAGTTGTGTTAGCCATGTTAACTAATGGCATGGCTATGATTGACTGCTGAAATGATGTCATCATGATGCGCGGTCCGTGCGGGCCTGCCTGGGGTCTGTGCTTGCCTGCCAGGGGTCTGTGCGTGCCTTCCGAGGGTCTGTGCGGCCTGCCGGGGGTCTGTACAGGCCTGCCAGGGGTCTGTGCGGGCTGCCGGTGGTCTGTACAGGCCTGCCAGGGGTCTGTGCGGGCTGCTGGGGGTCTGTGCGGGCCTGCCGGGGGTCTGTGCGGGCTGCCGGGGGGTCTGTGCAGGCCTGCCGGGGGTTGTGTGTGTGTGCAGGCATCGTCCGATGGGACTACAAGTCCCATCGGGCGATGCCTGCTACAATGACAGTGATGGACACATTAGCCAATGATGGGACAGTAGTAATCCCATCATCCAGCTAATGTGTTGAATGTAAAAAAAACATACATACTACATATATACAACATTCATACAACATACATACATACTACATACTTCATATATACTACATTCATATAACATACATACATACTACATACATACTACATATATACAGTACTACATTCATACAACATACATACATACATACTACATATATACTACATTCATACAACATACATACATACTACATACATATGGGGTTACTACTGTCCCATCATTGGCTAATGTGTCAATCACTGTCATTGCAGCAGGCATAGCCCGATGGGACTTATAGTCCCATCGGACGATGCCTGCACACACACACAACCCCCGGCAGGCCCGCACAGATCCCCGGCAGCCCGCACAGACCCCCGGCAGCCCGCACAGACCCCCGGCAGGCCTGCACAGACCCCGAGCAGCCCGCACAGACCCCGGGCAGCCCGCACAGACCCCCGGCAGGCCCGCACAGACCCCCGGCAGCCCGCACAGACCCCCAGCACGCCTGCACAGACCCCCGGCAGGACCACACAGACCCCCGAGAGGCCCGTACAGACCCCGCCCGCACACACAGACATGCACAGTGTCCGCCCACGCACCGCCCACACTCTTCCCCCCTCCAGAACTGGATGTGCAAGGAAAGTAAGGGTTTATTTCGCATGCTGCGATTGTCTCGGTCCGAGGAATGGAGCCGATAAAAAAACGCATGATGGGAGCAGCACCATAGAATAACATTGGGACGAATGCAATGCGATTTTTTATCGCATTGCATTCGTCCAATTTAATCGCTAGTGTGACTCCGGCCTAAGGTGTAGGTCTGGAAAAATGGAAAAACTCCTCGGCTTTTTCTAGCTTCTATTTGTCCGTGATACCAGCCAGTACATGGTAGTGTGTGAGGAGCGCACACCACAATACGGTGTGTGTATGGAAAATTGTCAATCTCTGTCTATTTGTATAGGGACTGACACACACTGTCTCTGTCTAGTTTTGACCGTAATCAAACAGAAGACATACTGTACGAAACTGTTTGAAAAGCTGACAGCACTCTAAGGTGTAGGTCTGGAAAAACGGAAAAACTCCTCGGCTTTTTTTCCAGAGTCACACACAGATAGCTTCTATTTTTCTGTGATACCAGCCGGCCCACGGTAGTGTGTGAGGAGTGTACACCGCTGAACGGTGTGTGAAAAAATGAATGCTCAGTAACTCACTAGGACAAAATAGTAAAAATTGGAGTGCTTTGAAACAAGCAGTTTGAACAGTAGTGTGCACACAGCAATGCAGGTAGCAGGTAGCCTTAAATGGCAGCCTAATCACCACCAGCTCTGCTGCACAAAAGCAAAAATCCCCCCTTCACTGCACACTAACTGTACAGTGAAAAGCACTATCAGCAGAAGCAGTTTTTTCTTTCTTCTTCCCTGCCTAACGCTCTCCCTTATTCAGAATCAGCAGCAGCACCTCTCCCTATTCTAAGATCGGCAGAAGTAAGATGGCAGTCGGCGGTCAAAACCTTTTATAACCACTGTGATGCCACACAAAGTCAGCCAATCACTTCAATGTCCTTCTCTAAGATGGTGGTGGCTGCTGCCCATGTCATCGCGCTGCCCACAGTGTGCATCCTCCATCATTGACTGAGAAAAAGCGCTTGAAGCATTATTTGAAATGCGACTTTGGCACTATGATCGGTGACCTCATGGCCGACCTCATGCTATGGTCGAGTTTCGATCGGCGAAACCTGACTTTAGCTAAAGTCGGCTATTTTTTAATTTGACCGACCCGCTTCACTCAACTCTACTCAGCACCTCTCTGGGTCTTTTCAAGAAGAAAAAATTCTCAGAAGGGAAAGGTGGGAAAAACGCATGACCACGGATCTGTTGATTTGCCTGCTGGTGTCCCATTCTGGTCCAAGGCCAGCTGCAACCTGCTTGGCAAATGACACCTGACAGGAGCACTCACACACAGCCTAGAACGACCACTGGCACAAGCTCAGCACCTCTCTGGGTGTTTTCAAGAGGAAAAAAAACTCAGAAGGGAAAGATGCATGACCCCAGACCTGTCGATTTTGCCCGCTTGTCTCCCATTCTGGTCCCAGCCCAGCTGCAAAGTGCTTAGCAGGTGACAACAAAGAAGAGTAATCACACGCAGCCTAGAAGGGTCGCTGGCACAAGCTCAGCACCTCTCTGGGTCTTTTCAAGAGGAAAAAAACTCAGAAGGGAAATATGGGAAAATTTTGATCCCTGACCTGTTGATTTGACTGCTGGTCTCCAATTCTCATCCCAGCACAGATGCAACCTGCTTAACAAATAACACAAGCACTCACACACACCCTAGAAGGGACACTGGCACAAGCTTAGCAACTATCTGGGTCTTTTCAAGAGGAAAAACTCAGAAGGAAAAAAATGCATGACCCCGAAACTGTCGATATTCCCGCTGGTCTCCCATTTTGGTCAGAGCCCAGCTGCAACCGGTTAAGTGACTTTAGTCGGATCGGGTTTCATGAAACAAAATTCGTTTCAGATGAAACTGGTCCGACTAGGGCAAAAAAAGTCAAAGTTTCGTCCAAAACCCGACCCCAATGCAAGTCAATGGGAAATAAAAGTTGGCATTGAGCGGATGACATTCATCCACTCAATGCCGACTTTTATTCCCCATTGACTTGCATTGGGGTCAGGTTTCGGACGAAACTCTGACTTTTTTTGCCCTAGTGGGACCAGTTTCATCTGAAACTAATTTTGTTTCATGAAACCTGATCCAAATAAAGTCGCTCAACTCTACTCAGCACTAGAGTTGAGCGAAACGGGTCGAAAAATTTCAAAAGTCGCCGACTTTTGGCAAAGTCAGGTTTCATGAAACGAAACCCGACCCTAGGATGAGGTCGGCCACGAGGTCGGCGACTTACGCGCCAAAGTCGCATTTCAAAAGTTTGTTTTGCGCTCTTTTTCAGCCAATCAGGATCCACGGACACTGTGGGCAACGTGATGACATTGGCTGGGGTCACCACCATCTTTCAGAAGGGCATGCAAGTGATTGGCTTGCTTTGGTGGGCGTCACAGGGGGTATAAAAGGGCGTGCACGCCGACCGCCATCTTACTTCTGCCGATCTCAGTATAGGGAGAGGTTGCTGCTGATTCTGTAGGGAGAGCGTTAGGCAGGGAAGAAGACAAAAAAACTGCTTCTGCTGCTAGCGATTTGGCCTGCACAACACACCAGTCACTGTGTGTGCAGTGCAAGGGGAGGCTATATAGTGGTGTATCAGTGGTGTTGGTTGTTGGGCTGCCTTCTAAGGCTTCCTGACATTCCTGCATTGCTGTTTACCCACTGCTCTGCAAACTGCTTTTTTAAAAGCAATCCCAATTTTTTTTTTTTTGTCCTGCTGAGAAGAAAAAAAAACTGCTTCTGCTGCTAGCGATTTGGCCTGTACAACACACCAGTCACTGTGTGTGCAGTGCAAGGGGAGGCTATATAGTGGTGTATCAGTGGTGTTGGTTGTTGGGCTGCCTTCTAAGGCTTCCTGACATTCCTGCATTGCTGTTTACCCACTGCTCCGCAAACTGCTTTTTTAAAAGCAATCCCAATTTTTTTTTTTTGTCCTGCTGAGAAGAAAAAAAAACTGCTTCTGCTGCTAGCGATTTGGCCTGCACAACACACCAGTCACTGTGTGTGCAGTGCAAGGGGAGGCTATATTGTGGTGTATCAGTGGTGTTGGTTGTTGGGCTGCCTTTTAAGGCTTCCTGACAGGCTGGCATTGCTGTTTACCCACTGCTCTGCAAACTGCTTTTTTAAAAGCAATCCAATCTCCCTTATCCTCTAGTCACTTTTGTCACAGCTGTGCCATCGAGCCTGTCACATAGCGCTCAGATATCAGTGGGCCTCACACAATCCAAAAGTGTACAGTGTCCACAAGTGTCTGCAGAAATTCAAAATCTCCCTTATCCTCTCGTCACTTTTGTCACAGCTGTGCCATCGAGCCTGTGACATAGCGCTCAGATATCAGTGGCCCTCACACAATCCAAAAGTGTCCAGTGTCCACAAGTGTCTGCAGAAATTCAAAATCTCCGCTGTCCTATAGACACCTTGTACCTTGTTTTACATTACTATATAGTTTGTTGGATTTTGTCTACATTTCTACCAAAAATGAGGAAGGCTGGTGGAAGAGGCCGTGGAATTGGGCGGGGGTTGGCAGCTGGTAATGATGGTGTTGGTGGTGGATCTGATGGTAGTGGCAAGAACAAAATAGGACCGAATGCAGGAGGTGTTGAGCCTGCATCATCGTCTGGCTACATAAGGCCTCGAACGCTTAGTTTTCTAGGAGTTGGCAAACCGCTTTTAAAGCCAGAGCATCAGGAAAAAGTTTTGTCTTACATTGCTGACTCAGCCTCCAGCTCTATCGCCTCCTCTTCTTCAGTTGTAAAAAGTAAAAGCACTGAGTCGTCATTGGAGGCTCATGTTCATGAACCACACCTTTCCTTGTGTCCTTCACCCCAACCAAGATTGAAGGATGACGCAGGCCATACTACTGATTACTCCATGGAGCTGTTTTCACATACCATGCCTGGATTATCAAGTCAAATGGTGAATTACCCAGGCCAAGATGAATCTGACATGGAGTGCACTGATGCACAGCCGCTGATGGATGATTCTGCTGGTACATTCACTCAGAGCACTACATTGTCCTCGCAGTGTACAGAGCCAGATTCTGACCCTGATGAGACTCAGGTGCCCCTTCCTGCACACTATACCACCATACACGGTGACACAGAGGAAGGTGCACATGACATAGAAGAGGAGGTGATGGATGACCCAGTTGTTGACCCAGATTGGCATCCATTGGGGGAAGAGGGTGCTGCTTCCAATAGCTCAGATGAGGAGCATCCACAGCAGACATCGACATCGCAACAGCTGCTATCTGGCAGGCCCGGAGCACTCCAAAGACAGGTTCCAAACATCAAAAGAGTTGCTGGACAGCTTGTCCAGAGGGTCAAAAGATCACAGCGTGCTAGGCCGCAAAATGTCTGCCAAAGTAGGAAGAGTGCATTGTGGCACTTTTTTGACCAAAATCCTCATGATCAGGCCAAGGTTATCTGTAAGAAGTGCGCAAAGACCTTTAGCCGAGGGAAAAATCTGAAAAATTTGAATACCAGTTGCATGCTTAGACATTTAACCAGCATGCACTTGCAAGCGTGGACACAACACCAAACCTCAAGTGCCACATGTGCAACTGATCACAACGAAGGTAGTCAGCAACGCTACATTGTTTCCCCCACTGTAAGCCCACCGGTTAGCACAGCAGCAAATGTTGAGGTGTCGTTGCAAGGCCACAGCAGTCAGGGAATCCCACTGTTATATCAACGAAAGACTGATTCTAGGCCATCAGAAAGAACACCAACTCCATCACCATCATCAACCCTCTCTCAGTCCGCCCTGTCCACCGCTACTTCCACCATATGCAGCTCTCAAGTCCAGCTCACCCTCCCAGACACTATGAGTAGGTCAAGAAAGTACTCAGTCTCTCATCCGCGTACACTGGGTTTGAACGCCCACATTGCCAAACTAATCTCGTTTGAGATGATGCCCTTTCGGTTGGTGGAAAGCACAGCTTTCCGCAAACTCATGGCCTATGCAGTACCACGCTATGACCTACCCAGTCGCCACTTCTTCTCTCGCAAAGCCATCCCAGCCCTCCACCATCATGTGAAAGACCGCATTGTCCATGCACTCAAGCAGTCAGTGAGCGGAAAGGTGCACCTCACAACTGATGCATGGTCCAGTCGGCATGGCCAGGGCCGTTACGTGTCCATCACTGCGCACTGGGTTAATGTGGTGGATGCAGGGTCCACAGGGGACAGCGGTGGTGGGACAGTGCTGCCTAGCCCACGGTATAGGAAACAGTTGGCTGTAGGCGTTCGACCCTCCTCCTCCTCCTCCAGAAGCGAAAGCTCGTCCACAGAGCGCAGTCGTACGAGCACTCCATCTGCAGCTGCCACTGTTGCACACGATGTGTCCCCCTATCGAGCAGCTAGTGGAAAGCGTCAGCAGGCTGTGTTGCAGATGATGTGTTTGGGCAACAGACACACCGCCGAGGTGCTGGCCGAGTACTTGAAGCGACAAACTGAGTCATGGCTGGGCAGTGTACATCTTGAGGCAGGCAAGGTAGTTAGTGATAACGGCCGTAATTTTGTGGCAGCCATAGCCCTTTCAAAACTCAGCCATATACCTTGCTTGGCTCACACCTTGAACCTGGTGGTGCAGTGCTTCCTCAAAAATTATCCGGAGTTAACAGCCCTGCTCCAGAAGGTGCGAAGACTGTGCGCGCACATCCGCCGGTCGCCTGTACACTCCGTTCGTATGCAGAAGCTGCAGCGATTGCTCCACCTTCCCAACCACCGCCTCATTATCGACATTGCAACAAGGTGGAACTCCACCCTGCACATGGTGGAGCGGCTGTGCGAGCAGAGGCAGGCCATAATGCATTTGTGGGAGGATACACGGCCAGGCACTTTGAGAGCAGACATGGAGTTGACAGGTGTGCAGTGGTCGAAGCTGAAAGACCTCTGTAAAGTCCTTCAGTGTTTTGAGTAATGCACACGGCTGGTAAGCGCAGACGACGCCATCCTAAGCATGAGCATCCCACTTATGCGTCTGCTCATGCAAACTTTGACGCACCTTAAGGAGCAGGCGTCTGCAGCCAATGTTGATGAGGAGGAAGAGGAGGAGGGAATCCTTGATGACATTCAGCCATTGTCTGCTCAGGGACCTCTCCTGGACGAGGTGGAGGAAGAAGAGGAGGAGGAGGAGGATGATGGGGATGATTACTTAGGGGAGGAGGATGCATCTCGTGGGGCAAGTGAAAATGTTGGCATGGCAAGGTCTGGTACAGGGTTTGTGCGTGACTGGAGGGATGTGGATTTGCCAGAAAGTGCTCCTCCAACCAGCACTTGCAGTGCATCATTGACACCGGGAACATTGGCCCACATGTCAGATTATGCCTTGCAGATCCTAAAAAGGGACCCACGCATTGCCAAAATGATGAACGATGACGACTACTGGTTGGCCAGCATCCTGGATCCACGCTATAAAGGCAAATTACAAAACATCATGCCACAGGAGAACCTTGACCTAATATTGGCTAATAAACAAGCAACTCTGGTAAATCGGTTGCTTGAGGCATTCCCAGCACACAGCAGCGGTGATGGTTCTCACACGAGCCGTACGGGCCGGCGGCAGCTTGGCAGAGGTGTTCGTGGTGCACACAGCAGAAGTGGCGTTGGAGACAGGGGTTTCATGACAATGTTGTGGACTGATTTTTCAAGTACCGCTCACACAACTGGTAATATTGCATCGATGGAAAGTGACAGGAGACAGCAGTTGTCAACTACGGTTACAAACTACTTTTCCTCCCATATCGATGTTCTCCCACACAGGTCATTCCCCTTTGACTATTGGGCCGCTAAACTGGACACCTGGCCTGAATTGGCACAATATGCCTTACAGGAGCTCGCTTGCCCAGCTGCAAGTGTGCTATCGGAAAGAGTCTTCAGTGCAGCTGGATCAATCCTGACAGAAAAAAGGACCCATCTGTCAACCCAAAATGTGGATGATCTAACCTTCATTAAAATGAACCACGCATGGGTTTCCAAGGATTTTGTCCCACCTTCCCCTGATGACACATAGGGTGACAGAAAAATGGCTTGCTTTGATCCACCTCTTCCTGGGACTTGACCTATTTCACCTTTTGCATCAGCTGAATGTCCAACATCAACATATGCCACTTTCTAAAACTCCCTAACTGTGCTGCCTCCCCCCCATGGCCGGGGTCACCACCTAGTGCACGACACCGTGCGAGTGCCGTTGCCCTGGACAGGTGGGTAGGCCGACTCTTGGGCGCGGGCACTGGTACAGGGTCCTTCATAGTGCAATCAAGTGTCTCTGACGGTGGTGGTGCACACCCGCCGTAAGACACACCGCCGTACTATGAGGGGCCCAGTGCCAGTACCGACGCCCACGAGTGGGCCCCCCTTGCTTGGGCAGGGCCCCAGCATTTGCAATCTTTACCTCTCCCTGCTCCTCCGCTGTGTAGTCTGGGCCGTCAAATCCATACTGTGCCTGACACCGTCTGAGCCTGCCTCCTGATGTATAGACATATATTTTGAATGTGTACGCTATCCATACATGTTATCTGGGGATACGGTACCCTTTCTAACCTTTGTGCAATCACGTGCAATCCATACTGGGCCTAACACCGTCTGAGCCTGCCTCCTGATGTATAGACATATATTTTGAATGTGTACGCTATCCATACATGTTATCCGGGGAAACGGTACCCTTTCTAACCTTTGTGCAATCACGTGCAATCCATACTGGGCCTAACACCGTCTGAGCGTGCCTCCTGATGTATAGACATATATTTTGAATGTGTACGCTATCCATACATGTTATCTGGGGATACGGTACCCTTTCTAACCTTTGTGCAATCACGTGCAATCCATACTGGGCCTAACACCGTCTGAGCCTGCCTCCTGATGTATAGACATATATTTTGAATGTGTACGCTATCCATACATGTTATCTGGGGATACGGTACCCTTTCTAACCTTTGTGCAATCACTTGCAATCCATACTGGGCCTAACACCGTCTGAGCATGCCTCCTGATATATAGACATATATTTTGAATGTGTACGCTATCCATACATGTTATCTGGGGATACGGTACCCTTTCTAACCTTTGTGCAATCACGTGCAATCCATACTGGGCCTAACACCGTCTGAGCCTGCCTCCTGATGTATAGACATATATTTTGAATGTGTACGCTATCCATACATGTTATCCGGGGAAACGGTACCCTTTCTAACCTTTGTGCAGTCACGTGCAATCCATACTGGGCCTAACACCGTCTGAGCCTGCCTCCTGATGTATAGACATATATTTTGAATGTGTACGCTATCCATACATGTTATCTGGGGAAATGGTACCCTTTCTAACCTTTGTGCAATCACGTGCAATCCATACTGGGCCTAACACCGTCTGAGCCTGCCTCCTGATGTATAGACATATATTTTGAATGTGTACGCTATCCATACATGTTATCTGGGGATACGGCACCCTTTCTAACCTTTGTGCAATCATGTGCAATCCATACTGGGCCTAACATCGTCTGAGCCTGCCTCCTGATGTATAGACATATATTTTGAATGTGTACGCTATCCATACATGTTATCCGGGGAAACGGTACCCTTTCTAACCTTTGTGCAATCACGTGCAATCCATACTGGGCCTAACACCATCTGAGCCTGCCTCCTGATGTATAGATATATATTTTGAATGTGTACGCTATCCATACATGTTATCTGGGGATACGGTACCCTTTCTAACCTTTGTGCAATCACGTGCAATCCATACTGGGCCTAACACCGTCTGAGCCTGCCTCCTGATGTATAGACATATATTTTGAATGTGTACGCTATCCATACATGTTATCCGGGGAAACGGTACCCTTTCTAACCTTTGTGCAATCACGTGCAATCCATACTGGGCCTAACACCGTCTGAGCCTGCCTCCTGATGTATAGACATATATTTTGAATGTGAAAGCTATCCATACATGTTATCTGGGGATACGGTACCCTTTCTAACCTTTGTGCAATCACGTGCAATCCATACTGGGCCTAACACCGTCTGAGCCTGCCTCCTGATGTATAGACATATATTTTGAATGTGTACGCTATCCATACATGTTATCTGGGGATACGGTACCCTTTCTAACCTTTGAGCAATCACGTGCAATCCATACTGGGCCTAACACCGTCTGATCCTGCCTCCTGGTGTATAGACATATATTTTGAATGTGTACGCTATCCATACATGTTATCTGGGGATACGGTACCCTTTCTAACCTTTGTGCAATCACGTGCAATCCATACTGGGCCTAACACCGTCTGAGCCTGCCTCCTGATGTATAGACATATATTTTGAATGTGTACGCTATCCATACATGCTATCTGGGGATACAGTACCCTTTCTAACCTTTGTGCAATCACGTGCAATCCATACTGGGCCTAACACCGTCTGAGCCTGCCTCCTGATGTATAGACATATATTTTGAATGTGTACGCTATCCATACATGTTATCTGGGGATACGGTACCCTTTCTAACCTTTGTGCAATCATGTGCAATCCATACTGGGCCTAACACCGTCTGAGCCTGCCTCCTGATGTATAGACATATATTTTGAATGTGTACGCTATCCATACATGTTATCTGGGGATACGGTACCCTTTCTAACCTTTGTGCAATCGCGTGCAATCCATACTGGGCCTAACACCGTCTGAGCCTGCCTCCTGATGTATAGACATATATTTTGAATGTGTACGCTATCCATACATGTTATCTGGGGATACGGTACCCTTTCTAACCTTTGTGCAATCACATGCAATCCATACTGGGCCTAACACCGTCTGAGCCTGCCTCCTGATGTATAGACATATATTTTGAATGTTTACGCTATCCATACATGTTATCTGGGGATACGGTACCCGTTCTAACCTTTGAGCAATCACGTGCAATCCATACTGGGCCTAACACCGTCTGATCCTGCCTCCTGGTGTATAGACATATATTTTGAATGTGTACGCTATCCATACATGTTATCTGGGGATACGGTACCCTTTCTAACCTTTGTGCAATCACGTGCAATCCATACTGGGCCTAACACCGTCTGAGCCTGCCTCCTGATGTATAGACATATATTTTGAATGTGTACGCTATCCATACATGTTATCTGGGGATACGGTACCCTTTCTAACCTTTGTGCAATCACGTGCAATCCATACTGGGCCTAACACCGTCTGAGCCTGCCTCCTGATGTATAGACATATATTTTGAATGTGTACGCTATCCATACATGTTATCTGGGGATACGGTACCATTTCTAACCTTTGTGCAATCACGTGCAATCCATACTGGGCCTAACACCGTCTGAGCCTGCCTCCTGATGTATAGACATATATTTTGAATGTGTACGCTATCCATACATGTTATCTGGGGATACGGTACCCTTTCTAACCTTTGTGCAATCACGTGCAATCCATACTGGGCCTAACACCGTCTGAGCCTACCTCCTGATGTATAGACATATATTTTGAATGTGAACGCTATCCATACATGTTATCCAGGGAAACGGTACCCTTTCTAACCTTTGTGCAATCACGTGCAATCCATACTGGGCCTAACACCGTCTGAGCCTGCCTCCTGATGTATAGACATATATTTTGATTGTGTACGCTATCCATACATGTTATCTGGGGATACGGTACCCTTTCTAACCTTTGTGCAATCACGTGCAATCCATACTGGGCCTAACACCGTCTGAGCCTGCCTCCTGATGTATAGACATATATTTTGAATGTGTACGCTATCCATACATGTTATCTGGGGATACGGTACCCTTTCTAACCTTTGTGCAATCATGTGCAATCCATACTGGGCCTAACACCGTCTGAGCCTGCCTCCTGATGTGTAGACATATATTTTGAATGTGTACGCTATCCATACATGTTATCTGGGGATACGGTACCCTTTCTAACCTTTGTGCAATCGCGTGCAATCCATACTGGGCCTAACACCGTCTGAGCCTGCCTCCTGATGTATAGACATATATTTTGAATGTGTACGCTATCCATACATGTTATCTGGGGATACGGTACCCTTTCTAACCTTTGTGCAATCACGTGCAATCCATACTGGGCCTAACACCGTCTGAGCCTGCCTCCTGATGTATAGACATATATTTTGAATGTTTACGCTATCCATACATGTTATCTGGGGATACGGTACCCGTTCTAACCTTTGAGCAATCACGTGCAATCCATACTGGGCCTAACACCGTCTGATCCTGCCTCCTGGTGTATAGACATATATTTTGAATGTGTACGCTATCCATACATGTTATCTGGGGATACGGTACCCTTTCTAACCTTTGTGCAATCACGTGCAATCCATACTGGGCCTAACACCGTCTGAGCCTGCCTCCTGATGTATAGACATATATTTTGAATGTGTACGCTATCCATACATGTTATCTGGGGATACGGTACCCTTTCTAACCTTTGTGCAATCACGTGCAATCCATACTGGGCCTAACACCGTCTGAGCCTGCCTCCTGATGTATAGACATATATTTTGAATGTGTACGCTATCCATACATGTTATCTGGGGATACGGTACCATTTCTAACCTTTGTGCAATCACGTGCAATCCATACTGGGCCTAACACCGTCTGAGCCTGCCTCCTGATGTATAGACATATATTTTGAATGTGTACGCTATCCATACATGTTATCTGGGGATACGGTACCCTTTCTAACCTTTGTGCAATCACGTGCAATCCATACTGGGCCTAACACCGTCTGAGCCTACCTCCTGATGTATAGACATATATTTTGAATGTGAACGCTATCCATACATGTTATCCAGGGAAACGGTACCCTTTCTAACCTTTGTGCAATCACGTGCAATCCATACTGGGCCTAACACCGTCTGAGCCTGCCTCCTGATGTATAGACATATATTTTGATTGTGTACGCTATCCATACATGTTATCTGGGGATACGGTACCCTTTCTCACCTTTGTGCAATCACGTGTAATCCATACTGGGCGTGAGAGCGGCTGGCGAGCTGTTAAGCAAGCTACAGCACCTGTGGTTTGCACACGTAAGTTTTTCATTTTTTCAGGAATGACGGTTAGGCCTAATTCCGGAACTGCGGTTGACCTGCACTTACTGGGAAATCATTGTTCGCGGGTAATAATTGTAATCAGTGATCCCCATCACTAACGTTGTTCAGCGGGTTATCTGCACCTGTAAGCGACAAACGCTGGCCCTTTCAGTGTAGCGTACATGCAGCCATGGACATGTAAGGGCATGACACACCAGTTATTGGCCAATCTCATGTGCCAGAGCCTCACGTGTCCCTCTATTAAGCCGGACTCGGACCGCGGGGCATGACGGAGTCTCGTTCGTTAACGGAATTAAGCTTGCAATGTGTGCATCTGTTCTGTAGCTGGCATGGTTGAGGTTTCCCAGGTGGAGTCGAATTTAACCGTAGGCTCCACCCCTGGTGGTGCCCTTCTGGACATTCCTTTAAGGTTCAGCTTTGCAACCATACTGCCCACATAAAACAAACACTTTGCCTTCATGAACGCTGTTTGGAGGGTCATGACTCGTGGGAATAACGCCGCCCAATCAGTTAACCTGCGAGAGAGATCGTTCGTTGCTCCCAAGCATGACATCACACTCCCTAGGAAGAAGGTAATGCCACTGTGGCGACCGTACTCCTGGGGGCGACACAAGTGCACTGATGCCCAGCCACTGCTCGATGAATCTGCTGGTACATTGACCCAGACCACTACATTCCCCTCGCACGCTACACGACCTGAATCTGACCCTGATGAAACTCAGGTTACCCTTCCCATATACAGTTCCATCTTACACGGTGACAAAGAGGAAGCTGCAGATGAAAGTGCAGGTTCGGCCCACCCGCCATCAGACACACCACCGTACTATCAGGGGCCCTGTGCCAGTGCCGTCACCAACGAGTGGGCCCCCCCTGCTTGCTCAGGATCACAGCACTTGCAAAGTTGAAATACTGTGCAGTGAGATGGAAGATGGGGACGACGAGGAATCCAGACAAGTACAGGGATTCCCTAGCGAGGAGACATATTTGATTGTTTTCAATGTTGGGACAGCAATTTTTGGGGAGCACTATACTCTGGAGAATGATAGATGGGGCCCACCATACACTGGAACATTCCAAAGGTGGACATCAGACACTGGAGCAGCATTTACAGGGCCCATTATACACTAGAGCATTAGAAATGGGGCCCATTATGTTTGGAGCATTATTTGGGCCCATAAGACAGTGGAGCTTCATCCATGGGGACCAACATATACTGTAGCATTATGTGGAGCTCATCATATACTGTTTCAAACATTATATGGGACCAATGATTCTGTATGGAGAAATAGATGGGCCTCGTCATGAGATGTAAAAAGTGAGGTATTTTTCATTGTACTATACCGCTATTTCTCTGCCGTATCGGAGCATGATGAGTTGTGGTATGTGTTAAAGGGGCGCTCTTTCGCCCAGGGCACATGAAAACCTGCAGCCAGCCCTCCCCCCCCACAACTTTAGCCAAATAACCCCCATTTTTCAGTGCGTAACTTGTATTATGAAGTTAATTAAGGTTGACAAGCTTAAGTAAGAAGAATTGATGCTTTTGGCATTCAAATGGGCACTGTAGGTGTGTTTCCTGTCCTCCTCTCACTGCCGACTTTTATTCCCCATTGACTTACATTGGGTTTCGTGTTTCGGGACGACCCTGACTTTTCCCTATAATCGGACGATCTTGCTCGACCCGACTTTTGGAAAAGTCGGGTTTCACGAAACGAAACGCGACCCTAAAAAACCAAAAGTCGCTCAACTCTACTCAGCACCTCTCTGGGTCTTTTCTAGAGGAAAAATCTCAGAAGGGAAAGATGAAAAACACACATGTTGATCTGCCCGCTCGTCTCCCATTCTGGTACCAGCCCGGCTGCAACCTGCTTAGCAAATGACACCTGATGGGAGCATTCGCACACAGCCTAAAAGGTCAGCAGGCGCAAGCTCAGCACCTCTCTGGGTCTTTTCAAGAGGAAAAAAACGCAGAACGGAAAGATGGGAAAAATTGGAAAAGCACATGACCTGTCGATTTGCTTGCTGGTTTCCCATTTTGGTCCCAGCCCGGCTGCAACTTGCTTGGCAAAAGACACCTGACGGGAGCACTCACGCACAGCCTAGAAGGGCCGCTGGCACAAGCTCTGCACTTCTCTGGGTCTTTTCAAGAGGAAAAAACTCAGAAGGGAAAGACACAAGACTTCGGGATCTGTCGATTTGCCCACTGACTTCCCATTCTGGTCCCGGCCCAGCTGTAACCTGTTTAGCAAATGACACCTGACGGAAGAACTCATGCTTCTCTGGGTCTTTTCAAGAGGATAAAAACTCAGAAGGGAAAGATGGGAAAAACACATGACTTCAGGATCTGTTGATTTGCCCGCTGGTTTCCCATTCTGGTCTCAGCCGCAACCTGCTTAGCAAATGTCACCTGACGGAAGCACTCACGCACAGCCTAGAAGGGACGCTGACACAAACTCAGCACCTCTCTGGGTCTTTTCAAGAGGAAAAAAACTCAGAAGTGAAAAATGCATGACCCCAGTCATGTCAATTCACCCGATGGTCTCCCATTCTGGTCCCACCCCAGCTGCACCTGGCTTAGCAAACTACACCTGGCAGGAGCACTCACGCACAGCCTAGAAGGGCTGCTGGCAAGAGCTCAGCACCTCTCTGGGTCTTTTCAAGAGGAAAAAAGATGGGAAAATTGCAGGATCCCTGACCTGTCAATTTGCCAGTTGGTTTCCCATTCTGGTCCCGGCGTGGCGTCAAGCAGCTTAGCGGCCGACACCTGATGGGAGCAGTCATGCACAGCCTAGAAGGGCTGGTTGCACATGCTTAGCACCTCTGTGGGTCTTTTCAAGAGGAAAGAAAACTCAGAAGTGAAAAATGCATAACTCCGTACCTGTCATTTTGCCCACTGGTCTCCCATTCTGGCCCTGGCCCAGCATCGAGCTGCTGACATCTGATGGGAGCAGTCACGCACAGCCTAGAAGGGTCAGTAGCATAAGTTCAGCACCTCTGTGGGTCTTTTCAAGAAAAAAAAAACTCAGAAGGGAAAAATTGGAAAAACGCATGACCCCGGAGCTGATATTTCATGCTGTGATCGGTCAGTCAGATCACAGCGATCTGCATGCGGGGACCGATGGCATGGGTCCCTGCACTCGTTGCTGTGCCTCTCAGCTGTCACAGACAGCTGTCGGCACTGAACTACCACTGCATGTTTCCATGTAGTGGTAGTTTAAATGCATGACGGACACAGTCAGTCTTGATGCGGGAACTTACACCAGGCCATGACGGACTGTGTCAGTCAATGGACATTAAGGGGTTAAACTCCTTTAATGGCGATGGAAGCAGCACAGATGAATAGTACTAATTAGACAATCACTCACAACCTACCCATTCATGCAGGATGCGATTGCTCAGAATTAAAATTACAATTTATTCTAATTCTATTAGAGCATTTCATACCATGAATATTTGTCCAGCAAGTGTAGATTTCAAATGTCAAAGGTAAGAAAACCAGAAATGCATCAAATCTATTTTTAACTCCATGACCCTGCGATTTTCCATTTTTGCGCTTTTGTTTCTTCCTCTCCTTCTTCAAAGAGCCATAAACCTTTACGGAGTAATTTGTTACCAATGGTTTTCTCATTGACTGTGGTCCCAGCTGCCTTGAGATCATTAACAAATTTCCCCAGTGTAGTTTTAGGCTGATATCTCACCTTACTCATGATCAAGGATACCCCACGAGGTGAGATTTTGCATGGTGCCCCAGATTAATGTTGACTGACAGTCATTTTGTATTTCTTCCATTTTCTTACTATTGCACCAAGAGTTATCTCCTTCTCACTCAGCATCTTACTTACGGTTTTGTAGCCCATTCCAGCTTTGTGCAGGTCTATAATCTTGTCCCTGACATCCTTAGAAAGCTCTTTGGTCTTGTCCATGTTGTAGAGGTTACAGTCTGACTGATTAATTGAGTCTGTGGACATGAGTCTTTTATAAAGGTGACTATGTAAGACAGCTGTCTTTAATGCAGGTAATAAGTTGATTAGGAGCTTCTAACTAGTCTGTAGGAGCCAGAACTCTTAATGGTTGTTAGGGGATCAAATACTTATTTCTCACTGAAAAATACAAATAAACTTACCATATATACTCATGTATAAGCTGATCCATGTATAAGCCGACCCCCTAATTTTGCCACAAAAAACTGAGAAAACTTATTGACTTGCGTATAATAAAAATAGATACCAATAAAAATAAAATTTATTGAGACATCAGTAGGTTAAATGTTTTTGAATATCCATATTGAATCAGGAGCCCCATATAATTCTCCATACAGTTCATGATGGGCCCCATAAGATGCTCAATACAAAATACACCCCATATAATGCTGCACAAAGGTTAATAATGCCCCCATAAGATGCTCCATAGAATAACATGCCCCATATAATGCTCCATAAAGGTTTTGGCCCCATAAGATGCTCCATAGATTATGCCCCCATAAGATGCTCCATAGATTATGCCCCAATGAGATGCTCCATAGATTATGCCGCCATAAGATGCTCCATAGATTATGCCCCCATAAGATGCTCCATAGATTATGCCCCATACGATGCTCCATAGATTATGCCCTCATATGCTGCCCCATAGAATATGCCCACATATGCTGCCCCATAAAATATTCCCCATATGCTGCTCCATAGACTATGCCTCCATATGCTGCCCCATAGAATATGCCCCCATATGCTGCCCCATAGAATATGCCCCCATATGCTGCTCCATAGAATATGCCCCTATATGCTGCCTCGTAGAATATGCCCCATATGCTGCTCCATAGAATATACCCCCATTTGCTGCCCCATATAATATGCCCCCATATGCTGCTCCATAGACTATGCCCCCATATGCTGCCCCCATAAGATGCTCCATATATTATGCCCCCATATGCTGCTGCAAAAAAAATGCCATACTCACCTCTCCTGCTCAGGACCTGGCACCTGAGATCTTCACCTGTCCCCCAGTCCATCGCTGCTCACCACTGTCTGCCACGTTGTCTGTCAGTGATGTTCAGGCAGCAGAGTGCACCGCATGCACTAACCATGTCACCGCGCCCTCTGCTGGCAAAACGTCACAGACAGAGGATGCAGCAGAGAGCGGTGAGCAGCGATGGACCGGGGTACAGGTGAATATCGCCCTACTTACCCCCTTCTGGCGTGCGCTCTGCAGCCCCATTTCTCCACGGTCTCTCTTCCTGCCTTCAGCGGTCATATGATACCGCTCATTACACTCATGAATATGCACATGAGTTGCCCGAGGCCTGCATGGGCATAACCCCTCACAACACAAGTCCACACACCCAGCCATGACCTCTATTTTCATGAAATACGCCAGGGAACCCCAGATGAGTGCCTTACCTGTCGCTACCTCCCATTGCAACATTACAGTTTCATCAAGCCAACAGCTTTGTAGATTTAAGTTACTGTGGAGATGAACTGATTGCTTTTCTATAATATTAAATTTTGCTCCAGAGACACTCGTTCCCTGCTCTTATTTATTATGAAGAATTTTAAGTGAAGAATCATCTAGTGAAAAAAACCTTTTGTGAGCCTTGAAGGACAATAAAATAGCATTGCTAAAAGGCCATAAGTTATTCTGCCAAGGCCTGAGACAGCTTGTTGTATTTTAATGAATCACAAATTCTGCACTGTACTAGAAAATTCTTAAAAAGAACGTCTGGTCATCCATCTGCGAGCTGAAGCATAATTGGGCTATTCAGCAAGATTGTCATCCAAAAGACAAAATACAAATATGCATGTATAGATAGAAGCCTGGAAAGTCAATTGCAATAAGTGACATGTATGGTAGAAGTAAATGATAAACATGCTAAGTTTTAATATAGTTTAAATCTTTGTTTAATAAAGATTCAAACGTTTTGTGACCACATTTAGTAATATATCCCCTTTCTGAGATGTGATGAACAATTCACATTAATGCAGTAATAAAAAAAAATACAAAAAAAGCAGAAAAAATACCTATTGCTCACCTTTAGTATTAAAATAATGTATGAAAAAGCAAATATGTTGTCTGGCAAATATAGAAACACTAGATTATGGCCCGATGCTATCGCATCGGGAGGATGCGATAGCATCACACCTCTTGCCATGTTAACCCTCAACACACACACTCCTCAACACACACTCCTCTCACCTTTCACCATCTCCACTCACTCTTTCACTTCACATACGACCCCTTCTCTCACTCCGTCTCTCATACTCACGCCGTCATCGCCGCTGCTCCACGATCCCCGACATCTTCTTCCGCCGGCGCCATCCTGGATCCAGACGTTGTCCACGCCGGCGACATGTTCTTGCGGCGACGCCATCTTGAGTATCGTGAAATCCCGCGATAGTCAAGATAGCTTCGCCGGAAGAACATGTCGCCGGCGTGGACGACGTCGGGATCCAAAATGGCGTCGGCGAAATCTCGCGAGTTTTCGCCGACGCCATTTTGGATCCCGACATCGTCCTCGCCGGCGACATGTTCTTGCGGCGACGCCATCTTGACTATCGCGGGATTTCGCCGATCCAAAATGGCGTCGCCGCAAGAACATGTCGCCGGCGTGGACGACATCGGGATCCAAAATGGCGTCGGCGTAATCTCGCGAGATTTCGCCGACGCCATCTTTTTGGATCCCGAGTCGTCCACGCCAGCGACATGTTCTTGCGGCGACGCCATCTTGAATCTCGCGGGATTTCACGAAATCCAAGATAGCATCGCCGCAAGAACATGTCGGCGGCCTGGAGAACGTCTGGATCCAGGATCGCGGCGGCGGAGGAAGATGTCGGGGCAGCGACGATGACGGTGTGAGTATGAGAAATGGAGTGAGAGAAAGGAACGTATGTGGAGTGAAAGAGTGAGTGGACGTGAGTGGAGGTGAAAGGTGAGAGGAGTGTGTGTTGAGGTGGTGTGGTGTGTTGAGGGTTAACATGCGTGTGTGTGTGGTGACGTCACCGGTTACAACTGGACGGAAATTGTTACAACCGGAAGCTGGTTAGGGCATTTATTATTATAGATGATGAGGAAGAAGCCGTCTGTTGTTGGCGGTGATGGCGTGTAGAGGCTTCTTCAGCCAATGTAATAGATTTAGAGTTAGGGGATTCGTGTGTGAGATGACGGCGTTTATAAGCCTTAATCTTGTCAAGTCGATGCTGTTTTTCCTCAGGAGTCTCATTAGCACGGCGTTGTTTTTGTCATAGTGCTAAAGCTGCTTTCCTTTCACTGGCATTCGCATACTGTGCATCGGTATTGAATGGTGGTATTGATAGGGCAGAAACAGATTGCTGATTAGTTATGTCAGTGAACGGCATATGGGATGAAGTATAGCAGTAAATTGTTCCACATGCTGATGTGGAAGCATCCTGTTGTGAGTCTAATAATAATGATGAGGAAGAGGCCGTCTGTTGTCGGCGGTGACGGCGTGCAGAGGCTTCTTCAGCCAATCTTATGGATTTAGATTTAGGGGATTCGTGTGTGAGGCGACGGCGTTTATAAGCCTTAAGTCAAGGCGATGGTGTTTTTCCTCAGGAGTCTCATTAGCACGGCGTTGTTTTTGTCGTAGTGCTAAAGCTGCTTTCCTTTCACTGGCATTGGCATACTTTTTGTTATGACTCATGTTGGCACAGGTAAAGGAGTCTATTTGGCAGTTATCTGGCAGTGAAGATGGCGTCCTGGAGTATTGTAGAGTAAACAGATACTAATTGACCCTGTAATTGCCCAGCAGTAGTTATGAAGTGGTAGTGGCAAATTGGCCCTGTAGTTAGACACCGGCAGAGGAGCAAGGCAGCAGTAGTTATGGCGGTAGAGGCAAATTGGCCCTGTAATTAGACACCGGCAGAGGAGCAAGGCAGCAGTAGTTATGGCGGTAGAGGCAAATTGGCCCTGTTATTAGACACCGGCAGAGGAGCAAGGCAGCAGTAGTTATGGCGATAGAGGCAAATTGGCCCTGTAATTAGACACCGGCAGAGGAGCAAGGCAGCAGTAGTTATGGCGGTAGAGGCAAATTGGCCCTGTAATTAGACACCGGCAGAGGAGCAAGGCAGCAGTAGTTATGGCGGTAGAGACAAATTAGCCCTGTAATTAGACACCGGCAGAGGAGCAAGGCAGCAGTAGTTATGGCGGTAGAGGCAAATTAGCCCTGTAATTAGACACCGGCAGAGGAGCAAGGCAGCAGTAGTTATGGCGGTAGAGGCAAATTAGCCCTGTAATTAGACACCGGCAGAGGAGCAAGGCAGCAGTAGTTATGGCGGTATAGGCAAATTGGCCCTGTAATTAGACACCGGCAGAGGAGCAATGCAGCAGTAGTTATGGCGGTAGAGGCAAATTAGCCCTGTAATTAGACACCGGCAGAGGAGCAAGGCAGCAGTAGTTATGGCGGTAGAGGCAAATTAGCCCTGTAATTAGACACCGGCAGAGGAGCAAGGCAGCAGTAGTTATGGCGGTAGAGGCAAATTAGCCCTGTAATTAGACACCGGCAGAGGAGCAAGGCAGCAGTAGTTATGGCGGTAGAGGCAAATTAGCCCTGTAATTAGACACCGGCAGAGGAGCAAGGCAGCAGTAGTTATGGCGGTAGAGGCAAATTAGCCCTGTAATTAGACACCGGCAGAGGAGCAAGGCAGCAGTAGTTATGGCGGTAGAGGCAAATTAGCCCTGTAATTAGACACCGGCAGAGGAGCAAGGCAGCAGTAGTTATGGCGGTAGAGGCAAATTGGCCTTGTAATTAGACACCGGCAGTAAACAGGCAGATGACCAAAGCAGCAGTAGTTATGGCGATAGAGGCAAATTGGCCCTGTAATTAGACACTGGCAGAGGACAAAGGCAGCAGTAGTTATGGCAGTATAGGCAAATTAGCCCTGTAATTAGACACCGGCAGAGGACAAAGGCAGTAGTTATGGCGGTATAGGCAAATTGGCCCTGTAATTAGACACTGGCAGAGGACAAAGGCAGCAGTAGTTATGGCGGTATAGGCAAATTGGTCCTGTAATTAGACACCAGCAGAGGAGCAAGGCAGCAGTAGTTATGGTGGTACAGGCAAATTGGTCCAGTAATTAGACACCGGCAGTAAACAGGCATAGGACCAAGGCAGCAGTAGTTATGGTGGTACAGGCAATGCCAAGCATCCGCACAGCAAGTCGGCGTGAGGTAAATGACGCAATTTCACGAATGCAAGATGGCGTCGGCGGACGTCGTTAACACCTCTTGCCATGTTAACCCTCAACACACCACACCGCCTCAACACACACTCCTCTCACCTTTCACCTCCACTCATGTCCACTCACTCTTTCACTCCACATACGTTCCTTTCTCTCACTCCGTTTCTCATACTCACACCGTCATCGTCGCTGCCCCGACATCTTCCCCCGCCGCCGCGATCCAGGATCCAGACGTTCTCCAGGCCGCCGACATGTTCTTGCGGGACGCCATCTTGGATTTCGTGAAATCCCGCGATATTCACGATAGCGTCGCCGCAACAACATGTCGCTGGCGTGGACGACATCGGGATCCAAAAAGATGGCGTCGGCGAAATCTCGCGAGATTACGCCGACGCCATTTTGGATCCCGATGTCGCCCACGCCAGCGACATATTCTTGCGGGACGCCATCTTGGATGTCGTGAAGTCCCGCGATATTCAAGATGGCGTCGCCGCAACAACATGTCGCTGGCATGGGTGACATCGGGATCCAAAATGGCGTCGGCGTAATCTCGCGAGATTTCGCCGACGCCATCTTTTTGGATCCCGATGTCGTCCACGCCAGCGACATATTGTTGCGGCGACGCCATCTTGAATCTCGCGGGATTTCACGACATCCAAGATGGCGTCCCGCAAGAACATGTCGGCGGCCTGGAGAACGTCTGGATCCTGGATCGCGGCGGCGGAGGAAGATGTCGGGGCAGCGACGATGACGGTGTGAGTATGAGAAACGGAGTGAGAGAAAGGAACGTATGTGGCGTGAAAGAGTGAGTGGACATGAGTGGAGGTGAAAGGTGAGAGGAGTGTGTGTTGAGGCGGTGTGGTGTGTTGAGGGTTAATATGTGCGTGTGTGTGTGTGTGTGTGTGGTGACGTCACCGGTTACAACTGGACGGAAATTGTTACAACCGGAAGCTGGTTAGGGCATTTATTATTATAGATATACATACATGATGCATCAACACATTAATGAATTCTTGAGCTCCACTATTGCTGTAAGCTGCCATCACTCCGTGCCCTTGGTAGACGTGCACCTTTCCAATATGATAATAAACCAAAACACAGATCTGCTGCATTTCAGAAGAACAGTTTACAGTGAAAGTGATTCATTCATCAAGTATGTCTCATGATCTGAACCCAATCGAACACCTAGGGGGAATTTTGAAGAGGCAAGTTGAACATTCTTCTCCATTCAGTATCCAGGCTCTAAAAGAGGTCATTCTTAAAGAATGGAAAAAAGATTTGTTCAAAAGTTGTTCGTTCCATGACTAGAAAACTTGGTGCTGTCCTGAAAAATCATTGAGTCATACAAAATACTAAATATAGTAGTTTTTTATGTGGGGTGTATTTAATGTTGCATCAAAGAATTTGAGTAAAACTGAAGATTTTGCAATGAAAGTAATATTTTTAACATTACTTTTATGTTATGGTTTGAAAAAATGTCCTATGAAACCGTCTTGTCAAAATTTTGAAAATTCTTCAGTGAGATATTGAATAAAATCCTACTTTTCAAATGGAATGTACTCAATTATGCTGATGAATTTAAGATAAAATCACTGCAGTCAAGAGCCCCTGCCCACTCATCATCAACATCACTTACAACTACAGCTAAGCAATTAAATGGCTGTGTGGTCAGTGTTTCCTCAGTGTGGGAAGGGTATTGTCTGCTGGATATCATGATTTTACCCCAATAAGAGTCATTCAGAAACTATAAGAGGCTATAACTGGAATATCGGCTCCCATCATTCACAGTAGGGAGCCGGCTCTTTGCACTGGATCATTCGTCAACAACCCACCACTACATAGAAGACTTATCAAGGTCGTTAAGAACCAAGCTGAACAACTGAAAAAGTTACCATAATTCCTCACAATTATGATCAATTTGCACAGTATACCAAAAGCTCAAGCACAGTTGAGTTATGCAGCAGAACAATGGTCTGATTCACAGAAGTAGGTACACATTTGGATAGATTATTATTATTATTATTTTAGTGCATGGTGCTTTACATGCCAAAAGGGGTATAACGGAAAAACAAGGGAGGGGGCGCAGACATAGGGCTTCACCTGGTATAAATCAATGAAAATGAAAAAAGTACTCTGAAGTACTCACCCTTTATGGGTTGTGTTCAGACACAACCACTCACAGCATTTTTTGCAGTTGTATGGTTGCTGCAGAGCTCGTGCAGGTGGAAACGTCCACTAAGAATCACAAGTTGAGGATCAAGAAAAGCACTTCTGAGCAACCGCGCTGCTACAGTGACACGAATTCTTCAGAAATCCATATAAATCTTTTAAGTTCTTTATTAAATATACTACAAAAACTACGCGTTTCGAGGAGACAAACTGCACCTCTTCTTCAGGTTACAGTACAGAGGGGTATAACATAATAAAAAACAATTACTATAATCTTAAAAAATAAAAGTCACCAACTAGTACAGGAGAAAAGAGGACCCTGTCCACTCACAGTCTGCAAGGGATGGGTGAGGATATCATAGGAGAGGGTAAAGCTGGTCATGCAGCGATTTGGTGGAACGATGATTACTGTAGGGTGTAGGCTTGCAGGAAGAGGTAGGTCTTCCGGTTCTTTTTGAAGGTTTCCATGGTAAGCGAAAGTATAATATGTTGGATTAGAGAATTCCAGAGTAGGGGGGATGCATGGGAGAAATCTTGTATATGATTGTGGGAAGAGGAGATATGAGGGGAGTAGAAAAGGAGGATTGGAGGTTGCGTGTGGGTGAGTACCAGGAGACTAGGTCACAAATGTATAGAGGAGACAGGTTGTGGATGGCTTTGCATGCCATTGTTAGGGTTTTGAATTGGAGTCTCTGGGAAATGGGGAGCCAATGAAGAGATGGACAGAAAGGAGAGCCTGGGGTATAGCGTGGGACAGGTGGATTAATCGGTCAGCAGAGTTTAGGATAGTTTGGAGTGGTACAAGAGCGTTAGAAGGGAGGCCACAGAACAGGAGGTTGCAGTAGTCAGCTCTAGGGATTTTGTAGATTCTTGAATGTACAGATACGGGAAACTTTTTTGAGTTGGATAAAGAAAATAGTTTTTGAGTGAGTCAATGTCCTGATTTGAATTGTATTGACATGCTTTGGCAATACATTAAATGAGTAGATCATACTAATGCAATCTCTAACATTTCTCTTCAGCAATATAAGAGACTAATCACAAGTTATCGTAATTACTTTTCACATGGGTGATATACGTTTTAAAAAATCTTTACTTTCAATCAGTGGAATGATCCTTTCAGAATTCCATTTTATGGCTATTTAAATCGTCTTTATCTTAAACAAAAATTGGTTGGATGATTAGAAAGATTCAAATGTGACAGCTTAGGGAAAAAATAATAATTGGTTGAGGGGCTAACATATTTCATATCTATATATGCATTCTACAGTATATATACTGTAGCTATATATACACTTACATAGTAATTATGCAACCATATAATCATAGACATCATTTCTATCATAAATGTTCTCTATCGTGTTCTTCTAAGAGATTCATACTTACTTCATTGACATGATTACAAAGAAACACAAGTCTTGCTATGCACACAATGTTTGCATGATTTAAAAAATCTGAATATTGATGTCTTTTCTATTTATTTCAAATCTTTCTGCACATGCAAATGAGTTGAATTATATTTAATCAGCCTTGTCAAGTTGCAATCAGTTGATAGCCTTTCTGTGCCAATGTACACTGATTAGCTTCATCACATGTAACTTCATTTTCTGCTTGTTCTCTAATTATTATAACAAACCAGTAGATAGTGGAGAATCTCTCTTTGGCCTGTATCTATAATATAACGCGCTAAGCGTCACTCTGTCCGAAGCCTTTATAGACTGCGCAAGAGCGACGCACCTGCGCAGTCTGGCTCCAGACAAATGAGGCATCCAGCGGTGAGGAGTGTGTATGCCGCCGGAAATGGCGGTATGCGTACACACTGCATACCGCTATTTCCTGTGCCATACTTACATACTTACCTGACCGAGAGGAGCGTTGCCGCGGCGCTTCTCTTCGGCCGGAGACCGGGGAAGGAGTTTGTCTGGAATCGCGCATGTGCATAGCGTGATCCGGCACCATTTTACTGAAGACACATTTGTGTGTCTTCAGAAATATGGCACCGTACAGAGCTATGGCATGCGCGTACTCCGGCGCCACACTCCTCCCCCAGCCTCCAGCAGAATGTTCAAAAAGAGAAAAAAAAGCCAGCTCACCTGAAGACATGTGTAGTGGATAGCCCGGACCACGTGCAGTCTTCACGCAGTAACCAAGGAAAAAGAAAAAAGGTCCAGCTTTGCAAATTCAAGTCCAATTTATTGTTAAAAACAAGTCCAAAACAGAGCAAAAAATGGTGTGTTCACATGAGTAACAAGTAGTAGATTACGCGTTTCGAACAATAGCTTGTTCTTTCTCAAAACTCAGTTTGAGTTTTGAGAAAGAACAAGCTATTGTTCGAAACGCGTAATCTACTACTTGTTACTCATGTGAACACACCATTTTTTGCTCTGTTTTGGACTTGTTTTTAACAATAAATTGGACTTGAATTTGCAAAGCTGGACCTTTTTTCTTTTTCCAGCAGAATGTGACAGTGCTGCAGCACAGGAAAGAAGGGTGAGCATAAATGTTTTTTTTTGTATGTGTGTAGTTTAATAGGGGTGAGGGGGACCATGCATACCATCATAAGGGGGGTGACGGGACTATGCATACCAGGAAAGGGAGGAAAGGGGACCATGCATACCAGGATAGGGGGTGAGGGGACCATGCATACCAGGATAAGGGGGTGAGGGGACCATGCACACAAGGATAGGGGGTGAGGGGACTATGTATACCACGATAAGGGGGGAGAGGGGACCATGCATACAAGGATGGGGGGGTGAGGGGGACCATACATACTATGAAAGGAGGGTGAGGGGACGGAGACTGGAGGAGTTCGGACGGAATCACGCATGTGCATAGCGTGATCCGGCACCCTTTTACTGAAGACACATTTGTGTGTCTTCAGCAATATGGCGCCGGACAGAGCTATGGGTTTGCGCGTACTCCAGCGCCACACTCCTCCCCCGGCCTCCAGCAAAATGTGGCAGCGCTGGAGCACAAGAAAGAAGGGTTAGTATAAATGTTTTTTTTTGTATGTGTGTAGTTTAATTGGAGTGAGGGGAACCATGCATTCCAGGATAAGGGTGGTGAGGGGACCATGCCTACCAGGATAGGTTGTGAGAGGACCATGCACACCAGGATAAGGGGGGTGAGGAGACCATGTATACCACGATAGGGGTGAGGGGACCATGTATACCAGGATAAGGGGGGAGAGGGGACCATGCATACCAGGATAGGGGGTGAGGGGGACCATGCATACCATGAAAGGGGGGTGAGGGGACCATGCATACCAAGGAAGAGGAGTGAAGGGACCATGCATACCACGAAAGGAGGGTGAGCGTACCATGCATACCACGAAAGGGGAGTGAGGGGACCATGCATACCACAAAAGGGGAGTGAGGAGACCATGCATACCACGAAAGGAGGTTGAGGAGGCCATGCATACCATGAAAGGGGAGTGAGGGGACCATGCATACCACGAAAGGGGGGTGAGGGGACCATGCATACCACGAAAGGGGGGTGAGGGGACCATGCATACCACAAAAGGGGGGTGAGGGGACCATGCATACCACAAAAAGAGGGGTGAGGGGACCATGTATTCCAGGATTGGGGGGTGAGAGGACCATGCATACAAGGATTGGGGGGTGAGGGGTAGCATGCATACCAGGATTGGGGGGTGAGGGAACCATGCATACCAGGATTGGGGGTGAGAGGACCATGCATACCAGGATAGAGGGGGTGAGAGGACCATGCATACCAGGGGATTGGGAGGTGAGAGGACCATGCATATCAGGAAAAGGGGGGTGAGAGGACCATGCATACCAGGATAGAGGGGGTGAGAGGACCATGCATACCAAAATACAGGAGTGAGAGGACCATGCATAGTAGGATAAGGTGGTGAGGAGGGGACCATGCATACCAGGATTGGGGGGTGAGAGGACCATGCATACCAGGATTGGGGGGGTGAGGGGGCCATGCATACCAGGATTGGGGGGTGAGAGGACCATGCATACCAGGATTGGGGGGTGAGGGGGCCATGCATACCAGGATAAGGGGGGTGAGGGGACCATACATACCAGGATAGGGATAAGGGGGTACCATGCATACCAGGATTGGGGGTGAGGGGACCATGCATACCAGGATGAGGAATAGGGGGCCATGCTTACCAGGATTGAGGGGGTGAGGGTACCATGTAGGGATAAGGGGTGCTATGCACTCAAGGATAGGAGGGGACTGCACATACCAGGATGAGAGACCATATACCAATAAAAATGCTCCCCACCCGGACTTGGAACGGGTTCATAGCTAGTGTATATATATATATTCATCTACACATCCGAAATGTACTATTGTATTTCAGATTCTCTCATGACTAAAATATATAACTTTGAGCTCTTAACCCTAGTAATAAGATTCTTAATACAAGTGCACTTGTAAATCATATATATATATATATATATATCAGGGGCTGACACTGGAAGCAAAGGGCCCCTGTTCAAGAATTGTGTCTATGGTCCCCGCTTTCTTAAAGGGGACTTCCATTTTAATTTTATTGTGCTCATCAACTTGCGCTAGGGAAAAAACAATAAAATCAGAGTTACTAATTTTTACTTGGTCTATTAATGTCTCTCTGCTACTGCACCATCTATGTTTACAGGCAGCAGAGGTAATGTCACATGTGACCATTGCAGCCAATCACAGGGCTCAGCAACTTGTGCCGTCTACCTTGGCACGACGGCTGAGCTCAGTGATTACCTCCAGCAGTCACGTGTTTTAGTCAAGACATCATGACTGCAGCCTGAAAAAAAGACCAGAGAGGTAGCAAAAATAAATTGCTGACCTCGAGGAGGATGATTATCTATGATTTTAATGTTTTTCCAACACACAACACACATCGCAGAAGTGCAGAACACACAATGAGCACATACAGAGGGCAAGCATAAAAAGACACATCATGTGCACAGTTATTACTGCACAAACTATATCATAAAGAAGTCAGTCACACTGCAAAGGATATTTATCACAACCAGATACACACATAGCAGATATACAGGTAGATAAATATATATAAACAGGCACACACCAGGCATACAGGTAGATACACATACAATTGCATGTAAACTCTTGTGAACCCCTGTTCAAAATTACTGTAATTATGAACAGTTAAGCAAGCTGAAGATGAAATGATCTCTAAAAGGCCTAAAGTCAAAGGTGATACATTTCATTTGTATTTTAGGCATAAAATTAGTGTTGAGCGAGCATGCTTGCCACTACTCGGTACTCACCCGAGCATATCACTGTTCGAGATGCTCTGAGCTCGCCGAGTATTTGAGGGGGAACTCGAGTCCCGCCCTGCATGTTTGGCGCTCTTTAGAGAGCCAATGAACATGCAGGGATTGTCTGCCACACACTGTAATGCCGCAGCCATGTAAGTTGTGGCATTACAGTGATTAGCTGGCCGCACAGCATCATCAGGTCTATATCAGACCTGGTGCCGTCATGTTCGTCCCAGTCTACTCCAGAATCAAGCAGTGTAGGGAGAGTTGCTGCTGAGCCAGGGAGAGATTTGCTTGATTCTTTCTTAGTGTGGGTATACCATATAATATACACATATCCATCTCAACTAACAGTCCTTCTGAGGACTAATAAAGCTGCATAGATATCAGTGCTAGGCAGGCAATAGGCAGTGTATGTGGCAGACTGCAGTGCATATAGCAAGAGGGTCCATTCCAGTTCTGTCTGCTGTTGCTATCTATATATATAAAGCGGATTGTAAGTGTGTGTATCAAGCCCCGCCCCGCATTATTATGTCATAATGGTTGCCATGGCGACGCTGATGTCCTAATGGTTAGCAACAAAACCCAGTTGCATACTAATGCAAAGGAAGGGAACACCCAGTGATGTGCCTCCCTATAATAAACTTCACCAACTCCAAAATACATGAGGAACCAGAGAAAAAAAGGAGCGAGAGGTGATGAAAAGTTATGAAAATAGTATATCTGGTCCAGGGATCACCTCTCTGATGCCCCCACTACTCTGGTAAGACCCCAGCTACTTAGCCAACATGACTCTCTAGTCCTAAAAGGGTGCTTGCTATGTCCTCTGGTCGCTCGACCATAACTCTTCTATATATATTGTTGGTATCTGTGGAGGGATGTTTCTTGTCCTATTGGCAATAATCTTGGTGCACTCCTCTTGTTACCTGTTCTTTGTGTGATGTTTTAAGCACATTTTTTTGTATAAAATTTATACTATTTTCATAACTTTTCATCACCTCTCGCTCCTTTTTTTCTCTGGTTCATGATGTCATAATGGGTTGCAATGGTGGCGGTTATGTCATAACGGTTGACATGGTGATGATGATGACATAATAAGTTGCCATAGCGAAGATAATGTAATAATGGGTATATGGGCACAGAACTGTTGTGAATTCGCTCTCTGGCCTACCTCTGGTTACTAGTGAGGGTAGTAGAGCTGGTGGTATTGACAGAGGGGTCGCGAGTTCTCTTTCCGGGCTCCCTCTGGTGGTTACTGGAGGTAATGGAGCTGATCTAATTAACAGAGGCCTGCCACCTGATAATGAGGAGGATGACTGGAGATCTGGAGTTTCTGACTGGATTTAAGACAGCCGACTCCCACTATCCCTGCTGGTGATTTTTCCTGCCTCCTGAGGTCTTAGTTTCCAGCTCAGTCCCTGCATTCTCAGCTAAGTGTTCTTTTGCTATTGTTCACATTTGATCTGGTTTTGTCTATTTCAGTTTTGTGTGTTCAGCCAGCTCCGGCTGGGGCTGTGCTGAATAGTGGGCGAAGTCTAGTGACTTCAGTATTTTTCTATCAGACGTGTTGGGCATTTTTTGCAGGGTTTTTTGCATGATTGCAGACAGAGTCTTTCCTTTCCTGTCCTGTCTAGTTAGTGTGGGCCCCATCGTTTGCTTAGTCTATTTTCCTACCTGCGCTTGTGTTTTCATCTTGTCTCACCGACAATATATGTTTGGGGGCTATCTATTCCTTTGGGGGTCTGCTCTGGGGCAGTTTAGATTTTCCCTTTCTTGCTTTAGGCTTATTTAGTTCTCCGGCTGTGTCGAGGCATCTAGGATCATCGTAGGTATGCTCCATGGCTACTGCTAGTTGTGTGGATAGGATCAGGGGTCTGCAATCCGCTTAGCTACCAACTTCTCTGGTTTTCTGTGGCTTAGCTTGGTCTTGCTTTCCTCCTCAGTGACCCCATCATAACACAGAACTATGGGATGGAGGATGTATGATGGGTATATGGGCACGGGACTATGGGATGGTGGATATGTATGATGGGTATATGGGCACGGGACTATGGGACAGAGGATTTGTATGATGGGAATATGGGCACGGGACTATAGGATGGAGAATATGTATGATGGGTATATGGGCACGGGACTATGGGATGGCTGATATGTATGATGGGTATATGGGTATATGGGCATGAGACTATGGGATATAGGATATGTATGATGGGTATATGGGCACAGGACTATGGGATGGAGGATATGTATGATGGGTATATGGGCACAGGACTATGGGATGGTGGATATGTATGATTGCTATATGGGCAAGGGACTAAGGGATGGAGGATATGTATGATGAGTATATGGGCACTGAACTATGGGATGGAGGATAATCATTATAATTTATTATAACTAACCACAGTTAGTTACTATGCCCGGGCAACACTGGGCTCTTCAACTAGTCATTTATAATTCCACCAGCGACACTAAAACCCACGCTGACAAAACGCTAGTGGCAGGGCAGACAAGCTCATGCTACCCAATAATTATGAGACACAGAAGAATCACGGAGGATGTTGGTATGGTCAGCAAGGTACTCTCTCAGCATCTTCTCAAACTTTACACTCCTTGTGAGAGTACCCCACGCCTCACGGACTGTGCGATAGGAGGGTCTGAGAAAACTCTCCCAGAACTTTGACAGTGTTCCACTGCTTCTGCTGGATTGTAGTTGTGTCTTTCTCACCTGTACTCCTTGGTTGTACAACGTAATGTGACCTCTGTCGCCAACGTTTTCAGATGGGAAATTTTAATAATTCCACAACAAGGGCCCTCTGGTACTGCCCCATTTTAGTGGACCTGTCTGCCTCGGGAATAAGAGATAGAAAGTTCTCCTTGTAGCATCGGTATAGAAGTGTCCACAACCAGTAATGACCGTCACCCCAAATTTTGAGAACGTGAGGGTCACGGGAAAGGCAACGTAACAAAAACTCAGCCATGCGTGCCATACTGCTAACAGGTAAGACTTCTGTGTCCTCACCAAGAGGACGACTGACCATTTTCTCCTCCTCCTCCTCCTTGTCCTCAGGCCATCCATGTTGAACAGAAGGTGTGACAGTTGTGCAGGTATTAACATTTATAGCGCATGAAAGTAGCTCCTGTTCTTCTTCCCCCTACTGTTCTTCATTGTCACCCAATCCATGTTGGGATGAGATGAGGCTGGACTGTGTGTGATCACCCTGTATGGTCCCTTGCCCATATACTCATCATACATATCCTCCATCCCATAGTCCAGTGTCCATATACCCATCACACATCCTCCATCCCATAGTCCCATTCCCATATATGCATCATACATATCCTCCATCCCACAGTTCCATGCCCATATATCCATCATGCATATCCACCATCCCATAGTCCCGCGTCATATACCCATCATACATATCCTGCATCCCATAGTCCAGTGCCCATATACCCATCACACATCCTCCATCCTATAGTCCCAAGCCCATATACCCATCATACATATCTGCCATCCCATAATCCCGTGCCATGGGGACCATAATGTCATAATAGGTTGCAACCATTCTGACATCATCATCACCATGGCAACCTATTATGCCATCATCATCACCATGGCAACCTATTATGATATCAGCGTCGCCATGGCAACCATTATGACATCATCTTCGCCATGGCAACCTATTATGACATCATTGTCACAATGGCAACCATTATGACATAACCGTCACCATTGCAACCTATTATGACATCTTTGTCGCCATGGCAACCATTATGACATCATAATGCAGGGCAGGGCTTGATACACACACATACTCACACACATATACAGACACATACACTCGTTTTTATATATATAGATAAGCGCATCCGCCTGTCAACTGAAAATGCTGACAGGCTGACTCTTGTAAAAATGAAAAGGGCTGGATTGGGCCAGACTTCTCAACACCACCGAATGATAGCAGCATAACATAAACTCTAATCTAGTGTACATGGGTACACAATTCCTCATTTTGGCTATTTGCTGTTGTCCTCCTCCTTCTTTTCATCCTCATCTTCCATCACCATATCAGCACGGTGACCATAGTCCGTGATGCAGCACCCACATAATTTTTTAAAGGGTGTTTATGATGCCAGTAAAAACAATATGTTAGACAGTGTGTTCATGCATACCGCCCAGGAGTAAATGTTTGTCAGCCCATACACTTAGTGCATGGGCATTACAAGTATAGGAGACGGGCTCCTTTCTAATGGGAACATTTTTTTATGAGGCCCTCCTCCACGGCTCTTCCAAGGGGCATTGGAGTGTCTCCAAATTTTTGGCAGCCCTTGCATTCACTGCATAGGCAAACACTATGGGAGACCCACTTCCTAATAATGGGAACATTTTTTCATGAGGTTCTCCTCTACATCTCTTCAAAATGGCATTGAAGAGATGTAGAGGAGAGCCTGCAGAAGCGTTTTTTTTGTTTGTTTTTTTAAAGTATATGCAGATATTCATTATGCAAACTAGTGGGTAGGCCACAGAGGGATCAGTGACCTGTCAGCAGTCTGCAATATGAATATCTAATTGGAGCACACTTACCCCAACCCCGCCTTAGGGCACAAGAATCTCTAACACAAAACTGAAAATAAAGATTAAAAACAACCATAAGATGAATTTCATCAACCAAGGTATCATTTTAATTAGTATAACGGCGCCGACCTGACACTGTCTGTAGGTTACTGAGCACAATCCTGCTGACAGGTTCACATTAAGATCAGGGGAGTTTGCTGGCCAATCAAGCACAGTGATGATGTTGTTTTTAAACCAGATATTGATACTTTTGGTAGTGTGGACAGGTGCCAAGTCCTGAATGAAATTTCCATTTCCAAAAAGCTTGTCTGCAGAGGGAAGCATGAAGTGCTCTAAAATTTCCTGGTAGACGGCTGCTGCGCTGACTTTGGTTTTGATAAAACACAGTGGACCTTCACCAGCAGATGACATGGCTCACCAAACCATCACTGATTGTGGAAACTTCACACTAAACCTCAAGCAGCTTGGATTGTGTGCCTCTAAACTCTTCCTCCAGAGTCTGTGACCTTGATTTCCAAATAAAATGCAAAATTTACTTTCCTTGTGGAGTGTGCAAATGACAAACTTCTGGACATCTGTTAAGTCAGCAGTCTTCCCCATGATTGTGGAGCCTACGGAAACAGACTAAGGGACTTTTGTAAACACTTAGGAAGCCTTTGCAGATGTTTTTGTTAATTATTCTAATTTACTGAGATGACTTTTCGGGTTTTCACTGGCTGTAAGCCATAATCATCAAAATCATCAACAATACCAGAAATAGACACTTGAAAAAGATCACTCTGTTTGTAATGACTCTATATGCGTTTCACTTTTTGTATTGAAGAACTGAAATAAATTAACTTTTTGATGATATCCTAATTTTGGGAGAAGCACCTGTATATTTTGCCTAAAATACAAAGGAAATGTGTCACCTTTAACTTTAGGCCTTTTAGAGATCATTTCATCTTCAACTTGCTTAACTGTTCACATTATCAGTAATTTTGACCAGAGATGCCCAAACTTTTACATGCCACTTAATACAGGCACATGCACACATACCAAGGTATACAGGCAGATACATGTATATACAAGTGCATACACACATACTAGACATACAGGTAGATACACACATATATAGGCAGATACACACATACAAGATATGTAGACACATACATACATACATACATACCAGATGTACAGGCCTATGCACACAAATTACAGACATAAACCATATATACAGGCACATAGCATAAATACAGGCATAAAAATACATATTTTATATATAGGCATATCCACATATATAATATAAACATACACACATAACAGTAAACAGATAAACACACACATACCGCATAAACAATATACACATATATACAGGTTCACACAGACATACCAGATATACAGTATGCACATACATACCGTATACACTCGTATATAAGCCAAGTTTTTCAGCAAATTTTTTTCTGAAAAAGACACCCCCTCAGCTTATACACGAGTCACAGTCCCACCTGCAGTGCGGGTGTGCCCTTGTCTCTCCCGCTCATCTGCGTGTGTATGCAGCCTCTGTGAGTATTCAGGTGACTGCTGACAGGGCTGACGGTCGGCGTTAGCACCTGGGCAAGTGCCGGTGTCCTGAGCAGGAGGGGACACCGGTACACTGTGGGGGCCAGGTGCCTCTGCCGCCGCTTGCTTAGGCCCCTGGTACTTGCGATATTCACCTCTACCCATTCTATCACTGCGGTGTGTGTTCCGCGTTCTCTGACTGTGGCGTTCAGGTCAGAGGGCGCAATGGCGTGATTAGTGTGCGCCCTGTGCCTGAACAGTCACAGTGCAGACAGACGGCAATGCTGAGGAGCAGTGATCATCGATAAGACATCAGTATTTCATTTTTTTTTTTGCAGCACTATACGGTATATAGGGATCAGCATAAATTACATTGAGCATTACATGGGCATCTTATGGGGCCCATCATCAACTTTATGGAGTATTATATGGATGCCTTTCCCACCCTAGTCTTATACTCTAGTCAATTCCCATTTTTTTGTGGTAAAATTAGGTGCCTTGGCTTATACTCAGGTCGGCTTATACTCAAGTATATACGGTAAATATACAAGCATATACACACATACACACATGTCTAGGCATATGCCCAAACAATATATACAGTATACACATATATAGGCATAAACATATATACTATATATAGGAACAAACACACAAATACTATATATACACAGGCACATGCACACATATCATATATAAAGGCACATACAGACATATATACAGGAATATACATGCATATTGTATAATACAGGCACACACAGATATACAGACAGATTCACACATACCATAAATAGATCTCACATATACACACACATATACTAAATATGGACAGGCATATACACAAGCACATATACACATGTACTGTTTATACACAGGCACATACACATTTACTATACATAGGCATACACACACATACAGTATTTACTATATACACACAGGCACACACACATATACACAAGCATATATACTATATATACACAGGCACATATACTGTACATATACCCAGGCATATATACAATGAATACACACAGGCACGTATACACATACCATATATACTGGCACATACACACATATACTTTAAATTCACAGGCACATAAACATATACCCAGGCACATATACTATGCATACACACATGCACATACCATATATATATACATATATATAAACATACACATATACACAGACATATACTATATACTATAAATGCATATACATACATACAGTACCATATATACAGGCACAAATACACATACTATATATTCACATGCACATACACATATATCCAGATAATTACCAAGTTGCAAGAGACCCTCCTGCTGTGTCCTGTGTGGCCAGGTGCAATGAATGTGAAGCTGAACGACCTCCATCTTCCTGCTGTTCCCTCAGCTCTGCATTCCTCTACTGCAGGCCTGCTCTCATCATTGGCTGCAGATGCTGCTGCCATTATCCTTTCATAAGCAGTAAGTCCTGACCATCTTCTCCCCCAGGCTCTCACTCAGGTGCAGGGCTTAGGCTGGTTTCACACTTGCTTTTTTTTGCGCTGCGTTTTTGCGCATACATGCGCATGCATTTTTTTCCCCATCTTTAACATGGGTGCGCATTGTCATGTGTTTGTACGCGTTTGTATGCGCATGCGTTTTTTTGTATTGTGCACCCAGGCGCACAAAATGCAACCTGTTGCATTTTTGGTCTGTCTGACCTGTCTCAAAAAAACACATGCGCATGCAATGTGCACGGAATTCACCCATAAACACATTAAAGTCTATGGGACTTGACCATGCGCACGTCAGCGCTTAAAATCGCATGCGTTTTTGGGTAAAAACCATGTGCAAAAAAACAAGAAAATGCATTCAAAACGCATGATGTGTTTTTTTGCGTGTTTGCACTGCGCACGCAGCGCAGCACAAAAAGACGCAAGTGTGAAAGTATCCTTATGCAGAGAAGCAGGAGAGCTTTTTAAAAGAAAGGACCTCTCACTAGTTATGGGGCCCATCGGGATTTGCATGTGTATTACTGATTATGACCCTCTTCTAGCTATGATGGCCCCCCTCATCTCTTGGCCCCAGAACATCGAGGCTGCAATGGCTATGTGTCCACCCCTGATAAATATATATTATTTAGAATATATTCCCTTATAAATGTCTTTCAAAATTTTAGATAACATGTAATATCCTTCAAATTCTAATTAAGCTTATTAATAAACATATTAAAATTAATGTTTAGAAAGCTCAATGTTTAACCCATTCACCCTCCAAGGTTGTTTTCCCTCCGTGCTTCCCTGAGCCCCCCACGGCAGCGCAATGTGCAGCGCTGCTGCGGGGGGCTCCTTTTCTGCAGGCATGAGGAAGCCTTCGGCACTGCCTGTGACAGATCGCTGATCTGTCACAGTGATCTGTGATGTGACAGATCAGCGATCTGTCACAGGACAGTGAGGTCAAACCTGGGACTATGTAATAAAGTTAAAAAAAATAAAAAAAAGTGTAAAAATGATTTTTAAAAAATCGCCAAATAAATTAGTAAAAAAAAAAAAAATATTCCCCAATAAATTCATTTTTTGAAAATAATAAAAAAAAACAATAAAAGTACACATATTAGGTATCGCCGCGTCCGTAACGACCTGCCCTATAAAACTGTCCCATTAGTTAACCCCTTTAGTGAACCCCTTAAAAAATAAAAATAAAAAACGAAGCAAAAAATAATGATTTATTATCATACCGCCAAACAAAAAGTGTAATAACGCGCAATCAAAAAGACGCATATAAATATCCATGGTACCGCTGAAAACGTCATCTTGTCCCGCAAAAAACGAGCCACCATACAGCATCATCAGCGAAAAAATAAAAAAGTTATAGCTCGCAGAATAAAGCGATGCAAAAATAATTATTTTTTATATAAAATAGTTTTCATTGCATAAAACCGACAAAACATAAAAAAAAAGACCTAAATGAGGTATCGCTGTAACCGTACTGACCCGAAGAATAAAACCGCTTTATCAATTTTACCGCACGCGGAATGGTGTAAACGCACTCCCCCAAAAGAAATTCATGAAACGCTGGTTTTTATTCATTCTGCGTCCCAAAAATCGGAATAAAAAGCGATCAAAAAATGTCACGTGCCCGAAAATAATACCGATAAAAACGTCAACTCGTCCCGCAAAAAATAAGACCTCACATGACTCGGTGGGTCAAAATACGGAAAAATTATAACTCTCAATATATGGTGATGCAAAAACTAATTTTACAATAAAAAGCGTCTTTTAGCGTGCGACAGCTGCCAAACATAAAAACCGCCATAAATAGTAAAGCAAAGCCCCCGTTATCACCCCCTTAGTTAGGGAAAAATAATAAAATAAAAAAAATGTATTTATTTCCATTTTTCCATTAGGGTTAGGGTTAGGGCTAGGGTTAGGGCTAGGGTTAGGGTTAGGGTTAGGGCTAGGGTTAGGGTTAGGGCTAGGGTTAGGGCTTGGGTTAGGGCTTGGGTTAGGGTTAGGGCTGAGATTAGGGTTAGGGGTGTGTTGGGGTTCGGGTTGGAGTTAGAATTGGGGGGTTTCCATTGTTTGGGCACATCAGGGGCTCTCCAAATGCAACATTGCGTCTGATCTCAATTCCAGCCAATTCTGAGTTGAAAAAGTCATATGGTGCTCCTTCCCTTCCAAGCTCTGCCATGCGCCCAAACAGTGTTTTACCCCCACATGTGGGGTATCAGCCTACTCAGGACAAATTGCAAAACAATTTTTGGGGTCCAATTTCTCCTGGTACCCTTACGAAAATAAAAAATCAAGGGCAAAAATATCATTTTTGTGGAAAAAAATGATTTTTTTATTTTCACGTCCGAGCGTTATAAACTTGTGTGAAGCACTTGGGGGTTCAAAGTGCTCACCACACATCTAGATAAGTTCCGTGGGGGGTCTAGTGTCCAAAATGGGGTCACTTGTGGGGAGTTTCAATAGTTTAGGTACATCAGGGGCTCTCCAAATGCACATGACACCCGCAGACCATTCCATCAAAGTCTGCATTCCAAAACGTCACTGCTTCCCTTCCGAGCCCCGACGTGTGTCCATACAGTAGTTTTCTCACACATATGGGGTGTCAGCGTACTCATAACAAATTGGACAACAACTTTTGGGGTCCAATTTCTCCTGTTACCCTTGGGAAAATGAAAAAATTGGGGACTAATTGATCATGTTTGTGGAAAAAATACGATTTTTTTATTTTCATGCCCTGGCATTATAATCTTCTGTGAAGCACTGGGGGGTTCAAAGTGCTCACCTCACATCTAGATAAGTTCCTTAGGGGGTCTAGTTTTCAAAATGGGGTCATTTGTGGGGGGTTTCCACTGTTTAGGTACATTAGGGGCTCTCCAAAGGCAACATGACACCCGCAGACCATTCCATCAATGTCTGCATTCCAAAACGTCACTACTTCCCTTCCGAGCCCCGACGTGTTCCCATACAGTAGTTTTCTCCCACATATGGGGTATCAGCATACTCAGGACAAAATGGACAACAACTTTTGGGGTCCAATTTCTCCTGTTACCCTTGGAAAAATAAAAAAAATGGTGACTAAAAGATCATGTTTGTTGAAAAAATACGAATTTTTTATTTTCACGCCCGGGCGTTATAAACTTCTGTGAAGCACTGGGGGTTCAAAGTGCTCACCACACATCTAGATAAGTTCCTTGGGGGGTCTAGTTTACAAAATGGTGTCATTTGTGGGGGGTTTCCACTGTTTGGGTACATCAGGGGTTTTCCAATCGCGACATGGTGCCCGATCTCAATTCCAGCCAAAAACGTCAAATGGCGCTGCTTCCCTTCCGAGCTCTGCCATGTGCCCAAATAGTGGTTTACCCCCACATGTGGGGTATCAGCGTACTCAGGACAAATTGCACAATAACTTTTAGGGTGCTGTTACCCTTGGAAAAATAAGAATTTAGGGTGAAAAGATCATTTTTGTGGAAAAAATATGATTTTTTAATTGTACGGCTTTATGTTATAAACTTCTGTGAAGCCCTTGAGGGTTCAAAGTTCTCACCACACATCTAGATAAGTTCCCTAGGGGGTCTAGTTTCCAAAATGGTGTCATTTGTGGGGGGTTTCCACTGTTTTGGTACATCAGGGGTTTTCCAATCGCGACATGATGTCCGATCTCAATTCCAGCCAAAAACGTCAAATGGCGCTGCTTCCCTTCCGAGCTCTGCCATGTGCCCAAATAGTGGTTTACCCCCACATGTGGGGTATCAGCATACTCAGGACAAATTGCACAATAACTTTTAGGGTCCTGTTACCCTTGGGAAAATAAAAATTGGGGTGAAAAGATCATTTTTGTGGAAAAAATATGATTTTTTAATTGTACTGCTGTACGTTATAAACTTCTGTAAAGCCCATGTGGGTTCAAAGTTCTCACCACATATCTAGATAAGTTCCTTGGGGGGTCTAGTTTCCAAAATGGGGTCACTTGTAGGGGTTTTCCACTGTTTAGGTACATCAGGGACTCTCCAAACGTGACATGGCGTCCGATCTGAATTCCAGCCAATTTTGCATTGAAAAAGTCAAACGGCGCTCCTTCCATTCTGAGCTCTGCCATGCGCCGAAACAGTCATTCCCCCCCACAAATCAGGTATCAGCATACTCAGGACAAATTGCACAATAACTTTTGCAGTCCAATTTCTCCTGTTACCCTTGGTAAAATAAAAAAAATTGAACCTGAAGTATTTTTTTGTGAAAAAAAGTTAGATGTTCATTTCTTTTTAAATATTCAAAAAAATTCCTGTGATGCACCTAATGGGTTAATAAACTTCTTGAATGTGGTTTTGAGCACCTTAAGGGGTGCAGTTTTTAGAATGGTGTCAATTTTGGGTATTTTCTATCGTATAGACCCCTCAAAGTGGCTTCAAATGTGATGTGGTCCTAAAAATAAAATGGTGTTGTAAAAATGAGAAATCGCTGGTCAACTTTTAACCCTTATAACTTCCTAACAAAAAAAAATTTTGGTTCCAAAATTGTGCTGATTTAAAGTAAACATGTGGGAAATGTTAGTTATCAAGTTTTTTGTGTGCCGTATCTCTGTGATTTAAGGGCATAAAAATTAAAAGTTGGAAAATTGCGAAAAAATTTTTAAAATTTTTGCCAAATTTCCGTTTTTTTCACAAATAAACGCAAGTTATTTGAATGAAATTTTACCACTAACATAAAGTACAATATGTCACGAGAAAACATTGTCAGAATCACCAAGATCCATGGAAGCTTTCCAGAGTTATGACCTCATAAAGGTACAGTGGTCAGAATTGTAAAAATTGGCCCGGTCATGAACGTGCAAACCACCCTTGGGGGTGAAGGGTTTAAGGGGTCCATATAACTGAAAATACCCAAAATGTGGCACCATTCTTAAAAGTACACCCCTCACGGTGCTCAAAACCATATTCAAGAACTTTATTAACTTCAGGTGTTTCACATGAATTTTTGGAATATGGAAGGAAAAAATGAACGCTTTTTTTCACAAAAATTTTATTCAGACCCAATCTTTTTATTTTCACAAGGGTAACAGGAAAAATTGACCCTAAAATCTGTTGTGCAATTTCTCTTGAGCATGCCGACACCCCATATGTGGGTGAGAACCACTTTTTGGGCGTATGGTAGGGCTCGGAAGGGAAGGAGAACCTTTTGACTTTTTGAATGCAAAATTTGCTAGAATAATTAGCGGATGCCTTGTTGAGTTTGGAGAATGCCTAAACAGTGGAAATCCCCCACAAGTGACATCATTTTGGAAACTAGACACTTCAGGGAACTTTTCTAGATGTGTATTGAGCATCTTGAACCCCAAGGTGCTTTACAGAAGATTATAACATTAAGCTGTGAAAATTTAAAAAAAATCTAATTTTCCCCAAAAAATGCATTTTAGCCCCAAATTTTTCATTTACACAAGGGTAATTAGAGGAATTGCACCATACAATTTGTTGGAAATTTCTCGAGTATGCTGATACCCCATATATGGAGGAAAACTACTGTTTGGGTGCATGGTAAGACTCGAAAGGGAAGAAGTGCCATTTGACTTTTTGAATGCAATTTTTGCTGGAAAAATTAGCGGATGCCATGTTGCATTTGGAGAGCCCCTGATGTGCCTAAACAGAGGAAATCACTCACAAGTGACACCATTTTGAAAACTAGACCCCTCAGGGAACTTATCTAAATGTGTGGTGACCACCTTGAAGCCCCAGGTGCTTCATAGAAGTTTATAACATTGAGCCAACATAATTAAAAATTTTACATTTTTCCCACAAATATTTTTTAGCCGTAAATTTTGCTTTTTCACAAGAGTGACGTGAGATATTGCACTGTACAACTTGTTGTGCAATTTTTCCTGAGTGCGCCAATACCCCAAATACCCCATATGTGGGAGAAAACTACTGTTTGGGTGCATGGCAGGGCTGAGAAGGAAAGGAGCACCATTTGAGTTTTTCAATGCAAAATTTTCTGGAAAAATTAGCGGATGCCATGTCTTGTTTCGAGTGCCCTTGATATGTCTAAGCAGTTTTTTTCATTTTCAGAAGGATAGCAGGAGAAAATGGAGGCAAAAATTTTTTGTGCAATTTCTCCTGAGTAAGCTGATACCCGATATGTGTTCAAAAACTAATATTGAGCTGTATGGCATCTTGTTCTTTGCTGGACAAGAAGTTGTCAGCTATACCATATTATTTACAATTGTGTTTTTGACAGCATTTTATTCCACTTTTTGTTCAGTAGCATGATGATAAAGCATATTTTTTTGCTTTTTTTCCTTTATTTTTAACTAGTGGGACAGTTTTATTGGTCAAGTGTTTCCAGACGCGGCAATAGCATAGACAGTATGTGTACTTTTTTTGGTTTATTTTTGTTTTTTATTTTCATAAAAATATTTTTTATGGGTACAATATATATTTATTTTCATTATTTTGTGATTTCGAAAAAAATATTTTACAACCTTTTTTTACAACTTTTTTTACTTAGACTTTCTCTTTCTACAGTCTGATCACTGTTAAAAAGCATTGCAATGCAGGAGCATGAAATGAATTGTAGCCTGTCAACCCTGTAGATGCAAGTTAGTTAGATCATGCATTGTGCATGATCTAACTATTTTGCTAGTGCCTTGTGACCTGGATGTTGTCATTGTACACCAGCTGTGCCTCAAAAACATACAGACTTTGTTGGCTAGCAATAGCCTCACTATATTGCTCCTGCACTGTAACAAGTCCATCTGAGGTGGACAAATTTTCCTGCAATACTAATTCAGCAAAGTTTTATCAACAGGAATATATCATATGTAATTTAAAATGGGCGTGTGGTATGGGACAGTAAAGTTAATGTGATGCTGATGGTGAGTGCAGAGGTCAAGGCCATGGGCAAAATGAAGCTTTGCCTGCTGCGGGAGCACAACAAACACACACATCATGTCGACCTAGTTTCCTGTCCCACTTTGTAGGGGGGCTCGGAACACCACTCTTGAAGCTAGATCAGTGTGAAAAGGTTGTTGGATGGATAGCAGATAATGCTTCTAGTCACTTTGCCAGCACCACCCTATTTCCCACATGGTCCAGTCTCGATAGCCAGGATTCTGGACCACCTAATCCTCACCCTGATCCTCCTTCGTCCTACCATGCCGAGTGCCCGGAGACAAGTGATCCCACACTTGGACACTTTGAATAGCTGTTCACTTGTCCATTTACAGATTCAAGTGGGACATGAGGAGATTGCATGTAGCGATGCCCCAATATTTGAGCAGCCACACCCACAAGAAGGCAACGGTGGGAAAATGGAGTTACTGTTGCAAGAGGTGGATGATAATGGGACACAATTGCCAACAAGTGATGTTGTTAATAGAGTTGAGCGACTTTTGGTTTTTTAGGGTCGCGTTTCGTTTCGTGAAACCCGACTTTTCCAAAAGTCGGGTCGAGCAAGATCGTCCGATTATAGGGAAAAGTCGGGGTCGTCCCGAAACACGAAACCCAATGTAAGTCAATGGGGAATAAAAGTCGGCAGTGAGAGGAGGACAGGAAACACACCTACAGTGCCCATTTGAATGCCAAAAGCATCAATTCTTCTATCTTAAGCTTGTCAACCTTAATTAACTTCATAATACAAGTTACGCACTGAAAAATGGGGGTTATTTGGCTACAAACTGTGGGGGGGGAGGGCTGGCTCCAGGTTTTCATGTGCCCTGGGCGAAAGAGCGCCCCTTTAACACATACCACAACTCATCATGCTCCGATACGGCAGAGAAATAGCGGTATAGTCCAATGAAAAATACCTCACTTTTTACATCTCATGAAGAGGCCCATCTATTTCTCCATACAGAATCATTGGTCCTATATAATGTTTGAAACAGTATATGATGAGCTCCACATAATGCTACAGTATATGTTGGTCCCCATGGATGAAGCTCCACTGTCTTATGGGCCCAAATAATGCTCCAAACATTTCTAATGCTCTAGTGTATAATGGGCCCTGTAAATGCTGCTCCAGTGTCTGATGTCCACCTTTGGAATGTTCCAGTGTATGGTGGGCCCCATCTATCATTCTCCAGAGTATAGTGCTCCCCAAAAATTGCTGTCCCAACATTGAAAACAATCAAATAAGTCTCCTCGCTAGGGAATCCCTGTACTTGTCTGGACAGGTGCTGTAGGTTGCTTAACAGCTCGCCAGCCGTTCTCACGCCCAGTATGGATTACACGTGATTGCACAAAGGTGAGAAAGGGTACCGTATCCCCAGATAACATGTATGGATAGCGTACACATTCAAAATATATGTCTCAGGAGGCAGGCTCAGACGGTGTTAGGCCCAGTATGGATTGCACGTGATTGCACAAAGGTTAGAAAGGGTACCGTATCACCGGATAACATGTATGGATAGCGTACACATTCAAAATATATGTCTATACAGCATGAGGCAGGCTCAGATGGTGTTAGGCCCAGTATGGATTGCACGTGATTGCACAAGGGTTAGAAAGGGTACCGTATCCCTGGATAACATGTATGGATAGCGTACACATTCAAAATATATGTCTATACAGCATGAGGCAGGCTCAGATGGTGTTAGGCCCAGTATGGATTGCACGTGATTGCACAAAGGTTAGAAAGGGTACCGTATCCCCGGATAACATGTATGGATAGCGTACACATTCAAAATATATGTCTATACAGCATGAGGCAGGCTCAGATGGTGTTAGGCCCAGTATGGATTGCACGTGATTGCACAAAGGTTAGAAAGGGTACCGTATCCCTGGATAACATGTATGGATAGCGTACACATTCAAAATATATGTCTATACAGCATGAGGCAGGCTCAGACGGTGTTAGGCCCAGTATGGATTGCACGTGTTTGCACAAAGGTTAGAAAGGGTACCGTATCCCTGGATAACATGTATGGATAGCGTACACATTCAAAATATATGTCTATACAGCATGAGGCAGGCTCAGACGGTGTTAGGCCCAGTATGGACTGCACGTGATTGCACAAAGGTTAGAAAGGGTACCGTATCACCGGATAACATGTATGGATAGCGTACACATTCAAAATATATGTCTATACAGCATGAGGCAGGCTCAGACGGTGTTAGGCCCAGTATGGATTGCACGTGATTGCACAAAGGTTAGAAAGGGTACCGTATCCCTGGATAACATGTATGGATAGCGTACACATTCAAAATATATGTCTATACAGCATGAGGCAGGCTCAGACGGTGTTAGGCCCAGTATGGATTGCACGTGATTGCACAAAGGTTAGAAAGGGTACCGTATCACCGGATAACATGTATGGATAGCGTACACATTCAAAATATATGTCTATACAGCATGAGGCAGGCTCAGACGGTGTTAGGCCCAGTATGGATTGCACGTGATTGCACAAAGGTTAGAAAGGGTACCGTATCCCTAGATAACATGTATGGATAGCGTACACATTCAAAATATATGTCTATACAGCATGAGGCAGGCTCAGACGGTGTTAGGCCCAGTATGGATTGCACGTGATTGCACAAAGGTTAGAAAGGGTACCGTATCCCCGGATAACATGTATGGATAGCGTACACATTCAAAATATATGTCTATACAGCATGAGGCAGGCTCAGACGGTGTTAGGCCCAGTATGGATTGCACGTGATTGCACAAAGGTTAGAAAGGGTACCGTATCCCTGGATAACATGTATGGATAGCGTACACATTCAAAATATATGTCTATACAGCATGAGTCAGGCTCAGACGGTGTTAGGCCCAGTATGGATTGTACGTGATTGCACAAAGGTTAGAAAGGGTACCGTATCCCCGGATAACATGTATGGATAGCGTACACATTCAAAATATATGTCTATACAGCATGAGTCAGGCTCAGACGGTGTTAGGCCCAGTATGGATTGCACGTGATTGCACAAAGGTTAGAAAGGGTACCGTATCCCTGGATAACATGTATGGATAGCGTACACATTCAAAATATATGTCTATACAGCATGAGGCAGGCTCAGACGGTGTTAGGCCCAGTATGGATTGCACGTGATTGCACAAAGGTTAGAAAGGGTACCGTATCCCTGGATAACATGTATGGATAGCGTACACATTCAAAATATATGTCTCAGGAGGCAGGCTCAGACGGTGTCAGGCACAGTATGGATTTGACGGCCCAGATTACACAGCGGAGGAGCAGGGAGAGGTAAAGATTGCAAATGCTGGGGCCCTGGCCAAGCAAGGGGGGCCCACTCGTGGGCGTCGGTACTGGCACTGGGCCCCTCATAGTAAAGCGGTGTGTCTGACGGCGGGTGTGCACCACCACCGTCAGAGACACTTGATTGCACTATGAGGGACCCTGTGCCAGTGCCCACGCCCAAGAGTCGGCCTACCCACCTGTCCAGGGCAACGGTACTCGCACGGTGTCGTGCGGTAGGTGGTGACCCCGGCCATGGGGGGGGAGGCAGCACAGTTAGGGAGTTTTAGAAAGTGGCATATGTTGATGTTGGACATTCAGCTGATGCAAAAGGCGAAATAGGTGAAGTACCAGGAAGAGGTGGACCAAAGCAAGCCATTTTTCTGTCACCCTATGTGTCATCAGGGGAAGGTGGGACAAAATCCTTGGAAACCCATGCGTGGTTCATTTTAATGAAGGTTAGATCATCCACATTTTGGGTTGACAGACGGGTCCTTTTTTCTGTCAGGATTGATCCAGCTGCACTGAAGACTCTTTCCGATAGCACACTTGCAGCTGGGCAAGCGAGCTCCTGTAAGGCATATTGGGCCAATTCAGGCCAGGTGTCCAGTTTAGCGGCCCAATAGTCAAAGGGGAATGACCTGTGTGGGAGAACATCGATATGGGAGGAAAAGTAGTTTGTAACCATAGTTGACAACTGCTGTCTCCTGTCACTTTCCATCGATGCAGTATTACCAGTTGTGTGAGCGGTATTTGAAAAATCAGTCCACAACATTGTCATGAAACCCCTGTCTCCAATGCCACTTCTGCTGTGTGCACCACGAACACCTCTGCCAAGCTGCCCCCGGCCCGTACGGCTCGTGTGAGAACCATGTGTGCTGGGAATGCCTCAAGCAACCGATTTACCAGAGTTGCTTGTTTATTAGCCAATATTAGGTCAAGGTTCTCCTGTGGCATGATGTTTTGCAATTTGCCTTTATAGCGTGGATCCAGGATGTTGGCCAACCAGTAGTCGTCATCGTTCATCATTTTGGCAATGCGGGGGTCCCTTTTTAGGATCCGCAAGGCATAATCTGACATGTGGGCCAATGTTCCCGGTGTCAATGATGCACTGCGAGTGTTGGGTGGAGGAGCACTTTCTGGCAAATCCACATCCCTCCAGTCACGCACAAACCCTGTACCAGACCTTGCCACGCCAACATTTTCACTTGCCCCATGAGATGCATCCTCCTCCCCTAAGTAATCATCCCCATCATCATCCTCCTCCTCTTCTTCCTCCACCTCGTCCAGGAGAGGTCCCTGAGCAGACAATGGCTGAATGTCATCAAGGATTCCCTCCTCCTCTTCCTCCTCATCAACATTGGCTGCAGACGCCTGCTCCTTAAGGTGCGTCAAAGTTTGCATGAGCAGACGCATAAGTGGGATGCTCATGCTTAGGATGGCGTCGTCTGCGCTTACCAGCCGTGTGCATTCCTCAAAACACTGAAGGACTTTACAAAGGTCTTTCAGCTTCGACCACTGCACACCTGTCAACTCCATGTCTGCTCTCAAAGTGCCTGGCCGTGTATCCTCCCACAAATGCATTATGGCCTGCCTCTGCTCGCACAGCCGCTCCACCATGTTCAGGGTGGAGTTCCACCTTGTTGCAATGTCGATAATGAGGTGGTGGTTGGGAAGGTGGAGCAATCGCTGCAGCTTCTGCATACGAACGGAGTGTACAGGCGACCGGCGGATGTGCGCGCACAGTCTTCGCACCTTCTGGAGCAGGGCTGTTAACTCCGGATAATTTTTGAGGAAGCACTGCACCACCAGGTTCAAGGTGTGAGCCAAGCAAGGTATGTGGCTGAGTTTTGAAAGGGCTATGGCTGCCACAAAATTACGGCCGTTATCACTAACTACCTTGCCTGCCTCAAGATGTACACTGCCCAGCCATGACTCAGTTTGTCGCTTCAAGTACTCGGCCAGCACCTCGGCGGTGTGTCTGTCGCCCAAACACATCATCTGCAACACAGCCTGCTGACGCTTTCCACTAGCTGCTCGATAGGGGGACACATCGTGTGCAACAGTGGCAGCTGCAGATGGAGTGCTCGTACGACTGCGCTCTGTGGACGAGCTTTCGCTTCTGGAGGAGGAGGAGGAGGAGGGTCGAACGCCTACAGCCAACTGTTTCCTATACCGTGGGCTAGGCAGCACTGTCCCACCACCGCTGTCCCCTGTGGACCCTGCATCCACCACATTAACCCAGTGCGCAGTGATGGACACGTAATGGCCATGCCGACTGGACCATGCATCAGTTGTGAGGTGCACCTTTCCGCTCACTGACTGCTTGAGTGCATGGACAATGCGGTCTTTCACATGATGGTGGAGGGCTGGGATGGCTTTGCGAGAGAAGAAGTGGCGACTGGGTAGGTCATAGTGTGGTACTGCATAGGCCATGAGTTCGCGGAAAGCTGTGCTTTCCACCAACCGAAAGGGCATCATCTCAAACGAGATTAGTTTGGCAATGTGGGCGTTCAAACCCAGTGTACGCGGATGAGAGACTGAGTACTTTCTTGACCTACTCATAGTGTCTGGGAGGGTGAGCTGGACCTGAGAGCTGCATATGGTGGAAGTAGCGGTGGACAGGGTGGACTGAGAGAGGGTTGATGATGGTGATGGAGTTGGTGTTCTTTCTGATGGCCTAGAATCAGTCTTTCGTTGATATAACAGTGGGATTCCCTGACTGCTGTGGTCTTGCAACGACACCTCAACATTTGCTGCTGTGCTAACCGGTGGGCTTACAGTGGGGGAAACAATGTAGCGTTGCTAACTACCTTCGTTGTGATCAGTTGCACATGTGGCACTTGAGGTTTGGTGTTGTGTCCACGCTTGCAAGTGCATGCTGGTTAAATGTCTAAGCATGCAACTGGTATTCAAATTTTTCAGATTTTTCCCTCGGCTAAAGGTCTTTGCGCACTTCTTACAGATAACCTTGGCCTGATCATGAGGATTTTGTTCAAAAAAGTGCCACACTGCACTCTTCCTACTTTGGCAGACATTTTGCGGCCTAGCACGCTGTGATCTTTTGACCCTCTGGACAAGCTGTCCAGCAACTCTTTTGATGTTTGGAACCTGTCTTTGGAGTGCTCCGGGCCTGCCAGATAACAGCTGTTGCGATGTCGATGTCTGCTGTGGATGCTCCTCATCTGAGCTATTGGAAGCAGCACCCTCTACCCCCAATGGATGCCAATCTGGGTCAACAACTGGGTCATCCATCACCTCCTCTTCTATGTCATGTGCACCTTCCTCTGTGTCACCATGTATGGTGGTATAGTGTGCGGGAAGGGGCACCTGAGTCTCATCAGGGTCAGAATCTGGCTCTGTACACTGCGAGGACAATGTAGTGCTCTGAGTGAATGTACCAGCAGAATCATCCATCAGCGGCTGTGCATCAGTGCACTCCATGTCAGATTCATCTTGGCCTGGGTAATTCACCATTTGACTTGATAATCCAGGCATGGTATGTGAAAACAGCTCCATGGAGTAATCAGTAGTATGGCCTGCGTCATCCTTCAATCTTGGTTGGGGTGAAGGACACAAGGAAAGGTGTGGTTCATGAACATGAGCCTCCAATGACGACTCAGTGCTTTTACTTTTTACAACTGAAGAAGAGGAGGCGATAGAGCTGGAGGCTGAGTCAACAATGTAAGACAAAACTTTTTCCTGATGCTCTGGCTTTAAAAGCGGTTTGCCAACTCCTAGAAAACTAAGCGTTCGAGGCCTTATGTAGCCAGACGATGACGCAGGGTCAGCACCTCCTGCATTCGGTCCTATTTTGCTCTTGCCACTACCATCAGATCCACCACCAACACCATCATTACCAGCTGCCAACCCCCGCCCAATTCCACGGCCTCTTCCACCAGCCTTCCTCATTTTTGGTAGAAATGTAGACAAAATCCAACAAACTATATAGTAATGTAAAACAAGGTACAAGGTGTCTATAGGACAGGGGAGATTTTGAATTTCTGCACACACTTTTGGACACTGGACACTTTTGGATTGTGTGAGGCCCACTGATATCTGACCGCTATGTGACAGGCTCGATGGCACAGCTGTGACCAAAGTGACGAGAGGATAAGGGAGATTTTGAATATCTGCACACACTTTTGGACAGTGGACACTTTTGGATTGTGTGAGGCCCACTGATATCTGAGCGCTATTTGACAGGCTCGATGGCACTGCTGTGACAAAAGTGACTAGAGGATAAGGGAGATTTTGAATATCTTCACACACTTTTGGACACTGGACACTTTTGGATTGAGTGAGGCCCACTGATATCTCAGCGCTATGTGACAGGCTCGATGGCACTGCTGTGACAAAAGTGACTAGAGGATAAGGGAGATTTTGAATTTCTGCACACACTTGTGGACATTGGACACTTTTGGATTGTGTGAGGCCCACTGATATCTGAGCGCTATGTGACAGGCTCGATGGCACTGCTGTGACAAAAGTGACTAGAGGATAAGGGAGATTTTGAATATCTTCACACACTTTTGGACACTGGACACTTTTGGATTGAGTGAGGCCCACTGATATCTCAGCGCTATGTGACAGGCTCGATGGCACTGCTGTGACAAAAGTGACTAGAGGATAAGGGAGATTTTGAATTTCTGCACACACTTGTGGACATTGGACACTTTTGGATTGTGTGAGGCCCACTGATATCTGAGCGCTATGTGACAGGCTCGATGGCACTGCTGTGACAAAAGTGACTAGAGGATAAGGGAGATTTTGAATATCTGCACACACTTTTGGACACTGGACACTTTTGGATTGTGTGAGGCCCACTGATATCTCAGCGCTATGTGACAGGCTCGATGGCACTGCTGTGACAAAAGTGACTAGAGGATAAGGGAGATTTTGAATTTCTGCACACACTTGTGGACAGTGGACACATTTGGATTGTGTGAGGCCCACTGATATCTGAGCGCTATGTGACAGGCTCGATGGCACAGCTGTGACAAAAGTGACTAGAGGATAAGGGAGATTTTGAATTTCTGCACACACTTGTGGACAGTGGACAGTTTTGGATTGTGTGAGGCCCACTGATATCTGAGCGCTATGTGACAGGCTCGATGGCACTGCTGTGACAAAAGTGACTAGAGGATAAGGGAGATTTTGAATTTCTGCACACACTTGTGGACAGTGGACACTTTTGGATTGTGTGAGGCCCACTGATATCTGAGCGCTATGTGACAGGCTCGATGGCACAGCTGTGACAAAAGTGACTAGAGGATAAGGGAGATTTTGAATTTCTGCACACACTTGTGGACAGTGGACACTTTTGGATTGTGTGAGGCCCACTGATATCTGAGCGCTATGTGACAGGCTCGATGGCACAGCTGTGACAAAAGTGACTAGAGGATAAGGGAGATTTTGAATCTCTGCACACACTTTTGGACACTGGACACTTTTGGATTGTGTGAGGCCCAATGAATATCTGAGCGCTATGTGACAGGCTCGATGGCACAGCTGTGACAAAAGTGACTAGAGGATAAGGGAGATTGGATTGCTTTTAAAAAAGCAGTTTGCGGAGCAGTGGGTAAACAGCAATGCCAGCCTGTCAGGAAGCCTTAGAAGGCAGCCCAACAACCAACACCACTGATACACCACTATATAGCCTCCCCTTGCACTGCACACACAGTGACTGGTGTATTGTGCAGGCCAAATTGCTAGCAGCAGAAGCAGTTTTTTTTTCTTCTCAGCAGGACAAAAAAAAAAATTGGGATTGCTTTTAAAAAAGCAGTTTGCGGAGCAGTGGGTAAACAGCAATGCCAGCCTGTCAGGAAGCCTTAAAAGGCAGCCCAACAACCAACACCACTGATACACCACTATATAGCCTCCCCTTGCACTGCACACACAGTGACTGGTGTGTTGTGCAGGCCAAATCGCTAGCAGCAGAAGCAGTTTTTTTGTCTTCTTCCCTGCCTAACGCTCTCCCTACAGAATCAGCAGCAACCTCTCCCTATACTAAGATCGGCAGAAGTAAGATGGCGGTCGGCGTGCACGCCCTTTTATACCCCCTGTGACGCCCACCAAAGCAAGCCAATCACTTGCATGCCCTTCTGAAAGATGGTGGTGACCCGTGCCTATGTCATCACGTTGCCCACAGTGTCCGTGGATCCTGATTGGCTGAAAAAGAGCGCAAAACAAACTTTTGAAACGCGACTTTGGCGCGTAAGTCGCCGACCTCGTGGCCAACCTCATCCTAGGGTCGGGTTTCGTTTCATGAAACCCGACTTTGCCAAAAGTCGGCGACTTTTGAATTTTTTCGACCCGTTTCGCTCAACTCTAGTTGTTAAGTCAGCAAATCAGGACGAGACCAGCGTGCTGAAGTGGAAGATGAGGTCTTAGGTGATTTAGTCACTGACCCAACCTGGGAAGATGACAGCAGTACACAGCGTTCAGTTGTCCCTAAATATGCAGCCACCCACCCACAGGCCACAATACTAAATGGCTACATTTCTAGACTGCTTGCCATGGAAATGTTGCTGTTTAGGCTTTGTGGGGACAGAAGATTTTCGCAATTTCATAGCGGCTGTCCCTCGGTCCGCTATTTCTTCCGGTGTGCCATCCCTGCCTTACACAAGCAACTGTTCCATATCATCAGCCAAGCCCTGACCAGCATCGTGACTGGGAAGGTCCACTTAACCACAGACACATGGACAAATGCTTTTGGCCATGGATGCTACCTTTTCATACAGCACACAGGGTGAACATTGTGGAAGTAGGGACCCAGTTGGACCCTGGGGTGGAATATGTGCTACCGACACCAAGGATTGAAGTCCCTGGTTCAATTAGGGTTGCCCCCACCTTCTATAGCAGTTCCTGTACCTATACCTCCTCACCCTCTATCTCAGAAATGCCAACGTCAGTCGCTAGCTGGAAGCAGTGCAGCACTGCCTCAGCCAAGCAACAACAGGCTCTTCTGAAGCTAATCTTCTTAGCTGACAAACCACATACTGCCGCAGAGTTGTTGAAAGGTCTAACAGACCAGACTGATTTGTGGCTGTCATCCCTGAACCTACAACCAGGCAGTCATGTCTGATAATGGCCATAACCTGGTGGCAGCTCTGAATAATAATAATAATAATAATAATAATAATAATCTTTATTTATATAGCGCCAACATATTCCGCAGCACTTTACAGTTTAACAGTTTCAAAACACAAGTCATAAGTAACAACGTTAAGGTTGGCAACCACACACATGTACCATGCCGAGCACACATGCTCAACTTAGTGGTTCAGCAGTTTCCCAAAAGCTACCCAGATCTACCTGAGCTGCTTGTGAAGTATGTCGCGTGTGTGCCCATTTCGGCAAGTCAGCTACAGCTGCCGCAACCCTGACAATGCTGCATTTGCAACTTCCGACTCACCAACTGGTGTGCGATGTCACCACATGTTGGAACTCAACGTTACAAATGTTGGCAAGGCTTTGTGAGCAGCAGAGGGCAGTAGTTAAATGCCAGGTGCAACATGCCCATTGGTTTTCCAATCAGCCTCCACACATAAGAACTGATGAGTGGGCATGGATGTCTGACATCTGTATGGTTCACTAAAACTTTGAACGCCATAATCAGTATAACCATCCTTCTTCTTTGTCTACTGAAATGCAAGCTGCTCACAATTAAAGAGGAGACTTTGTAGGCAGAGCAAGTTGAGATGGAGCAAGAAACTATACAGGGTTATGGTACACAGCACAGCCTCATCTCATCTTCTTTATGCGGATTAGTTGATAATGAGGAGTGGGAGGAGGAGCAGGAGCTGGTTGTCTGCACTACAGATGGTACTACCAACACCAACTTCATCCTGTCTGTTCAGCATAGATGGCCTGAAGACAAGGAAGACAGGGAGGAAGAGGAGCAGGGCGAGAACAAAAAGCAGAAGATGGACAATCATCCTGTCGGTGGGGACAGAGAAAGGTTTTCTGTTGGCAGTCTGGCACACATGACTGAGTTTATGTTACTAGAAGACCCTGGGCCATGACCTAAGATGCAAACTCAGCTTTCTGACACTGGACACATATTACGACACAAAATCCTTTGGGAATCTTCACGTTTCATGATACCTTGCACACAGTGAAGGCATTCAGTGTCAGAGACAGCAAAACAACCCCAAAATATCTTTGCACCTCCACCATATTGTGACGTCTGCCTGCGGTCTGGGCTGTAGCCAGACAACACCCCGAGAAACACTGATACCCTTTACCCCTATACAGGGATCTGGATTTATAACAGAGCCCAGGAGGTGCTGTCTGAATAGGAGCAATGACCAGAGCAGGACGGTCGCCAGACAGGTGTTCCAACACAGGACACAAAGGCAATGATATCCGAGACTAAACCAGTCAGGCAGAACAGGTATAAAAACGGTAGACAGCAGCAAAGACAGATACCAGGTCGAAGCCAGAGTCATAAACCATGAGAGTCGCAGAGGTACAGAATCGTTAGGCAGAAGCAGAGTCAGAATCCAGGCCGAAGTCAGTGTCATAAACCAGGAGAGTCGCAGAGGTACAGAATCGTTAGGCAGAAGCAGAGTCAGAATCCAGGCCGAAGTCAGTGTCATAAACCAGGAGAGTCGCAGAGGTACAGAATCGTTAGGCAGAAGAAAGGTCAGAAGTCCAGGCAAAAGTCAGAGTCAGTCAACAGTAATACACACAGTAACATGCAGGGGAACCAAGAATATATCCGGCGGCCTGCAAGAGCAGTCCCAAGGTATTTGAGGGATCAGGTCCTCCCTCACAGGCCCGTGGGCTGATGATGTCATCCGGACCGCCCCCAGGACCAGGCTGGATGGTGATGCACCAGCCCCTTCATGACTGACCGAGGAGCGAAGCCTGCGTCCAGCAGACGCCTGCGCAGGAGCCTCATGAGTATCGCCGCCACCACTCGGGGTTGAAGCACAGCGCCTCCCAGAGACCAAGGCCGGGACTGCAGGCCACGGGTCAGACGGTGATAGGACAGTCCGGCGCCTCCTAGTGGTCGAGGCCGGGATAGCAGGCCCTGAGTCTGACGGCGATGTGATAGTCTGGCGCCTCCTACTGGCCGAGGCCGGGACAGCAGGCCCTGAGTCTGACGGTGATGTGATAGTCCGGCGCCTCCTACTGGCCGAGGCCGGGACAGCAGGCCCTGAGTCTGGCGGTGACGTGACACATATTTGACTATAATTACTGATTGCTTTTATTTATTTATTCAATTTATAGTGAACAGTAGAATTGATGTGCTTTGCAAAAAAGTTTTTGGGATTGTTATACAATATACTGTATCTGAAATGTACCCAAAACCACATAATACTATAGTGCTGACAAATTTAACCCAGGAAAATTTGTCAATGCTTTTTTGTGTTATATATGATAGAAATGTACCCCAGAAGACAGAATAGTGTATGGGAAAGAAATGTAAACTTACAAAATTTTTGAATTATTTTTTTGAATGTTATAAATCCAAAAAATGTGCCCCAGACCACAGAATAGTGTATGAGTGAGAAATTTAACCAAGCAACATTTTTAACTGCTTTTTTGGACTGTTATACACCACCAAAATGTGACAGAAAGTATGTAATACTCTATGGATGAGTAACCTAATCCAGAAATATTTTTTAACACTTTTTGTGAGTTTTACATTCCACCGTAATGCAACAATAACTATGTTAAACTGTATGGATGACTCATTGAATCCAAAAAAAATTTAGGACGTAAATATTTTGAAAGTGTAGTTGATGTACTTATACAGTCATAAAGGCTTTGCAGAAAGTGCAAAGCCTGGAAAGAATTATATGGAAGGCTATCTATAAACCCCTGAAAGGCAACAACTGTTGGGCTGCATTCAAATATTTAAAAAATGTAGTTGCTGTACTCCTACACTCATAAAGGCTTTGCACAACGTACAAATCCAGGTAAAAATTCTAAGGATGATCATCCATAGAGCCCTGAAAGGCAACAACTGGCAGGCCTCATTCGAATATTTTAAAAGTGTAGTTGCTGTACTCATACTCTCATAACGACTTTGCACAAGTACAAAGCAAAGAAATAATTATAAGGAGGATAAGACAGTAATTCTCTTCAGGAGTCCGATTCTTTTCCTTCCTCGGGAGGCTGGGGGGACTATCACCACCTGCTTCCTGGAGCCCAATTTCCAGGTGCCTGGGCTGTAAATGACCTTGCTTCAGGTAGTGTCGGAGCTCTCGATATATAGAAATGGGCAACAGCCTCTTGTGTCACCTACACTATTGCCTGCTCCCGCATAGGAGGTTGTGAACCCCAATCACAGTACTCTCAGGGCTTGTAGTAGCCCTGTCTTGAGCCACCTCAAGGAGCCTCTCCCAGGCCTGTGGCATATTTTTGTCAATAGACTGCACAGCCTTAATCCCTGTCTATAGACAGTCACTCTCCCTGCTCCTGACACTCTCTATCCCTCCGTAGGCTAAATTCAGGTTGTATATGATACAATCAGCACAGTAATTGATTAGCCCATAGAAGGGCTGTTAGAATGATGGCTCAGCTTCAGCATCAGCATCAAAACTACCTCTGATTCATTATGCTGTGCACACACAGGTCTAGACAACCACCCTCTCCCTCCAATACAAAGTGTCACAGAGATGTACTATGGTGTCAGTGTGTCGAGGTGGACGATGCTTGTTTTTTTATAGCCCCTCATGATGTCACAAGGCCAGCCAATCACAGTAATGACACAACCAAGATGGCTACGGCATTACAGTGACACGCAGGAACTCCCCGCATGCTTCTTGGCTGTGTAACAGGTGCCAAAAATGCGGAGCAAGGATTCAAGTTTTGCATAGAGCTCTGTCCACTGCTAGCTGAGTAACGAGTACATTCAAGCACCGTGATACTTGAGTGATAACCGAGTATCATCAAGCAGCAACCTGGAAGTCAGAGAGGTGTCTTTGCCATGCTGTTCTCATTCCATTTGAGACCTGTTTCCATCAATTTCAGCGATTTTCCTGCCCCACTAGTACCCCTGTGTATCGATGAGGTTAAAATAGTACTCATTGGCTACAATGATCAAAGGTATGTGTGGAGAGAAAAGGACACAGAATTTCAGTAACAAACATCTCGCCAGCAATTAAGCATGAGAGTGGATCAGTCAGGCTTTGGGGTTGTGCTGCAGCCAATGACACATGGAAGATTTTACGGGTAGAGGGAAGAATGGATTCAATTAAATTTCAACAAATTCTTGATGTGAACATAACACCATCCAAAAACTGAAGATGAACACAGGATGGCTTCTACAAATGGATAATGATTCAAAACAAACGTTAAAATCGACAATAGACTACCTAAAAGGGCGCAAGCTGAAGGTTTCATAATGACCCTCACAGTTGATCTGAACATCATTGAAAATCTGTGGCTAGACCTCAAAATATCAGTGCATGCAAGACGACCCAGGAATCACACAGCACTGGAAGAATTTTCCAAGGAAGAATGGATGAACATCCCTCAAACAAGAGCTGAAAGACTCTTGGCAGGCTACAAAAAGTGTTTTACAAACTGTGATACTTTCACAGGTATTACCCCATACTAATCATGCAGGGTGTCCAAACTTTTGCATCAGCCCATTTTCTTTTCTGGAATTCTTAAAATGTAAAAGTTGAAAAAAATATAATTTTTTTTGTCTAAAATACAAAGGAAATGTGTCATCTTTAGCTTTAGGCCTTTTAGAGATTATTTCATCGTCAACTGTTCACAATAATCGTAATGTTGACCAGGGGTACCCAAACTTTTACATGCCATTGTATAAAACAGATATTGCAGATGTGACATTTATCCATATAAACTACATTTTAGGGTTGCATTTAATATAAGGCTTAATTCAATATAGTGAATTATGATTAATAGAAAAGGAAGTGGAACTTATGAAATATTGCTATAAATTGCCATGTGATCCTCCACATAGAAAACAGCTTTTAGTTTTTGGCCATATGCCTGTAGAAGCAGTGCTATCTGTACACAGAGAAGGAGAAAGCAAGTTTTCAATAGTACCGTATTTTTTAACTAATTACTACCATTAGGTTATCAATTAAATGCTCCTCTTGGAGTAAGATGTACGAGGGGCGATCCAAAAGTAATGATAATCAATAATAAACACAATGAATATAGTAAAAAAAAAAATATTTTTCTACATAGTCTCCTAACAAGTCTATACATTTAGTCCATCTCTTTTCTAAACTTAGAATTCCCTTCGAAAAAAATTCTTGATCTTGACCCTCAATAAACTCCCCAACAGCGGTTATCACGTCGCTATTGTCGTCAAATTTCTTGCCCCGGAGGTGTTCCTTGAGCCGAGGAAAGAGAAAGAAGCCACTGGGGGCTAGATCTGGCGAATGGGGGGGTGTTCCACCAGTTCAAAGCCCGCTTCTTGAATGGTAGCCATGGCAACTGCAGCTTTGTGAGCCGGTGCGTTATCTTGGTGAAACAGCACTCCAGCCCGCAGTTTGCCGCGCCTTTTCTCCTTGATAGCCTCCCGCAATCTTCTTATTTGTTTTGCGTAGTAGGAGCCCATAATAGTGTCTCCCTTCTCCAAATAGTCCACCATAATAATTCCTTCAGTGTCCCAAAAAACGGACGCCATAACCTTCCCTGCTGAGCTTGACACTTTGAATTTCTTCGGCGTCGGTTCGTCGGCTCGTTTCCATGTCATCGATTGTTGTTTAGTTTCGGGATCAAAGTGGTGGATCCAGGTCTCATCCATGGTCAAAAAACGTGACAAAAAATTTTCCTTGTCTGCTTGGAGCTTTTCGAGATTTGCTATTGAAATGTCAACTCGTTTCTTCTTTTGCTCGTCGGTTAACATTTTTGGCACCCAACGCGCGGAGACCTTTCTCATATGCAATTCTTTTGCAAGGATTCTTTGAATACTGCCATATGAGATCCCTGTGACCTCAGCTACATGCCTAATAGTCACTCTTCGATCTGCCAACACAACTTCTTCAACTTTTTTCACATTTTCTTCATTGAGGGACGTGGATGGGCGTCCTTCGCGATGTTCATCTTCCGTAGATGTTCTTCCCAGCTTAAATTCCTTGGCCCAGCGTGCAACTGTGGAATATGGAGAAGAGTCCCCCAATGTTTCCACCAAGTTGCTGTGTATGTCTTTGGTAGACATTTTTTTCAAGCAGCTCTGAGCTCGTTTTTTTCCATTTTGATGTTCACTCCTTGGCAGTTCATATTCAAATGAATGTAGCTCCCGGGAATCGTGGCCTATTTAAGTGATTTTTTTTTTCTCCTGGACTAGTGGGTACCTAAGAGAGAAGAAAACATTTTATTTTAATTTCTGTGTGCAATAGAAATAACCGATTATCATTAGTTTTGGATCGCCCCTCGTATATATATATATATATTTTTTATCAATCTGACAATATCTGAATATGTATTTGAAACAGCTAGTGCTCTAGTTTCCAACACAGCAAGTGAATGGAGCGAGGCTCAACACATCTGTGGCAGGGAGTATGAAAATCCCATTCTTGCAGTTGCATGATTTTTTGCTCTTACCACATGCTCTGAAGAATCCTCAGTGTGTGATGCGCTCGCTGTGAGAACTCAGAAATCTGCAGTCACATAGTGTGAGCAGACTTTTAGCAAAAGACCAGACAACCCCTTTAAAGAAAATGTAGCAACCTGCTTCCTCTGCCACTTTGTGAAAAAATAAATACATTTTCTTGTCTTTACTCACAATTTGTCTGCAACATTCCAGTGGGGGTTCCACTTACTTACCTGGATTCAGCTATTCTCAGGTGGCACATTAATTCCAACACTCGGTCATTTTGAGTCAGGAGCATAAAGTGTAAAACTTGAAACAACTATGTTCTGAAATGTAGGTGTCGTTTTTGTTTTTAGAAGCAGATAATTGTGTGCAGTATGTTAATTTCTTGCAGTTATTTTGATTAAAAAAAACACCCATAGTGTAAAAACGAATGCAATATCCAAAAGAAAGAAAATCTTTATTCTATGTCAGAAATAATGGCAAAATTATTTTTACATACTCTATATTTACATGTTTGGTTATTGTAAATTTCTAGTACATATGGCAGTCTTCTTTCCTTTATATGCTGAAATACCTTAAATATATATCTATATATATTATATATATATTTCTGTTCATTTAAATAAGTTGCATGCTGAAATTTATTATATCATCAATATTTACACAGTATTTATTTGATATTTACAGATTTAAGAGTTATTTAACCCATAGGAGTCGCTTTGTAACCTCTACATAGCTTTGCATCAGGGATGAACACATCAGCTCAGCTTGGAGTCATGAGCATTCTAATACTGAGGTGGAGGAACAATGATTCCCATCCCTGTCCTCCACGCACATAAAGCGTCACAAAGGGCTAACATGGGCAATAAGGCTCTGCAGGAGTCAGTAAGAAAGGGGTTACACAATTGTGTTGCTGGCAATCTATTGAATAGTTATTCTCCTCATTTTGGATGCAGCAACAATGAGTGGAAAACAATGATTCACAGGAAATGAAAATATGAAATGTTAATAACATCATGTACATTGAATATGACATGTGCTGTAGTCATTTTTTTCTTTTTTGTTAAACAGGAGTTCTTAATTATTCAAATCAAAGTAGAGTATATGATGTAGAGGAAAAGTAGCCAAACTGCGGTAGTTTCATTTCAAAAAGAAAAGTTTCAAATTTGACTTAATATTTATACCGTTTGGAGATACTCAGGCTTAATGATTGGGCAGCTACATTCCCCAAATCATTACTCACAGTTGTAATCTGACTGTGGAGAAGAGAGCCAATATCCTCAAAGAAATTCTCGAAACCCCTTGAAAAATAAACAAAAAACCACACATAACATGACACTACAGTCCTTTACATTTTCCTAAAGGATAGAGTAGATGGACTGTTTATAGGCTGCATGGAAATTCATTTTCAGACAGACTACCTTACTTTGGACTGTTTCAGCTTCAAGCTGAGACATTGCTAAAAGTCATTTAAAAAAAAAATATATATATATATTCTGAGGCCTAATCCTTTTTGTTACAAGGATCCTTTTCTGATATTTGCAAAAGGTCCAACTATTGTGTTCTAATTTTTATACAATGTCACCAGCATTACGTTGTGCTAATTTAAAAGTGACGGGTCACCAAGTGAAAAGTAGCCAGATCTTTCACTTATTTTATTTCCACTGCTTCCCTGAGTATTGCGCTTTTTTCATTTTTAAAATCTGCCATACAGTTTCAGAGATATGAGCCTTTTCGTTTAGTGTTACTTTCTGTGGTCTTTACAACTTGGCGGCGCTCACAAGATAATAATGCAGAGCTGTGTAAAGACACAGCACCGGGAGAGTCACGCCAGCACACCCTCTTGATAAAGACTATTAAAATCTGCACTAAATTAAAAAGGCCTATATTCCTGAGACCATATAGTGGGCTTTAAAAAAAAAAATAAGTAGAACACTTGGAGGAGCAGTGGGAATAAAAAAAAGGTAAAATTGTCCAATTTTGTCCTGATAACAGGTCCTCTTTAAATCAGTGGGTTGTCAGTGCAATGCACTCATTTTCCAAGAAGAAAAAGAGAGACTATGTTTAGTGGCTCTCTGGTAAGGCTAATTGATGACTATCCCAAAAAGGAAACTCCCCTGTATTAAAATGGTTATCCAGTGACAAATCTTTATTTTTTTTTCAATTGGGGGGTCATAATCCCACCGCCCCCCCTTAGAACCCGATCTCAGTTGCAGATCTGGACGAACATGTGGACATGGCAGAATGAGGGCCATTTTAAAGCCCTTCTTCGGGTCTAAAGAGAGATTTGTGCTTTACCGGCTTTTTACCTGTAAAAGGTAACTACTGGTTATTGCAGCAGTAAAGTTTCAGAGTTCAGATGCCCAGTGTTATTACTTCCATAACCTCTCTGATTGCCAGGCTACAAAAGTAAATAAGGAATTACATTTGAAAATAGGTTTTATAAACCAGATTACTCCTTAAGGTATCATTAATCTGGAGGATCTCCAAACCAAAATAGATATTGAGGGTTTTAGATATAACAGTTAATCTTTCAATGCAATTTAATGTAGTGGAATATATCTGCACAGATATTGCTAATCAACAGTGATCACTTACTTCACAATAACATTCTCTAAATTTGAGTATTACAGACATAGAATAATTGTCATTTCACATATATGAATTTTATCGAAACCTTCATTATTCAAGGCATCAAGTAACCAGGAGTTCAGGAGTTCATAGCAGTTTTTAACATGGGCCCACATATAAGAAAATACACAGCAGAGAATGATCACAGTTACTGATGCTCACTAATTTAATCCCATTTTATAGCCAGGCAACCAAGGAAGACACCATTTTCTGCTTGTACAGTAAAACAGAAATAACACTAGCATAAATCAGATTTTTAAGTAAACATTTTAAGAAAAAGAAATTCTTTACTATGGTTATTGCCATTGTGCTAATCCAGTTAATGACCTAATTTTAACATTAGTCCTAAAATGCTTAGACATTACCTGGAGCCCATAAAATAAAGAATAAAAAACAGTTACGGTGCATACTATAGGCTCTTCATTCAGCCCCTGTCTTCATCTTTCAAGTACTGTTAAGTATAAATTAACATAGAATTGCATTTATGGCAATTAAATTTATATCATAAGCTAAAGGCTTATTTAGACGTCAGTGATTTTTCTCGTATACAAAAAAGGTCCAAGTTTCATCAGTGTTTTCGGACAGATTATAATTTCAGCTTGGCTAATGTATCAGTTTTGACCATTACAAATTCATCACTTTTTCTTGTATGCAAAAATCTGAGGGATATTTCTAAAGCTTCTCCTGTCAATGAGTCCGTGAATAATAGACAACGCGTGGATTGCATCCGACTCATAGTCATGGATTAGTACGGTTGATCCAAGAATCGGATCAAAATCGGACATGTCTCTGTGATATTCTGATGAACACTCCCATCAGCCACCGCCTGTGCTCGCTGTTATTAGTGGCCGCAGGCATAGACAGATAGGAGTAGTAGTCCCATCAGCCGACGCCAGTGACCAGAGGTAAACTTTTTACCACCGATCACAGCTGCTGTCTCACGCTGTTATTTGACAGCATGGGAACCGCGGGTGTCTTATCGGCGGTAATGATTTTACCGCAGATCAGAGGCAGTGTTTGCTGCACTGTCATGCACATGACAGCACAAGAAACACCTGGCATTTGAAGTGCCATACCCAAACAATAACACAGATTTCCTGTTGATGCCCGGATTCGGAGTCTGTGCCCGAACAGTAGGTGTTCTGTACGAAATCCAAATTTTACTTTTGGTGTTCACCCATCTCTATTATGTACTGCAGCTATTTAATTTGCTTTTGTACCTAAAGACTCTTTTTATCACATCATTACAGAAATTGTTTAAAGTGATAGTCCGAAACACAAATTCATTTTAATTTCAAACCCTTATCTATTTAATGCAATAATCTAATCTAATGCACTTAAATTAGAAACTCACTATCCTTCTCTATCTACACTAATGGCTTTATTTTTTATGACTTCCTTTGTGAAGACTTTTTGTATGAGAATCCCAGTGTCTAGTGTGATACTCAAATGAAGCGTCATCAGTGGGCTGAGGTTGTGACAGTGACTGACGTTCTAAGGGCAGGGCTAGTCCCTGCTCTACTGAGCATGTGTTAGCTGTCAGTTCCCACATATGCTCAGTAGATTCTTGTCATTGTGCAATATGCACAATGAGAATGTGCTCTCTCTTCGGCTCTGCTCAGAACTAATGAGCGGACAAGAGAGCACACTGTCAGTGCACATTGTAAAGAGATTACCTAGAGTGCAGAAATCAGTGCCACCCCTGTGGCACTGCTCTCTGCATTCCCGTGTATTACGCTGCGCTGTAGGCTCATTGCTTCTGATCAGAGCAAAGGAGAGAGCACATTATCATTTTGCATATTTCACAATGACAAGAATCTACTGAGCATATGTGGGAATTAGCCCTGCCCCTGAAAAAAGGTCACTAATGACTATTCCTATCAGGGAGAGGGCAGATGTTGCAGCAGTGACCACAGTCTCTGCCCCCGATGACACTATCCCAGCATGCACTGGAATTCTCAAATGAAGTGTCATAAAAAATAAAGTAGCACAAAAAAAGACAGTTAAATAGTGTAGTTAGGGAAGGAAATACTTTTCAATTAAATTATATTAGAAGGTATATTAGACTATGGCATTAAATAGATAGGGATTTAGACTGAAAATTAAGTTGTGTTTCGGAACACCCCCATTAACCACTTACTAGTCATTCATTACCTTAACTGTGCAAAAAAATCAGCAATACTATGCAAGTTCTATAAATACAGGTGAAAGGTATGGAGGCCATGATGTTTAGATGTAACTATGCCTTTACGGTATGTACAAGAGGACTTTTGGCCCCTCACAAACTCTGTCTCAGACGGGACTGTAACCCCCACACCTCCTATTTATAGTGCTGTCAATTTACTAGACGAAAAGCATTATTAAACTGACAACACATGAGATTACATTTTACCAATGCTTATAGTTAATTATAGCTAGCGCAATATGGAAATAGGAATGCATAACTTAACACTAATGTTGCACTTTTGGCAGCTGCAGTAAATGACTGTAACATTCCGCAATGTAATTACAGACGCCATTCATTCCCTAGGCTTTGACTCGAGGAGTACACCACCATAAGGGCAGTGTGGGCTTTGAGTGAATACAGAAGGAAAAATTCTCATATTCCAGATTTTGTTGGTATAAAATAACAATTTGTGTGATTTTGTTGGTGTTTAACAAATAATAAAATGGACCTAGTTAATGTAAAGTACTGCTTTCCCACAAGTTATGGGTATCCTTACTTGAGGCTTCACAGAACTCTGTTAATGAGCTTTGTGTAACTCTTGTCAAAATATAAACCCTCGAAATGAAGCAGGCTGTGTGACATTGTCAGTCCCAACACCATTAGTCTTATTTGTCCATTACTTCTACTTTATTTGATGATAGTGGTGTCGGCAGGGACTCGGTACATACACATTTACAGGGGTATTCCCATAATGTACCACTATGGCATATTCTCAGGATGTGTAATGGGTACGGCTCACTGAGATGCATATAGTAGAGCACGCGCCACTGTCATTAGAGAATAGAAAAGGGGAGAATCCAGCGCTGCCTATGGTTGCTGGTTTGGCAGTGTGGATGTCTGATCTGGCTTCTTCCCTTTTTTACTGTCATTAGAGAGGTGGCCAAAATTACCATACATTTGTTTGAGAATTCAGAAAACTCTTCACTAAAAGCAACAGGGCCCTTTTTTCAAGATGCAGGTTCCATTGTGACCTCCATGCACTATACAACTTGTGAGCATCCCGTGAACATGCAATAAGAATATGAGATGGGAATACCCTTTAACTGCACTTACAGACAAAAGTAATGTTTAGATCTAGCTTATCCAAGATGTCCACAAATTAAATTATTATATACAGCGATTGTATATTTGAGGAAGGAATTTGTGGAACATCAAGTCATCCTAAACATCTAATATTTTGCTTTTGTTGCTCCATGAAGTCTATACTGCGGTATCACAAATGTGTCTTTCCATAGAAATCCAATGCCAAAGGTATGTGCGTCTTCAGTTTAGATTTAATACTATTGAACCTTCTGACTTATTTTCATAGACTAATGCTTTCATTATATTATTTCCTGTCGCTCCCCTCTCTTAAAAGTGCCATTATTAGAAATGAGAATTGCTTTTTTGGCATTTGATACCAAGCATAATAACAGTGGTGTAGATTTTCTCCACAAGTGGCATGCTCCTGGCCAAATGTTATTTCTTTTTTTTAAATGGGAACTATTGAAAGGAACTGAGAATATTTGAAAAAAAAATGGAAAAAATTAATAGATTTAAAAGTGTTTTATCTCCAGCTTTACAAGTATATACTTATTCCATCCAGGTGTAAAAACGACAAGCTTTCAGAAATTACATTTCATAAAGTAAGGTGCAAATAAAATTATGGAGCGTTGAATGTTTAATGCCTAAAGCTGCATCTCTCACAGCATCACAATTTTAGTTAAAATATACTACTTATAACCAGCAGATGGCGCAGCAGTTCTGCCAGTGAATTGTCTCTGGAGGTCAGTCAAACATGTCCTAATTTGCACTTCAGTTTATGCACAGCCCAGTAGTGATTGAAGTTAAATGCTAGTTGGACTCATTTGAAAATCCTCAAACACTTCTGTGTGCAGTGAGACTGATTGAATTGCTACACACATCGATCTATATCTATCTATTTATCTACTTTTATTTATCTTCTATCTTTATTTATATCTATCTATTTAACTATATTTATTATTTATTTATTTATCTATTTAATATCTATCTATCTATCTATCCCATATCTATTCCATTTCTATCTATTTATCTATGTAATGGTGACTATAATTCTGATATCATGTGTAACTGTCAATCGAGACTGCAATTAAACTGTATTCCACTGAAACACGACAAGTTATTAGGGTACCTTCACATGTTGGGAAAGTTTTACAAATTAAAGGGAATGTGTCAGCAGGATGTTGCTACCTAATCTGAGAGTAGAATGATGTAGGCAAAGAGGCCCTCATTCCAACGATGTAATACTTAGATTACTGAGTGCAGCTGTTCTGACAGAGTTTTTTAGATTTAGCAGGGTAGCAAAGCTGTGAAAGGTAACCCCACACACCATGCTCTATATGTTCATTGTCTATAGACAGTGAGCTGCTCATCACAGGAGGGGTGGAGTCATATTTGCAAGTGTGTGTCAGCTAGTAACAGGTAATGGTAAACAACAGCACACAGCCTGACATGTGAAACATCATTGAATTCTGTGTTTCAACTCCTACCTCATGCTGTTCTCACATTACATAGCAAAATCCTGCTGACAGGTTCCCTTTAACAACATTCAAATGAATGGAATTCTATTTTCAGTCACAGAAATTCCGATAGCAAAATGTACAATGAAGAAATTACACTTAAAATGATAGTTAATAAGCAATTTATGCTTACAAATATGGGATCTATATGAAACAATGGAACTAAACCATATTCAACTATGCCACCCCAAACTCCACACTCTCCTTTTCCCTCCTCTCACATAGGAAACACACTCAACAGGACTGACAGATATAGTGTTAGTCAGACATATACAGTGGGGACGGAAAGTATTCAGACCTGTCGTGAACTATCTCGATTTGACTTCTGAGACAGGGCTCCCTCTGGTGGTTACTGTGGGTAGTGAAGCTGGCCGAAGACTGCCACCTGACGATGATGATTGGAAATCAGGGGTTACTGACTGGAGAATTTAAGTGAGCAGGCTTCCTTCAGTGGCTGCTGGTGATTAGTTTTCTTCCTGTGCATTCTGAGGTCTGCTGTCTCCGGCCTAATCCTGCATTTTTCAGTTAAGTTGTTCATTTGCTAATCCTTTGCATCTGATCTGGTTTTGCCTCTTTTTGCTTTGCTGTGAGGGTTCAGCGTGCTCCCTCCTGGGGCAGTGCTGGACCCCGCTCCATATGTTACAGCTTGTGTCAGTTTGTTCAGCCTCCTGTTATATTAGTCTCTTTTGCTTTGCTGCCTGTTCATACCAGAATGCTGGTATAGTGGGGGAGAGGTTGTGAGGCCTCAGTATTTTTTTTGTACATCAGACGTGTTGGATTTTTAGGGTTTTTGCATGATTGCATTAAGTAGAAAACACTGTGTGCACTACTGTAGTGGTGCCAAGTTAGGTTCCCAAACCATATATGATAAAATGAAAACCTGGCACTCAACTTAATGCTTGGTGAGGCAGTTTATTGTAGTACCAGAAAACGTTTCGGTCGATATAGACCTTCATCAGTTACGTGCTAGTATGTTTGAAAGTAGCTTGAAGGAGGGCGCTTTTTATGTTATTCACTGATAACGCCAGTAATCAAATGGTCAGAATGCTGCTGTAACACAGGATAATCTTAATAGTTGAAAATATCAGCGCAGCCTGTTCCTCCTGGACGTGGTAAACAGCACTTGTCTCTGACCATTTGATTACTGGCGTTATCAGTGAATAACATAAAAAGCGCCCTCCTTCAAGCTACTTTCAAACATACTAGCATGTAACTGATGAAGGTCTATATCGACCGAAACGTTTTCTGGTACTACAATAAACTGCCTCACCAAGCATTAAGTTGAGTGCCAGGTTTTCATTTCTGCATGATTGCAGACAGTGTCTTTCCTTTCCTATCCTATATAGTCAGTTTGGGCCCCATCATTTGCTCAGTCTATTTTCTGCCTGCGTTTGTGTCTTGGGGCTATCTATTCCTTTGGGATTCTACTCCGGGGCAGTTTAGATTTCACCTTTCTTGCTTTAGGCTTAGTTAGCTCTCCGGCTGTGCCGAGGCGTCTAGTGCATCGTAGGTACGCCCCATGGCTACTGCTAGTTGTGTTGTTAGGATTAGGGGTCTGCAATCTGCTATGTTACCAACCTTTTTGGTTTCCTGGTGGCCTAGCCTATTCCTGCCATCCTCCTCGGTGACAAGTTCACAACACAGACCCCTTTACATTTTTCACTCTGTTTCATTGCAGCCATTTGGTAAATTCAAAAAAGCTCATTTTTTTTCTCATTAATGTACACTCTGCACCTCATCTTGACTGAAAAAAAACAGAAATGTAGAAATTTTTGCAAAAACATGGACATGTGACTAGCATCATAGACTATAATGGATACGTGTTTGATCATTTAAAGAATGGTTAGAACATATACATGCAACATGGAAGTGTGAATGAGGCCATAGAGTGGAAATACAGAAAAGGAAAAAGTTAGAAAAATGGTGGGGCTAGCAGATAGGGTAGGAAAAAGGCCATACTTATCAGAGACTGCTCTAAAATAAAGTCTCCTCCTCTTCGTTCCTCACTTTCATTCACTATACAAAATACAGAAAAAAATTATGGATGGTGTTTTGTTTCTTCCAGACACTGCGAACAGCAGAAAAAAGATTTTTTTTGTAGACTGTCCATAAATTTACAGATAGTTGGCAATCCACCTCATATAAAAGAGATGTGTCCACCAGTATCTTTTATCAAATTTGGTTATGGATTCCAATATTTCATTAAATAATTGTAATACAACATGGTATCAAAATCACTGACAGGCTTCAACTTACATCACAACCACTCGGTGGCAAAACACAAACAGTTACAGCATTTACATCTTGTAATCATGTAAGGCAAAAACAATTCTTTTTTAAAAAGCGGAGCCCCTAAATTCATGTTTGGCTTGCAAATCTCTGGCATAAAGTTTATCCCACTAAGAAAAGTTACTTGTCAAAGGGAACAATCCTTTTTATGGTTATTTGAAAAGTTACATCCCGTAATTCACTACTGTCCATCACTATTCCCCATTGCAAAGTTTCACAGATATACAGGATATATTTTGTGAATAATGAGTTAAGCTTTTGCCCCATCGATTTCAAATTAATTTAGAAATAGAATTTCACTTTTATGAAAATTGGAAGTAATGGTTTATGAAGGATTAATTTGCAGGCTACTGAACTGTTCTATTAAAATGATTATATCAACTTTCTCCATTAGAAAAAAGGAACAGAGTTTATAGAAAAGTCACTAATATAATGTTTATTGCCTAGATGGTACATGACTTGTATATGGCAGGCATGCTGCAGCTGTTTCCACTGAAAAATGAATTTGCTTTGGTATAAATAAGTCTAAAATGACTTACTAGGACAACCTCTTCTTGATCAAAATGTTTGGCCCCGATGAAATAATGAAGTCTATACTCATATCCCGACTCTGATGAAATAATGAAGTCTATACTCATCTCCCGTGCCAGAGCTGTTCCCGCGGGGACATCACTCACTCTTCCCGGGGCTCTCATGCGGTGCTGTTACACGTGATGCTGAAGCCCAATCAGCGCTGGCATGACTGAAGTTGTCCACTACTTTAACATTGATGGCCTATCCTTAGGCTGTTCTCAGTGTCGGCAGTTTTTGAAACTGACAGCTCAGCTCTATCTACTGTATTGTGGCCATCACAGGGTGCTGCATATCTGTTCCGTGCTTGGCAGTGGCCACTATAGAGTAGACTGAGCTGTGCTGTGAAGCTTCATAACTGGTGAGTTCCGGTCGCTACCAACACTGAGAACAGCTGATCGGCAGAGGTGCTGGGTGTTGCACCCCCACTAATCAGACATTGATGACCTATCTTAAGGATAGGCCATCAATATTAAAATAGTGGACAATCTCTTTAAACATAGAAAATGGGGATTCTAATTATTATTTATAAAAGAGTGAATTTTTGAAATCTCTGAAGGTTGTATTTTGTAACAATCTATTTCTGTAGCAATCTACCTTGAAATTCTGTATTCTGCAATACAATCTTGACAAAAATCAATCTGTTTAAAAATATAACTTTAAAAGCCAATATGGATACATTTTATGAACTGAAACTTTTCACACCAAGCAATTATGTTGTTTTCTTTCTGCCCGCACCTTAAGGTAAATATGCTTTAGCAGCTACCTTGCATTAACGCCTGGGTATATGCAGGGTTTATATTCTTATTGTCACTAGTGCTCATGTATATCACATTACCCAGTATCCCCAATCTGGCTTGTCTTTTGCATTTCCATGTGCCTCATTATATTTGGCGCTTCTATATACCACTGTGTTCTTACTATTAAATTAAATCTGCGCATTCCTGTGTCTTTACTGTTTGCCAGGGAATTATAAGACTATAATATATGCAGCACTGCTATTTACCCTACGTGCGTTTTTTTGTGTGTTATGTTCCCCGCATAATTATGTCTATTCTTATCAATGGATTTTTTCTGTGATATTTTATTATATCTTAAATAAAGTTTGTAATTTTAGGCATTGCTTCTTTCTTTTTGTTGGATGGTCTTTTCATGAAGCATTTTGTCTATTAGGCTTCTGTTGTTTTGGATAATTACATAACCCAATGATTGAGTTCTGATAAGCCCCAGAGGATATTAGTGGTAAAGCTCAATATTTTCTATGACTTTCCCCTTAAAATCTAAATCTGAAGTAATACTGAACCTTTATCCTACAGTTGTGCTCAAAAGTTTACATACCCAGGCAGAATTTTGCTTTCTTGGCCTTTTTTTAGAGAATATGAATAACACCAAAACTTTTTCTCCACTCATGGTTAGTGGTTGGGTGAAGCTATTTATTGTCAAAACACTGTATTTTCCCTTTCTTTCAATATTATTTGTCTTTTAGGTGGCCACAGTGTGAAAGTGTACCTACCCATTTCATTTATACCAACATATGCAAAGGCTCATTTGATTATTTTTCTTTTTCATTGGCTCCCACATTTTGTACTAGGCATTTTGCCTATCTATACTTTTCCATGGGCAGGTGTCTTAATAGTCTTGTCTAGATGCCGTTCTGCCCCATTAACATTGAGGTACCCTGACACATGGTAAGATTTAATACTCAAGATCCCAATTGGGTACACCTTATTGTGTTGGGATAATTTTAATGCTTTATCAAAACAGTGTCAATTAAGTACTCTATGCTATTTATATTTACTATTACTATTCATTTATTTAATTACTGGATGGTATTTGCTCATTTTGTTTTTGTCGTAAGTTTTGTCTGATACGTGGCCAAAGTGTGAACGTGTACTTACGCATTGCACTTACAGAAACCTATTTTGTGGCTTGTTTCTTAAGTTTTGTTTTCCAAAAAAAAGTATCATTATCAGCTGTGCTTTTATCTAATTTATAGAGCAGAGGTTTTCTACTATACCCATATTCCCTACTAGAGCTTATGCTGAGCTTTATTGTTTTAGCGCTCAGATTTTTCAAACTTGTCACCATTGTAATATCAAAACTCTTTCCAAAGAAAGAGACCAGTACTTGTAGCTAAATTACTAGAATTCAATTCTTAGAGGAGCTATTCCATGAATTGAGTAAGTAAAAATATTCTCTCTAGTTATTCATACCATTATTTTATTTATATCAATGCAAAAATAATAATTCTGTGAGATGAGTATAAGGGCTTTTGCAATGTTTACATCTTACATTTATTATTTTCTGGAGTCTGGAGAGAACATAGAGGATAATAAGTGACATTAAATTCACGAGGAATAACTTTCCCACAAATTAAATTTCCCAAGAAAATCTGCACAAACAGGCAAATTCGAATTTTTCCTGATCCGCTCATCTATGCAGCCCCGGTTAAATCAATGAGCAAGCACACATTACTGTCTCCAGCTGTTCTTACTGAGTAGACTACACATGGCGTTGATGAATAATACAACAGGTGTAACTACAATGACAAGCATAATGCATCGGCATACTAGTGCTCTATAATGAGTGCTATAATCATATCTTATTATTAGTAGGTCTGCTTTCAGAGATGATAACAATTAAGTGACAAGAGTGTCACTGGAATATCATCTGTATGCCATTTATATTATATAGCCTACACATGTAAAGTGAGACATTTATCACGACTGCAACTCTCTCCATTCACTTCTGTTGGACTTCTGAAAATAGCCACTGAACGCATGGTCACTTCTCCATTCAAAGCTATGTCTTTTCTAAAGATATACAGTATGTAAGTCTGTAAGACACTTATGGCATATCTTAAGGAAATCCCATACATGTCTAACATTGGAATACCCCTCTAGGGCCATGGAGAAAAGAAACTGAAAACTTTCTTCTCAAGAAGACAAGAATATTATGCAAATATTGGAAGCTATTCAACCACAATTAGGACTGCTAACTCTGGTCTATGGAAATCAAAATTCGATTTAAATTTTCAAGCAGCTAGCTAGCATTATGTCCTCTCCGGAACAACACATGAAGAATATTCTCTATGCATTGTAAAAAAAAGCAGAGAGCGTTGTGAAAAACAACAACTAACATCAGTTCATTGGAGTCTATAGAATCTTTGATGATTAGATAAATAATGGTTTAGGCCCCACATCACCCTTGTACTGAGTGCTATTCAAGCAATCATGGCAGATAGGGACTGGTGTCACATTAGTACCACTATTTGTATATCTATATCTATTTCCTCCCATTGTTCCAAGCGACATAACTTAGTTTTTACCATTCACATAGCCATATTAGGCTACGTTCCCACAATGAGCTTTTGGTGAGCTTTTGATGTTGCAGATTTTCTGCATCATTTCTGTACCCATAAAGTAAAATAGGTTAGGGCCATTTTTTCAAAAATACACAGTGCAAAAAAAGTGACCAAAAACGCTTCATGGAAACTTCGCAAAAGGGCTTATTTTTTTGCAGTTAAAGTTTTTAACTCCTTCATAAAACAGGCACATTTCGCTTTTTCCTCCCCTTCTTCCAAGAGCTATAACTTTTTATATTTTTTGACCCCCCCATAGCCTTATGAAGGCTTGATTTTTTTGCAGGATGAATTATATGCATCATTCATTTTCTCATGTGATGCACTGAAAAGTGGGAAAAAATCCAAGTGCAGTGACATTGCAAGCAAAGTGCAATTTCAGAATTGCTTTTTCTTTAACCTGTTCACTATACGATAAAACTGATCTGACAATATGGTTCTTCAGGTCAGACTTTGCATGTGTCGTCATCTTACGAGACCAGTAAAGCTTTAAATTTTTGGGATATGGGTCTCTGTGAGCGCTTATTTTTTTGTGTCCGGAGTTGATTTTTTTACTGATACCATTTTTAGGTAGAGACAATGTTTTGATCACCTCTCATTTTACTGCAATGTTGTGGCAGCCAAAAAATCGTACTTCTGGCATTTTGATTTTTTTTTCACTTTATGCCATTTACCGATCTAATTAAATTAATTAACTGTATATTTTGACAGATTGGACTTTTTTTTACGAACACAGCAATACAAAATATGTGAATTTTTTTAATAGTTGCATTTTTAATAGGACAAAAGGGGGATGACTTGAACTTTTGTGGTTTTTATTTTTTTCATATTTTAACTTTTTTTTAACATTTTTAACATATTTATTAGTCCCCTTGAGGGACTTGAAGCTGCAATCATTTGATCGCTTGTGCTAATATAGCCGTGCATCAGCACTGCTATGTATAGTGAAAATACCAATCTCCTATGAACTCCAGCTAAGCATATGTTGACGAATGCAGATTTTTGTTATAATCAAATAGAATTCAACTCCACTTAAATATATTGGCTCATCTCTAAAAACAACTGGTCCTTTTTAACTTTTCTCTTCATTTAACATCCACATCTGCATTGCAGGAGATATTTTAGATGCCACATATTGCAATACAGTAACATAAACAATCAGACATTACTGGAAACTACATTTAAGGTATGGTTAATGTTTTTACAGCGTTTCTTTTCCTGTACTCAAAACATGCTCTGTAGTCAGTAAAAACACTGCGCTCGAAAAGTAGGTTGTGCTGCATTTTTGGTGTATTTTTTGCTGTGTATAACTGCTGTGTTTTTGGTGTGGATTACATGTGTGGTTTGTCTACACTCTATGATTATTAAAGTTAAATTTTTTTCACCAAAAACACAACAACAAAACTTTACAAAAATGTAGCAATGCCTGTTTGCTGTGTTTTTTTAACCACTTTTTAATTGCTTTCTATGGTTGAAAAAACACTGAAACAGCACTGAAAGAATTGACATGATCAGTCAATCAAGTAAAAAAATAAGCGTGTGCATGAAATCTCTAAAATCTCATAGCTTTTACTGGTAAGGTAAAACACAACTTCATCTCTGCATAAAAACCCACAGCAAAAAAATAAACACTGCATGTAAGCATAGTCTAACTTGACAAATACAGATACAATTCAAAATAGATCAATACAAAAATGACAGTTTATGGTGCATCTTAGCTTCTAAATTGCCAGAAAGATACACAACAAACCCAAAAAGACCTATATAATATCACAAATAAACTGTTGTGAAAGTATATTCTTATTCTTGAATCAATATGACTTTGCCAATTCCTAACCTCCCATGGTTGCTTTCTGAGGAAATGTCCATTAGCAGTTAGCACCCCGCCTGTTCTCTATAAAGTCACATACAATTGATTGTTATGATTGTTCTTTCATCGAGACAAAAATAATTAAATCTATATTGTTCTGCAATTCTTCTGCACGTAAAGTATGCAAATATATCTGGTATTACCTTGTGACTACATTTATATTCACACTATACACGGGAGAAAGGGAAATCAAAATAGATTGAATGCCAAATGTAATGTCGGAGTCGAAATCAGCAGGTTCTGCCATTGAATTTCTTTTCTGAGCACAGTTGAAACCACTCAGTGTTTTTCTTTATTTTCTTCCAAAGAAAACTGAAGCTTTGTTCATTCAAAGAACAATTCTTATGTTTGCAGATCAAGAATAGCTAGAATTTGCCACAAGCTGTATAGTACTTAATCCTTATATTTTCGTACTTCTCCAGTTATTTAAACATTGTTTATCTGCATATAGAAATATGCACATATATATATACACACACACTAAAACTGTTCACAAAATGAACACGCTAAACAACATTAATTTATGGACCCAAAGTTATAATGAGAAAAAATAAAGAAATTAAATTAAAATACAACTTTTTAAAGATAAATTCAGCATTGTGAACTAGAAAATAGCAAAATAAATTAAATGTTTTGACCTTCCATGTGTGACTTTATCAGAAGTCAGAAATGAATAGCCATTCATAGCACAATACAGCAATTCTTTTAGTATGGAAGTGCAGAGAAATATTTTTATGGTTTTGACTATTCAGATGATATTAATAGTGGTAAATGCATAGATATTTCCTACTATTACCTTGTCACACTATCCACATATCTGCATCTAAAAGTTATACATTCACAACAGGTCAATTAGGTCTCATTTAGACATCCAATTTTTTTTTGTAAAATCAGATCAATTATTCTGATCAGACCCAGAGTGTGGTACGAGTCTAATCTGATGTTATCATATGTGGAGAAATAAAAAAAAAAAATGTTTCGCCACCACCTTCTCCATTCTGACTACCCTTCAAAATCGAATCGGACCACACTCAGATCTAATCCAAGTACAGTCCGATTTTTTTCATGAACCCATTGACTTGCATGGATGATTTTGTTCCCACCTTTGGATCAAAATTGGACAAGTCTCCTATATGAATGGCCCCATAGACTATCATATGTGCAAGTGCAATTTATTAAAATCACAAATAACATTCATATGCAAAAAACGGACATCTGAATGAGGAATAATCAAAGCATCAGAATAGTTCTGTCATCCATATATCCCAAGAATATCTTGAAACTGAATTGACTTTCCCATTGTGTCTTTGCTGTAATTATTGCTTCAGTAATCATAAGAAAGATTCTATTAGATACATAAAACCCAAAGATTTTCAACATTCAGATGCCAATTATTTAACTCCAGACAAATTTACATACAAGACGTAAAAATGAAATAAAGTTTTATTAATCTCCTAACTATAACATGTGAAAAGAGAAATGAATAATAAGCCATTCATTTAGGGTGCTTCCTTGGTTGCCATTGGCTTAGTGCAAAATATAAAATGATTAATTTTAAAAATTACAGGTGTGGATGAATAATAACGCTTACAAACTATGTACGGTTTACCTTGTCAATGATCATAAGCATCTGTGCACAGATTCGACATTGCACAGAATCTACTTAACTTTGAATTAATAATTGAGAACTCCTGCAGATTTATTGCATTAGGAAACAAAACCATTAAAGCATTAAGACAGCCCTTTTTGCGTCCCTGCCAAGAAGGTTCAATTGTTCTGCACATCACTTCACAACTGCTGGCCTTGTATTGTGTGCAGAACGATTCTTCTCGCAGCAGTTTCCATTAAATATTCATTAAGAAAAATGTTCAGCTAGGCATGCGCATGCATGATTATTCTTGTTCACAGTGCTATGGTGAAAGACCTACTCCATGCCACTCCGAAGAATCTGGTTGGCTGCAATCAGCATGACGCTTATTATAAAGGCCATGGCAAATGCACATATAAGGCTCTTCCGTACACAGGTTTGCCTGTTCTGCTTCTGGGAATGTACTGAAAGAAAAGAAAGAAAAAAATGTAAAACAAAACATTACCACTATGCATTAATTTTTGAAAATCTATTGCCATCATACAAACCGTCAAGATACCATTCTGTATACCATTCTGTTAAGATGCCATTCTGGTAAATCCTTCTGTTGAGATACCATTCTGCTAAGACAGGATTTAACCTTGAAACTAAAGGGAATCTGTCACCCATATAAAGTATGGCCAGCACCTGTGAGCCGTCTGTTACAGCATTCTGGAGTGCGTTTTACACAGTGGGGAAAATAAGTATTTAATACACTACCGAAGTTTTCCCACCTACAAAGAATGGAGAGGTCTGTAAATTTTATCACTTCAACTGTGAGAGGCAGTCAAAGTAAAAAAACAGAAAATCACATTGTATGTTTTTTAAATAATTAAATTGCATTTTACTGCATGAAAATAAGTATTTTAACATCTTCCAACCAGCAAGAATTCTGGCTCTCACAGACCTGTTAGTTTATCATTAAGAAGGCCTCCTACTCTGCACTCATTACCTGTATTAATTGCACCTGTTTGAACTAGTTGCCTGTATAAAAGACACCTGTCCACTCACTCAATCACACTCTAATCTCTCCACCATGGCTAAGACCAAAGAGCCGTCTAAAGACACAAGTGACAAAATTGTAGACCTGCACAAGGCTGGGATGGGCTGCAGGACAATAGGCAAGAAACTTGGTGAGAAGGCAACAACTGTTGGCACAATCTTTAGAAAATGGAAGAAACACAAGGCCTGTGGCTCCATGCAAGATCTCACCTAGTGATTTGAGGATAATTTTGAAAAAGGTCAGGAGTCAGCCCAGAACTACACTAGAGGACCTGGTCAATGACAAGAAGAGAGCTGGGACCACAGTCTCAAACATTACCATTAGTAACACACTACGACATCATGGAATAAGATCCTGAAAAGCCAAGTTAGGTCCCCCTGTTGACACCAGCACATGTCCAGGCCTGTCTGATGCTCACCAATGATCCAGAGGAGGCATGGGAGAAGGTCATGTGGTCAGATGAAACCAAAATAGAACTTTTTGGCATCAATTCCACTTGCCGTGTATGGAGGAAGAAGAAGGAAGAGTACAATCCAAACCCAACCGTGATGCATGGTGGGGGAAACATCATACTTTGGGGGTTCTTTTCTTCAAAGGGGAAAGGACGACTGCACCGTATTGAAGGGAGAATGGATGTATCATGAGAATTTGGCCAAAAACCTCCTTCCCTCATTAAGAGCATTGAAGATGGGTCATAGCTGGATCTTCCAGCATGAAAATGACCAGAAACACACAGCCAGGACAACTAAGCAGTGGCTCCGTAAGAAGCATTCCAAGGTTCTGCAGTGGCTCAGCCAGTCACCAGACTTGAAGCCAATAGAAAATTTTTGGAGTGATCTGAAACTATGTTGCCCAGTGACAGCACCAAAACCTGAAAGATATGGAGAAGATCTGTATGAAGGAGTGGGACAAATTCCCTGCTATAGTGTGTGCAAACTTGATAAAGAGCTGCAGGAAAAAGTCTGACCTCTGTAATTGCAATCAAAGGTTTCTGTACTAAATATTAAGTTCTGTTATTCCACTGTATATTGTATACTTATTTCATGTAATAAAGTGCAAATTCATTACCCAAAAATCATACAATGTGATTTTCTGGATTTTTTTTTAGATTCTCTCTCTTACAGTGTACCTGCAATAAAAATTACAGACCTCTGCATTCTTTGCAGGTGGGAAAACGTGCAGAAATCCGCAGTGTATCAAATACTTATTTTCCTCACTGTATGTCCCCAATCTGCTCTGCAAGACAAAAAGCTTTTATTATTCTTAAAAAGAAGGCGCGTTCTAGTACGATGGGTGCATCTGGTCTTGATCCTGCATCTTCTCTCTTCTTGTAATCACTGTCCCCTTTCCCTGCTTCTTGTGAATGATGCATCTTATGTCAATCACACAGTGTCCTCCATCACATTTCTGAGTTGGCACTCTTCTCTCTGTCCTGCCAAGGGTCAAGCAAAGCATTGTAGTGCACATGCACTGCTTTTACTTACAGGTCATCAGCGCTCTTTGGCCTATCCTCATGCATGCGCAATACATTACTGCACTCTGCAGGCCAGAGAAGAGTAGGCCTCTGCAGAAGCGTGATGGGGAACGCTGTGAGGATGATGTATGATGCGTCATCTACATAAAGCAGGAAAGGATGACGGCAATCCCATGAAGAAAGGATAGGCCAAATCAAGATCAACAATACACATTTTACCACATCACCCTGTAGGTGAGTATAGTAAAAGGTCTTTTTTCTTCATTTTTCAGGGAGACTTATATAAAGCATTCCAGTTTGCTGTAACAGAGGGCTGAAAGATGCTGACCCTAATTCATATGGGGAAAACCTGGTGACAGTTTCCCTTTAAGGCAGCAAGTAAGACATTCTTCTATAAATCCTATGGAGAACACAAAGGTTAATTTCTTGCTGCAAACATGGAAATGGAGGGAGCTCCTGTTACAGCCAGCTGTCATACAGCAAATACAGATTATAGTTTTAATGTGTCTTTCTTGATTTTGTTTTACACTATAGTGAAAACAACTTATTTTTAGACTATGAGTTGCTATAATGGGAACTTTAATAAACATATTTTCTAATGTAAACCACAGTTGTGCTCAAAAGTTTACATACCCAGGCAGAATTTTTGCTTTCTTGGCCTTTTTTAAGAATAGTTATGATAACACCAAAACTTTTTCTCCACTCGTAGTTAGTGGTTGGGTGAAGCCATTTATTGTCAAACTACTGTGTTTTATCTTTTTAAATCATAACGACAGTCCAAAACATCCAAATGATGCTCGTCAAAAGTTCACATACCCTGTTGATTTTGGCCTGATAACATGCACAGAAGTTGACATAAATGAGTTTGAATGGCTACTGAATGGTAACATCCTCACCTGTGACCTGTTTGCTTCTAATCAGTATGTGTGCATAAAAGCTGAGAGAATTTCTGGGATCCAGACAGACTCTTGCATCTTTCATCCTGCCGCTGGCATTTCTGGATTGTGAGTCATGGGGAAAGCAAAAGAATTGTCAGCGGATCTACGGGAAAAGGTAGTTGAACTATATAAAACAGGAAAGGAATACAAAAAGATATCCAAGGAATTGATAATGCCAGTCAGCAGCGTTCAAACTGTGATTAACAAATGGAAAATCAGGGGCTCTGTAAAAACAAAGCCACATTCAGGTAGACCAACAAAAATTGTCAGGAAAATTGTTCAGGAGGCAAATAAAAACCGACAAATAACATCAACTGAAATACAGAACTCTCTGAACACTAGCTGTGTGGCTATTTCAAGGTCCACAATAAGGAAGCACTTGAAGAAAAATGGGCTACATGGTCGAATCGCCAGAAGAAAGCCATTTCTGCACAAATGCCACAATGTACCCAAAACAGTACAAAAACAAGCCTCAAAACTTCTGGAATAAGGTAATTTGGAGTGATGAGACCAAAATTGAACCTTTTGGCCACAACCATAAGCGTTACAATTGGAGAGAGGTCAACAAGGCATATAATGAAAGGAACACCATTCTTTCTGTAAAGCACGGAGTTGGATCGCTGTTGTTATGGGGATGTGTGGGTTACAATGGCACAGGAAACTTGGTCAAAGTTGAAGGAAAGATGAATGCAGCATGTTATCCGAAAACACTGGAGGCAGATTTGCAATCATGAGCCCGGAAGATGTGAATGAGACGTTCTTGGACGTTCCAACATGGCAATGATCCAAAACATAAGACCAAGTTGAAAGACAAATGTAAAATAAACAGAAAGACCTGCGCTAAAAGGGTTAAAATGAGGCTACAAGAGTGAACAAATGATGGCCGAATGCACCCCCTAAGTAAACATATACAGTGGGGAAAAAAAGTATTTAGTCAGTCAGCAATAGTGCAAGTTCCACCACTTAAAAAGATGAGAGGCGTCTGTAATTTACATCATAGGTAGACCTCAACTATGGGAGACAAACTGAGAAAAAAAAATCCAGAAAATCACATTGTCTGTTTTTTTTTTTGGTGGAAAATAAGTATTTGGTCAGAAACAAAATTTCATCTCAATACTTTGTGATATATCCTTTGTTGGCAATGACAGAGGTCAAATGTTTTCTGTAAGTCTTCACAAGGTTGCCACACACTGTTGTTGGTATGTTGGCCCATTCCTCCATGCAGATCTCCTCTCTCTAGAGCAGTGATGTTTTTGGCTTTTCGCTTGGCAACACGGACTTTCAACTCCCTCCAAAGGTTTTCTATAGGGTTGAGATCTGGAGACTGGCTAGGCCACTCCAGGACCTTGAAATGCTTCTTACGAAGCCACTCCTTCGTTGCCCTGGCGGTGTGCTTTGGATCATTGTCATGTTGAAAGACCCAGCCACGTTTCATCTTCAATGCCCTTGCTGATGGAAGGAGGTTTGCACTCAAAATCTCACGATACATGGCCCCATTCATTCCTTCATGTACCCGGATCAGTCGTCCTGGCCCCTTTGCAGAGAAACAGCCCCAAAGCACCACCATGCTTTACAGTAGGTATGGTGTTTGATGGATGCAACTCAGTATTCTTTTTCCTCCAAACACGACAAGTTGTGTTTCTACCAAACAGTTCCAGTTTGGTTTCATCAGACCATAGGACATTTTCCCAAAACTCCTCTGGATCATCCAAATGCTCTCTAGCAAACTTCAGACGGGCCCAGACATGTACAGGCTTAAGCAGTGGGACACGTCTGGCACTGCAGGATCTGAGTCCATGGTGGCGTAGTGTGTTACTTATGGTAGGCCTTGTTACATTGGTCCCAGCTCTCTGCAGTTCATTCACTAGGTCCCCCCGCATGGTTCTGGGATTTTTGCTCACCGCTCTTGTGATCATTCTGACCCCAAGGGGTGGGATTTTGCGTGGAGCACCAGATCGAGGGAGATTATCAGTGGTCTTGTATGTCTTCCATTTTCTAATTATTGCTCCCACAGTTGATTTCTTCACTCCAAGCTGGTTGGCTATTGCAGATTCAGTCTTCCCAGCCTGGTGCAGGGCTACAATTTTGTTTCTGGTGTCCTTTGACAGCTTTTTGGTCTTCACCATAGTGGAGTTTGGCGTCAGACTGTTTGAGGGTGTGCACAGGTGTCTTTTTATACTGATAACAAGTTTAAACAGGTGCCATTACTACAGGTAATGAGTGGAGGAAAGAGGAGACTCTTAAAGAAGAAGTTACAGGTCTGTGAGAGCCAAAAATCTTGATTGCTTGTTTCTGACCAAATACTTATTTTCCACCATAATATGCAAATAAAATGAAAAAAAAACAGACAATGTGATTTTCTGGATTTTTTTTTCTCAGTTTGTCTCCCATAGTTGAGGTCTACCTATGATGTAAATTACAGATGCCTCTCATCTTTTTAAGTGGTGGAACTTGCACTATTGCTGACTGACTAAATACTTTTTTTCCCCACTGTACAAGTTCAAAAAAAGTGCAAACTACAAATGCAATAAATAGTTGCACATAAAACAGTAGTCATTAAATACTCGTCCTCAAGGGAAAAGACATGCACTCACCAGAGAAAACGATGATGATGATGATGATAATGAAAACTGCAAAAGGTGAATCCCACAGATGTAATATCAATGCTGATTTATACAAACACCGCTGCTGTGAAAAGAAGGCTGAACACGTCCCGGAATGAACAGGGACATAAATTACAGAAACAGTAGGAGTTGCATACCAGCAGAGGTGACTGGAGCACAATGCAGGGTGATAATGTGCTAGGAAGTCCGTGCACAAACGGCGTGCTGCCAAGATAAGAAGCGTTTGCACAGGCACAGGGGAGGGTAGGGGATGAAAGGAGCAGGAAGGGAAAGCCTCGGCCAGTGGCGCCCCTAGAAACCCACTTAGAAACATCTGCCCGAGAGTACCTGGGCGTGTGACGTCACAGCCTGTACGGGGCAGTGTGCAGGCCAAAAAGCAAACCAACGCGTTTCGAAGGTACAAACTGCCTTCTTCTTGATGAAGAAGGCAGTTTGTACCTTTGAAACGCGTTGGTTTGCTTTTTGGCCTGCACACGCACACTGCCCCGTACAGGCTGTGACGTCACACGCCCAGGTACTCTCGGGCAGATGTTTCTAAGTGGGTTTCAAGGGACGCCACCGGCCGGGGCTTTCCCTTCCTGCTCCTTTCATCTCCTGCCCTCCCCTGTGCCTGTGCAAACGCTTCTTATCTTGGCAGCACGCCGTTTGTGCACGGACTTCCTAGCACATTATCACCCTGCATTGTGCTCCAGTCACCTCTGCTGGTATGCAACTCCTACTGTTTCTGTAATTTATGTCCCTGTTCATTCCGGGACGTGTTCAGCCTTCTTTTCACAGCAGCGGTGTTTGTATAAATCAGCATTGATATTACATCTGTGGGATTCACCTTTTGCAGTTTTCATTACCATCATCATCATCGTTTTCTCTGGTGAGTGCATGTCTTTTCCCTTGAGGACGAGTATTTAATGACTACTGTTTTATGTGCAACTATTTATTGCATTTGGAGTTTGCACTTTTTTTGAACTTGTATATGTTTACTTAGGTGGTGCCTTCGACCATCATTTGTTCACTCTTGTAGCCTCATTTTAACCCTTTTAGCGCAGGTCTTTCTGTTTATTTTGCATTTGTCTTTTAACTGTGGGCTGACACCGACCTGCACCAGACCTAGCAGCTGGGGAATCACTGGTATTGATTGCTGGGTAAGCGCTTGTGTGATCTGTTGTTTATAAGACCAAGTTGACCTGTCATTGGCTACAGCAGAACAACATGAAGGGTCTGATGTGGCCATGTCAGTCTCCTGACATCAATATCATTGAGCCACTCTGGGGAGATCTCAAGCGCCCAGTTCATGCTAGACAGCCCAGGAATTTAAAGGAATGGAGGCTTTTGCCAAGATGAGTGGGAAGCTTTACCATCTGAGAAAATAAAGAACCTCATCCACAACTACCACAAAAGACTTCAAGCTGTTATTGATAGAGGGGGCAATACACGGTATTAAGTAATGGAGTATGTGAACTTTTGATCAGGGTCATTTGGATGTTTTGGGTTGTCATTTTGGTTCAAAAAGAGAAAATCCAGTACTTTGACATTAAATGGCTTCACCCAATAACTAACCATGAGTGGAGAAAAAGTTTTTTTGTTATCATTCATATTCTCTAAAAAAAAGTCCAAGAAAGCAAAGATTATGCCAGGGTATGTACATTTTTAGCACAACCGTATTTTAAATGAGGTTTTTTTTTTTTTTAACCCTATAGGAACTGAGCCACTTTGTTGGTTAATGACCTGGCTTCATTTTTTAAATCTGACTAGTGTCAACTTATGATGTAATACCTCTGAAATGCTTAAACGTATCCCAGTGATTCACAGATTGTTTTTTCATAACATATGTACTTCATGATAGTGGTAAAATTTATTCAATATGACTTGTGTTTGTGAAAATATCTAAAATATGGCAAAAATGTTGAACATTTTACAACTTTAATTCTTATGTTCTTAAACCAGAGTTATATCACACAAAATAGTTAATAAATAACATTTCCCACATGTCTAGTTTACTTCAGCACAATTTTTGAAATACATATTTTTTTGTTATGAAGTTAGAAGGGTTAAAAGTTGATCATCAATTTCTCTTTTTTTCCAACAAAATTTAGCCATTGATGTGCATAAACACTGCAAACCCCCCACAAGTGACCTAATTTTGGAAACTAGACCTCTAAGGAATGTATCTAGATGTGTGGTAAGCACCTTGAAACCCCAGGTGCCTCACAGAAGTTTGTAACAAAAAGCCATTAAAATAAAAAATCTAATTTTTCCCAATATGTTCTTTTATCTCCACTTTTTTAATTTTCACAAGGGTAACAGGAGAAAAAGGATAGCAAAATTTGTTGTGCAATTTCTTCTGAATATGCCGATACCCCATATGGGGACAAAACTACTTTTTGTACACAAAAATGGCTGAAATCGAGAGAGGATGCCTTGTCGCATTTGGAGAGCCCCTGATGTGTCTAAACAGTGGAAACCCAAATAATTGACATCATTTTGAAAACAAGACCACTCAAACAAAATATCTAAATGTGTGCTGAGCACCTTAAACCCACAGGTGCTTCGCAGAAGTTTATAACGTAGAGCCATGAAAATTAAATAATTACATTTTTCTCACAAAAATGTTCTTCTAGCCCCAATTTTTTATTTTCACAAGGGTAACAAGAGAAAATGCACTGTACAATACAATGAGTATGCCAATACCCCATATATGGTCAAAAACTATGTGTGAGGCACAGTGCAAAGCTCAGAAGGGAAGAAACACCATCTGGGAGTACAGATTTTGCTGGAATGGTTTGAGCATGCCATTTCACATTGGCAGAGCCTGAGGTGTCAGAACAGCAGAAAACCCCATAAGTGAAATCATTTTGCAAACTACACCTCTCAAATAAGCATGCATTGAGCATGTTAACACCACATGTGCCTCACTGAAATGTGCCTTATTGCCATTGGGCAGTAAAGAAAGAGTTATTACATTTTTACAGTTTATGCAATTTCTCCTTATTATAAAGCTCCCAAGGAAAGGAGCACCTGTATTATAGGGCAGATATTACTATTATGGTTGACGGGTGACATGACCCATTGAGAGAACCCCTGAAGTACCAGAATAATAGAATGCCCCATCAGTGACACCATGTTACAAAGTACATCTCTAAAAGAAATCACCGAGGGGTGCAGTGATCATATTGACACCACAGGCATGTCACAGAATTTGTTCTATCAATGGGCAGTGAAGGAAAAATAATCACATTTTTAACACAAAAATTTTGACACAGATTTTAAATTTTCACAAGGGAAAATCAGTAAAAATAGCACCAAAAAATGTCCCACAAATTCTTCTGAACATGGCTGTACAGCACTGCTTAACAACACAACAAAACTTGGGAGGGATGGAGAGCTATTTGGCTCCTGGTGCACAGATTTTCCTAGAGCAGTTTGAGGACACCATATACAGAGTGTCAAGATTCATTTTTGGATTTGTGGTATTTCTGGCTCCACTAAGTTAAAACTTTTTTCCTTTCAGGCCATCGGGGGGTTAATGTGTTTTTTCCTGCTGGCAACCTGGTGTTACTGCAGTGCTGCTGGGTCAGCTGATGTGGGTGGTGACCACTCCCTGCATCCTTAGGTTTTCTGACTGTTGGTTATTCAGGTCCTTTCTGGAGACCAGCCTAGCAGAAGAAGCTCTCTGATGCCTGCCACGTTTGGTATTAAGAGTCCTGTTGCTGTTGATATCTGCAGTGTGGAGCTTTGCAGCGGTGCATATAAGCTAAGTGTGATGCTTTTTCTCCTATTCCCTTTTGGTGTTTGTCACTGTGTGAACTATCTGCAGTGGCAAAGGCTAGTGTTCCTTGCCGGCCAGTGCATTAGCCAGGGCAGAGACAGAGGACACTAGGAAATAGGTTTCTGACAGCAGCAGGGGGAAGGACCTGCATAGGGTGCTAGGGGAATGTAGGGACAGGCTCAGGCTGAGCTCAGGTGGTGATCATCCCTCATTCCCTATCGCTAGGGTCTTCCTTTCACCTTTTCCATTTCGTTGTGTGTGAGTTGCACTGTATGTTGACCGACCACCTGTTGGGGTCGAGTCACACCGTGACACAGAGCCTCTAAGTGTTAGAAGAGCAGAATACCCCCCCTCAAGTGACCCCATTTTTGAAATTATACCCTGAGATATATGTGTTTGCTAAAAGTGGTTTAGGCACACTATGGAGCTCAAAAGGGAGGGGGCACTTGGATTTAGGAGTGCAGAATTCGCTAGATTTTTTATGGGTGGAGTGGTGCATTTCTAGAGCCTTTGTACTATAATAATAATAAATAATAATTTTATTTCTATAGCGCCGACATATTCCGCAGCACTTTACATTTCAGAGGGGATTTGTACAGACAATAGACATTACAGCATAACAATAATCACATAGATTATAACAAATACCAAGAGGAATGAGGGCTACAAGTAAAATGGAAACCCCCTATATTTCCATTAACAGATGATGAACCTAAGTGGGGAATTCATTTTTTTTGTGTATTGAGTTGAAGCTTTTGTTGGGAACATTTTACATAATGTTTGGGATCACATGTATCCAGTGCTCTACGTTGTGCACTTACAGCCGGGTTTCCGTCAAAATTTCCAAATGTCGTAATTCAGATGAAACACCCAAGGGATCCATTCACTATAATGAAGTAACAGAGTTACTCTGGACTCTGTCTGGCCTTTGTTTAGTAGTGTCCTTTTCAGAGGTGCATAAAACTGTGGCTGATGACATTTTCATGCAATCTTAAAAAGATGGATACCGCCGGATCATAAGCCAGACAGCATCCACAGTCCCTCATTAAGGGAAATCTTCCACCGGGGTTTCCATCTATATCATGTATTTCAGAGATTTACATAAAACCTTGGTGCAAGCACTCAGCGCACAGCACAGGATAAATGTGAGCTGAGCCTTACTGTGATTTTTGGAAGGCAGAATGAACAAATCAACAGCAGGTGAAGAATTGTTTTTATTTATTTTTTGTCATTCCTCAAGAGGCATAAATGATTAAATGACTTTGTTCTTTGGGTAGATGTAATTACAGTGATACCAAGTTTACATTTTTTATGGTTAGCTGCTGTCACACACTAAAAGACACTATTGTTTTTCATCCAGGTTAATACCAAGTACCTAATGGTGAGGCACTTTCAGTTTTTTTTTGTTCTTTTAAAATAGTTAATTAATACAATTGTATCTGTTTTTCTTTATTTTACAGTTTGAGTGATTCTTTTAAAGATTTTATCTACATCTCAAGATGTTGTTTTTTCACATACTTCTTTATGAGTTGTTTTATATACTTCTTTGTATGATAGACTGAGGAAAAAATCAGATCGACTTTGAAATGCAATTATGTCTTTTAATAAATATTCATTATATTTCTGCAACTTCTCATCCTTGTCTTCATCATCACAGCGTCCACCACAATGTTTTTCTCATTTTTTGCCTTGCAATTGTTCTAATAAGCCATTCTAACAGCTTTAACAGGCAGAGCAGCAGTCTATATGAGGAATACCGCTTTAGGCCACTTTCACACATCAGTTTCTCCCATATGTGTTGTGACAGTATTTACACGTACTGGAGACATTTACACAAGTAGACCCATTCAAGTGAATCGCTCTTCATACATGTCAATGCGTTTCCGTGGACTGTGTGTTAGGCATTGAATTCCCACCACTGCACAGGGGGAATCTCAAGCCATGTCCTCTGCGGTCTCCCCTTCTTCTTCAGCCGTAGAGGTTTCTGCTCAGCAAAGACGTTGGTCCCAGCGTCTTGCTCAGGCTAATGCTATGCATCTGGTTACTGCTGCTGCCCCAGGTTCAGCTATAGCATTCAGCATTAGTCAGCAGCGAGCAGACGCTCCTGGGACTAAGTCCTGCTTTTTCCCTTCTGAGCATGCCCGTGAGATGACCACTCATTGGTGGTCGGAGGTCACATGCTCAGGTCCTCAAGCAGCTCGGATTGGGCCATCAGCAAGGTCCTGGAAGGCTGCGGCTATAAAAGGATCGCATGGCCGCACGGCCATGTGCTAGTATAGTCCATGTGGAGTGAGTGTAGTATGCACATGTGGCGCCCCCAGGAGTATGGCCGCCACAGTGGCTTTGCCTTCCTCCAGGGGAGGGTAATGCCAGGCTTGGAGGCAATGATGGGTCTCTCTCGCAGTCAATCCATACATGCAACACAGTTCCACTCCAGGCAAGCAGGGGGAACTCTGAACCGGGATTAAGAGGAGGAGTGCTCTCTGAGGGCCAAGAGGAAGGAGTGGTCAGTTAGTCTGCGGAGGGTGAAGTGGGCAGACGTGGAGAGAGAAGCTGGAGGTTGAGCTAGGAAACGAGAGCTCCCTCACAGTGAATGCATGAACTGGAGCCTGGTCTCCTCGGTTGTACGGATACTAACAGTCCTACAATAGATACCAGAGGAGTAGGAGGCTGTAAATGCCCTACTCCCATCTAAGACTTGAGTGCACAACAGCAGCTTGGATAGAGAGCCGGGACTCAGGAGAAAGGAGCCCCCAAGATAGGCTTCAGCTGTCTGCCGTGCAAGTAAGGTTCTTGGAACATCTGACAGGAGGAACTTCAGTGTAACTCAGTGCTTGGAGTACTTCATTCAAATAGGCGCTAGAAAGGAGACTGCACAGCCCGTCTGCTGAGAGAGAATCCCTGAATTGCTTCCAGGCTAGCCTGCTCCGTTACCATCTGTAATCAGGACCCTGGACTGCAGTTATCAAGTAAAGGTACAGAAATTGCACCCCGCTGTGTCTTGTCTGCTTTCTACCCTTATGGCACTGCTACATCACCGGGCCATCCACCTTTACATTGCCCTGGGACTATAGCTTCACCTGTGGGGAGCTTTTACACCCTTGCTGCACCCTACCATCAGTCCCAGCGGATTTGCATGCAGCGTCGACTTAACACCTCCCTTGCCGAGCACCACAGGTGGCGTCACAAACTATTCTATTCATTTAACTACATCCCACCATTCACAACATCTTCCTATTACTTGGGCACCCAGGGCCACGGTCCAGGTCACCGCTGCTGTGACACATCCCACTGATACCGGTCCAGTACCGAGTACCCCACAGCCCTGGGAGGGCGACCTAATTTGGCGTCACGAACAGGATTACGGAGCCCGGTACCCCCAGGTCCTGTGTGCCATAGACTCTGTGTGAAAATTGGTGCCAATAGCCGCCATTACCGCCCTGCTTGGCGCGCGCGGGAAGAAAGAGGCGGGCCTGCCGCAGAGCGCGAAGAAGTTAAGCGCCGCACGGGAATAGAGGACAGCACGCGAGAGGAGGAGCTGAGGCCTACTGCCCGGAGCATCGGGCCTGTGAAGCGGCCGCCGGTGAGCTCAAATAACCCCCAGGCCTGACTAACGTTAACTAGGGGTGGAAGAGGATGTCCGCACCAAACGGCGATGCAGCGGCAGGCGCCGTTGTCAAACCCGCAGCACCGCCAGGAGGAGCGCCCGCCGCAGCGGTCTCCATAATGCCGCTGTCTATGCCCTACATACCGGGAGCGGCCTGGCTACTGCAGTACTCGGGTGAGTCACATACCCTGAGTGAATTTAAAGAGAGACTGTGCAGTTTGTTTAAAGTCTACCCTCTGTCTGAAAGCCAGAAAGTGAATATCCTGATTGGACAGCTAACGGGTGCAGCGCAGAGAGAAGTGAAGGCCTGGCAGGACACTGATAAAGAGACTGTTGCAAAGATCCTGGCCAAGCTGAGAAGCACCTTTGACACCTGCACTGCAGCTGAAATCAAGATGAGGTTCTTTGGCTGTAAACAGAAGGTGCAGGACAGTATAAGGGACTATGCTCTCAACCTGCAGGAGGCGCTGAGAGCAGTTAAGCAAGTTGATCCTGACAGTGTGAAGGAGTAAGATAAACTGTTAAAGGAGCAGTTCATTGAAGGACTCCTGTCTAGTACCCACAGAGGAGAGTTGCGTATCATAACCCTGCAAAACCCTGATCTGGACTTTGCTGATTTTAAGGACAGGGCTATTCGGGTACTGCAGGAATCCACTGACAGCCGTCCAGTGCCCTTTAGGCGCCCAGCGATCACCTACCATCAGGAAGCAACATCTTTTCCTTCCATCCCTGTGGAGGCTGATGCACAGACTGGATAAAGATCCAACTGAGGAGCTGCTTCTTCAGGTCCAGGAGTTGACCAAAGGGATGGCTGTACTTATGAAAACCGTGCAGTCCCTGCAAGTGTCCGCCAAAGAAAAGATCCAGCTTGCTTCCAGTCTAGAGGATGTCCCATGGCTCCGGAGGAGGAGAGCCCCGCCACTTCGAGGGAGGAACAATGATCGCTATGACCAGGACGGATGTCCCATCTGTCGTCACTGCTACAAGGCCGGTCATCTTGCAAGATATTGTCCTTTAAACGAGCAACCCCTGGGGCAGAGGGCCAACCCCCAGGAATAGGATCCCCAGGCCCAAGGAACTGGAGAGCCAAGTATTTGGGAGGGAGACCGATCCTTCCTTTAGTGATTGACGGCATCCCCATGAACGCTTTCCTGGGCACTGGCTCCCAGGTGACCACTATGCCATACATTCTGTACAAGAGGTATTGGGCTGATTCAGAACTTACCCGTGGCCCCACTGATGAACTGACAGTAGTTGCTAGTAATGGTCAGTCTTTATCGCAGATAGGATGTAAAGAAATTACTGTTAAAATGGGGCGGGAAGAGCTAAAGTCTCAAGGTTTAATAGTTGTTGATATTGATCGACGTGAATGTAATCCCATGATGACTCTTGGTACAAATGTAATTGAAAACTGTCTGTCTGAGGTTATTGTCTTGTTGCAACAGGTGGCTGAGACTGCTGGTTCCAGTGAACAACAAGTCCTGCAGAAGGAGATCAGAGCCCTGATGCAAAGACAACAGGTAGAACTCTCTGGCGGAGAAATTGGCAGTGTCAGAGTGAGTGACCCCTTCCCCATTGCGATACCCCCCAGATGTGAAATGTTGGTTTGGTGTCGGGCAGCTATAGGTCTTAGAGGGAGAGATTACCAGGTGTTGGTAGAACCAGTATACTCCGAGAGCAGGCCCACTGTCCTGACAGCCAGAGGGGTGGTTGACGTACGAAAGGGTAGAGTACCTGTATGCCTTTTGAATTGTGGGGAAGAGGAGGCCACGATACCTAGGTACGCCACAGTTGCTAAACTGCTCACTGTCAATAACAACTCTTTGCAGGCAGCAGAGCACTGGGTCTCATCCGATCAGGTGGAGGACAATGGCTCTGTGAAGCAGCCGGAGGAGTGGTGCCAGCAACTGCAGGTGGGGACTGACTCTACACCTTCATACCAGAAAAATGGGGTTTACAGAGTGACACAAGAGTATGAGCGGTATTCAGCAAACACCCACTAGATTTTGGGCAGGCAAAACTGGTTCAACATCATATCCCCACGGGAGACCATCCACCCATAAAGGAGAGGTACAGACCTATACCCCCAACATAATACCAGTGTGCTAAGAGTATGTTGAGGGAGATGAAGGAGGCAGGGGTCATCAGAGACAGTTGTAGCCCTTGGGCAGCTCCAATAGTGTTTGTAAAGAAAAAGGATGGCACCATGAGAATGTGTGTTGATCACAGGAAAATTAACAGCATTACACATAAGACGCCTACCCACTACCTAGAATTGAGAAATGATTAGCTGCACTTAAAATTGTTAACTACTTTTCCACCTTGGATCTCACTAGTGCGTATTGGCAGGTTCCCGTGGCAGAGGCAGACAAGGAGAAAACAGCATTTACCACTCCAATGGGTCTCTGTGAGTTCAATTATATGCCATTTGGGCTCTGCACTGCTCCAGGAACATTTCAACGGCTGATGGAGTGCTGCCTGGGACACATGAACTTTGAGACAGTCCTGTTGTATCTGGATGATGTCATTGTTTTCTCCAAAACCTATGAAGATCATCTGGAACACCTGGCTGAAGTGTTTGAAGCTTTGTCCAATTTTGGCCTGAAGGTGAAGCCCTCCAAGTGCCACCTCCTGAAGCCCAAGGTGCAGTACCTCGGTCATGTGGTCAGTGCAGAAGGTGTGGCACCAGATCCTGACAAGGTCACAGTCATCCGGGACTGGCAGAAGCCCAGCAACCTTCCTGAAGTATGCCAATTCCTTGGACTGGTAGGCTACTATCGAAGATTTATCAAAGGCTTTACCGAAATAGCCACCTCTATGCAAAACCTTCTGGTGGGGCAGTCCAAGAAGACCAAACAGAAAAATTCCAACTTTGAATGGACTGAAGAGTTGGAGAGATCCTTTACTCGGCTAAAGATGGCTCTCACAGGTGATGAGGTTCTGGCCTACCCTGATTATGACAAACCCTTTGTGCTGTACACAGATGCTAGCAACGTGGGACTAGGAGCAGTACTGTCACAGGTACAGAATGGAAAAGAAAGAGTGATCTCCTACGCCAGCAGGAAGCTGCGCCAACTCTGAAAGGAACCCTGACAACTATAGTTCTTTCAAGCTGGAGTTCCTTGCCATAGTTTGGGCTGTCACCGAAAGGTTCAAGCATTACCTAGCCTCTGCCAAGTTTACTATATTCATAGACAACAATCCGTTGATTCACTTGGACACTGCAAAACTAGGTGCACTGGAACAGCGATGGATGGCTCGGCTATCTAATTATGAGTTTACCATCAAGTACCGGGCAGGGCACAAGAATGCCAATGCTGATGCACTGTCCAGAATGCCTAACCTACCAGATGCAGGAGAAGACCCCGAGGCTCTTGAAGAGATAGAGCTACCTCCCTTCCACCGGCCACTTGCGGCCCAATGTGCTCAAGGAGTGAGGAACCGACGGTCTGGCTGGAAGGAGGTCACCCTGAATCCATTGCCCCATCATGACTGGGCAGAAACGCAAGATAGTGACCCTGCAGTCCACCTGGTGAAGGAGCTACTGACACGAGCTGACTCACGTCCAGAGTCGGATGCTCCTGAAGAAACTCAGCAGTTGTGGAAGGAGAGAGGCCGGCTGTTCATTTATGAAGGGAAGCTGTGTCGGAGGAGTATCAATGCCCGGACTCATGAGCTGGTTTGGCAGGTGATAGTCCCAAAGAGAGAGGCATCAATGGTCCTGGAAGCCTACCACAATGGAGCTGGACACTTCGGATGGAAGAAGTTGGAAGCATTGCTCCGAGAGAGGTTCTACTGGGCTGGTATGAGGAAAGCCATTGAGAGGTGGTGCCGGGAGTATGGACAATGTAACCTGCACAGAAAGGATCGGGACAGCCAGAGAGCTCCTCTACAGCCAATCATCACCAAACAGCCACTTGTGTTGGTAGCCCTGGACCATGTGAAGCTGGTTCCAAGCCGGTCAGGCTACATCTATGCTCTTACCATCGTGGACCACTACTCAAAATTCCTGGTAGTTGTGCCTGTCAAAGAGCAAACTGCCAGGACAGCAGCCAGAGCGTTCCAGCAGCACTTCTGTAGACCACATGGGTACCAGGAGAGAGTGCTTACAGATCAAGGTCCAGCTTTCGAGGCAGAAGTGTTCCAGGAATTCTGTAACCTGTATGGTTGTAAGAAGATCCGGACAACACCATACCACCCACAGACCAATGGCATGTGCGGGAAGATGAACCAGGTAGTGATTGACCTCCTGAAAACTTTGCCCTTGGAGGAGATGAATCTGTGGCCAGAGAAGTTGCCCGATCTGGTAGACCTCTACAACCATATTCCAGTGAATTCTACCAACTGTACCCCAGCCTATTTAATGAGAGCAAGACCTGGTAAGCTGCCTATTGACTTAGACATGGGAGTCCTGACACCTGAAGTAGCGTCCCCAGATGCTGATTGGGACACAGAGAGGCAGCAGCAGTAAAGGAGAGTTCAAGAATGTGTGGAGAAGAGTTTGGCCCAGGCAAGACAAAAGCAGGAGAAGCTTTACAATCAAAATGCACCTGCCATTCCTTTGTCGCCGAGAGAGCAAGTCTTGAAAAGAAAGAGAAGATTGCACAAATAGGATGATCAGTGGGAAGCTGAACTTTATACTATTCTGCCCTCAAATTTTGATAATACTAAGGTATGCCTTGTTAGTAAAGATGGAGGAGAGACCTCAGCAGCAATATCGAGAGATCATTTGAAGTTATGCCCTGACCAGTTAAAAGAAAGAAAAGAAGAACCAGATAACATCCAGCCCCTAGTGGAAGAAGAGAAGGTCAGCACAGTGCTTGGGGAATTCCCTGCGAATTGGACTAAAGTGAACGATGCTATAGTGGTGCCAGTGTTGCTGTTTCCCCAATTAGTAGCACAGGAAGATGTGACTCAAGAGAATCAGGAAAATTGGGTAGCAGATGCCACACCAGCAGGGGAGCCAGAGAACCCTCGCCCTGCCAGTGGTGAACCTGTTATGCCCTTGGTGAGTCTATGAGTTCACAGTCAGTCTAGTATCTCTGTGTTACATAGAACCCCCAGTAGTGTATCCAGTACATTACCCACTACACCAGTCTTCGCAGGTCCACCCGCATTACACAAGGTATACCGCCCCTTAGATATCGCATATAGCAAAATAAATGTAAATGTTGAAATTGTGTATGTGTAAATATGTAACTGTTTTTCAAGTTTTGTGCCTACAGGTAACCTGTAAGATACTCAAAAACAAAATCACCTAGGAGACCAAAATACTTCAAATAATAAATACATCCAAAATGAACAGAAGCTAAGTCTAAAATAATGTATCTTTATTGCAAAATATTCATAAAAACATCAAAAACATGTAGAGAAAGTGGAGGACATAGCAACAGGATAACCGCATCATAAGGTAAATAGCAGCATCAACAATGCATGCTAAATGGGCATATCCATGAAATAAGTCGGTTATGTGCAAAAAATGCAAAGGATCGAATAAAGTACCGTTAGGCTAGGCCATATAAATACGTGCCAGTAATTATTGTATAATTAGTGCAGGAATGCACAAAAAAAGAAATGTGACTCCATGGAAATGGTAATTTTTCAGACACCAAAACGGGGTTAACCAGTATCAAAGACCGTACAGAGATAATTATATGCAAGTGCAAATGGTATAATATACAGATATACCCCGAAGCTGGGAATGAAAAAGAAGTGAAGAATTATGGCATATTTACCTTGGTAGCGGGCAGAGGACCCCGACGCGCGTTTCACGGTGGCTTTATCAAGGGCCCCTTGATAAAGCCACCGCGAAACGCGCGTCGGGGTCCTCTGCCCGCTACCAAGGTAAATATGCCATAATTCTTCACTTCTTTTTCATTCCCAGCTTCGGGGTATATCTGTATATTATACCATTTGCACTTGCATATAATTATCTCTGTATGGTCTTTGATACTGGTTAACCCCATTTTGGTGTCTGAAAAATTACCATTTCCTTGGAGTCACATTTCTTTTTTTGTGCATTCCTGCACTAATTATACAATAATTACTGGCACGTATTTATATGGCCTAGCCTAACGGTACTTTATTCGATCCTTTGCATTTTTTGCACATAACCGACTTATTTCATGGATATGCCCATTTAGCATGCATTGTTGATGTTGCTATTTACCTTATGATGCGGTCATCCTGTTGCTATGTCCTCCACTTTCTCTACTACATGTTTTTGATGTTTTTATGAATATTTTGCAATAAAGATACATTATTTTAGACTTAGCTTCTGTTCATTTTGGATCTAGGTAACCTGTAAGAGTTTCCTTTGGAATTTGTTTTATGGACACTGAACCACAGGACTTGTGTGTGGTCAAAAACTTTCCTTGTAAATATTTCACCATTTGCCCAGGAATGGACCATGGACATTGATGCTGGACTTATCATCATACGACCATTTTTGAAGCACTTGGTTTTTGTAACTTTTCCATTTTTAAATCTTGTACAATTATTATTGTAACTGTTTATATGGTTCATGTTTTTGTTCAGCCCAGGAGTGCTGACTTGCACTAGGGGGAATGTGGCGCCTCCAGGAGTATGGCCACCACAGTGGCTTTGCCTTCCTCCAGGGGAGGGTAATGCCAGGCTTGGAGGCAATGATGGGTCTCTCTCGCAGTCAATCCATACATGCAACACAGTTCCATTCCAGGCCAGCAGGGGGAACTCTGAACCGGGATTAAGGGGAGGAGTGCTCTCTGAGGGCCAAGAGGAAGGAGTGGTCAGTTAGTCTGCGGAGGGTGAAGTGGGCAGACGTGGAGAGAGAAGCTGGAGGTTGAGCTAGGAAAGGAGAGCTCCCTCACAGTGAGCACATGAACTGGAGCCTGGTCTCCACGGTTGTATGGATACTAACGGTCCTACAACAGATACCAGAGAAGTAGGAGGCTGTAAATGCCCTACTCCCATCTAAGACTTGAGGGCACAACAGCAGCTTGGATAGAGAGCCGGGACTCAGGAGAAAGGAGCCCCCAAGATAGGCTACAGCTGTCTGCCGTGCAAGTAAGGTTCTTGGAACATCTGACAGGAGGAACTTCAGTGTAACTCAGTGCTTGGAGTACTTCATTCAAATAGGCGCTAGGAAGGAGACTGCACAGCCCGTCTGCTGAGAGAGAATCCTTGAATTGCTTACAGGCTAGCCTGCTCTATTACCATCTGTAATCAGGACCCTGGACTGCAGTTATCAAGTAAAGGTACAGAAATTGCACCCCGCTGTGTCTTGTCTGCTTCCTACCCTTACAGCACTGCTACATCACCGTGCCATCCACCTCTACACTGCCCTGGGACTATAGCTTCACCTGTGGGGAGCTTTTACACCTTTGCTGCACCCTACCATCAGTCCCAGCGGATCTGCATGCAGGGTCGGCTTAACACCTCCCTTGCCGAGCACCACAGGTGGCGTCACGAACTATTCCATTCCATTAACTACATTCCCCCATTACTTGGGCGCCCAGGGCCACGGACCGGGTCACCGCTGCTGTGACACATCCCACTGACACCGGCCTGGTACCAAGTACCCCACAGCACTGGGAGGGCGACCCACACATATGAATGTCTCTGGTGAATGACTCATTATGAAACCCCTATCCTTGGTACACATGTGTTGTTAAGCCTTGCCAGTTAGTGCCTAGGCTGATAGTGCAGGTAGGAGGCAGAGTCAGGGACTAGTTTCAACGCCAAGTAGTGGCTTTGCCTGTACGCCGCTGTGCACTTGGTCTGCACTCCACAGTAGTCAGCGTCTATTAATGGCGTTCACAGGTACGACGCCATGCGCTTAGTGGGTCTAGAGAAGCTCTTACCCCACGTCCTTGGTGCAGAGTCTTGTGACCATACACTAGCGCTGATTCGGCTGTGCCCTGTGACAGTCAACAGGATACAGCATCTGTGTTCTGCGGTTCCGTGGCTCTGTGAAGCAAATGAGCCCATTGCTACTACACACTGGATGGCGTTTAACCCACGTGTGTCCAGTGCAATACCGTCATTTTGTGTCTGCCATTACCGAGCATCAGTTAACATTAGTGTTGAAAGATACCATCCGATATTCAGAAATATCAGATCGGATTGGATCGGCCCGATACTGCAAAAAGTATCAGTATCGCCGATTCCAATACTGGAAGTCCCATTCAAGTCAATGGGACAGAAATACCGGAATTAAAAAAAGCCCTTTCTTGCCTTGTACATGTTGTTCGGGAGGGGGGGAAGAGTGTGGGCGGTGCGTGGGTGGACACTGTGCATGTCTGTGTGTGCGGGCCTGCCGGGCATCTGTGCGGGCCTCTCAGGGGTCTGTACCGACTGTCGGGGGCCTGTGCCGGCTGCCGGTGGTCTGTGCGGGCCTCTCGGGGGTCTGTGCCGACTGTCGGGGGCCTGTGCCGGCTGCCGGTGGTCTGTACAGGCCTCTCGGGGGTCTGTGCCGACTGTCGGGGGCCTGTGCCGGCTGCCGGTGGTCTGTACGGGCCTCTCGGGGACCTGTGCCGGTTGTCGGTGGTCTGTGCCGGCTGCCGGGGGCCTGTGCCGGCTGCCGGTGGTCTGTACGGGCCTCTCGGGGGCCTGTGCCAGCTGTCGGTGGTCTGTGCCGACTGCTGGGAGCCTGTGCCGGCTGCCAGTGGTCTGTGCGGGCCTGCCGGGGGTCTTGTGTGTGTGCAGGCATCGTCCGATGGGACTACAAGTCCCATCGGGCGATGCCTGCTACAATGACAGTGATTGACACATTAGCCAATGATGGGACAGCAGTAGTCCCATCATCCGGCTAATGTGTGGAATGTAAAAAAAAAAACATACTAAATACATACTACATACATACTACACATATACTACATTCATACAACATACATACATACTACATACATACTATATATATACTACATTCATACAACATACATACATACATACTACATACATGCTACATATATACTACATTCATACAACATACATACATACTACATACTACATACATGCTATATATATATAATACATTCATACAACATACATACATACTACATACATGCTACATATATACATACTACATACTACATACATATATACTACATTCATACAACATACATACATACTACATACATGCTACATATATACTACATTCATGCAACATACATATATACTACATACATGCTACATATATACTACATTCATACAACATACATATATACTACAAACATACTACATATATACTACATGCATACAACATACATACATACTACATACATACTACATTCATGCAACATACATACATACTACATACATACTACATATATACTACATTCATACAACATATATACTACATATATACTACATTCATACAACATGCATACATACTACATACTACATACATGCTACATATATACTACATTCATACAACATACATACATACTACATACTACATACATGCTACATATATACTACATTCATACAACACACATACTACATACTACATACATGCTACATATATACTACATTCATACACCATACATATATACTACATACTACATACATGCTTCATATATACTACATTCATACAACATACATAGTACATACTACATACATACTACATACATACAACATGCTACAGACATACAACATACATACTACATACTGCATAAATACTACATGCACACTGCATACAATACATTCATTCAATACATACATACAATACACATAACATAGAGTACTTACTCACCATCATTTGACACTTTGATCCCCGAAGCCAGTGTCATCTATAAAAAATTGGAAAATAACAAACAACCGATATACTTCCTGATCCGCAGAAATCCACGAGGGTCCCTCCCCGATCTCCCGTGGAGAACAGCAGCATCAGCTGATGCGACCGTTCTCTAGGGGCTGCAGGAATCCAATGACGGGAGGTAGGTATCCTTCCGTACTGTATTCCTCCACCACTGTAAAAAAATAGTCCCTAGTCTCACTTTTGGCATTGCAGTGTGAGAAAGTTCCCATGCAGCTTTTGCCATAAAGTGATACTAGGGACTATTTTTTTACAGTGGTGGAGGAATACAGTGCGGAAGGATACCTACCTCCCGTCATTGGATTATTGAAGCCCCTAGAGAGCGGTCGCATCAGCTGATGCTGATGTTCTCCGCGGGAAGTCAGCGTGGGACCCTCGTGGATTTCTGCGGATCAGTGAGTATATGGCTTGTTTGTTATTTTCATATTTTTTCATAGATGACACTGACTTGGGGGATCAAAGTGACAAGTGATGGTGAGTATGTACTCTGTTATATGTACTGTATGTCTATGTATGTATTATATGAATGTATGAATGTATTGTATGCAGTATGTATGCAGTATGTAGTATGTATGTATGTATGTATGTTGTATGTCTGTAGCATGTTGTATGTATGTAGTATGTACTATGTATGTATGTTGTATGAATGTAGTATATATGAAGCATGTATGTAGTATATATGTATGTTGTATGAATGTAGTATATATGTAGCATGTATGTAGTATGTAGTATGTATGTTGTATGAATGTAGTATATATGTAGCATGTATGTTGTATGAATGTAGCATGTATGTAGTATGTATGTATGTTGTATGAATGTAGTATATATGTAGCATGTATGTAGTATGTATGTATTTGGTATGAATGTAGTATATATGTAGTATGTATGTTTGTTGTATGAATGTAGTATATGTGTTGTATGTATGTAGTATGTATGTATGTTGTATGAATGTAGTATATATGTAGCATGTATGTAGTATGTATGTATGTTGTATGTATGTAGTATGTATGTAGTATATATGTATGTTGTATGAATGTAGTATATATGTAGCATGTATGTAGTATGTATGTATGTTGTATGAATGTAGTATATATGTAGCATGTATGTAGTATGCAGTATATATATATGTTGTATGAATGTAGTATATATGTAGCATGTATGTAGTATATATGTATGTTGTATGAATGTAGTATATATGTAGCATGTATGTAGTATGTATGTAGTATGTATGTATGTATGTTGTATGAATGTAGTATATATGTAGCATGTATGTAGTATGTTTTTGTTTTTCTTTTTACATTCAACACATTAGCCGGATGATGGGACTACTACTGTCCCATCATTGGCTAATGTGTCAATCACTGTCATTGTAGCAGGCATCGCTGGATGGGACTTGTAGTCCCATCCGACGATGTCTGCACACACACAAGACCCCCGACAGGCCCGCACAGACCACCGGCAGCCGGCACAGGCCCCCGGCAGCCGGCACAGACCACCGACAGCCAGCACAGGCCCCGAGAGGCCCGTACAGACCACCGGCGGCCGGCACAGGCCCCCGGCAGCCGGCACAGACCACCGACAGCCGGCACAGGCCCCCGAGAGGCCCGCACAGACCACCGGCAGCTGGCACAGGCCTCCGACAGGCCTGTACAGACCCCCGAGGGGCCCGTACAGACCACTGGCAGCCGGCACAGGCCCCCGACAGGCCTGTACAGACCCCCGAGAGGCCCGTACAGACCACTGGCAGCAGGCACAGACCCCCGACAGTCGGCACAGACCCCCCGCAGTTGGCACAGACCGCGCATCATGATGACAGCATTTCAGCAGCCAATCACAGCCACAACAGTGGCTCATTGCATTATGGGGACTTCCGATACTGGTATCCGATATTGAAAATATATTGGTACTCAGTATCGGAATTCCGATACAGCGAATATCGGCCGATACCCGATATTTGCAGTATCGGAATGCTCAACACTTGTTAACATCTCTGCATGGTGGACCGCAGGTTGTGAACGCACCTTGCTATCATCTTATTATTATTTGGTGCATTCCGCCAGCCCCTAACACTGTGTATCCTTGGGCACAACATGCTGACATGTCTGTTTTTTATCAGCAGCACAGGCTTCAAAACTTTCCCACATGTGCACACTGATGACACATGGATGGCATCTGTGTGTCATCAGAGTGACACATACTGGTGTCTGAGAATCAGCGGCACTGTTTGCACTGATCCCTAGTGCTGGCTGCTGGAGGCAGCTCATCATTGTTCGTTGCTCACGCTGAGGTCACCTCGAGCAAGGGTCAATGATGATTGTTGTATTCAGCCCTTGCTGTTTACATCAATTGTAAAATGAAGAATAAAATAAAAAAATCTAAACTCACCTTAACGCCTAATCCAGTGAAGCCATTGTCCCCTATAAAAAAAAACAACAAAAAACAACAATATCCATCACCTTTCCAAAGTTGAAAAAAAAACATAGTGTCCCACGCCATAATCCATCTGTGCGACATTTGCTCATCAGCATGAGTGGACGCCTGAGGCAACCGCTCATGCTGAAGAGCAGGGCAGAATGACTCGTTGTAGCGAGAGCGGGCCTCAATGAGATCATCGCAGTTCAGTGTGAGAAATCTGATGAGCAAATGTCACACAGATGGCTTCAGGAGAGTAGGAGTTAAGGTGATTATAAAGTGTTTTCTAATTTTGTTCTTCATTTTACACTTTATGTAGGCAGCGGGTGCTGAAAGCAACTCTCAACATTGTCCCCTGCTCACGATGATTGCAGGAAGAGCAGGCAGCAATGATGTGAGCTGTCTTCAGAACCAGGTGCATGAGAACAGCACAAACTGCCGATTTTTCTCGGGCACCGGTACATGTGATACTTATGCAGTACACGGTTGTCACATGTATGAAATACACGGAAATGGATATCTACGGTACAGGTTTTTCCGGTACCGGGAATATCAGGATGTTTAAAGGAGGTCTTAATATTACTGTCATCAGAGTAATTGCTTGACCTGCACAACTCCACCAGATGAGCAGATTTCATCTACTCTTCCCTGTTTCTTATCACCAGGATTTCAACATAGAGCATTCCTATTTTGTCTCCTAGTCAAGCATGCTGTAAGCATCTGCCTATTAATGAAACACTGACAGGCAATAAAGCATTATAGAAGCAATCAATTACTGCCTGCAAGTTCATTATAGGACAAAAAGTATAATTAAAAATAGAACCTTTCTTTAACGCCTTTACAACCAATGAAGGACATAGCACGTCATGAGCTGGTCTCAGTTCCTGCATGAAGATGTGCTATGTAAACACACAGTGACAGTTCGCTGCTGAGAGCTGTCAGTGACAGCTGAGCAGCACGGGAAGAGGTGCGGGGACCCATGCCATTGGGTGCTGTGATTACTCAGTCAATCTGACTGATCGATCACAGCATGATCGCACAGAAGGTGCTAAAATATCAGCACCTGCCGCCTGATCACAGCAAGAGCTAGGCGCTGCTAGTGGCCGAACTCCTGCACTAAAAGCCAGGGATGGTGCCATCATCGCCCCTGGCTGTTTAGCCCCCTAAATGCTATGATTGAGAGCAATCAGAATATTTAGGAGGCAGGCAGAGCGAGGGAGATCCATTTGTCTACAGATTGGCAATGTTATTGCGGGGGCCCGATCATTGCTATGGTGACCCTGAGTCATCATAACAATCCCCAGGTAACCAAGCTATGGAAAGTTTCTCAGACCATGCTCAATGCATTGTTTAAGAAGCTACTTTACAGGAGAAATAAGAGAAAAAGAATGGATCTACCTGTGACCAAACATTTTTTATGCTTGATCACAACACCATGGACATGAAATTACTTGTATTGAAAGGTAATTTCAAATCTCAGAGAGACAGGAGAGTCTGCGAGTATAAACTTATAACAACCTTTGACACACTTAATGCAGGAATGAATGTGTTGCATGGATTTATGTCTTTTTACATCAATTAAAAAATTTGCTCTTCAGACCTTGTGGGGGCATCACAACACAGAACTAGACCCTAAACAGAGGACAATAAAACTTTCACTCCTTATCTACAAACTGTTCCAATATTTATGGACACAACTGTTTATCACTCTCCCATAATGACAGTTCTGTGCAGTGTTGTGTATAAATATGTGATTCCTCAGATTTTGCCATAGAGGAAAAACTGTGAAAACATTCCTTGAAAAAAGACACATAAGGTCGGTGTCATGGCCTGTAAATAGTCCAGGTCTCAATCCAATTAAAAATCTTTGGTGGAAGTTGAAGAAAATGGTCCATGACAAGGCTCCAACCTGCAAAGCTTATCTGGCAACAGCAATCAGAGAAAGTTGGAGCCAGATTAATGAAGAGTACTGTTTGACACTCATTAAGTCCATGCCTCAGAGACTGCAAGCTGTTATAAAAGTCAGAGGTGGTGCAACAAAATACTAGTGATGTGTTGGAGTGATTGTGTGTTTGTTTTTCATGATTCCATAATTTTTTCCCTCAGAATTGAGTGAGTCCATAATTTTTCCCCTATGCTTAGTTTAAAAAAGTAACCATTACCGACTATCACATTTTTTGTTCTTGATTTCTTTTAGTGTTTTTTAAAGCCAGAAAGTTGCCATTTGGATTGACTTTAGTTTTGTGCCATGTCGGTGATCTGCTTTTTTTCTACAAAATTAAACAACTGAATGAACATCCTCCAAGGCCAGTGATTCCATAATTTTTGCCAGGGGTTGTATATGCCTGATGAAGAGACCTGAGTAGCTTGCAATTTGTTACGATCTTTTCAGTTAGCCATTAAAAGGTATCAACCACTGAGGACTCTCAATTCTAAATATTTTTCAATCTATTTACACAGTACAAAGATACTGTGTCATAGGTTGAAAATTTTAACTCTACATTGTCACCATTTGCATGCTGTCGTATTTTTTACCAATTTATTAGATATAACAAAGTAAGGAATAAGTATGTTTTGCTTTCTTTAGTAACAACAGATGTATGAACCACTGTCATTACATGCACACTTAAAATATTTGTCCTATAATAATAAAAATACATGATTAAATTCTGGCTATGTAAATAAAATATTTAGCTAAAGTGGCATATGTTATAAACTATAAGGCACTACAAAGTTTTATACAGACCCTTATAATAGGCCACCCCTACACGTGCATCGGGACCTGAACTATACTTTTCCTTTCCATTGATTTATTTAATATGATCTATTTTATCACAAGGCTACATTATCTTGATGCTTCTATCTCTACATGGTTTACCACATTCCCTGCAATGGATCGTTGAGTCTGTTGCAAAGCTAAGCTAATCCCACAGGATAAAACTGAGATAAAGAGAGATTAATTAAAAACAAGACAGATAACTAATGAAATCCAGAATCAACCAGATGATAAATCTACTGACAGACCAAAATTCTAGAAACTGCTTTCAGCTTCCCTGTGTCAGAGCAAATCATAAAGAGAGGTATATTATAAAACATTATAACAAATACTCACTAAATGCAATGCACAGTATGATAAATTAAACAGTGCAAAGATTTCTCAAACATGTTGTATACAATGCTTCTATATTACCCACATAGAAAAAACAATTTGAAAAAAGTAGAAAGAAAATGATTACCGTATATACTCGAGTTTAAGCTGAGATTTTCAGCACATTTTTTTGTGCTGAAAACACCCCCCCCTCGGATTATACACGAGTCATAGTCCAGAAAGCCGGCGGGGGAGGGGGCTTCCAGAAGACATCTATACTCACTCTACATCACTGCATCTCCATCCCTGCATCTCTGTCCCAGCGCTGGCAGCTTCTTCCTGTGTTCAGTGGTCACATGGTACCGCTCATTAAGGTAACAAATAAGCACGTGTCTCCATTCCCATAGGCGTGGAGTGCATATTCATTACTTTAATGAGCAGTACCATGTGACTGTTGAGCACAGGAACAAGGAAGAGCTGCCGGCACTGGACAGAGATGCATTGCAGGGACGCAAGGAGGCTGAGTAGGATAGGGGTGTGAGCCATGCTGGGGGGTTGTGAGCTATGAGGGGGTTGTCAGCCATGCTGGGGGTTGTGAACCATGCTGGGGGCTTGTGAGTCATGCTGGAGGGATGCGAAATATGAGGGGGTTGTGAGCCATGCTGGGAGGTTGTGAGCCATGCAGGGGGTTGTGAGCCATGCTGGGGGTTGTGAGCCATGCTGGGGGTTGTGAGCCATGCTGGGAGGTTGTGAGCCATGCAGGGAGGTTGTGAGCCATGCAGGGGGGTGTGAGCCATGCGGGACTATCTGAGCCATGCATACAACAGGGGGAGCCACACATAGCAGGACAGGGGGAGCCACACATAGCAGGACAGGATGGGAGAGCCATACATAGCAGGACAGGATGGGGGAGCCACACGTAGCAGGACAGGACATGGGGAGCAACACATAGCAGGACAGTATGGGGGAGCCACACATAGCAGGACAGGATGGGGAGCCACATATAGCAGGACAGAACAGGGGAGCCTCACATAGCAGGGCACTTAAAAACTTAAGTTCATAAGTAGAGATGAGCGACTTTGTCTTTTTTCAGGTCGACTCGGGTTTCATGAAACCCGACTTTCGCAAAAGTCGGGTTGAACGCAATCGGCCGATTATCGTGAAAAGTCGAAGGCCGACTGAAACACGAAACCCAATGCAAGTCAATGGGGAAGAAAATTCGGCAGTGAGTGGAGGACAGGAAAAAAACACACCTACAGTGCCCATTTTAATTTCAAAAACATCAATTCTTATTACTTAAGCTTGTCAACCTTAATTTACTTTATAATAATAGTTAGGCATTGAAAACTGGGGGTTATCTGGCTAAAGCTGTGGGGGGGGGATAGGGCTGGCTCCTGATTTTCGTGGGCCCAGGGCCAAAGAGTGTCACTGGGCTCCTTTAACACATGCCACAAATCATGATCCTCTGATACGGCAGAGAAATAGCGGTATAGTAGAATGAAAAATACTTCACGTCTTACATCACATGACTGATATTCATTTTAAATTCTCCAGTAGCTCCAAAAAGGACAGTATATTACTCCATACAGTATTATGGCCACCGCATAGTGCGCCATACAGAGTAATGAGGCCCATATATTTCTCCACACAGAATCATTGGTCCCATATAATGTTCGATACAGTATATGCTGAGCTCCACATAATGCTACAGTATATGTTAGTCCCCATGGATGAAGCTCCACTGTCTTATGGGCCCAAATAATGCTCCATATATAATGGGCCCCATTTCTAATGCTCCAGTGTATAATGGGCCCTGTAAATGCTGCTCCAGTGTCTGATGTCCACCTTTGGAATGCTCCAGTGTATGGTGGGCCCCAGATATCATTCTCCAGAGTATAGTGCTCCCCAAAAATTGCTCCCAACCTTTAAAACAATTAAATAAGTCTCCTCGCTAGGGAATCCCTGTACTCTGGAATCCTCGTCGTCCCCATCTTCCATCTCTCTGCACTTGGACTGTTTAGGCAGAGGGCGTACAGACATGATGTCATCGCGCTCTCTGACCAAGAATGTCACTGTCAGGAAATGCAGAAGATGTCACGGCAGTGGAGCAGGGAGAGGTAAGTATTTCAACTTTGCAAGTGCTGTGATCCTGAGCAAGCAGGGAGGGCCCGCTCGTTGGTGACGACACTGGCACAGGACCCCTCATAGTACGGCGGTGTGTCTGACAGTGGGTGGGCCCTCCCACCGGCAGAGACACTTTTGCGTACTATGAGGGGCCCTGTGCCAGTGCCGTCGCCGATGAGTATGCCCCCCCACCTGCTCAAGGAACCTGCACTCTCATCTGCACCTTCCTCTTTGTCATCGTGTAAGGTGGTATAGTATGCGGGAAGGGGAACCTGAGTTTCATCAGGGTCAGATTCTGGCAGTGTAGAGTGCGAGGGGAATGTAGTGGTCTGGGTCAATGTACCAGCAGAATCATCTATCAGTGGCTGGGCATCAGTGCACTTGTGGCGCCCCCAGGAGTACGGTCGCCACAGTGGCATTACCTTCCTCCTAGGGAGTGTGATGTCATGCTTGGGAGCAACGAAGGATCTCTCTAGCAGTTAAACCAACACACAACACAGTTCCCACTCCAGGCCAGCAGAGAGAGCTCTGAACCTGACTGCTGAGGAGCTGCTCTCTGTGGTTGGGAGGAGGGAAGTTAGGGCAGTCTGTGAAGGGAAGGGGAAGTGTGTGGATGTGAGAAGGGGACCTGGAGGATGAGCAGAGTTAAGGCTCACTCCTAGCTGGAGCGCATGGTCTGGATTCCGGTCTCCGAGTTTGTAGGGACACTGACGTTCCAGCAGCAGAAACCGGAGGAAGTAGCAGCTGTAAATGCTCTGTTCCCAACTAAGGCTCGGAGGCCCCAGCAGCGACATGTGTGAGCCAGAAGGAAAAGGCTACGGCTGCCTGCCATACGAGAACGTTCCAAAAGAGAGTCAACAGGGGGAACTTCAGTGAGCTCAGTACTGCGAGTACCTCAGATAAGTGCTATAACGGAGGCCACACTACCTATCTGCAGAGAGAGAATTCCAAATTTGCTTCCAGGCTGACCAATTCCTTCTCCATCTGTGCTCTTGGTCCTGGATGGCACTTACCAAGAACAGGTAAAGGAACTGCACGACTGTGTCTGTCATCTTCTACGCCTGGCGCACGGCTCTGCTACATCCTGCAGTGCACACCATCTACCAACTCTTTCATCTGCCCTGCGACTACGGCCCTACCTGTGCAGGGCTTCTACATCTTAGCTGCACCACAACATCTGTCCCAGAGAAGCGACACTGCAGCGCTGGTCAATCTGATCAGAAACCACAGGTGGCGTCACATATCATTCACCTATAAACGTTATTCACCTTTGCATGGACGTTATTCACCTTTGCATGGACGCCCCGTGCCACGGACCGGGTCACCACCACCACCATCCCTCTGAGACACCAGCCCGGTACCGATTAACCCCACTGCCCTGGCTGGCGACCCACACTCCATGTCAGATTCATCTTGGACTGGGGAATTCACGATTTGACTTGATAAGCCAGGCATGGCATGTGAGAAAGAGCACATGGACTAATGTGAAGTGTGACCTGCTGCATCATTGACTTTTGGTGGGGGTGAAGGACACAAGGAAAGGGGTTCTTCCTGACCAGGAGCCAGCACTTGACGACTCAGTGCTTGCATTTTTTTAAGCTAAAAAGAGGAGGGCATATTAGCTGGAGTCTGTTTCGGCAATGTAAGCCAAAACCAGTTCCTGATGCTCCGGCTTTAAAAGCGGATAACCTACTCCCAGAAAAGGTAGCCTTCCAGGCCTTCCGGAGCCAGACCATGATGCAGGCTCAACACCTCCTGCCTTAGCTGCTATTGTGCTTTTGCCACTACCAGCAGATGCACCACCACCACCACCATCAGTACCAGCTGGCAACCCCTGCCCACTTCCACGGCCTCTTCCAGCATACTTCATCATCTTTGGGAAAATGTACCCAAAATACCACCAGCTACATGGTACTGTAAAACAAGGGACAAGGTGTATATAGCATTGGGGAGAATTTGAATCTCCCTAGAGATTTTAGGAGACTGAACTATTATCTCAGGCCCACTATAGATTATACCTCAATTTAACAGGCTGAAATAGGCTGGTGTTTGACAAGGTACAAGGTGTATATAGTATTGGGGAGAATTTGAATCTCCCTAGAGATTTTAGGAGGCTGAACTATTATCTCAGGCCCACTATAGATTACACCTCAATGTAACAGGCTGAATTTGGCTGGTGTATGACATAGTATAAGGTGTATATAGTATTGGGGAGAATTTGAATCTCCCTAGAGATTTTAGGAGGCTGCCCTTCTCAAAGATGGTGGTGACCGCTGCCCATGTCATCGCGTTGCCCACAGTGCGTTCTCCATCATTGGCTGAAAAAGGGCGCTGGAAGCATCATTTGAAATGCGACTTTGGCACTCTGGTCGCCGACCTCATGGCTGACCTCATGCTATGGTCGGGTTTCGTTTCATGAAACCCTACTTTAGCAAAAGTCGGCGACTTATGAATTCGACCGACCCGTTTCGCTCAACTCTATTCATAAGCAAAATGAACCTAATCTAGCAAAATATTCAGGATTGAGAGTCCTCAGTAGTTGATACCTTTTAATGGCTAACTGAAAAGATGGTAACACATTGCAAGCTTTCGAGACTACTCAGGTCTCTTCATCAGGCTAGACTAATACAAAATCTGAAGTCACATATTTATGCACAATACAGCCTAGAAAAAATGCAATAGATAAGACAAGTGACGTGAAGCAGAACTATCAATATGGGAGAGGGAAAAACATAAATATAAACATTGGACCAGTTCATAGATAAGGAGTCCGGATGTTTTATGGTCCTCTGATTGGGGTCTAGTTTTAAAAGAAAATTCCTTAATTGATGTAAAAAGACATAAATCCATGCGACACATTCATTCCAGCACTGAGTGTGTCAAAGTTCGTCATAAATTTGTACTCCCAAACTCGTCTCTCTCTCTGAGAATTGAAGTTACCTTTCAATACCAGTAATTTCATATCCACGCTGCTGTGATCAGGGATACAGAAATGTTTTGCCACAGGTAGATCCATTCTTTTTTCTCTTATTGTGTGACGATGAGCATTCATCCTTGTTCTAAGCTTTTGCCCAGTCTCCCCCACATACAGACCCCCAGTTGGACATTTAGTACAAATAATTAAGTACACCACATTAGATGATAATGATAAGAGAGAGAGACGAGTTTCGGAGTACAAATTTATGACGAACTTTGACACACTCAGTGCTGGAATGAATGTGTCGCATGGATTTATGTCTTTTTACATCAATTAAGGAATTTCCTTTTAAAACTAGACCCCAATCAGAGGACCATAGAACATCCGGACTCCTTATCTATGAACTGGTCCAATGTTTATATTTATGTTTTTCCCTCTCCCATATTGATAGTTCTGCTTCACGTCACTTGTCTTATCTATTGCATTTTTTCTGTGCTGTGTTGTGTATAAATATGTGACTTCAGATTTTGTATTAGTCTAGCCTGATGAAGAGACCTGAGTAGTCTCGAAAGCTTGCAATGTGTTACCATCTTTTCAGTTAGCCATTAAAAGGTATCAACTACTGAGGACTCTCAATCCTGAATATTTTTCTATCCACTGGCTAACACGGTACAAAGATATACATCTTTCCTGTACCTAATCTAGCATACACCCTTGTTACATGCTAAAGCCACATAGGCCTTCAGTGAGAATATTTGGGTAGTTTGATTCCTAATGCACTACCACACTGCTGGACTCGGTTTCTTTTCAAGGGTACCACCTGACAAACCCTTTTCTATTTCAGTCTCTGGATTCTATTATATTTCCACAAGTGTGCTATCTAACAAACCAAGCTCTGCTATGTTGTTTGGCTCTGCTGCATTACAAATGTGTCTTTTGACAAATCCACTTTAGCTACTTTTTTTGATGGGCTCAGCTACATTACGACTAGTGTGCTTCCTGACATACCCAGATCTGCTTCTCCCGATTAGGGTCGGCATAAGGGGGCTAAAGCTTGCAATTTCCAGGACCCCATATGTATGTGATGTTTGTATAGGCATTTGTGTATGTACTGTATCTATATACATGTGTGCTGAGTTTATGTGCTCTGTGTGTAGTTGCTGCATGTACAGTTGAAACCAGAAGTTTACATACACTATATAAAAACACACATAAGTATGTTTTTCTCAATACCTGACATGAAATCAGAATAAACCTTTCTCATTTTAGGTCAATTAGGATTACCATAATGTTAGGGTTGGTGGATCGCACTTTATTAGTTACTTTATTTATAGTGCGATCACAACCCGGAGTCCACTGTGCAGAGATGTTATCCTGCTGCTAGTAAACAATGGCGGAGCCATGCGGCGAGCATTCACCAAGAAGCACACTGTGTCAGCTTCACACAGTGTGAACAGAACGCAAGATACTAGACTGATAATGTCTCTTCGAGGTATGCACTGTCATAGGAATACCAGCTCAGCTAACCGCCGAGTGGCAAAGAAATATAAATGGCTAACTTAGCTGACCACCGAGTGGCGCAAAAATATGAGTACCAGCTCAGCTAACTGCCGAGCGTTACAAAGGGAGGCGTGTACAATACCCAGTTGGAAACTAAAAGGGTTTAAGCACGAGAGTTGACTGTGCCCCGTGCTAACCGCACACATGGTCGAGACAGGCGCTAGGCCAAGCCAAAAGAAAAACCTGCCTCTCTAAGCAAGACTAAGGCCCTCATACAAACAACAGAGCAGCAGAGTCTCCACCCACACACACACACGAACGCAAATGACACTAGCGCACCGGCATGCACCTCAGAGGACCTATTAAATGTTCAGGTCATGTCCAGTTGGACAGGACCTTGGTTGTGGACCAATCTGGGACTGCCACATCACCAGAGCAACTGACAACCCACCACCAATGCGTCGTCGTCACATCACGAGCATGCTCAGTAGGGTGAATTCTGGACTTTGTCTACAGAGTGTCTGCTTGCTGCTGTCTATTGCTGGTTACCATAGACTTGGCTGGAATGTCAGCAGTATCCAAGAGAACAGCACGAGCCTGCGCTAGACACTGGGACTGATGTCTCTGCTCAGCAGCACCCACTGTGGCTGAAGTAGAATGGGAGACCGCAGAAGTAGACAAGGCTTGGGATCTACCCCCTGCAGCGGGAGAATCCTGGCGCCTAACACATGATCTATATATGTATAAAGCTGAGTGTATGTATGTGCGTGTGTGTGTATGTATCAAGCCACACCCACTCCACATAGCCCCATCCAGTCTGCATAGCCAGACTCACTCCACACGCAAAGCATCAGTGTACAGCAGGCACAGGCCAAATCTAACCAGACTACTACCCTAATATCCCACATCATCCCATCAGAGCCACCGGACTACTACCCCTAATATCCCACATCATCATCCCAGTATCCCGACTGCTGTCTCTCCCTCAGCAGACAAATATCAGAGCAAAGAAATACCAGCCCCGAGCATATCCCGGCCTCACTGCCCCCCGAACACTGTGAAAATCCCGGGCTCACGGCCACACAGAGCACATCCCGGGCTCACTGCCCCCCGAACACTGAGCACATGCCGGGGCTCACCACCCCCAAACACTGAGCACATGCCTGGACTCACAGTCCCCCACACCTCACCATGCCCGGCAGCTCCATCGCCTGCTCCTCACACCGTGGCCTCAGATGCACAGAACCGAGCATCAGGGTGCAGAGCCTCTGCACTAAAATGCTCTGTTCTGTGAGGAAACTGTGCCTCCACCGTTTACAGATGGGAGGGAACCTGCTAGATGTACAAGTATATACAGGAGGAGATGACATACAGGTATATACTATACACAGAGGAGATGAAATACTGGTACATACTATATACAGAAGGAGATGACACAAGTATACACTGTATGTAGGAGGACATAACATACAGCAACTATTTATTTGCAATATATTCATTATAATTTGGTATAACTAACCACAGTTAGTTACTATGTCCGGGCAATGCCGGGCTCTTCAGCTATTTTTTTAATATTTGCCAAATGCCAGAATAATTAGAGAGATAGAATTTTTTAAGGCATTTTTATTACTTACCGCATAGTCAAAAGTTATCATACATTTAAATAGTATTTGGTACCATTGCCCTTAAACTGAATGACTTGGGTCAAACGTCTGGGATTTCCTTCAACAAACTTCTCACAATAGTTGATCGGAATTTTGGCCATTCCTCCTCACAAAAGTGGTGTAACTGATCCAGGTTTGTAGGTCGCCTTGTTCTCACCTGTCTTTTCAGCTTTGCTCATAAATTTTCAATAGGACTGAGATAAGAGCTTTGTGATGGCCTTTCCAAAACATTGACTTCGCTATCCTTAAGCCACTTTGTTACCATTTTGGCATTATGTTTCGAGTCATTGTCCATTTGGAAGACCCATTTCCGCCCAATCTTTCTGTCTGATGTCTTGAGACATTGCTTCAGTATTTCCACATAATCTTCTTTTCTCATGATGCCATCTATTTTGTGAAGTGCACATGTCCCTTCTGGAGCAAAACAACCCCAACACATAATGCTGCCACCCCCATGTTTCACAGTTGGGATGGTGTTCTTAGGCTTCCATGTTTCTCCCTTTTTCCTCCAAACATAATGATGGTCATTATGCCCACAGGACCTGTCTCCAAAAATTAAGGTCTTTGTTCCTGTGTGCATTTGCAAGCATTAGTTTTGTTTTTTAATGTTTCTTTTGCTTTAATGGCTTCTTCCTGGCAGAGTGGCCTTTCAGTCCATGTTTATACAGTACTCGTTTCACTATGGATATTAACACAATCTTACCAGCTTACATCATCATCTTCACAAGGTCTTTTGCTTTTGTTCTTGGATTGCTATTCACATGTTGGACCAAAGCATGTTTATCTCTGGAACACAGAATCCATCTCCTTCCTGAGTGATATGATGGCTGGACATTCCCATCTTGTTTTTACTTGTGTATAATTGTTTTTTACAGATGAATGAGGCACCTTAAAGTATCTTGAAATTGTACCCGAGGATGGGCCAGAGTTGTGCAAGTCCAGAATTTTCTTCCTGATATCTTGGCTGATTTCTTTAGACTTTCCCATGATGTTACACAAAGAAGCAGTGTGTTTCAGGTGTGCGTTAAAATACATCCACATGTGTGTCTCTAATTAACTCAGATACATCCACATGTGTGTCTCTAGTTAACTCAAATGTTGCCAAAAAACCTTTGCATTAAGTAATTAAAATGCCTTAAAACATTCTCCCATTATTCTGGTATTTGGCAAATACTAATAATTATGGTAATCCTAATTGACCTGAAATCAGAATAAACCTTTTCCGTTTTATGTCAGATATTGAGAAAAACATGCATGTGTGTCTTTTTATGTAGCATATGTAAACTTCTTGTTTCAACTGTATCTATATGAATGCACAAACACTATCTCGGTTAAAATCATGTTTGTTCAATAACAATTGTTAGTTATTCATTGTACCAGTCTGTGTCCTTTTGGCATGAGGCGCTTTATTTTACTTATATTTATATATTTTCTCTGTTTTTAAAATGAGTTATCAAAAAAATGATATTTTTTCTTCTTTATCTTGTACACCTCTTGACCTGAGATAATTTTATCAATGGTCTTTACTGTGGCTGAATCATATGGCATGCTGAGGGTATTTATAACTCCAGCGGCTACTGTAGAAAAAACCTCTTGTAATTCCATTCCATGCAAATAAAGAGTGAAAAGCCTTAGAAAGGTAAATCTCTCTCTCTCTCTTTCAAGAACCTTAGATGTGGATGCCACAGTCACTAAAGAGCATAGCATCTAAACATGTCAGGAATGTGATAAATATTTGGTTCGATTTGTGATTTTTTTAGACCTATGGATTTTTTATTTTTTTGTCCATCCACTTGTATGTAGATAAATGGATTAGCGTGCACACTGTGTGAATTTCTGAGGTGCTGGTGTAACGGACCTAAGGGTACTGTCACATTTAGCGATGCACCAGCGATTCCGACAACGATACGACCCGGTCAGGATCGCTGGTGCATCGCTAAATGGTCGCTAGTGAGCTGCCAAACAGGCAGATCTCACCAGCGATGCAGCAGCGGTTGGTGGTCGTTACTTACCTGTCAGACGCGGCAATGAAGATGTCCTCCCGCCCGCGTCCATGCGTCGCTCGTTGGCGCCAGCAGGAAGCCAAGCAGGAAGCGGCCGATGAGAAATGGCCCAGGACGTTCTCGCGCGATCAGCGATAACCAGCGGGGGAGCCCGTCGGAGGTAAGTATCACACATAGCGATATCGCTAGCAATATCGCTGCTGCGTCACAAAATCGGTGACGCTTAAGTGATATCACTAGCGATCTATCTTAGTGTGATGGGGCCTTTTAAGGCCCCGTGTCAATGGGATTAATGTTCACCGCACAGTGTGGTGAACATTAATCCCACATCCACTTGTATGAGTGCTGTAGCTTTTTTGTATGGCGAGCTCTTGTTTATAATTACCGTATATCATTTTGGAGTACATACAATACTTTGGTTGCTTTAAATTATATTTGGTTGAGGAGGTACATCAAACGACACAATGGTTTTTGTTGTTTTTTTTTTCAAATATCATTATTTCTGAAATGGGAAAAGGGGATGATTTTAAGTCACCCTATGGGATATAAGCCTAATCATGTGAAAACTTGCATTATATTTACATGGTGCAAATAGTAAATTTATAATGCATATAGTAAATGTACTGCTCTCCTATAAAGCCCAGCCATTAGGTCCTCAGCAGCCATAAACCAATAATTGCATTGTGGGGGGTGCATGAATGCTGGAACAATGACACCATACAATTGCTCCATTTAAATACTGTTATCACAGATTAACAGCAACATTTAAATGGCTAAACAGCAGTAATTGGATTTAGCTCCCCTTGCAGCTATTAGCAACAAGAGCCTACTCAGTAGTACCCTCACCAGACATGGGACATAACAGTACATTCAAATCTGGTAAAGAAGTAATATTATTTTATGAACTTAACATTAAGCCGCTTTAAAATCTAAATACATTTCTTATTGCAAATAATCATTGCCTTGTGAATATTATGATTTATAATATAATATTTGTAAATGATTGTAAAGACCCATTTGTAACACTCATTGCTCTTTTAGCTCATCCTTAGTGAAATGCTAATTGGTTATTTAAAAAGGCAGAAAAAAGTGTTATGCTCAATAGAGCAAGTTATATTGTGCATTGGCATTTCTAAAGTTCAATATTAGAGTTAAAGATTAAACATGGACAAAACTTAAGTTTAAATAAAAGCTTTGCTGGTTATCATTTTGCAGAGAATCTTAAAATTTCCTTTAGAGAGTAGAGAAATAGCTAGAATTGACTATGATTAAAAAAGAGTAAAAAGTTTCAGATGGCAGAGCTATGTGGAAAGTAAATGGGGGTCTGCTGTTTAATAATAGGTGGTTTGGCAGTTATCTTAAAAATTGTGTGCTATATTACATCCTAGTGACGTTCTCTACATTTGTAAAAATTGTGCTAGAAATTGTTTGTACACCAGTAGTCTTAAAGAAAACGATATATTTCAATGAGCAAAAGAATACAAAATGGCAAATGACTGGACAAGAGCATCACAGAGGATAGAGTCTTAAGCCTATATTCATCAAATCGATTAAAACACTTTGAAAAGTTGTTACCATTTTGTGCAACATGGATTTCTGCAGTTTTCACATCAGTTTCGGCCAACTCCTCCAAAACAGGTGGGGCTGGGGCAGGAGAGGGTGTCTAATTCATGACCAGATGTGGCACACCTTATGCCACAATTTTTACTCCAGTCTCCGCCTGGAGTAGGATTTGTGGTGAGGCGCACAGAGGTGCATGCCAATTTTAAGATGCACCTGATTCATTAACCCCTTCACGACCTATGACGTATGGATACGTCATAAGTCATATAGCGGTATTTGATGCAGGCTCTGGCGCTGAGCCCAGATCTTTCCAGACACTCTGCAGCTGATTTGATCACATATCATAGGCATCTAACAGCCTTGAGTGGAATTCCAATCCATCCCATCCGTGGCTTTTAACATGTTAAATGTTGTTGTTAATCTCTGACAGCGGCATTTAACTAGTACTTACCAAAAGCTCGTCACAAACCAGCACTCCTGTCATATGATGCCAGGGCACCGATGGGTTAGTATGATAAACGGGGTTCTGCAGAAGACTCCCATGCTTGTCATTTCATATCTCCTATGAACGCTGGTCCTTGGCTGGCATTTATAGGAGATGATTATTTCTGCTACACATGGCAGGGATGAAGCCCAGCTATGTGTAGCACAAGCGATTAAATGATTGCAGCTTCAAGTATATAGGAGACTATTGAAGCAAGTAAAAAATAAATAAATACATAAATATTAAGAAAATATAAAAGTTAAAATCACTCCCTTTTTGCCCCATTCAAAATAAAACAGTAAAAAATACATACTTGGTGTCACTGTGTTCAGAAATGTCTGATGAATCAAAATAAAAACGAAATTAGTCTGATTGGTAAATGGGGCAATGAGAACTTTGGATTTTGTTTTCAACACTTCCATGATTTTTCCGTATCTACTACCACTTCCAGTTTGAAGTTGCAGAATGTGTTCCATCCATCCTACTTACAGTGAGGTTTCACTACACTCTCTGACATATTATGTAACACCTTTATTACATCTTTAAAAGAAATAAATAAAATCATTTTAACCCCTGACCTTTGCAACAATGAAATAATCCATCAAGTCAGGAAAATCCTCAATGGAATAAATACTTTGCTAAAAAATTAACATGCACAGAATATAGATAGAGTTTTAAGGCCCTTTTACATTTAGCGATGCACCAGCGATCCAACCAGCGATCCGACCCGGTCAGGATCGCTGGTGCATCGCTAAATGATCGCTAGTGAGCTTTCATACAGAAAGATCTCACAGCGATGCAGCAGCGACGCAGCGCACGATACTTACCATTCACACACAGCGATCCTGACGTCCTCCCGCCCGCGTCCAGCGTCGCTCGTCGTCACAGCAGGAAGTCTCAGCAGGAAGCGCCCGACGAGAAATGGAGCCGGACATTCTCGCGCGATCAGCGATGGACAGCGGGGGAGCCGGTCGCTGGTAAGTATCACACATAGCGATATCGCTAGCAATATTGCTATAACGTCACAAAACCAGTGACGTTTTAGCGATATTGCTAGCGATATCGCTTAGTGAAAACCCCCTTTACATAGTACATGAAGTTCACACTAAAATTACTCATGCATTTCATTGATTGTATTTGAAAGTGCCACACATATCATTGAAATTGTCACTAAAGGTGAATCTATTATTTGTGTAAAATATAAAAATAATTGAATGGTGCAAAAATATACTTCTTAGCATATTGATAAAGATTTGATATTTAATCTTAAATGCCTGTAGAAGTGAAAAATGTGAAAGTTTAATTCATGTTTTACTTTAGTTTTTATTATAGATACTAAAGGTCTTACAGGTACAGATCTTACCTTAGTAAAAAAATACACCTACAGTATATTCAGGATATCCTAAAAAGTGTCAATTAATAAAGTGAGATAATAATAGCAGCTGCCAAATATCTACTGTCCGTATCAAGATTATTACTAAATATAGACTAAAAGTTGTTTTAGAAAAATAGTATTTTGAATATAAAATGTATTAGTTTACCACTAAAGTGTAACTGCTGTTATGCATACATTTTAATGTGGTTAATAATAAGTCTACTAATGTTCTGCCATTTAGGGAACTTTGCTTATTCAGACAAACTTAATGTAGCTGATTGCTTCTGTCCATATTATGGCCACAAGTCATGGTCTGACCATTGGCCTAATAACTCAAACTTGTGGCCTCATTGACATAGGTTAACAAAATATAGGACCCATATTTAGTGTGGGAATAATACACATACTAAAGTGCAGCCACATAAGCGCTAACCGTTAAAATTAGAGATGAGCGACTTTGCCTTTTTTTGGGTCGAGTCGGGTTTCATGAAACCCGACTTTCGCAAAAGTCGAGTCGAACGAAATCGGCCGATTATCATGAAAAGTCGAAGGCCGACTGAAACCCGAAACCCAACGCAAGTCATTGGGGAAGAAAAGTCGGCAGTGAGTGGAGGACAGGAAATACACCTACAGTGCCCATTTTATTGCCAAAAACATCAATTCTTATCACTTAAGCTTGTCAACCTTAATTTTCTTTATAAAGTTAGGCATTGAAAACTGGGGACTATTTGGCTAAAGTTTGGGGGGGGGGGAAGGGCTGGCTCCAGATTTTCGTGGGCCAAAGAGTGTCAATGGGCTCCTTTAACTCATGCCACAATTCATGATCCTCTGATACGGCAGAGAAATAGCGGTACAGTACAATGAAAAATACTTCAATTCTAACATAACATGACTGATATCCATTTTAAATTCTCCAATAGCTCCAAAAACGGACAGTATATTACTCCATACAGTATTATGGCCACCGCATAGTGCGCTATACAGAGTAATGAGGCCCATATATTTCTCCATACAGAATCATTGGTCCCATATAATGTTTGAAACAGTATATGATGAGCTCCACATAATGCTACTGTATATGTTGGTCCCCATGGATGAAGCTCCACTGTCTTATGAGCCCAAATAATGCTTCATATATAATGGGCCCCATTTCTAATGCTCCAGTGTTTAATGGGCCCTGTAAATGCTGCTCCAGTGACTGATGTCCACCTTTGGAATGCTCCAGTGTATGGTGGGTGCCATATATTCTCCAGAGTATAGTGCTCCCCAAAAATTGCTCCCAACCTTTAAAACAATTAAATAAGTCTCCTCGCTAGGGAATGCCTGTACTAGTCTGGACTCCTCATCATCCCCATCTTCCATCTCTCTGCACTTGGACTGTTTAGGCAGAGGGCGTACAGATGTGATGTCATCGTGCTCTCTGACCAGAATGTCACTGTTTGGAAACGCGGAAGACATCACGGCGGTGGAGCAGGGAGAGGTAAGTATTTCAACTTTGCAAGTGCTGTGATCCTGAGCAAGCAAGGGGGGCCCACTCGTTGGCGACGGCACTGGCACAGGGCGCCTCATAGTACGGCGGTGTGTCTGATGGCGGGTGGGCCCTCCCGTGGGCCCTCCCACCGGCAGAGACACTTTTGCCCTCCCACCGGCAGAGACACTTTTGCGTACTATGAGGGGCCCTGTGCCTGTGCCATCGCCCATGAGTATGCCCCCCCACCTGCTCAAGGAACCTGCACTTTCATCTGCATCTTCCTTTTTGTCACCGTGTAAGGTGGTATAGTATGCGGGAAGAAGAACCTGAGTTTCATCAGGGTCAGATTCTGGCAGTGTAGAGTGCGAGGGGAATGTAGTGGTCTGGGTCAATGTACCAGCAGAACCATCTAGCAGTGGCTGGGCATCAGTGCACTTATGGCGCCCCAGGAGTACGGTTGCCACAGTGGCATTACCTTCCTCCTAGGGAGTGTGATGTCATGCTTTGGAGCAACGAAGGATCTCTCTAGCAGTTAAACCAACACATAACATAGTTCCCACTCCAGGCCAGCAGGGAGAGCTCTGAACCTGACTGCTGAGGAGCTGCTCTCTGTGGTCGGGAGGAGGGAAGTTAGGTCAGTCTGTGAAGGGAAGGGGAAGTGTGTGGATGTGAGAAGGGGAGCTGGAGGATGAGCAGAGTTAAGGCTCACTCCTAGCTGGAGCGCTTGGTCCGGATTCCGGTCTTCGAGTTTGTAGGGACACTGACGGTCCTGCAGCAGAAACCGGAGGAAGTAGCAGCTGTAAATGCTCTGCTCCCAACTAAGGCTCGGAGGCCCCAGCAGCGACTTGTGTGAGCCAAAAGGAAAAGGCTACGGCTGCCTGCCTTACAAGAAAGTTTCAAAAGAGAGTCAACAGGGGGAACTTCAGTGAACTCAGTACTGCGAGTACCTCTGATAAGCGCTAGAACAGAGGCCACACTACCTATCTGCAGAGAAAGAATTCCTACTTTGCTTCCAGGCTGACCAACTCCTTCTCCATCTGTACTCTGGGTCCTGTACGGCACTTACCAAGTACAGGTAATGGAACTGCACAACTGTGTCTGTCATCTTTCTCCTGCGCCTGGCGCACGGCTCTGCTACATCCTGCAGTGCACACCATCTACCAACTCTTTCCTCTGCCCTGCGACTACAGCCCTACCTGTGCAGGGCTTCTATATCTTAGCTGCACCACAACATCTGTCCCAGAGAAGCGACACTGCAGCGCTGGTCAATCTGATCAGAAACCACAGGTGGCGTCACGTATCATTCACCTATAAACGTTATTCACCCCTTTGCATGGACGCCCAGCCCATGGACCGGGTCACCACCACCGTGACACATCCCTCTGAGACACCAGCCCGGTACTGATTTACCCCACTGCCCTGGCTGGTCACCCACACTCCATGTCAGATTCATCTTGGACAGGGGAATTCACGATTTGACTTGATAACCCAGGCATGGTATGTGGGAAAGAGCTACATGGACTAATCTGTAGTGTGGCCTGCCGCATCCTTCACTTTTGGTAGGGGTGAAGGACACAAGGAAAGGTGTTGTTCCTGACCAGGAGCCTCCACTGACGACTCAGTGCTTTTATTTCTTGAAACTTCAGAAGAGGAGGCATAGAGCTGGAGGCTGTGTCAGCAATGTAAGCCAAAACTTGTTCCTGAAGCTCTGGCTTTAAAAGCGGTTTACCTACTCCCAGAAAAGGGAGCCTTCGAGGCCTTGTGGAGCCAGACGATGATGCAGGCTCAATACCTCCTGCCTTAGGTGCTATTGTGCTTTTGCCACTACCAGCAGATGCAACACCACCCTCACCACCATCAGTACCAGCTGGCAACCCCCGCCCATTTCCATGGCCTTTTCCACCATACTTCCTCATTTTTAGAAAAATGTACCCAAAATACCACCAGCTATATGGTACTGTAAAACAAGGTACAAGGTGTATATAGTATTGTGGAGAATTTGAATCTCCCTAGAGATTTTAGGAGGCTGAACTATTATCTCAGGCCCACTATAGATTACACCTCAATTTAACAGGCTGAAATTTGCTGGTGTTTGACAAAGTACAAGGTGTGTATATAGTATTGGGGAGAATTTGAATCTCCCTAGAGATTTTAGGAGGCTGAACTATTATCTCAGGCCCACTATAGATTACACCTCAATTTAACAGGCTGAAATTGGCTGGTGTATGACAAAGTACAAGGTGTATATAGTACTGTGGAGAATTTGAATCTCCCTAGAGATTTTAGGAGGCTTAACTATTATCTCAGGCCCACTATAGATTACACCTCAATTTAACAGGCTGAAATTGGCTGGTGTATGACAAAGTACAAGGTGTATATAGTATTAGGGAGAATTGGAAGCTCCCTAGAGATTTTAGGAGGCTGAACTATTATCTCAGGCCCACTATAGATTACACCTCAATTTAACAGGCTGAAATTGGCAGGTGTATGACCAGGTACAAGGTGTATATAGTATTGGGGAGAATTGGAAGCTCCCTAGAGATTTTAGGAGGCTGACAATGATGCTCTCAGTCCAAGTATGGCAGCAGGCAGCCTAATAAGCAGGACTGCTGCACACAAACGTTTGGAAAAATGAACTTTGGTAACTGTGCAGAAAAGAGGAAGAAAAGTATTTTTGCTTTTAAAAAAGCAGTTTGCACAGCAGTGTGCAAACAGCAATGAGCTATCAGGGAGCCTTATAAGGCAGCCTAATAACCAACAGAGCTAATGCACAAAAATATAGCCTCCCCTGTCACTGCACACAAACTGTTGTGTTGTACAGTGGAAATCGCTAACAGCAGAAGCATTTTTTTTGCTCTTCTTCCCTGCCTAACGCTCTCCCTTATTCAGAATCAGCAACTGCAACCTCTCCCTAATGCTAATATCGGCAGAAGTAAGATGGCGGTCGGCGTGCACGCCCTTTTATAGCCCCTGTGACGCCAAACAAAGCAAGCTAATCACTTGAATGCCCTTCTCAAATATTGTGGTGACCGATGCCCATGTCATCGCGTTGCCCACAGTGTGCGTCCTCCATCATTGGTTGAAAAAGGGCGCTGGAAGCATCATTTGAAATGTGACTTTGGCGCTCTGGTCGCCAACCTAGTGCTGACCTCACGCTATGGTCGGGTTTCATTTCATGAAACCTGACTTCAGCGAAAGTCGGTGACTTATGAATTTGACAGACCCGTTTCGCTCAACTCTAGTTAAAATGTATTGTGATGAATCAGCAGAAGCATTAAAATGTTTGTCCAGGTCTAACATATTGATAACTATAGGATAAGTCATCAGTATGAGATCTGTGGCAGAGCATTCAAGAGAAATATAATTTTCGAGTAACAAGTATAATGGGAGTCAAAGGGAAATTAGTGCATTTTTCCGGCAGACCCTACAAGGAGGCCTGGGGTCAGTGAAAATGTTCAAACAGAAGGGACAATTGCTGAATGGAAGGAGAGAAATATAAGGAAGACTCTTGGAAGCATTTCTGACACACAGATCCTTGCTGAGAACAATACAACATTCCAAATTAACAAGAAATTGCATTTTACAGGAAAAAAATGTTAAACATTTTTTCCTGTATAATTACTTGTATATAAGGCAAAATTTAAAACAGATTTTAAAAAATTATAATTTAATGAAACCAAAACTGATTTATTATTAAAAAATAGAAAATGTCAGTGTAATTTATGAAGTAAGCAAGAACTGCCCAAAATAGGGACTCAGAGGGACTCAGATACACCCTGTATTAGACATAAAGGATGGCCTCTTACACATTTTGTTCAAATTGTCATATATTGGCACTCCTAGACTCATAAAGACTATGCACTAAATGCAAATCCAGTCAACATTTACAAGCAGAGTCATCCATGTACCCTTGAAAGCACAACTGTTGTGAATGAATTCCCTGGCTCAGACTTCTGAGCCGAAGCTCCCCCTGCTCCCTCCGGTGGTTACTGGAGGTAGTGGAGCTGGCCAGATTGACAGAGGTCTGCCACCTGATGATGATGATGACGATTAGAGGTCTGGGGTTACTGATTGGAGTATTTAAGTCTGCAGACTTTCTTCAATCCCTGCTGGTGATTGCTTTCCTGAGCATTCTGAGGTCTGATGTCTCCTGCCCTGATCCTGCATTGTTCAGCAAAGTGCTCATTTGCTAATCCTTTGCATCTGATCTGTTTTTGTCTCTCTCTGTTTGTCGTGCGGGTTCAGCTTGCTCCTCAGGGGGCTGTGCTGGACCACCACTCCATATATTACAACCTGTGTCAGTTTGCTCAGTCCCCTGTTATATTGGTCTCTTTTGCTTTGCTTCTAGTTCATATCAGAGTGCTGATATAGTGTGGGCGAAGTCGTGTGACTTCAGTGTTTTTTTGTCCATCAGACGTGTTGGATTTTTCAGGGTTTTTGAGTGATTGCAGACAGTGTCTTTCCTTTCCTATCCTATCTAATCAGTTTGGGCCCCATCATTTGCCCAGTCTATTTTTCTGCCTGTGTTTGTGTTTCATCTTTTCACACCGACAATATATGTTTGGGGGCTATCTATTCCTTTTGGGGTCTGCTCCGGGGCAGTTTAGATTTCACCTTTCTTGCTTTAGGCTTAGCTAGCTCTCCGGCTGTGCAGAGGCATCTAGGGCATCTTAGGTACGCTCCACGGCTACTGCTAGTTGTGTGGATAGGATCAGGGGTCTGCAATCAGCTTAGTTACCAACCTATCTGGCTTTCTGGTGGCTAAGCCTGTTCCTGCCAACCTCCTCGGTGACCCATTCATAACAGAATCACCAGCCTTAGGCTGTGTGCCCACGATGCGATTTTTAAGCGTTTTTGCCGTGATTTTCAGCGCAAAAATGCTGCGAAAACATTTAAAAATCTTGTACATGATGCACCCCATGCATTCCTATGGCATTCCGCACATGCTGTGCTAATGCTGCGCTTTTTTCCACGGCAGAATCGCATCGCGGAAAAAAATCACAGCATGATCATTCTTTTGTGTGGAATCGCAAAGAATTGCCGTGATTCTGCACCCATAGGAATGCATGAGAACCGCTTACTTCCCGCATGTGGCTATGCCCACCATGCGGGAAGTTAAGCGTCTCATGTGCGGTTGGTACCCACGCTGTGGAGGAGAGGAGACTGTCCTCCAGGCCCTGGGTACCATACCCCTGTAAAAAAAGAATAAAAAATAAAAAAATGGGGTATATTTACCTTGCGACATCCCGCGCTGCCATCCCGGGCCTCAGCGTTCCCAGTAATGCCTTGCGGCAAGGTCCTGTGATGACATAGTCTCACGTGACTCTAGCGGTCTCACGAGATCGCTATAGCAACGCGAGACCAACGTCATCACAGGTCTCGCAAGGCATTACTGGGAACGCTGAGGCCCGGGATGGCAGCGCGGGACGTCGGAAGGTAAATATACCCCTATTTTTTTTTTTTTATCATTTTTAACATGTTATGGTTTACTATTGATGCTGCATAGGTGGCCTCAATAGTAAAAAGCTGCTCACACTTGTCAAACACTATGTTTGATGAGTGTGACCAACCTGTCAATCACTTTCCAAGCGATGCTGCAAATCGCTTGGAAAGTGCTTGAGAAAATCGCGGCAAAATCGCGAACAGAATCGCGGTGAAATCGAGTGGAAAAAAATGTGCGATTTCTGGAAAGGAATCCGGTTTTCAATGTGCGTTTTAAAATGCTACGTGGGCCCATAGCCTTACAGTAGACTCTAGGGTACTCCAAAGAAGGAAAGAATTTTGTATATTTTGTATGGTTTTTTTTGTATATTTTTTCCTCCTTTTCTCTAGGGCCGTAGGAGGATTTTTTGTCTAAATGGAGACTAAGCAATTGTCCGATTGTGTTGAGCAGCTCGCTGCTGAAGTGCAGGGAATTTCTCGCTCAATCATCTGCTGTTGCACCAAATATCCTTACTCCTGATGTGTTTTCTGGGGATCGGTCTAAATTTTTTAAGAATAATTGTAAACTATTTTTTGCTTTGAAACCTAACTCATCGGGGAGCTCTGTGCAGCAGATTAAAATTGTCATCTCCCTGCTGCGCGGCGATCCCCAGGATTGGGCATTTCCTTTGACACCCGGAGATCCTATTCTGGTTAATGTGGATGCGTTTTTTCAAGCCCTGGGGTTGTTGTATGATGAAAATGGTGCTGTTGATCTAGCTGAGTAACCTTATTGACATTGAACCAGGGTCAGGATTCTGCAGAGATATATTGTCAAAAATTGTCAAAAATTCCAAAAGTGGGCGGTCCTTACTAAATGGAATAATGATGATGCCCTAGCAGCTCTTTTTCGGAAGGGTCTGGCAGAAACCGTAAATGATGTTATGGTGGGATTTCCTGTCCCCTCTGGTCTTGATGACTCTATGTCATTGGCCATTCAAATTGATCGGCGTTTACGTGAACGTCAAAACTACACGAGAGGCGGTGCCATCTTTCGAACGAACTTCTGAACCCATGTAATGCGATAGAGTTTTATCTAGGGCACAACATCAGGAGTTTAGAAGGCGTAGTAAGTTGTGTTATTTTTTGTGGGGACGCCTCTCATGCTATTTCTGTCTGCCCTAAACGAGAAAAGCGTTTGCTCACGCATTTGCGGTGGGCAGTGTACAGCCTAAGTTCCTTTTGGCGATTACCTTGATCTGCTCCTTGTCTACATTTTCCGCTAAGGCTTTTGTTGATTCAGGAGCAGCTTTGAAACTGATGGATTTTGACTTTGCCAAGCGTTGTGGCTTTCCCATGATACCTCTGCAGACTCCTATCCCTTTGAGGGGTATTGATGCTACTCCTTTGGCAGAGAATAAACCCCAGTTTTGGACCCAGGTGATAATGCGGGTCGCCCCGGACCACCAAGAGAGTTATAAATTTTTGGTGTTGCACAATTTGCATGATACTATTGTTATGGGTTTTCCTTGGTTGCAAACCAATAATCCTGTTTTGAATTGGAAATCTGTGACTGTGGTGAGTTGGGGTTGTCAATGTGTTCTTAGTAACACTCCTGTTTTCTCCACCTCTCCCCAGTCTCATGATATTCCTGACTATTTGACTGATTTTTCTGATGTATTTAGTGAGAGTAAGTTTGCGTCTTTGCCTCCTCATAGGAGTTACGACTGTGCAATTAAGTTAATGGCCGGTTGCAAATTTCCCAAGGGTCGGCTTTTCAACTTATCAGTACCCGAACATGATGCTAGGTGATCTTATATCAAGGAGTCATTGGAGAAGGGTCATATCAGACCATCCTCTTCACCTTTAGGTGCTGTTTTTTTTTGTGGCCAAGAAAGATGGTTCATTAAGGCCATGTATTGACTATCGTTCCCTTAAGAAAATCACTGTTAAATATCAGTTACCGTTACCCCTGATTTCAGATTTATTTTCCAGAGTTAAAAGTGCCTGTTGGTTTACCAAACTTGACTTCAGGGGGCGTATAATCTTATTCGCATCAAGCACAGGGATGAATGGAAGATGGCATTTAATACCCCAGAGGGACATTTTGAGTACCTGGTGATGCCTTTTGGGCTCACTAATGCCCCTTCCATCTTCCAAACTTTTATGAACGATATCTTACGGTACTTTGTGGATAAGTTTTTGATCATTTATCTGGATGATATTTTGATCTTTTCCAGTGATTGGGATTCTCATGTGGAACATGTCCGGACTAGAGTTGAGCGAAACGGGTCAAAAAAATTCAAAAGTCGCCGACTTTTGGCAAAGTCGGGTTTCATGAAACGAAACCCGACCCTAGGATGAGGTCGGCCACGAGGTCGGCGACTTACGCGCCAAAGTCGCGTTTCAAAAGTTTGTTTTGCGCTCTTTTTCAGCCAATCAGGATCCACGGACACTGTGGGCAACGTGATGACATAGGCACGGGTCACCACCATCTTTCAGAAGGGCATGCAAGTGATTGGCTTGCTTTGGTGGGCGTCACAGGGGGTATAAAAGGGCGTGCACGCCGACCGCCATCTTACTTCTGCCGATCTTAGTATAGGGAGAGGTTGCTGCTGATTCTGTAGGGAGAGCGTTAGGCAGGGAAGAAGACAAAAAAACTGCTTCTGCTGCTAGCGATTTGGCCTGCACAACACACAAGTCACTGTGTGTGCAGTGCAAGGGGAGGCTATATTGTGGTGTATCAGTGGTGTTGGTTGTTGGGCTGCCTTCTAAGGCTTCCTGACACGCTGGCATTGCTGTTTACCCACTGCTCCGCAAACTGCTTTTTTAAAAGCAATCCAATCTCCCTTATCCTCTCGTCACTTTGGTCATAGGCAGCTGTGCCATCGAGCGTGTCACATAGCGCTCAGATATCAGTGGGCCGCACACAATCCACAAGTGTCCACTGTCCACAAGTGTACGCAGAGATTCAAAATCTCCATTATCCTCTTGTCACTTTGGTCACAGGCAGCTGTGCCATCGAGCGTGTCACATAGCGCTCAGATATCAGTGGGCCGCACACAATCCACAAGTGTCCACTGTCCACAAGTGTACACAGAGATTCAAAATCTCCATTATCCTCTCGTCACTTTGGTCACAGGCAGCTGTGCCATCGAGCGTGTCACATAGCGCTCAGATATCAGTGGGCCGCACACAATCCACAAGTGTCCACTGTCCACAAGTGTACGCAGAGATTCAAAATCTCCATTATCCTCTCGTCACTTTGGTCACAGGCAGCTGTGCCATCGAGCGTGTCACATAGCGCTCAGATATCAGTGGGCCGCACACAATCCACAAGTGTCCACTGTCCACAAGTGTACGCAGAGATTCAAAATCTCCATTATCCTCTCGTCACTTTGGTCACAGGCAGCTGTGCCATCGAGCGTGTCACATAGCGCTCAGATATCAGTGGGCCGCACACAATCCACAAGTGTCCAGTGTCCAAAAGTGTACGCAGAGATTCAAAATCTCCATTATCCTCTTGTCACTTTGGTCACAGGCAGCTGTGCCATCGAGCGTGTCACATAGCGCTCAGATATCAGTGGGCCGCACACAATCCACAAGTGTCCACTGTCCACAAGTGTACGCAGAGATTCAAAATCTCCATTATCCTCTCGTCACTTTGGTCACAGGCAGCTGTGCCATCGAGCGTGTCACATAGCGCTCAGATATCAGTGGGCCGCACACAATCCACAAGTGTCCACTGTCCACAAGTGTACGCAGAGATTCAAAATCTCCATTATCCTCTCGTCACTTTGGTCACAGGCAGCTGTGCCATCTAGCGTGTCACATAGCGCTCAGATATCAGTGGGCCGCACACAATCCACAAGTGTCCAGTGTCCAAAAGTGTACGCAGAGATTCAAAATCTCCATTATCCTCTCGTCACTTTGGTCACAGGCAGCTGTGCCATCGAGCGTGTCACATAGCGCTCAGATATCAGTGGGCCGCACACAATCCACAAGTGTCCAGTGTCCAAAAGTGTACGCAGAGATTCAAAATCTCCATTATCCTCTCGTCACTTTGGTCACAGGCAGCTGTGCCATCGAGCGTGTCACATAGCGCTCAGATATCAGTGGGCCGCACACAATCCACAAGTGTCCAGTGTCCAAAAGTGTACGCAGAGATTCAAAATCTCTATTATCCTCTCGTCACTTTGGTCACAGGCAGCTGTGCCATCGAGTGTGTCACATAGCGCTCAGATATCAGTGGGCCGCACACAATCCACAAGTGTCCAGTGTCCAAAAGTGTACGCAGAGATTCAAAATCTCCATTATCCTCTCGTCACTTTGGTCACAGGCAGCTGTGCCATCGAGCGTGTCACATAGCGCTCAGATATCAGTGGGCCGCACACAATCCACATGTGTCCACTGTCCACAAGTGTACGCAGAGATTCAAAATCTCCATTATCCTCTCGTCACTTTGGTCACAGGCAGCTGTGCCATCGAGCGTGTCACATAGCGCTCAAATATCAGTGGGCCGCACACAATCCACAAGTGTCCACTGTCCACAAGTGTACGCAGAGATTCAAAATCTCCATTATCCTCTCGTCACTTTGGTCACAGGCAGCTGTGCCATCGAGCGTGTCACATAGCGCTCAGATATCAGTGGGCCGCACACAATCCACAAGTGTCCAGTGTCCAAAAGTGTACGCAGAGATTCAAAATCTCCATTATCCTCTCGTCACTTTGGTCACAGGCAGCTGTGCCATCGAGCGTGTCACATAGCGCTCAGATATCAGTGGGCCGCACACAATCCACAAGTGTCCAGTGTCCAAAAGTGTACGCAGAGATTCAAAATCTCTATTATCCTCTCGTCACTTTGGTCACAGGCAGCTGTGCCATCGAGCGTGTCACATAGCGCTCAGATATCAGTGGGCCGCACACAATCCACAAGTGTCCAGTATCCAAAAGTGTACGCAGAGATTCAAAATCTCCATTATCCTCTCGTCACTTTGGTCACAGGCAGCTGTGCCATCGAGCGTGTCACATAGCGCTCAGATATCAGTGGGCCGCACACAATCCACAAGTGTCCAGTGTCCAAAAGTGTACGCAGAGATTCAAAATCTCCATTATCCTCTCGTCACTTTGGTCACAGGCAGCTGTGCCATCGAGCGTGTCACATAGCGCTCAGATATCAGTGGGCCGCACACAATCCACAAGTGTCCAGTGTCCAAAAGTGTACGCAGAGATTCAAAATCTCCAATATCCTCTCGTCACTTTGGTCACAGGCAGCTGTGCCATCGAGCGTGTCACATAGCGCTCAGATATCAGTGGGCCGCACACAATCCACAAGTGTCCAGTGTCCAAAAGTGTACGCAGAGATTCAAAATCTCTATTATCCTCTCGTCACTTTGGTCACAGGCAGCTGTGCCATCGAGCGTGTCACATAGCGCTCAGATATCAGTGGGCCGCACACAATCCACAAGTGTCCAGTGTCCAAAAGTGTACGCAGAGATTCAAAATCTCCATTATCCTCTCGTCACTTTGGTCACAGGCAGCTGTGCCATCGAGCGTGTCACATAGCGCTCAGATATCAGTGGGCCGCACAAAATCCACATGTGTCCACTGTCCACAAGTGTACGCAGAGATTCAAAATCTCCATTATCCTCTCGTCACTTTGGTCACAGGCAGCTGTGCCATCGAGCGTGTCACATAGCGCTCAGATATCAGTGGGCCGCACACAATCCACAAGTGTCCACTGTCCACAAGTGTACGCAGAGATTCAAAATCTCCATTATCCTCTCGTCACTTTGGTCACAGGCAGCTGTGCCATCGAGCGTGTCACATAGCGCTCAGATATCAGTGGGCCGCACACAATCCACAAGTGTCCAGTGTCCAAAAGTGTACGCAGAGATTCAAAATCTCCATTATCCTCTCGTCACTTTGGTCACAGGCAGCTGTGCCATCGAGCGTGTCACATAGCGCTCAGATATCAGTGGGCCGCACACAATCCACAAGTGTCCAGTGTCCAAAAGTGTACGCAGAGATTCAAAATCTCTATTATCCTCTCGTCACTTTGGTCACAGGCAGCTGTGCCATCGAGCGTGTCACATAGCGCTCAGATATCAGTGGGCCGCACACAATCCACAAGTGTCCAGTATCCAAAAGTGTACGCAGAGATTCAAAATCTCCATTATCCTCTCGTCACTTTGGTCACAGGCAGCTGTGCCATCGAGCGTGTCACATAGCGCTCAGATATCAGTGGGCCGCACACAATCCACAAGTGTCCAGTGTCCAAAAGTGTACGCAGAGATTCAAAATCTCCATTATCCTCTCGTCACTTTGGTCACAGGCAGCTGTGCCATCGAGCGTGTCACATAGCGCTCAGATATCAGTGGGCCGCACACAATCCACAAGTGTCCAGTGTCCAAAAGTGTACGCAGAGATTCAAAATCTCCAATATCCTCTCGTCACTTTGGTCACAGGCAGCTGTGCCATCGAGCGTGTCACATAGCGCTCAGATATCAGTGGGCCGCACACAATCCACAAGTGTCCAGTGTCCAAAAGTGTACGCAGAGATTCAAAATCTCTATTATCCTCTCGTCACTTTGGTCACAGGCAGCTGTGCCATCGAGCGTGTCACATAGCGCTCAGATATCAGTGGGCCGCACACAATCCACAAGTGTCCAGTGTCCAAAAGTGTACGCAGAGATTCAAAATCTCCATTATCCTCTCGTCACTTTGGTCACAGGCAGCTGTGCCATCGAGCGTGTCACATAGCGCTCAGATATCAGTGGGCCGCACAAAATCCACATGTGTCCACTGTCCACAAGTGTACGCAGAGATTCAAAATCTCCATTATCCTCTCGTCACTTTGGTCACAGGCAGCTGTGCCATCGAGCGTGTCACATAGCGCTCAGATATCAGTGGGCCGCACACAATCCACAAGTGTCCACTGTCCACAAGTGTGTGCAGAAATTCTAAAACTCCCCTGTCCTATAGACACCTTGTACCTTGTTTTACATTACTATATAGTTTGTTGGATTTTGTCTACATTTCTACCAAAAATGAGGAAGGCTGGTGGAAGAGGCCGTGGAATTGGGCGGGGGTTGGCAGCTGGTAATGATGGTGTTGGTGGTGGATCTGATGGTAGTGGCAAGAGCAAAATAGGACCAAATGCAGGAGGTGCTGACCCTGCGTCATCGTCTGGCTACATAAGGCCTCGAACGCTTAGTTTTCTAGGAGTTGGCAAACCGCTTTTAAAGGCAGAGCATCAGGAAAAAGTTTTGTCTTACATTGCTGACTCAGCCTCCAGCTCTATCGCCTCCTCTTCTTCAGTTGTAAAAAGTAAAAGCACTGAGTCGTCATTGGAGGCTCATGTTCATGAACCACACCTTTCCTTGTGTCCTTCACCCCAACCAAGATTGAAGGATGATGCAGGCCATACTACTGATTACTCCATGGAGCTGTTTTCACATACCATGCCTGGATTATCAAGTCAAATGGTGAATTACCCAGGCCAAGATGAATCTGACATGGAGTGCACTGATGCACAGCCGCTGATGGATGATTCTGCTGGTACATTCACTCAGAGCACTACATTGTCCTCGCAGTGTACAGAGCCAGATTTTGACCCTGATGAGACTCAGGTGCCCCTTCCCGCACACTATACCACCATACACGGTGACACAGAGAAAGGTGCACATGACATCGAAGAGGAGGTGATGGATGACCCAGTTGTTGACCCAGATTGGCATCCATTGGGGGAAGAGGGTGCTGCTTCCAATAGCTCAGATGAGGAGCATCCACAGCAGACATCGACATCGCAACAGCTGTTATCTGGCAGGCCCGGAGCACTCCAAAGACAGGTTCCAAACATCAAAAGAGTTGCTGGACAGCTTGTCCAGAGGGTCAAAAGATCACAGCATGCTAGGCCGCAAAATGTCTGCCAAAGTAGGAAGAGTGCAGTGTGGCAGTTTTTTGAACAAAATCCTCATGATCAGGCCAAGGTTATCTGTAAGAAGTGCGCAAAGACCTTTAGCCGAGGGAAAAATCTGAAAAATTTGAATACCAGTTGCATGCTTAGACATTTAACCAGCATGCACTTGCAAGCGTGGACACAACACCAAACCTCAAGTGCCACATGTGCAACTGATCACAACGAAGGTAGTCAGCAACGCTACATTGTTTCCCCCACTGTAAGCCCACCGGTTAGCACAGCAGCAAATGTTGAGGTGTCGTTGCAAGGCCACAGCAGTCAGGGAATCCCACTGTTATATCAACGAAAGACTGATTCTAGGCCATCAGAAAGAACACCAACTCCATCACCATCATCAACCCTCTCTCAGTCCGCCCTGTCCACCGCTACTTCCACCATATGCAGCTCTCAAGTCCAGCTCACCCTCCCAGACACTATGAGTAGGTCAAGAAAGTACTCAGTCTCTCATCCGCGTACACTGGGTTTGAACGCCCACATTGCCAAACTAATCTCGTTTGAGATGATGCCCTTTCGGTTGGTGGAAAGCACAGCTTTCCGCGAACTCATGGCCTATGCAGTACCACACTATGACCTACCCAGTCGCCACTTCTTCTCTCGCAAAGCCATCCCAGCCCTCCACCATCATGTGAAAGACCGCATTGTCCATGCACTCAAGCAGTCAGTGAGCGGAAAGGTGCACCTCACAACTGATGCATGGTCCAGTCGGCATGGCCAGGGCCGTTACGTGTCCATCACTGCGCACTGGGTTAATGTGGTGGATGCAGGGTCCACAGGGGACAGCGGTGGTGGGACAGTGCTGCCTAGCCCACGGTCTAGGAAACAGTTGGCTGTAGGCGTTCGACCCTTCTCCTCCTCCTCCTCCTCCAGAAGCGACAGCTCGTCCACAGAGCGCAGTCGTACGAGCACTCCATCTGCAGTGTCACGGCACCGCCAGACTCGGGGCCTGCTGTCCCGGCCTCGGCCAGTAGGAGGTGCCGGACTATCACATCACCGTCAGACTCAGGGCCTGCTGTTCCGGCCTCGACCACTAGGAGGCGCCGGACTGTCCTATCACCGTCTGACCCGTGGCCTGCAGTCTCGGCCTTGGTCTCTGGGAGGCGTTGTGCTTCAACCCCGAGTGGTGGCGGCGATAGTCATGAGGCTCCTGCGCAGGCGTTCGCTGGACGCAGGCTTCACTCCTCGGTCAGTCATGAAGGGGCTGGTGCATTACCATCCAGCCTGGTCCTGGGGGCGGTCCGGATGACATCATCAGGCCACGGGCCTGTAAGGGATGACCTGATCCCTTAAATACCTTGGGACTGCTCTTGCAGGCCGCCGGATATATTCTTGGTTCCCCTGCGTGTTACTGTGTGAATTGCTGTTTTACTGACTCTGACTTTTGCCTGGACTTCTGACTTTGCTTCTGCCTAACGATTCTGTACCTCTGCGACTCTCCTGGTTTATGACACTGACTTCGGCCTGGATTCTGACTCTGCTTCTGCCTAACGACTTTGTACCTCTGCTGCCCTCCTGGTTTATGACTCTTACTTTGGCCTGGATTCTGACTCTGCTTTTGCCTAACGATTCTGTACCTCTGCTGCCCTCCCGGTTTATGACTCTGGCTTCGACCTGGAATCTGACTCTGCTACTGTCTACTGTTTTTATACCATTTCTGCCTGACTGGTTTAGTCTCGGATATCATTGCCTCTGTGTCCTGTATTGGAACACCTTTCTGGCGACCGTCCTGCTCTGGTCATTGCTCCTATTCAGACAGCGCCTCCTGGGCTCTGCTATAAATCTAGATCCCTGTATAGGGGTAAAGGGTCTCAGTGTTTCTCGGGGTGCTGTCTGGCTGCAGTCCAGACCGCAGGCAGACGTCACATGCAGCTGCCACTGTTGCACACGATGTGTCCCCCTATCGAGCAGCTAGTGGAAAGCGTCAGCAGGCTGTGTTGCAGATGATGTGTTTGGGCGACAGACACACCGCCGAGGTGCTGGCCGAGTACTTGAAGCGACAAACTGAGTCATGGCTGGGCAGTGTACATCTTGAGGCAGGCAAGGTAGTTAGTGATAACGGCCGTAATTTTGTGGCAGCCATAGCCCTTTCAAAACACAGCCACATACCTTGCTTGGCTCACACCTTGAACCTGGTGGTGCAGTGCTTCCTCAAAAATTATCCGGAGTTAACAGCCCTGCTCCAGAAGGTGCGAAGACTGTGCGCTCACATCCGCCAGTCGCCTGTACACTCCGTTCGTATGCAGAAGCTGCAGCGATTGCTCCACCTTTCCAACCACCGCCTCATTATAGACATTGCAACAAGGTGGAACTCCACCCTGCACATGGTGGAGCGGCTGTGCGAGCAGAGGCAGGCCATAATGCATTTGTGGGAGGATACACGGCCAGGCACTTTGAGAGCAGACATGGAGTTGACAGGCGTGCAGTGGTCGAAGCTGAAAGACCTTTGTAAAGTCCTTCAGTGTTTTGAGGAATGCACACGGCTGGTAAGCGCAGACGACGCCATCCTAAGCATGAGCATCCCACTTATGCGTCTGCTCACGCAAACTTTGACGCACCTTAAGGAGCAGGCGTCTGCAGCCAATGTTGATGAGGAGGAAGAGGAGGAGGGAATCCTTGATGACATTCAGCCATTGTCTGCTCAGGGACCTCTCCTGGACGAGGTGGAGGAAGAAGAGGAGGAGGAGGATGATGGGGATGATTACTTAGGAGAGGAGGATGCATCTCGTGGGGCAAGTGAAAATGTTGGCGTGGCAAGGTCTGGTACAGGGTTTGTGCGTGACTGGAGGGATGTGGATTTGCCAGAAAGTGCTCCTCCACCCAGCACTCGCAGTGCATCATTGACACCGGGAACATTGGTCCACATGTCAGATTATGCCTTGCGGATCCTAAAAAGGGACCCCCGCATTGCCAAAATGATGAACGATGACGACTACTGGTTGGCCAGCATCCTGGATCCACGCTATAAAGGCAAATTACAAAACATCATGCCACAGGAGAACCTTGACCTAATATTGGCTAATAAACAAGCAACTCTGGTAAATCGGTTGCTTGAGGCATTCCCAGCACACAGCAGCGGTGATGGTTCTCACACGAGCCGTACGGGCCGGGGGCAGCTTGGCAGAGGTGTTCGTGGTGCACACAGCAGAAGTGGCGTTGGAGACAGGGGTTTCATGACAATGTTGTGGACTGATTTTTCAAATACCGCTCACACAACTGGTAATACTGCATCGATGGAAAGTGACAGGAGACAGCAGTTGTCAACTATGGTTACAAACTACTTTTCCTCCCATATCGATGTTCTCCCACACAGGTCATTCCCCTTTGACTATTGGGCCGCTAAACTGGACACCTGGCCTGAATTGGCCCAATATGCCTTACAGGAGCTCGCTTGCCCAGCTGCAAGTGTGCTATCGGAAAGAGTCTTCAGTGCAGCTGGATCAATCCTGACAGAAAAAAGGACCCGTCTGTCAACCCAAAATGTGGATGATCTAACCTTCATTAAAATGAACCACGCATGGGTTTCCAAGGATTTTGTCCCACCTTCCCCTGATGACACATAGGGTGACAGAAAAATGGCTTGCTTTGGTCCACCTCTTCCTGGTACTTCACCTATTTCGCCTTTTGCATCAGTTGAATGTCCAACATCAACATATGCCACTTTCTAAAACTCCCTAACTGTGCTGCCTCCCCCCCCATGGCCGGGGTCACCACCTAGCGCATGACACCGTGCGAGTGCCGTTGCCCTGGACAGGTGGGTAGGCCGACTCTTGGGCGCGGGCACTGGCACAGGGTCCCTCATAGTGCAATCAAGTGTCTCTGATGGTGGTGGTGCACACCCGCCGTCAAACACACCGCTGTACTATGAGGGGCCCAGTGCCAGTACCGACGCCCACGAGTGGGCCCCCCTTGCTTGGCCAGGGCCCCAGCATTTGCAATCTTTACCTCTCCCTGCTCCTCCGCTGTGTAATCTGGGCCGTCAAATCCATACTGTGCCTGACACCGTCTGAGCCTGCCTCCTGATGTATAGACATATATTTTGAATGTGTACGCTATCCATACATGTTATCCGGGGATACGGTACCCCTTCTAAACTTTGTGCAATGACGTGCAATCCATACTGGGCCTAACACCGTCTGAGCCTGCCTCATGCTGTATAGACATATATTTTGAATGTGTACGCTATCCATACATGTTATCCAGGGATACGGTACCCTTTCTAACCTTTGTGCAATCACGTGCAATCCATACTGGGCCTAACACCGTCTGAGCCTGCCTCATGCTGTATAGACATATATTTTGAATGTGTACGCTATCCATACATGTTATCCAGGGATACGGTACCCTTTCTAACCTTTGTGCAATGACGTGCAATCCATACTGGGCCTAACACCGTCTGAGCCTGCCTCATGCTGTATAGACATATATTTTGAATGTGTACGCTATCCATACATGTTATCCGGGGATACGTTACCCCTTCTAACCTTTGTGCAATGACGTGCAATCCATACTGGGCCTAACACCGTCTGAGCCTGCCTCATGCTGTATAGACATATATTTTGAATGTGTACGCTATCCATACATGTTATCCGGGGATACGTTACCCCTTCTAACCTTTGTGCAATGACGTGCAATCCATACTGGGCCTAACACCGTCTGAGCCTGCCTCATGCTGTATAGACATATATTTTGAATGTGTACGCTATCCATATATGTTATCCAGGGATACGGTACCCCTTCTAACCTTTGTGCAATGACGTGCAATCCATACTGGGCCTAACACCGTCTGAGCCTGCCTCATGCTGTATAGACATATATTTTGAATGTGTACGCTATCCATACATGTTATCCGGGGATACGGTACCCCTTCTAACCTTTGTGCAATGACGTGCAATCCATACTGGGCCTAACACCGTCTGAGCCTGCCTCATGCTGTATAGACATATATTTTGAATGTGTACTCTATCCATACATGTTATCCAGGGATACGGTACCCTTTCTAACCTTTGTGCAATCACGTGCAATCCATACTGGGCGTGAGAACGGCTGGCGAGCTGTTAAGCAAGCTACAGCACCTGTCCAGACAAGTACAGGGATTCCCTAGCGAGGAGACTTATTTGATTGTTTTCTATGTTGGGACAGCAATTTTTGGGGAGCACTATACTCTGGAGAATGATAGATGGGGCCCACCATACACTGGAACATTCCAAAGGTGGACATCAGACACTGGAGCAGCATTTACAGGGCCCATTATACACTAGAGCATTAGAAATGGGGCCCATTATGTTTGGAGCATTATTTGGGCCCATAAGACAGTGGCGCTTCATCCATGGGGACCAACATATACTGTAGCATTATGTGGAGCTCATCATATACTGTTTCAAACATTATATGGGACCAATGATTTTGTATGGAGAAATAGATGGGCCTCGTCATGAGATGTAAAAAGTGAGGTATTTTTCATTGTACTATACCGCTATTTCTCTGCCGTATCGGAGCATGATGAGTTGTGGTATGTGTTAAAGGGGCGCTCTTTCGCCCAGGGCACATGAAAACCTGCAGCCAGCCCTCCCCCCCACAAATTTAGCCAAATAACCCCCATTTTTCAGTGCGTAACTTGTATTATGAAGTTAATTAAGGTTGACAAGCTTAAGTAAGAAGAATTGATGCTTTTGGCATTCAAATGGGCACTGTAGGTGTGTTTCCTGTCCTCCTCTCACTGCCGACTTTTATTCCCCATTGACTTACATTGGGTTTCGTGTTTCGGGACGACCCCGACTTTTCCCTATAATCGGACGATCTTGCTCGACCCGACTTTTGGAAAAGTCGGGTTTCACGAAACGAAACGCGACCCTAAAAAAGCAAAAGTCGCTCAACTCTAGTACGGACTGTGTTCCGGATTTTGAGGGAAAATTCTTTGTATGTTAAGGGATCGAAGTGTCTCTTTGGTGTACAGAGGATTTCGTTTTTGGGATTTATTTTGTCCCTGTCTGCTATTGAAATGGACCCGGCCAAGGTACAGGCCATTTATGATTGAGTTCAGCCCACTTCTTTGAAGGCTCTCCAGAAGTTTTTGGGTTTTGCTGATTTCTACTGTAAATTTAAAAGTAATTTTCCTGGTATTGTTAAACCACTGACTGATTTGACCAAAAAGGGTGCCGATGTGGTGAATTGGTCTCCAGAGCCAGTCTCTGCATTTCAGGAGCTTAAGCGGAGATTCACTTCTGCTCCGGTTCTACGGCAACCTGATGTCTCACTCCCATTTCAGGTGGAGATAGATGCTTCTGAGATTGGTGCAGGAGCCGTTTTGTCCCAAAGAGATCAGGTAACTTCTAAGATGAATCCCTGTGCCTTCTTTTCTCGAAAATTTTCCCCATCTGAACGTAACTATGATGTGGGGAATCGGGAATTGTTGGCCATGAAATGGGCATTTGAAGAGTGAAGACATTGGTTGGAGGGAGCTAGACATCAAGTTGTGGTCCTCACCAACCACAAGAATTTGATTTATCTTGAATCAGCCAAATGCTTGAATCCTAGACAGGCTAGGTGGGCCTTGTTTTTCACGCATTTTAATTTTGTGGTCTCTTTTCTTCCGGGAACTAAGAATGTTAAGGTGGACGCCCTTTCCAGGAGTTTCTTTGCGGATTCTCTTGATTTGACCAAGCCTACTACCATTCTAAATGAGGGTGTAGTTCTTTCTGCCATCTTTCCTGATTTGAGACGTGCCCTGGAGGAATTTCAGGAGGATAAACCTGAATGATGCCCTATGGGAAAATTGTCTGTCCCTGACCAGTGGAGGAAAAGAGTATTGTCTGAAATTCATTGCTCTGCGTTGGCTAGTCATCCAGGTATCTTTGGTACCAGAGATTTGGTGAGACGGTCTTTTTGGTGGCCTGCCTTATCTCGTGATGTCAGGAATTTTGTGCAGTCCTGTGGGACTTGTTCTCGGTCCAAGTCCTGTTCTCGTGCTAGTGGTTTGTTGATGCCCCTGCCAGTGCCTCCTGAGGAAGGAGTTTTGTGAAACTTCTAAATGCGTCAAATAAAGACCACGGTAATAATAATTGTTCATAGTGATTTGCAGAGCGAATTGTCTGACCTCTTTTTTTCCTATCCTGCATCTTTTATTTCGGTCCCTCGTGGATCTGTGGTTTCTGCAGCAGCGAATCCTCCATGCATATTACAAGCTCCATCTGGTGAGTGTATTATTTTTAAATTGATATACCTACACTGGATAATGCACTATTGCGCTATTTCTCTTCAATAGTATCCCTAGGTGTCCAACTTTGAGATGCAATAACTAAAGGTCGCAGAGGAATTAGGGCATATGCTGGTTTGTTCAGCCAGGTATTGCTTGACCATCTTTTAAAACTTTTCCCTCCTTGTCAAAAATACCCAGTCATCAGAGCATGGATGATTTGAGAGTGTCAGGAAATTGGCCCAGGCCTTTGACAGTGCACCCCTGCCTCTGCTGTACTTGGCGTGTGTCTCTCTCACTTCTCTTCCTTGGTTGGACAAGACAGCTTGCCCCTGCCATTAGCGTTTTCTACTCCATTCAGTATTATGACCACCACATAGTGCGCCATACAGAGTAATGAGGCCCATATATTTCTCCATACAGAATCATTGGTCCCATATAATGTTCCATACACAGTATATGATGAGCTCCACATAATGCTACAGTACATGTTGTTCACCACGGATGAAGCTCCAGTGTCTTATGGGCCCAAATAATGCTCCATATATAATGGGCCCCAATTCTAATGCTCCAGTGTATAATAGGCCCTGTAAATGCTGCTCCAGTGACTGATGTCCACCTTTGGAATGCTCCAGTGTATGGTGGGCCCCAGATATCATTCTCCAGAGTTTTGTGCTCCCCAAAAATGGCTCCCAACCTTTAAAACAATTAAATAAGTCTCCTCGCTAGGGAATCCCTGTACTCTGGACTCCTCGTCGTCCCCATCTTCCATCTCTCTGCACTTGGACTGTTTAGGCAGAGGGTGTACAGACGTGATGTCATCGCACTCTTTGACCAGAATGTCACTGTCAGGAAAAGTGTTTGGTTTCCGGGGGCAGTATGGTTGCAAAGCTGAACCTTAAAGGAATGTCCAGAAGGGCACCACCAGGAGTGGAGCCTGCGGCTTATTTGGACTCAACACGGGCAACCTCAACCATGCCATCCACAAAAAAGCTGCACGGATTGCAAGCTTAATTCCGTTAATGAACGAGACTCAGGCATGCCCCCGCGGTCCGCGTCCAGCTTACTAGAGGGACTCGCGAGGCTCTGGCACGCGAGATTGTCCAATAACAGGTCTGTCATGCCCTTACATGTCTGGGGCTGCACGCGTGCTACAATGGAAGGACAAGCGTGTATCGCTTACAGGTGCGGATAACACGCTGAACCCCGTTAGTGATGGGGATCTGGGATTACAATTCTTCCCCGCGAACAAGCATTTCCCAGTAAGTGCAGGTCAACCGTAATTCCGGAATTAGGCCTAAACGGCATTCCAGAAAGAATGTGAAAAAATTAAGTGTCCAAACCACAGGTGCTGTAGCTTGCTTAACAGCTGGGCTCCTCTGCTGAGTAGCACTCAGTTCTTACATAAACAGGCGGCATAGCTTGGTTCACGGGTGGCCAACTCTGCTGAGTAGCATGCACAGTTACTAGGCCCAAAGTATTAAGTGGTGTAAATGCAGTCAAAAACTGGTTCTTTCATAAACAGGCGGCATAGCTCGGTTCACGGATGGGCTCCTCTTCTGAGTAGCAGACACAGTTACTAGGCCCAAAAGGATTTTCAGGACAATATGCGGTAAAAAATTATTAGAAACACACACGGTGTAGCTCCTTCACAGGAGTACTACACCGCTGGCTACCAGACACCGCTACTATGCCCTAAAACTGTCTATTATATTGAAAACCATTATTAATGTGAAAAAAAAGATACGCTTTTGCTTAACGAAACGTTCTCGAACAGCCGAATTTTAATCAAAGTGTTGTAGTTCGACGAATGGATCTAACACCGCCCAAAACAGCTAGAATTTGAACTTGGCCAACAGTTCCACTCAAACACAACTCAACTGTAATCAGGAGGCAGACTCAGACAGTCTTAGGCACAGTATGGATTCGACAAGATTGCAGAAAGTTGATAAAGGGTACAGTATCACCGGATAACAGGTATATATAGCATAGTTTAAACATTTAAAATCTCTGTGTTTATTTCCGGAGTACGACAAAGACACTCACAGCCTCAGTATGGATTAGACAACAATCTAAAAAGTAGAAAAAGGAAATGTTTTTGAAGCGTACACCAGTATGCACTGTTGGGGTATTTTTAAATCTTCATATATATTTCTGTCTCAGTAAGACAGTCCAGACTCACCGCAAGAGGAAATGAGATGGATAAAAGTACAGACATAAAGTCGAGTGATTGCAGAAATTTAGGAATTACAAATCAGGGGAAAAACTCCCGGGAGAATTCTCAGAGGCGATGCTGACCCTCAATTACTTTGTGTGTGGAGACAGCGAAAACAGTTCTTTGTGAAGAAAGGGTTGCTGTATCGCAGTACCGTTAATCCCATCACCGTTACTTATCTCCATCAAATTTTGATCACAGGGAGAAATGTAGATATGGTCCTCACTGCCTATCATGATCTGTTAGGTAACTTTGGAGTGCAAAAGACAGAAGCCACAGGCTGTAGGCGATTCTATTGGATTGGCATGAGAGGGCATATTTAAAAATGTGGGCAGGAATGTAACACGTCTGTGAGTAGGAAAACTGTGAAAGCTGATGATAAACCACCACTGCATCTCATTGTGAGTCGACGTCCATAAGAAATGGAAGCCATTGATCATCTGAAGCTAGAGCCCGGCCAGCAGGACAGGGCATAGCAACGTCTTAACTATCATCTATCAGTTCACCAAATTTGTAGTGGCAGTCCCAGGGAAGGATTTGACAGCCTAGACTACACAGCGGAGGAGCAGGGAGAGGTAAATATTTCAAATACTGGGGCCCTGCCAAAGCAAGGGGGGCCCACTCGTAGGCGTCGGTACTGGCACTGGGCCCCTCATAGTACGCCGGTGTGTCTGACGGCGGGTGTGTACCCCCACCATCAGAGACACTTGATTGCACCATGAGGGACCCTGTGCCAGTGCCGGCACCCAAGAGTCGGCCCACACACCTGTCCAGAGCAACGGCACTCGCACGGTTGCGTGCGCTAGGTGGTGACCCCGGCTATGGGGGGGAGGCAGCCCAGTTAGGGAGGTTTAAAAAATGGCATATGTTGATGTTGGACATTCAGCAGCTGCAAATGGAGGAATTGGAGAAGTCCAAGGAAGAGGAGGACAAAAGCGAGCCATTTTTCTGGCAACCTATGTGTCATCAGGGGAAGGTGGGACAAAATCCTTTGAAACCCATGCATGGTTCATTTTAATGAAGGTTAGATCATGAACATTTTGGGTCGACAGACGGGTCCTTTTTTCTGTCAGGATTGATCCAGCAGCACTGAAGACTCTTTCCAATAGCACACTAGCAGCAGGGCAAGCGAGCTCCTGTAAGGCATATTGTGCCAATTCAGGCCAGGCATCCAGTTTAGAGGCCCAATAGTCAAAGGGGAATGACCTGTGAGGGAGAACATCGATATGGGACGAGAAGTAGTTTCTAACCATAGTTGACACCTGCTGTCTCCTGTCACTTTCAATTGATGCAGTATTACCAGTCGTGTAAGCGGGACTTGAAAAATCAGTCCACAACATGGTTATGAAACCACTGTCTCCAACGCCACTTCTGATGTGTGCACCACGAACACCTCTTGTTGTCCCCTACGGCTCGTTGGAGAACCATCACCACTGCTGTGTGCTGGGAATACCTTAAACAAATGGTTTACCAGAGTTGCTTGTTTGTTAGCCAATATTAGCTCTAGGTTCTCCTGTAGCATGATGTTTTGGAATTTGCCTTTATAGCGTGGATCCAGGATGCTGGCCAACCAGTAGTCGTCATCGTTCATCATTTTGGCAATGCAGGCGTCACTTTTTAGGATCTGCATGGCATAATCTGACATGTGGGCCAATGTTCCAGGTGTCAATGATGCACTGCGAGTGCTGGGTGGAGGAGTACTTTCTGGCAAATCCACATCCCTCCAGTCACACACAAACCCTGCACCAGACCTTGCCACGCCAACATTTTCTCTTGCCCCACGAGAAGCATCCTCCTCCCCTAAATAATTATCCCCATCATCCTCTTCCTCTTCTTCCTCCACCTCGTCCAGGAGAGGTCCCGGAGCAGACAATGGCTGACTGTCATCAAGGCTTCCCTCCTCCTCTTCCTCTTCCTCCTTGGCTGCAGACGCCTGCTCCTTAATGTGCATCTGCATGAGCAGATGCATAAGTGGGATGCTCATGCTTATGATGGCATCGTCTGCGCTTACCAGTCATGTGCATTCCTCAAAACACTGAAGGACTTTACAGAGGTCTTTCAGCTTCGACCACTGCACACCCGACAACTCCATGTCTGCCCTCAAACCAGTCCCGACGCCTGCGCACTGCAGGACTCTGCTCTGCCCTCAACAGGGCAGAGCAATGCGCCTGCGCCGGAGCCATAACAGGACGGGAGAAGAGGATGTCATTGCATGAAGAAGGGAGGCGCCGGACGGGACGGCAACAACCATCGGACTGGACCGCCCACCTCGGTGAGTATAATATAACATGTTTTTCTTCTCTTTCAGGTTACATTGGGGGCTTATCTTCAGCATTACAGAATGCTGTAGATAAGCCCCCGATGTCTATGCCGGCAGCTGCAAGGCCAAAAAAAGGGTGACAGATTCCCTTTAATTTTAAAGTGCAGTGGAATAAATTGGCGCTATATAAATAAAATGATTGTTATTATACAGTAGTCAAATTAATATACTTGTGTAGATGCCTGTTTTTTATTAGTTAAAATCACTCTCTGCGGTTAATAAGAAAGTTTTTATTAGTGCAAATTTACATTATTTGTGATTAATGCATACAAAAATCACAGAACAAAGATTTGCCTTCAATCCATATTTTGGGGCAGGTCTGACTGAACAGAATGTCAGATCTCCTTCTAAAGTCAGTTTAGTTACAGATAGACTATGAATTCCTGAGGCTGGAAGAAATTCAAGATTCCAGGGGGTCACCATTTAGATTGAAGTATTAATCTTATGTCTAACGTGAATTTTTAAATTTAGGTATTCAGCAGCTTAGCAGTTACAAAATTCAATGTGTCCAATTCTTATATCCTTTATATCTTTTATACGGCCTACAACTTCACATATAGGTCTTATCTAAAACGGGCATCATTCCAATTATCCTGCTCGCACGGCACCCACAGAAGGCAGTTTTATGGCCGGGGGAGCAAACAAAAAGCCAAAGGTGGCAGCGGCGGGAAAACCAGGAGACTTCCAAGATGACGTTGCGGCGTTCACTACAGGTACCCAGACAGGGAGAGTGGCAGCCATACATGCAGCGGAGAAGCTGGCAGAGTACGCCAGGGGATCAGAGGGGAGCTTCCAGGCCCCATACAAACAGCTGCAGGAGAAATCCGATTCCACACAGATTAACTCCCAAGATGACATTAGGGAGAATGGGAGGAGTAGTGCTGGCTCCCATCCACCGCATTCCTGTACACAGGACAATACTGCAATCTCAGCCACAGAGTACAGAGCCTACACTGAAGAACATTCTAACTGCTGTAAATCATTATGGCACAGCCATGTCATCCATCAGTACTCAAATAGGTCAAATTAAAGAGGAAATCTCTGGCATGGGGCAGGGCCTCCAGAAAGTTATGATCGCATGGCAGCCTCAGAAGGGAGGATTAGTGACCTTGAAGATAAAATGCCACAGATATCACAAGTTTCCCACAGGCACGAGCAGCAACTGTCAGCTCTCTTTAACAAGGCAGACAACATGGAAAACAGGCTAAGAAGAAATAATGTAAGAATTATCGGGGTGCCAGAGAAAACAGAAGGAAATAATCTGACTGAATTCTTTGAGAAATGGATTCACCAAATTTTTGGTGCTGAGGTCCTGTCCCCACTTTATGCTGTGGAACGAGCCCATAGGGTTCCTACTAGACCACTTCCGCCAGGGGCTCCCTCAAGGTCAGTTTTAATGAAATTACTCCACTACAAACACCAAGATGCCATCCTGAGGGAGGCCAGAAATAAGGATTCTATAATGGTAGATGGCCACAGAATATCATTTTTTCCTGACTACTCCATTGAAATATCAAAAAGGAGAGCTCAATTTACGGCGGTGAAGAGGCGCCTGAGGAACCTGCAAGTTTCATACTCTATGCTGTATCCGGCTAGGCTCAGAGTGGCAGCTTGGAATGCAACATTCTTTTTTGAAAATCCTAAAGATGCTTCACATTGGCTGGACATGAATCAGCAACGGCTTAGACAAGAACAGTGACTGAAATATATTTGTTGTGGCATATGTCATCTAGGATCATTAGTTCAGCCATTGTCATTATAACATAACCACTATGACTGTCTACTTTGATATCCATTACTCGGTCCCGGTGGATATCTTTAAATTCATATTGCTTCATTTCCTGTTTTCAGAGCTGTAGGCTCGGCTCCATTCTGCGGTTTCAGGATGGACTGGTGCTCTTACATTGACTTTTTTGTCATGTTGCGGTTGCAGTTTGTAGTGTGGGTAAGGGTGGGAAGGGGTATGGTGGTTGTTGTTCTAATCGGGGTTTTTTCTTTTTTTATAATTTTTATGTGCTGCTGATCTTAGTGCTGCTCTCAGATGCCAGGAACAGGTGGGATCAACCTGACAGTCATATTTGCTTATACCATTTATATGTCGGTATGACATAATGGGCAAAGTCAACTTTCTTTCATGGAATGTTCGCGGTCAGGGGGATGCTACTAAAAGGGCGGCAGTTATGGATTATATTAGACCCCATTTTCCTGCAATAGTGTGCCTACAGGAGACTCATCTGGAACAAGATAAAATATCATTCTTGACTCGTGCATGGATGAGCAATGGGTATCACTCAACATATTCGGGTTATTCTAGAGGAGTCAGTGTTTTAGTCCATAGGTCTATCCCTTTTGTATTGATTGCATCTACAATAGATCAATACGGTAGATATGCATGTATTCACTGTAAAGTTTTTAATACGGAATTGTTATTGATAATAGTATATATTCCTCCCCCTTTCAACAATACTGTCATGAAAATTATAGCTGGTATTATTGGAAAGACCCCTGTGGTCCCGGTGATGTGCATGGGGGATTTTAATAATATCATTCACCCATATCTGGATAAGCACAATGCAGATGCAAGCTTACAACATCACCCTGATTCTAAATTTGGGGAGATGGTGGTGGAGCTCTCATTGTTATATCTGTGGAGAATCAAATATCCTAAGTCTAATCAGTTCTCGTGCTATTCTAAAGCGCATAATACTTTATCTAGAATAGACTTGGTCCTGGGTTCGGAAGAAATATTGCACATGATTTACAAAATTGCATATTTACCCAGAGTACTATCTGTTCACTCTCCCATACTAACAAGTCTTAACCTCCTACCGGGTTGGAGTCTTTCTCGCAATTTGTGGTCATTCAACCCTTTCTGGCTACAGATTGCAGACATAGAGCCGATCTCGCTTGCCCTCAAACATTATTTTCGAGAAAATGGTACTGGTGAGGTATCACTTAATATGATATGGGATGCTATAAAAACCTGCTTGAGGGGGACTTTAATTCAGGGGGTCAGCAGATCAAAGACTAACTTTAATCGGTTTGGAGTATTTCTTAGGGAACGAGTCCAGGCGACAGAGCATAAATGCATATCACGAGATTTGTTTGAGTGGAAGGAGGTACAAAAGGTGTATGACTCTCACATTAAAGAAAGAGCTAATACCAAGAGATTATTTTCACAGCACAGATTTTTTGAAGAAGGAGAGAAGGCAGGCCAATTCTTGGCAGTAATTTCTAGGGCACAGAGGGGGAATTCATTTATTGGAGCACTCAGGGATCAAAATGGAGTATTAGTTAATTGTCTTGACAAAATTTTAACAATTTTCTCTGAATTTTTTAAAGAGCTTTACAACTCCAAGTTACAATATAATAAAGAACAAATAATGTCTTACATAGATGGTATTTCACTGCCCACACTTTCAGACACAGACAGGATTTATTTAAATAGTCCATTACAGTTGGAAGAATTACAAGACGCGGTTGCTTCTATGCCCAATAATAAATCACCGGGTTCAGATGGCATACCTGCAGAAATTTATAAAAAGTTTAGAGATTTCTTACTTCCCCAGCTCCTTAAGACTTTTCAGGGGCAATCCGGGACTGGCTCTCTATCCCCATCAATGCAGGAAGCTCTAGTTGTAGTTATCCTTAAACCAGACAAAGATCCTTTAGTGCCTTCTTACAGACCTATCTCTCTGTTGCCTACAGATGTTAAAATTATTGCCACGGTATTAGCCACCAGACTGAACAGAGTGATATCTTCCCTAATCCATACAGATCAATCTGGATTTATGCCCTCCAGATCAACTGTGGTAAATATTCGATGGTTGTATCTTAATATACAATTACCGGCCTACAACTCGGGAGGTAGAGTGGTCTGCTCTCTTGATGCAGCTAAGGCCTCTGATTATATTGAATGGCAATTTCTTTGGGCTGTACTACATAAATTTGAGTTTGGGGATTCATTTATCTCTTGGGTAAAGCTCCTATATTGCTCTCCTAAAGCAAGAATTAAAGTTAATGGCCGTCCCACTACTCCATTTCACTTGGGCAGGGGTACCCGACAGGGATGTCCCTTGTCACCATTGTTATTCGCTATGGCCATTGAACCCATGGCAGCAATGATTAGATCTAATCCAAAAATAACAGGGTTTCAACGAGGGGGACTAGAGGAAAAGGTTGCCTTATATGCCAATGACACATTGCTTTTTCTGGCTAATGCATCTCATGCGCTGCCAGAAGCCATGAGGGTAATCCAGGAATTTGGGCAATATTCAGGGTTGAGGATCAATTGGGGCAAATCAGCACTTCTACCGGTGGATAATACGGCTAATACATCCAATTATAATTTTTCAGGCCTACGGGTGGTCTCACAATTTAAATATTTGGGGGTACAGATTTCCCCGAGGGTCAGTGATTATGAGAGCCTCAATTTTCTCCCCATTCTTTCTAGGTTTAAGCTTAAGAAAGATATCTGGCTATGTTTGCCTTTATCGGTGGTGGAACGAACTAACCTAGTCAAAATGATTTGGATGCCTCAATTACTATATATGCTACACAATTCACCACAATGGATTCCGCAGAGATTTTTCCATAAGATGAACTCACTATTTAGAGAGCTAATATGGGGTAAAGGACCTCCACGGATCAGATTGGAACTTTTACAAAGCAATGGGGGTTTGGCTGTCCCTAACCCATGGGTTTACTACACGGCAGCACAGTTACAACACATATGTGGTTGGGATGATCCTGGGGGAGGGGGAGCTCAGCGTCAACTTTTGCAACAAGATTTTGACTTGGATAGTCTCTACGAGGTATTGGATTCGGGGGTTTTGGCACAAAAACACATGGATGCCCTACTCTGCTATTAATACACAAACTATGGATAAAAGTAAAAAAAATGTAGGATATTCATGGGGTGTCTCAATATACTTCTATATGGAATACCCCTTCCCTTTCTAATCTCAGCCACTTGGAGGGTTTTGAAAGTTGGGCCCGAAGACAAATACGTAGATTTGAACATATTGGAGGGAGATAAAATTAGAGATTTTACTTATTTACGTATGGAATTTGGGATTCAGAATTCAGAATTTTACAAGTATTTACAACTTATTCACGCGTACCAAGCAGAAAGTCTCCTTGCAGGAAAATAAATGCAACAGAATAAGATTATACAGCGTATTGAAAAATCTACAGGAACAGCTGGGATGATTTCTCATTTCTATTGGGACATACTGCATTTGGTGCTTCTGAATCATCCTATACGTGCGAAGGAGAGGTGGGAGTGAGATATTGGTCCTACTGAGGAAATTTGTGGTCAGAAATATTAGAAAGAGTTCCTGGACTCCTGCTGGGAGAAGCCCACCATTTGTCACATTTATATGTAATTCATCAAGTTTATCGCACTCCCAAGTGTTTATTCGATATTGGAGTAAAGGCTCCATTACACTAAACGATGCACCAGCAATCCCGACAATGATACGACCTTGTCAGGATCGCTTGTGCATCGCTACATGATAGCTGGCGAGCTGCCAAACAGGCAGCTTAACCAGCGATCAGCACCAGCGAGGATGCTGGTTTCTAAGGTACACATCAGTTTACTAAGTGACGCACGTCACTTAGTTACCCAATGTGTACCATAGAAACCTGCGTGCTTGCGCCGGGAGCTGCCAGCACGCAGGTTTCTAAGGTACACATCGGGTTACTAAGTTACGCGCGTCACTTAGTAACCCGATATTTACCTTAGATGCCAGCTCCCAGTGCCTGCTTAGAGCGCTGGGAGCCTCGCTGATCATTGGCTCCCGCTGCCACATGAAGCGATGCGCGCTGGCCAGCCGGAGAGCAACGATCAAAAAACGGCCGTGCACGATAGTGCACAATCAGCGTTACCCAGCAGGGGGGCCGATCGCTGATCCCTGTCACACACAGCGATATCACTGGTGAGATCACTGTGGCGTCACAAAATCAGCAATCTCACTAGCGAGATTGCTGTGTGTGATGGGGGGTCTTTAGGCCCGATCCTCTTTGTCCAAGGCGTCGAACAAACACAGCCACCCTACTGCACACGCTATGGCCATGTCCAAATCTTGAAGCGTTCTAGAGAGGAGTAATAGGCATAATTAAGAGAGTATATTCGGTTGAGCTGAGCAAAACCCCCTTTGTATGTATCCTAGGATATATAGAAGACTTGCCAACAGAAGAGGTCAGGAAGTTAGCTGTATCTAGAATGCTTTTTATGTCCAGAAAATTAATAGCCCAGTACTGGATCTCCCACCAAACCCCCTGAATTGCAGAATATGTAACCAAAATTAACTGGCTAGTTAATTAAGAACAAGGTATATATCGCAAGAGAAATTCTATTTCCAAATTTGAAAAAATATGGGCGTGTTGGATTGATCGGTCTGGTCTTGCGTCGAGAGAGCTGACCAGGTTCAGGTTGGGTCTATCTTAATATGAAGATATAAAGTTGGAATAAGATTTGACTCTGACAGATTAGAACATGTTAATTCGATCTGTCTTACAATAAGGAGACTTCAGATATGTAGCTCTTTAACAGAGACTTATATTAACCTGTTATTGTGATCTTCCTTTGTACTATTGTAGCAATTTTGGGAGCAGCACTATATGTAATCAGCTGTACCATTTTACCATTAAAATATTGATTGCATTGGGTTTGTAAACTGGGGGGAAGGGGAGAGTGGGGTTAGAGGTGTATGTACCTTTATTGCTGGTTGTTGTTTTCTTTTTTGTTTTTCCTTTTTGTATTGAAAATCTCAATAAAAATTACTTTAATGAAAAAAAAAATACTGTTTTATTCCATTAAGCGTGAGAACGAATTATATAGCCAATCCATTCATTTTTGGAATGGCCAAATGTGTTACTGTGGATTAATCTTGGGTGGATCCAAAAATGTTATTACTCTTTTTTTTTTACTTTAGATGTTGCTTCAAAATAAAAAAAAATTCTAGCCTCTGCTTTGTGACCACAGTGCCTGACTACTGAGCTGGACTGCAGTTACCTAAAGATAATTAATATGAGGTGGTCATACATACTAGACTGAGGTTGGTCAAACCTGCCCATTTCAATGGCACCTGGGAGCCACCTAATGGGGAAAAGAATCAAGTACAGTAAGTTGAATTTTAACAAAATTAAGCCTTTGTTTTTAAATTACTGTAGATAAGCCAATGCCAGAAATGTTTGACAACTTGGCCTTTCTTAACAAGGATTTAGTTAATTTCATTTTTCTCCTCTTTACAAAACACTTTTGACTTGTTGGCATCTACCACCTACCTAGTTCTAGTCAGTAGATTGATTTCAGTAATGTCAGGGTTACACACAAAGAATAACGGCATATTGAATGGATCATATAGATGTCGACAAACTATGCATAGCTACGTGCATAGATAGGTCAGATGTCCCAACAATGTATTTCAAAACACAGATAATCAACAGAGATAAAGGGTTCACTTATTTTGATATAGTGCAGCATGTCTGCTGAAAACAGCCATATGTAACATACACAAGACATCCCTTAAGGTACTGTCACACTTAACGATGCACCAGCGATCCCGACCAGCGATATGACGCGGTTAGGATCGCTGGTGCATCGCTAAGTGGTCGCTAGTGAGCTGCCACACAGGCAGATCTCACGAGCGACATCACAGGGGTCGGGGGGTTGCTACTTACCTGTCAGACGAGGCGATCCTGACGTCCTCCTGCCCGCATCCACTTGTCGCTCGTCTCCACAGCAGGAAGCCCAGCAGGAAGCTGACGACGAGAAATGGTCCAGGACGTTCTCGCTTGATCAGCGATAACCAGCAGGGGAACGATCGGAGGTAAGTATCAGACATAGCGATATCGCTAGCAATATCGCTATAACGTCACAAAAAACAGTCGCTTAGAGTGACAGGCCCTTATATACTCTGTCTTATCAAAAGTTCACAAAATCAATAGTGGAAGGATTTGTAATGGCATTTGTCATTTGTAATGATAATTAGAATTTATAATCTGATTAGTATGGTTGCTAGAATATTTTATTGTATACAATTTAAGTAGGCAAATATTAATTCTTACCTCCTTCAAACTCTGTTTGACAGTTTCCAGAATTTTCATTTAAACTTTCCTCTTCATTTATTATTATGTTTTCAATGTCCTTCATTGTTAAATGATCCCGAAATGCGTGGTAAAGAATGTGCTTTAATTCCTCCAGTGTTATTCTTTGCATGTCAAACTGCAGAGAAATAGTTAAACATATATTTTAGCAGATAAATAGCATGTATTCTTAGGCTGTGTTCACACGGAGCTTTTATCAGTAGTTTAGGCAGATATAACAGACAAAAAGCACTGCATTCAACACTCTCCATTAAAATGACAGAAGGATGCAACCAAAAGGATCCAATTATGCTGTTATCTTAAATTGCATTTGCATTATTTTGTCCGAAGAGAAGACACAACTTTAGTGCAGATGAATCCTAATAATGACTGATGTATTTTTTTGTGGTGTTTGAGATGATTTATCAACTAACATCTATAGATGGCAGATATTACCATGACTCAATAACCAACAGGCTATTGGTTGTGAATATTGGATATGTAGGTTTCTGCCTGAAGGCTTGTAGGTAGCTGAAATTCATAATAAAATAAAAGTCCAGGTTTGACATGAAAGTCTGCAGTCACTCTATGTGATTGTGAGGCCTCACTCAATTCAGTTGTATTGAGCAAAGCAGAGCTCATCTAATCAGAATGTGGCCATGAGTATGCATATTGCATAATTACAGTCACATGACTGACAGCTCCCGGCTAATACTGACAGTGCATATTGTGCACGATGTGGCACGGGAAAGAGAAATAGAAAGCCTGATTCTTCAGAAGGAAGATAGTTTAGTACGGAATGTAAGGAGAAGAGAACTAAGGACTAGAGTCAGAGCAGAGCCCTTCCTCAAGTTTGAAGCGCATGGCCGGGTCCGGTCTCCGAGGCTGTTTGTGAAACTAATGTTCCAGCAGCAGACACCGGAGGAAAAGGAGCTGTGACCACTCTATTCCCACAAAAGACTCGAAGACATGGTGGCAACCTATGTGTGAGCCGGGACATGATGGATGGAGTCCCCGAAGAAGGCTACAGTCACTTGTCAAGCGAGTAGAGTTCCAAGGAACATCTGAGAGGAGGAACTTGGGTTTAAAACACAACTACAAGTACTTCAGTATAAGCGCTAATGGGGAGATGTTCAGAACAGGCACACGAAAGGGAGAGCTGGAAAGGTTAATTCCATCTGATTGGGAGTTGGCTGAGCCCCTGATCTGGAGACCGCAGCATTGAAGCGGGCACCTGTCTGTGCAAAGAACGCAAGTAAAAGAACTGGAACTGCACTCAGTTGTCTCATTGCCTTTTTCCTGCGCCAATCCACTCAGCACTGCTATATCTCTGTGCCTAACCCTGCACCATCTACTTCTCCTCATTTGCCAACCTCATCTACTCTGCCCTGGGACTGCAGCCCTACCTGTGGGGGGCTACAGCATCATTGCTGCACCACACCATCTGTCCCAGAGAAGCAACCCTGCAGCGCTGGTCAAGTGACCAGAAACCACAGGTGGCATTCATCTCAATGACTTTATCCCCATCACTCTACCCCTTTTACACTGACCGCCTGAGGCCACGGACCGGGTCATTGCCGCTGTGACATCTCCCGTTGAAAGCAACGGGCCCGGCACCGAGTACCCCACTGCCTCTGGGGGCAAGTCAGAAGCTTATCAAGAACTCCTATGCTTGTCCAATAATAATGCCAAGACATATTAGCTTTATTATCAAAGGAATATACAGCCAGCTACATATTTCCACTACATTAATTGCTGCAGGGGAACTTAACATCAAATGAATGGCCACCTGCATGCAATGGATGCACCAGGTCCATGAGAGACTTACAGAGTGATTTTTTGCGGGACGAGTTGACGTTTTTATTGGTATTTTCGGGCACGTGACATTTTTTGATCGCTTTTTATTCCGATTTTTGGGACACAGAATGAACAAAAACCAGCAATTCATGAATTTCTTTTGGGGGGTGCGTTTACACCGTTCCACATGCGGTAAAATTGATAAAGCGGTTTTATTCTTCGGGTCAGTACAATTACAGTGATACCTCATTTATGTCTTTTTTTACGTTTTGTCGCTTTTATGCAATGAAAACAATTTTATTTAAAAAATAATTATTTTTGCATCGCTTTATTCTGCGAGCTATAGCTTTCTTATTTTTTCGCTGATGATGCTGTGTGGTGGCTCGCTTTTTGCGGGACAAGATGACGTTTTCAGCGGTACCATGTTTATTCATATCCTTCTTTTTGATCGCGCGTTATTGCACTTTTTGTTTGGCGGTATGATAATAAAGCATTGTTTTTTGCTTTTCTTTTTTAAGGGGTTTGCAAAGGGGTTAACTAGTGGGATAATTTTATAGGGCGGGTCGTTACGGACGCGGTGATGCTAAATATGCGTACTTTTATTGTTTTTTTTATTTTGAAAAAACAGAATTTATTAGGGAATATTTTTTTTAATTTATTTTGTGATTATTTTTAATTATTTTTACACGTGTTTTTTTTTTTTACTTTATTATATTGTCCCGGGGGGACATCACTGTCTTTTGTCAGCTCGCCGATCTGACACTTAGAACAGCGCTGTGTCAGATCGGCGACCTGACAGGCGCTCTGCAGGCTTACTCCTGCCTGCTCTCAGCAGGCAGTGAGGAAGACGCCTCCCTGCAGGTCCCCGAAGGCCCCCATGGCCATATTGGATCTTGAGGACTGCAGGGAGGACGACTCTCGGAGCGACGTGGCACATCGCGTCGCTCTGGGGGTCGCAGGAGAGCACACAGGGAGCCCCCTCCCTGCGCACTTCTCTCCTATGCCCCCGGTACACTGTGATCATGTATTGCATATATTTATGAAAAAAAATGAAAATTGGCAAACATTTTGAATACTTTGCAATCAGCACAATTTTGGAAAACATGATTTTTTTGTTAGGATGTTATAAGGGTTAGAAGTTTTCCAACAAAATTTGCAAAACCATTTTTTAGGGACCACCTCACATTTGAAGTGAGTTTGGGGGGGTCAATATAACAGAAAAATAACGAAAAGTGTCACCATCTAAAAACTGCACCCCTCAAGGTGCACAAAACCACATTCAAGAAGTTTATGGAAGGAAAAAATGAAGATTTTACTTTTTTCACAAAAAATTTAATTTGGAACGAAACTTTTTTATTTTCACAATAGTAGCAGGAGAAAATGGACCACAAAATTTGTTGTGCAATTTCTCCTGAGTACGTTGATACCCCCGTATGTGGGGGAAAGCCATGGTTTGGGCACATGGCAGGGCTCAGAAGGGAGTGAGCACCGTTTGACCAATTGAACGTAAAATTGGCTGGAATCAATGGCAGGCACCATGTCACGTTTAGAGACCCCCTGACATGCCTAAACAGTGTAACCCCCCAATTCTAACTTCAACCCTAACACAACCCCAACACACCCATAACCCTAATCCCAACTCTAACCATAACCTGTTATGATTGAGTCACCATAGGAGACAAAAATAGAAATGCTAGCTAAGTCCAGAAAACCAGAGAAGTTGGCAGTAGAGTTGAGCGACTTTTGTTTTTTTAGGGTCGCGTTTCGTTTCGTGAAACCCGACTTTTCCAAAAGTCGGGTCGAGCAAGATCGTCCGATTATAGGGAAAAGTCGGGGTCGTCCCGAAACACGAAACCCAATGTAAGTCAATGGGGAATAAAAGTCGGCAGTGAGAGGAGGACAGGAAACACACCTACAGTGCCCATTTGAATGCAAAAAGCATCAATTCTTCTTACTTAAGCTTGTCAACCTTAATTAACTTCATAATATAAGTTACGCACTGAAAAATGGGGGTTATTTGGCTAAAGTTGTGGGGGGGGAGGGCTGGCTGCAGGTTTTCATGTGCCCTGGGCGAAAGAGCGCCCCTTTAACACATACCACAACTCATCATGCTCCGATACGGCAGATAAATAGCGGTATAGTACAATGAAAAATACCTCACTTTTTACATCTCATGACGAGGCCCATCTATTTCTCCATACAGAATCATTGGTCCCATGTAATGTTTGAAACAGTATATGATGAGCTCCACATAATGCTACAGTATATGTTGGTCCCCATGGATGAAGCTCCACTGTCTTATGGGCCCAAATAATGCTCCAAACATAATGGGCCCCATTTCTAATGCTCTAGTGTATAATGGGCCCTGTAAATGCTGCTCCAGTGTCTGATGTCCACCTTTGGAATGTTCCAGTGTATGGTGGGCCCCATCTATCATTCTCCAGAGTATAGTGCTCCCCAAAAATTGCTGTCCCAACATTGAAAACAATCAAATAAGTCTCCTCGCTAGGGAATCCCTGTACTTGTCTGGACAGGTGCTGTAGCTTGCTTAACAGCTCGCCAGGCGTTCTCACGCCCAGTATGGATTGCACGTGATTGCACAAAGGTTAGAAAGGGTACCGTATCCCTGGATAACATGTATGGATAGCGTACACATTCAAAATATATGTCTCAGGAGGCAGGCTCAGACAGTGTCAGGCCCAGTATGGATTGCACGTGATTGCACAAAGGTTAGAAAGGGTACCGTATCCCTGGATAACATGTATGGATAGCGTACACATTCAAAATATATGTCTCAGGAGGCAGGCTCAGACGGTGTCAGGCACAGTATGGATTGCACGTGATTGCACAAAGGTTAGAAAGGGTACCGTATCCCCGGATAACATGTATGGATAGCGTACACATTCAAAATATATGTCTCAGGAGGCAGGCTCAGACGGTGTTAGGCCCAGTATGGATTGCACGTGATTGCACAAAGGTTAGAAAGGGTACCGTATCCCCGGATAACATGTATGGATAGCGTACACATTCAAAATATATGTCTCAGGAGGCAGGCTCAGACGGTGTCAGGCACAGTATGGATTGCACGTGATTGCACAAAGGTTAGAAAGGGTACCGTATCCCCGGATAACATGTATGGATAGCATACACATTCAAAATATATGTCTCAGGAGGCAGGCTCAGACGGTGTTAGGCCCAGTATGGACTGCACGTGATTGCACAAAGGTTAGAAAGGGTACCGTATCCCCGGATAACATGTATGGATAGCGTACACATTCAAAATATATGTCTCAGGAGGCAGGCTCAGACGGTGTTAGGCCCAGTATGGATTGCACGTGATTGCACAAAGGTTAGAAAGGGTACCGTATCCCCGGATAACATGTATGGATAGCGTACACATTCAAAATATATGTCTCAGGAGGCAGGCTCAGACGGTGTTAGGCCCAGTATGGATTGCACGTGATTGCACAAAGGTTAGAAAGGGTACCGTATCCCGGGATAACATGTATGGATAGCGTACACATTCAAAATATATGTCTCAGGAGGCAGGCTCAGACGGTGTTAGGCCCAGTATGGATTGCACGTGATTGCACAAAGGTTAGAAGGGGTACCATATCCCCGGATAACATGTATGGATAGCGTACACATTCAAAATATATGTCTCAGGAGGCAGGCTCAGACGGTGTCAGGCACAGTATGGATTGCACGTGATTGCACAAAGGTTAGAAAGGGTACCGTATCCCCGGATAACATGTATGGATAGCGTACACATTCAAAATATATGTCTCAGGAGGCAGGCTCAGACGGTGTTAGGCCAAGTATGGATTGCACGTGATTGCACAAAGGTTAGAAAGGGTACCGTATCCCCGGATAACATGTATGGATAGCGTACACATTCAAAATATATGTCTCAGGAGGCAGGCTCAGACGGTGTTAGGCCCAGTATGGATTGCACGTGATTACACAAAGGTTAGAAAGGGTACCGTATCCCCGGATAACATGTATGGATAGCATACACATTCAAAATATATGTCTCAGGAGGCAGGCTCAGACGGTGTTAGGCCCAGTATGGATTGCACGTGATTGCACAAAGGTTAGAAAGGGTACCGTATCCCCGGATAACATGTATGGATAGCGTACACATTCAAAATATATGTCTCAGGAGGCAGGCTCAGACGGTGTTAGGCCCAGTATGGATTGCACGTGATTGCACAAAGGTTAGAAAGGGTACCGTATCCCCGGATAACATGTATGGATAGTGTACACATTCAAAATATATGTCTCAGGAGGCAGGCTCAGACGGTGTCAGGCACAGTATGGATTTGATGGCCCAGATTACACAGCGGAGGAGCAGGGAGAGGTAAAGATTGCAAATGCTGGGGCCCTGCCCAAGCAAGGGGGGCCCACTCGTGGGCGTCGGTACTGGCACTGGGCCCCTCATAGTACAGCGGTGTGTCTGACGGCGGGTGTGCACCACCACGATCAGAGACACTTGATTGCACTATGAGGGACCCTGTGCCAGTGCCCGCGCCCAAGAGTCGGCCTACCCACCTGTCCAGGGCAACGGCACTCGCACGGTGTCGTGCGCTAGGTGGTGACCCCGGCCATGGGGGGGAGGCAGCACAGTTAGGGAGTTTTAGAAAGTGGCATATGTTGATGTTGGACATTCAGCTGATGCAAAAGGCGAAATAGGTGAAGTACCAGGAAGAGGTGGACCAAAGCAAGCCATTTTTCTGTCACCCTATGTGTCATCAGGGGAAGGTGGGACAAAATCCTTGGAAACCAATGCGTGGTTCATTTTAATGAAGGTTAGATCATCCACATTTTGGGTTGACAGACGGGTCCTTTTTTCTGTCAGGATTGATCCAGCTGCACTGAAGACTCTTTCCGATAGCACACTTGCAGCTGGGCAAGCGAGCTCCTGTAAGGCATATTGGGCCAATTCAGGCCAGGTGTCCAGTTTAGTGGCCCAATAGTCAAAGGGGAATGACCTGTCTGGGAGAACATCGATATGGGAGGAAAAGTAGTTTGTAACCATAGTTGACAACTGCTGTCTCCTGTCACTTTCCATTGATGCAGTATTACCAGTTGTGTGAGCAGTATTTGAAAAATCAGTCCACAACATTGTCATGAAACCCCTGTCTCCAACGCCACTTCTGCTGTGTGCACCACGAACACCTCTGCCAAGCTGCCCCCGGCCCATACGGCTCGTGTGAGAACCATCACCGCTGCTGTGTGCTGGGAATGCCTCAAGCAACTGATTTACCAGAGTTGCTTGTTTATTAGCCAATATTAGGTCAAGGTTCTCCTGTGGCATGATGTTTTGTAATTTGCCTTTATAGCGTGGATCCAGGATGCTGGCCAACCAGTAGTCGTCATCGTTCATCATTTTGGCAATGCGGGGGTCCCTTTTTAGGATCCGCAAGGCATAATCTGACATGTGGGCCAATGTTCCCGGTGTCAATGATGCACTGCGAGTGCTGGGTGGAGGAGCACTTTCTGGCAAATCCACATCCCTCCAGTCACGCACAAACCCTGTACCAGTCCTTGCCACGCCAACATTTTCACTTGCCCCACGAGATGCATCCTCCTCCCCTAAGTAATCATCCCCATCATCCTCCTCCTCCTCTTCTTCCTCCACCTCGTCCAGGAGAGGTCCCTGAGCAGACAATGGCTGAATGTCATCAAGGATTCCCTCCTCCACTTCCTCCTCATCAACATTGGCTGCAGACGCCTGCTCCTTAAGGTGCGTCAAAGTTTGCATGAGCAGACGCATAAGTGGGATGCTCATGCTTAGGATGGCGTCGTCTGCGCTTACCAGCCATGTGCATTCCTCAAAACACTGAAGGACTTTACAAAGGTCTTTCAGCTTCGACCACTGCACGCCTGTCAACTCCATGTCTGCTCTCAAAGTGCCTGGCCGTGTATCCTCCCACAAATGCATTATGGCCTGCCTCTGCTCGCACAGCCGCTCCACCATGTGCAGGGTGGAGTTCCACCTTGTTGCAATGTCGATAATGAGGCGGTGGTTGGGAAGGTGGAGCAATCGCTGCAGCTTCTGCATACGAACGGAGTGTACAGGCGACCGGCGGATGTGCGCGCACAGTCTTCGCACCTTCTGGAGCAGGGCTGTTAACTCCGGATAATTTTTGAGGAAGCACTGCACCACCAGGTTCAAGGTATGTGGCTGAGTTTTGAAAGGGCTATGGCTGCCACAAAATTACGGCCGTTATCACTAACTACCTTGCCTGCCTCAAGATGTACACTGCCCAGCCATGACTCAGTTTGTCGCTTCAAGTACTCGGCCAGCACCTTGGCGGTGTGTCTGTCGCCCAAACACATCATCTGCAACACAGCCTGCTGACGCTTTCCACTAGCTGCTCGATAGGGGGACACATCGTGTGCAACAGTGGCAGCTGCAGATGGAGTGCTCGTACGACTGCGCTCTGTGGACGAGCTTTCGCTTCTGGAGGAGGAGGAGGAGGGTCGAACGCCTACAGCCAACTGTTTCCTATACCGTGGGCTAGGCAGCACTGTCCCACCACCGCTGTCCCCTGTGGACCCTGCATCCACCACATTAACCCAGTGCGCAGTGATGGACACATAACGGCCCTGGCCATGCCGACTGGACCATGCATCAGTTGTGAGGTGCACCTTTCCGCTCACTGACTGCTTGAGTGCATGGACAATGCGGTCTTTCACATGATGGTGGAGGGCTGGGATGGCTTTGCGAGAGAAGAAGTGGCGACTGGGTAGGTCATAGCGTGGTACTGCATAGGCCATGAGTTCGCGGAAAGCTGTGCTTTCCACCAACCGAAAGGGCATCATCTCAAACGAGATTAGTTTGGCAATGTGGGCGTTCAAACCCAGTGTACGCGGATGAGAGACTGAGTACTTTCTTGACCTACTCATAGTGTCTGGGAGGGTGAGCTGGACTTGAGAGCTGCATATGGTGGAAGTAGCGGTGGACAGGGCGGACTGAGAGAGGGTTGATGATGGTGATGGAGTTGGTGTTCTTTCTGATGGCCTAGAATCAGTCTTTCGTTGATATAACAGTGGGATTCCCTGACTGCTGTGGCCTTGCAACGACACCTCAACATTTGCTGCTGTGCTAACCGGTGGGCTTACAGTGGGGGAAACAATGTAGCGTTGCTGACTACCTTCGTTGTGATCAGTTGCACATGTGGCACTTGAGGTTTGGTGTTGTGTCCACGCTTGCAAGTGCATGCTGGTTAAATGTCTAAGCATGAAACTGGTATTCAAATTTTTCAGATTTTTCCCTCGGCTAAAGGTCTTTGCGCACTTCTTACAGATCATGAGGATTTTGTTCAAAAAAGTGCCACACTGCACTCTTCCTACTTTGGCAGACATTTTGCGGCCTAGCACGCTGTGATCTTTTGACCCTCTGGACAAGCTGTCCAGCAACTCTTTTGATTTTTGGAACCTGTCTTTGGAGTGCTCCGGGCCTGCCAGATAACAGCTGTTGCGATGTCGATGTCTGCTGTGGATGCTCCTCATCTGAGCTATTGGAAGCAGCACCCTCTTCCCCCAATGGATGCCAATCTGGGTCAACAACTGGGTCATCCATCACCTCCTCTTCGATGTCATGTGCACCTTTCTCTGTGTCACCGTGTATGGTGGTATAGTGTGCGGGAAGGGGCACCTGAGTCTCATCAGGGTCAAAATCTGGCTCTGTACACTGCGAGGACAATGTAGTGCTCTGAGTGAATGTACCAGCAGAATCATCCATCAGCGGCTGTGCATCAGTGCACTCCATGTCAGATTCATCTTGGCCTGGGTAATTCACCATTTGACTTGATAATCCAGGCATGGTATGTGAAAACAGCTCCATGGAGTAATCAGTAGTATGGCCTGCGTCATCCTTCAATCTTGGTTGGGGTGAAGGACACAAGGAAAGGTGTGGTTCATGAACATGAGCCTCCAATGACGACTCAGTGCTTTTACTTTTTACAACTGAAGAAGAGGATGCGATAGAGCTGGAGGCTGAGTCAGCAATGTAAGACAAAACTTTTTCCTGATGCTCTGCCTTTAAAAGCGGTTTGCCAACTCCTAGAAAACTAAGCGTTCGAGGCCTTATGTAGACAGACGATGACGCAGGGTCAGCACCTCCTGCATTCGGTCCTATTTTGCTCTTGCCACTACCATCAGATCCACCACCAACACCATCATTACCAGCTGCCAACCCCCGCCCAATTCCACGGCCTCTTCCACCAGCCTTCCTCATTTTTGGTAGAAATGTAGACAAAATCCAACAAACTATACAGTAATGTAAAACAAGGTACAAGGTGTCTATAGGACAGGGGAGATTTAGAATTTCTGCACACACTTGTGGACAGTGGACACTTTTGGATTGTGTGAGGCCCACTGATATCTGAGCGCTATGTGACACGCTCGATGGCACAGCTGCCTGTGACCAAAGTGACGAGAGGATAATGGAGATTTTGAATCTCTGCGCACACTTTTGGACACTGGACACTTGTGGATTGTGTGCGGCCCACTGATATCTGAGCGCTATGTGACACGCTCGATGGCACAGCTGCCTGTGACCAAAGTGACGAGAGGATAATGGAGATTTTGAATCTCTGCGCACACTTTTTGACACTGGACACTTGTGGATTGTGTGAGGCCCACTGATATCTGAGCGCTATGTGACACGCTCGATGGCACAGCTGCCTGTGACCAAAGTGACGAGAGGATAAGGGAGATTTTGAATCTCTGCGCACACTTTTGGACACTGGACACTTGTGGATTGTGTGAGGCCCACTGATATCTGAGCGCTATGTGACAGGCTCGATGGCACAGCTGCCTGTGACCAAAGTGACGAGAGGATAATGGAGATTTTGAATCTCTGCGCACACTTTTGGACACTGGACACTTGTGGATTGTGTGAGGCCCACTGATATCTGAGCGCTATGTGACACGCTCGATGGCACAGCTGCCTGTGACCAAAGTGACGAGAGGATAATGGAGATTTTGAATCTCTGCGCACACTTTTGGACACTGGACACTTGTGGATTGTGTGAGGCCCACTGATATCTGAGCGCTATGTGACACGCTCGATGGCACAGCTGCCTGTGACCAAAGTGACGAGAGGATAATGGAGATTTTGAATCTCTGCGCACACTTTTGGACACTGGACACTTGTGGATTGTGTGCGGCCCACTGATATCTGAGCGCTATGTGACACGCTCGATGGCACAGCTGCCTGTGACCAAAGTGACGAGAGGATAATGGAGATTTTGAATCTCTGCGCACACTTTTGGACACTGGACACTTGTGGATTGTGTGAGGCCCACTGATATCTGAGCGCTATGTGACACGCTCGATGGCACAGCTGTGACAAAAGTGACTAGAGGATAAGGGAGATTGGATTGCTTTTAAAAAAGCAGTTTGCGGAGCAGTGGGTAAACAGCAATGCCAGCGTGTCAGGAAGCCTTAAAAGGCAGCCCAACAACCAACACCACTGATACACCACTATATAGCCTCCCCTTGCACTGCACACACAGTGACTTGTGTGTTGTGCAGGCCAAATCGCTAGCAGCAGAAGCAGTTTTTTTGTCTTCTTCCCTGCCTAACGCTCTCCCTACAGAATCAGCAGCAACCTCTCCCTATACTAAGATCGGCAGAAGTAAGATGGCGGTCGGCGTGCACGCCCTTTTATACCCCCTGTGACGCCCACCAAAGCAAGCCAATCACTTGCATGCCCTTCTGAAAGATGGTGGTGACCCGTGCCTAGGTTATAACGTTGCCCACAGTGTCCGTGGATCCTGATTGGCTGAAAAAGAGCGCAAAACAAACTTTTGAAACGCGACTTTGGCGCGTAAGTCGCCGACCTCATCCTAGGGTCGGGTTTCGTTTCATGAAACCCGACTTTGCTAAAAGTCGGCGACTTTTGAATTTTTTTGACCCGTTTTGCTCAACTCTAGTTGGCAGCTATCGGATTGCAGACCCCTGAACCTATCAACACAACTAGCAGTAGCCGTGGGGGGCTCCTACGATGCCCTAGGCTCCTCGATCACAGCCGGAGGACTACATAGCCTAAAGACAGAAAGGGAAATCTAAACTGCCCCAGAGCAGACCCCAAAGCAAAAGGCAGCCCCCCACATATAATGACGGTGAAGCAAGAAGAAAGAACAAAACACAGACAGAAAGATAGACTGAGCAAAGATGGGGCCCAAGCTAGCTTAGATAGGAAAGGACAGGAAGGCTGCTGTCTGCAATCCGTGAAAAACTCTATGAAAATAAGAGCCAACAAACTGACAGTAAAAAAACCCTGAAGACGCTAGGCTTCAAAAAAGGCTGTGTCAGTACTCAGGAATATTCTGAGATCAGCGATCTGTCACAGGACAGTGATGTCCCACCTGGGACTATGCAATAAAGTAAAAAAAAAATAACAAAAAAGTGTAAAAATAATAAAAAAAAATAGCCAAATAAATTAGAAAAAAAACTAAATATTCCCCCAAATAAATCCATTTTTTGGAAATAAAAAAAAAAAACAATAAAAGTACACATATTAGGTATCGCCGCGTCCATAACGAACCGCCCTATAAAACTGTCCCATTAGTTAACCCCTTTAGCGAACCCCTTAAAAAATAAAAATAAAAAACGAAGCAAAAAATAATGATTTATTATCATACCGCCAAACAAAAAGTGTAATAACGCGCGATCAAAAAGACGCATATAAATATCTATGGTACCGCTGAAAACGTCATCTTGTCCCGCAAAAAAAGAGCCACCACACAGCATCATCAGCAAAAAAATTAAAAAGTTATAGCTCGCAGAATAAAGCGATGCAAAAATAATTATTTTTTATATAAAATAGTTTTCATTGCATAAAACCGACAAAACATAAAGAAAGACCTAAATGAGGTATCGCTGTAACCGTACTGACCCGAAGAATAAAACCGCTTTATCAATTTTACCGCACGCGGAACGGTGTAAACGCACTCCCCCAAAAGAAATTCATGAAACGCTGGTTTTGTTCATTCTGCGTCCCAAAAATCGGAATAAAAAGCGATCAAAAAATGTCACGTGCCCGAAAATGGTACCAATAAAAACGTCAACTCGTCCCGCAAAAAATAAGACCTCACATGACTCGGTGGGTCAAAATACGAAAAAATTATAGCTCTCAATATGTGGTGATGCAAAAACTATTTTATCTATCTTTTAGCGTGCGACAGATGCCAAACATAAAAACCGCCATAAATAGTAAATCAAACCCCCCGTTATCACCCCCTTAGTTAGGGAAAAATAATAAAATAAAAAAATGTATTAATTTCCATTTTTCCATTAGGGTTAGGGTTAGGGCTAGGGCTAGGGTTAGGGTTAGGGCTAGGGTTAGGGTTAGGGTTAGGGCTGAGATTAGGGTTAGGGGTGTGTTGGGGTTTGGGTTGGAGTTAGAATTGGGGGTTTCCACTGTTTGGGCACATCAGGGGCTCTCCAAATGCAACATTGCGTCTGATCTCAATTCCAGCCAATTCTGAGTTGAAAAAGTCAAATGGTGCTCCTTCCCTTCCAAGCTCTGCCATGCGCCCAAACATGTAGGGTATCAGCCTACTCAGGACAAATTGCAAAACAATTTTTGGGGTCCAATTTCTCCTGTTACCCTTGGGAAAATAAAAAATTGGGGGCAAAAATATCATTTTTGTGGAAAAAAATGATTTTTTATTTTCACGTCCGAGCGTTATAAACTTCTGTGAAGCAGTTGGGGGTTCAAAGTGCTCACCACACATCTAGATAAGTTCCGTGGGGGGTCTAGTGTCCAAAATGGGGTCACTTGTGGGGAGTTTCAATAGTTTAGGTACATCAGGGGATCTCCAAACGCTCATGACACCCGCAGACCATTCCATCAAAGTCTGCATTCCAAAATGTCACTGCTTCCCTTCCGAGCCCCGACATGTGTCCATACAGTAGTTTTCTCCCACATATGGGGTGTCAGCGTACTCATGACAAATTGGACAACAACTTTTGGGGTCCAATTTCTCCTGTTACCCTTGGGAAAATGAAAAAATTGGGGACTAATTGATCATGTTTGTGGAAAAAATATGATTTTTTTATTTTCATGCCCGGGCATTATAAACTTCTGTGAAACCCTTGGGGGTTCAAAGTGCTCACCTCACATCTAGATAAGTTCCTTAGGGGTCTAGTTTTCAAAATGGGGTCATTTGTGGGGGGTTTCCACTGTTTAGGTACATTAGGGGCTCTCCAAAGGCAACATGACACCCGCAGACCATTCCATCAATGTCTGCATTCCAAAATGTCACTACTTCCCTTCCGAGCCCTGACGTGTGTCCATACAGTAGTTTTCTCCCACATATGGGGTGTCAGCGTACTCAGGACAAATTGGACAACAACTTTTGGAGTTCAATTTCTCCTGTTACCCTTGGGAAAATAAAAAAATTGGGGACTAATTGATCATGTTTGTGGAAAAAATACGAATTTTTTATTTTCACTCCCGGGCGTTATAATCTTCTGTGAAGCACTGGGGGGTTCAAAGTGCTCACCACACATCTAGATAAGTTCCTTGGGGGGTCTAGTTTCCAAAATGGTGTCATTTGTGGGGGGTTTCCACTGTTTAGGTACATCAGGGGTTTTCCAATCGCGGCATGGTGTCCGATCTCAATTCCAGCCAAAAACGTCAAATGGCGCTGCTTCCCTTCCGAGCTCTGCCATGCGCCCAAATAGTGGTTTACCCCCACATGTGGGGTATCAGCGTACTCAGTACAAATTGCACAATAACTTTTAGGGTCCTGTTACCCTTGGGAAAATAAAAATTGGGGTGAAAAGATCATTTTTGTGAAAAAATATGATTTTTTAATTGTACTGCTGTACGTTATAAACTTCTGTAAAGCCCTTGTGGGTTCAAAGTTCTCACCACATATCTAGATAAGTTCCTTGGGGGGTCTAGTTTCCAAAATGGGGTCATTTGTAGGGGGTTTCCACTGTTTAGGTACATCAGGGACTCTTCAAACGTGACATGGCGCCCGATCTGAATTCCAGCCAATTTTGCATTGAAAAAGTTAAACGGCGCTCCTTCCATTCTGAGCTCTGCCATGCGCCGAAACAGTCGTTCCCCCCCACAAATCAGGTATCAGCGTACTCAGGACAAATTGCACAATAACTTTTGCAGTCCAATTTCTCCTGTTACCCTTGGTAAAATAAAAAAAATTGAACCTGAAGTATTTTTTTTGTGAAAAAAAGTTAGATGTTCATTTTTTTTAAATATTCAAAAAAATTCCTGTGACGCACCTAAAGGGTTAATAAACTTCTTGAATGTGGTTTTGAGCACCTTAAGGGGTGCAGTATTTAGAATGGTGTCACTTTTGGGTATTTTCTATCATATAGACCCCTCAAAGTGGCTTCAAATGTGATGTGGTCCTAAAAATAAAATGGTGTTGTAAAAACGTGAAATCGCTGGTCAACTTTTATAACTTCCTAACAAAAAAAAATTTTGGTTCCAAAATTGTGCTGATGTAAAGTAAACATGTGGGAAATGTTAGTTATCAAGTTTTTTGTGTACTGTATCTCTGTGATTTAGGGGCATAAAAATTCAAATTTGGAAAATTGCAAAATTTTCCAAATTTTTGTCAAATTTCCGTTTTTTTCACAAATAAACGCAAGTTATTTGAATGAAATTTTACCACTAACATAAAGTACAATATGTCACGAGAAAACAATGTCAGAATCACCGGGATCCATGGAAGCGTTCCAGAGTTATGACCTCATAAATGTATAGTGGTCAGAATTGTAAAAATTGGCCCGGTCATGAACGTGCAAACCACCCTTGGGGGTGAAGGAGTTAAAAAGCTGCACTGAGGAATAAGTACCCTTAACTGCCGCCGTTACAAGGTGTATCGGCAGTTGTTAAGGGGTTAAACAGCACATTCAAGTTTAATACATCTGAAAACTGTATGTCTCTGTGTAGGTTGTGTCTGGAGTAACTATTTTAATATTTATTAATTAAAGGTTATGTTTTAATTTAAGGGAGACTCTCCAAGCTATACTGCCTCTGTGTAAGTCACCCTTCATGATCTGTCATCACTTTATGTATATAGTATTTCATATTTGTTATCATAAGCAGCCAAAATTGAGTTTTCATTCATTTAAATACGGCAATTCATGTTTAACGCAATGATATGTAATCATGTTCTTTCGCATTAATTCTAGAGTTATAAAGTTATTGATGTGTAGAGATCAAGTCAAAGACACTACTTATCCAATTTATGGTTCCAGTTTTCTAAAGTAAAAGCTGTTTGCAAATACTGTTATTTCATCCTTCTATTGTGGAAATTAAATGAAGGCAAAGATGAATCTATTTTCTCTTCATTGCTTTAAATGGATAATTTAATGTTACCAACAAAGTGAAATCCTTAAAATGATTTATTGGGGCACTACATTTCTTCTGACCCATTCCATTTAATGTCAACCAAAACACTGAACAAGAGAAAATTACTATTACAAAAAAAGTAAATGCCTAAAATAATACACTTTCAACTATGCTACAATCAAATTACTGAAAGTCCATCCATCTGTTTTAGTGACCTCCTTCTCGAAGGCTAATAGCTTTTCATGCTGATCAAATAAAAATAGCATCAGCCATGAGCTCCTTAAATGATTTTGTATCATGTCACAGATGTTACAAGAGCCCAGGTGTGACAGACATAAACCTTGTGTACCTTGCTTTGATGCAACTAACTCTCTATGTCCTTGGTTTGTAGCTTACATATTAAAAGGGACTTTTTAGGACTTTCTTAGGCTTGACCATAATGCAACAATATAGGAATATGTAAATATTTAAAGTGGTTTTCTCATCAAAGACAACCCCCATCAGAATGTGGCCCTCTGGAGTTTTAACTGATCACTGTAGGTCCAAAGCCTAGAAAAATCAGCTGTGGTCAACCATATTTTGTAGTGACCGTAATAAGGTATGGTGATCAATGTGTAATGCAGGTATAGCTCATACAAAGTGGCTCTCCATTCTAGATCAAAGAGGAGTGGTCAAAATGAAAGCCAACACTCTATGATTTCCATTTGTTCTAAAATCCAAAATATATACAGCAAACTGACTCCTAATGCCTGAACTCATACATTAACACACATTATTGCCCTTCTATCTGTATCAGAAAATGTTATATAGTTAAATATAGTCAATGTTATTAACCTTATAGATCAAATCAGTCCCTTTTAGAAAGAGTAATGGTCAAGAATGTGCACAACCACTCCCTTCATTGTTTAAATCTGACAATGATAGCAAAGTTCTGCATTATGCTATCTCAGTCCATCCCATAGACTATGAAAGGAGCAATATCACACATGCATGACCAAAGCTCCGCTCAAACTTGGGTAGCAAGATGCCTACTCATGGTGATCAATTAGAGTTATTATATATACACTACCATTCAAAAGTTTGGGGTCACCCAGACAATTTTGTGTTTTCCATGGAAACTCATACTTTTATTAATCAAATGAGTTGCCAAATGAATTTAAAATCTAGTCCAGACATTGACAAGGTTCAAAAAAAAGATTTTATTTGAAATAATAATTTTTTCCTTCAAACTTTGCTTTCGTCAAAGAATGCTCCCTTTGCAGCAATTACAGCATTTTACAGCAGACCTTTGGCATTCTAGCAGTTAATTTGCTGAGGTAATCTGGAGAAATTTCATCTCATGCTTCCAGAAGCCCCTCCCACAAGTTGGTTTGGCTTGATGGGCACTTTTTGCATACCATACGGTTAAGCTGCTCCCACAGCAGCTCAATGGGGTTGAGATCTGGTGACTGTGCTGGCCACTCCATTACAGATAGAATACCAGATGCCTACTTCTTGCCTAAATAGTTCTTGCATAATTTGGAGGAGTGCTTTGGGTCATTGTCCTGTTGTAGGATGAAATTGGCTCCAATCAAGCGCTGTCCACAAGGTATGGCATGGCATTTCAAAATGGAGTGATAGCCTTCGTTATTCAAAATCCCTTTCACCTTGTACAAATCCCCCACTTTACCAGCACCAAAGTAACCCCAGACGATCACATTACCTCCACCATGCTTGACAAATGGCTTCAGGCACTCTTCCAGCATCTTTTCAGTTGTTTTGTGTCTTACAGATGTTCTGTTCTTCTGTGTGATCCAAACACCTCAAACTTGGATTCATCTGTCCATAACACTTTTTTCCAATCTTCCTCTGTCCAATGTCTGTGTTCTTTTGCCCATATTAATATTTTCCTTTTATTAGCCTGTCTCAGATATGGCTTTTTCTTTGCCACTATGCCCTGAAGGCCAGCATTCCAGAGTTGCCTCTTCCCTGTAGACATTGACACTGGTGTTTTGCGTGTACTATTTAATGAAGCTGCCAGTTGAGGACTTGTAAAGCGTTGATTTCTCAAACTACAGACTATAATGTACTTGTCTTGTTGCTCAGTGGTGCAGCGGGGCCTCCCACTTCTCTTACTACTCTGGTTAGAGCCTGTTTGCGCTCCCCTCTGAAGGGAGTAGTACACACTGCTGTAGGAAATCTTCAGTTTCTTGGCAATTTGTCGCATGGAATAGCCTTCATTTCTAAGAGCAAGAATGGACTGTCGAGTTTCACATGAAAGTTCTTTTTTTCTGGCCATTTTGAGAGTTTAATGGAGCCAACAAATGTAATTCTCCAGATTCTCAACTAGCTCAAAGGAAGGTTAGGTTTATGGCTTCTCTAATCAGTCAAACTGTTTTCAGCTGTGCTAACATACTTGTACAAGGGTTTTCAAGGGTATTCCAACCATCCATTAGCTTTCTTACACAGTTAGCAAACACAACATACCATAAGAACACTGGAATGATGGTTGTTGGAAATGGGCCTCTATACACCTATGAAGATATTGCATTACAAACCAGACGTTTGCAGCTAGAATAGTCATTTACCACATTAACAATGTATAGAGTGTATTTCTTAATCATTTAATGTTAGTTTCATTGGAAAAAACTGTGCTTTTCTTTCAAAAATAAGTAAATTTCTAAGTGACCCCAAACTTTTGAATGGTAGTGTATATTGCTTAACACTGCGTCAGGCACATCTCTGAGAACCAGAGTTTGGCCACTATGTACCTGACAGGCACAGATTAGAAAATCGCCTATAATATCTAGTTATTTCAATTTCAGTAATCAATGACATTAATACAAGTGTATTGAAAGGGAGTATGCAAAATCAGATGCAAAAAAAATCTCTAACCATAAAAGTAAACATAAAAGTAATAAAACAAAAAGTATCCAAATTTTGCAACCACCGACAAATAGACTGCAGTTTTTAGGACATAAGGTTTTTAGTTAATTTTAATGTTTAGTAATAGTTCATTGTAAGGCACTTAGATGCTACTGAAGTAAAGTTCACTCAGATTCAGATGCTAAAAGCTCAGCAGAAGAATCACATTGCAGAGAGAAATGTGAGGTTGGCAGATCATATTATCATATCAGAGATTATTATAACGTGTTCGAGCGCAATGTGCCTGAGTGGCCATTTCCAAGAAAAGCATCTTAGTTCTAAGAAAACCCTACTTATTTTTACGAAATATCCAGAAACTTTTCATTATTCATTCATAAAACTAGCAAAATAAACAATTGTGATGAAAAGAAACCCCAGAAATTATGAACCTTCCAAAGTGAGAACCTTCATGCGCAATGAGCCTGAGAGGCCACAGGTTTCACACCTTCTCTTTGCAAGGCAGTACTTAAAAATAGGAAGGTACTGAGGTACTGGGAGGGGCGGGATACCCTACTGCCTTGGAAAGGAGGGGGAAACAAAAACATTTAAGGTGTGCCTGTCAGGTCTATTGCACCTGATGCAGGGTTAACAAGAACCTGTTAGGTGATACATGCTGCCCAAACCGCGAAAGCTGGACAGCATATATCGCAGCTTGGCTGCACGGTTGCAACCAGGCAAATTATTGGAGCATTTTAGAGAAATTGCTCCAATAATTGAGAATTTCAGAGAAAATTTACTTTGAGGATCTAGCCAGAGACCAGAGCAGCAGGTGAGTCCGGCTCTACCCAATTGACAGCTGTTTTGAGGTTCATAGGTTTTTCAATGTGAACGTGAGGGAGAGACCTGTTAATCACCTGCAATTATGCTGGGAAGAGCCATCTGGAGGTGGAATAGGACAAGTCTCGTCTGTGGCTAAGGTTCCCAGACGGTTCTTCAGAGTACATTCTATCTGAAACACTGAAGTCTTTCAGAGAGTAGTATACCCAGCCAGGCTGCAATTCATGCTGTCTATGGTTTGGGAAACATGAATCTTCTTGCAGGTGCCCTTTAAAGACCTTAGGCAGTTTTTTAAGAAATACAGAAAAAAATTTGCAAACAGTAGTTGCAAAGATTGCCAAAGTGCATAAAAAAAGTCCTAACATTTTATAAGCTGCAGTGGACAAGAAAAAACACTTCACAACCTTTTTATCACTGCTGTGGTGAAAAAAAGCAGATAATATTGAACAGAACATTCATGTTTTATGCAAGAGAAAAATCAATTTCACAGTGTAGGTCACCTTTATTCATCACGTGTACTAACTTTACTTATGCTATGTACATTTTGCCACACTAAGCTAAATTTATTCAATATTTACTACATAGTTATGCATGTTTAGTACAATATATTACATGTTTCTTAACTGTACTATCAAATCTACTTCATTTTATGTCACCAAAAAATCTTTACATTCCCCCAAATCAATTATTATTCATAAATTGGGCTCATCAATTTATCAGTAAATAATGAGCATCAAAGTTTAAAGACCCATGAAGGGCTAATTTGTTTAGTATAGGACACTCCAATCAGTGGCTTTTCTGAAGAACCAAAACTACAAATTCCAGCATGTCAGGAGACAATATAACAAAAAACAATCCAATAAAAATCAGCTAGCTATTGCGTTATAAGGTCTTACAGGTCAGATCATTGAGATTAGCGTATTCCCTGTAAAATAGGTCATAAGCTGAGGTGTTTTTAAAGTAAGCTAAATTAGGACATCGATTGTAATGGGAAATGGCAAAACCACTTAAAAAGAAATCACATATAGGGCTAGTGGTAGACACTTAACCAGATGTATGAAAATGCAAAGCGAGGCAGGGCTCTTAATGATTTAGGGCTCATACTCACATGCGAGAATTTCGGACGAGTCTCACATGTCAATATCCGGCACTGCCGCCGGCACTCGGATCGGAGCATTCAGCTGCATGTATTTCTATGCAGCTGAACGCTCCGATCCTAATGCCGACGGCAGTGTCGAGAATTGATGTGTGAGACTCGTCTGAGTTTCTCTCATGTGAGTATGAGCCCTTAGAAACATGATCAAAGGGCAACTGAGAAAGTGGAGAAGCAAATCGGTGGTACCTTTTCAGGGTGTTTTGGTTGGAACATTCATCATCTATATATCCTATAGGTGGCATTAAATAAAAAGATAGTAAATGAGAAGACAAACTTCTGTACAATAGGCTTACATTTGAGTGTTCGAATGTTACAAAAGATAAGAGCTAAAGTATAGATATGAGTGAATTTATTCGAGGGGAATTGAATTCTATATGATGGTATTGCACCCGCATAAACCAGTATTAACCCTAACGCTCAAAATTGAGGGATTGAGAAACCTTAAAGCTGCAAGTGGAAAAATACACCCCTGTTTTTGCTGTACATAGTGAAGTGGATTTTAGATTTATATTTGGGAATTGAATTCTACTCAACTTTTAGAAAATTGAATATGTTATTTAACCCCTTTCCTACAATGGAGGTAATATTCCGTCCATGTGACCTGGGACCTAATTCCCATGGACGGAATATTACATCTAGCGCGATCAGCTGCGCTCACGGGGGGACCGCAGCTGATCGCGGCCGGGTGTCAGCTGATTATCACAGCTGACACCCAGCACAATGTGTCAGGGGCGGTCACGGACCACCCCCGACATGTTATCCTGTTGCACACCGCGATCAAACACGATCGCGGTGTACCGGGGATTAAAGGGAAGCATCGGCAGGGAGGGGGCTCCCTCCGTGCTTCCCTGAGCCCCCCACAGCAGCGCAATGTACAGCGCTGCTGCGGGGGTCTCCTTCCCTGCAGGTCCCCGGATCTAAGATGGCTACGGGGACCTTCTGGAGCCTGCAGGGAGCTGGCTTCCTCAGTGCCTGCAAAGCGCAGGCATGAGGAAGTCTGATTCTATGCCTGTGACAGATCGCTGATCTGTCACAGTGATCTGTGATGTGACAGATCAGCGATCTGTCACAGGACAGTGATGTCCCCCCTGGGACAACCTAATAAAGTTTAAAAAAAAATAATTTTAAAAAAATGACTAAATAATAAAAAAAAAATATTCCCTAATAAATTCATTTTTTGGAAATAAAAAAACCCCAAAACAATAGAAGTACACATATTTGGTATCACCGTGTCCATAATGACCTGCCCTATAAAACTGTCCCATTAGTTAACTCCTTTAGAGAACCCCATAAAAAATAAAAAAACGAAGCAAAAATAATGCTTTATTATCATACTGCCAAACAAAAAGTGCAATAACACGTGATCAAAAAGACGCATATAAATATCCATGGTACCGCTGAAAACGTCATCTTGTCCCGCAAAAAACGAGCTGCCACACAGCATCATCAGAGAAAAAATAAAAAAGTTATAGCTCGCAGAATAAAGCGATGCAAAAATAATTATTTTTTATATAAAATTGTTTTTATTGCATAAAAGCGCCAAAACATTAAAAAATGACATAAATGAGGCATCGCTGTAACCGTACTGACCCGAAGAATAAAACTGCTTTATCAATTTTACCGCACGCGGAACGGTGTAAACGCACCACCCAAAAGAAATTCATGAAGCCCTGGTTTTGTTCATTCTGCGTCACAAAAATCGGATTAAAAAGCGATCAAAAAAGTCACGTGCCCGATCATGAAATCAATAAAAACGTCAACTCGTCCCGCAAAAAATAAGATCTCACATGACTCAGTGGGTCAAAATATGGAAAAATTATAGCTTTCAATATGTGATGATGCAAAAACTATTTTTACAATAAAAAGTGTCTTTTAGCGTGTGACAGCTGCCAAATATAAAAACCGCCATAAATAGTAAATCAAACCCCCCGTTATCACCCCCTTAATTAGGGAAAAATAATAAAATTAAAAAATGTATTTATTTCCATTTTCCCATTAGGGTTAGGGCTAGGGTTAGGGCTAGGTTTAGGGCTGAGATTAGGGTTAGGGGTGTGTTGGGGTTAGGGTTGGAGTTAGAATTGGGGGGTTGTCTGATCTCAATGTTTGTGGAAAAAATACGATTTTTTTATTTTCACACCCGGGCGTTATAAACTTCTGTGAAGCACTGGGGGGTTCAAAGTGCTCATCACACATCAATTCCAGCCAAAACGTCAAATGGCGCTGCTTCCCTTCAAAGCTTTGCATGCGCCCAAATAGTCATTTACACCCACATATGGGGTATCAGCGTACTCGGGACAAATTGCACAATAACTTTAAGGGTCCTGTTACCCTTGAAAAAGTAAGAATTGAGGGTGAAAAGATCATTTTTGTGGAAAAAATATGATTTTTTTAATTGTACAACTGTACGTTATAAACTTCTGTGAAGCCCTTGGGGGCTTAAAGTTCCGTGGGGGGTCTAATGTCCAAAATGGGGTCACTTGTGGGGAGTTTCAATAGTTTAGGTACATCAGGGGCTCTCCAAACGCTCATGACACCCGCAGACCATTCCATCAAAGTCTGCATTCCAAAACGTCACTGCTTCCCTTCCGAGCCCCGACATGTGTCCATACAGTAGTTTTCTCCCACATATGGGGTGTCAGCGTACTCATGACAAATTGGACAACAACTTTTGGGGTCCAATTTCTCCTGTTACCCTTGGGAAAATAAAAAAATTGGGGACTAATTGATCATGTTTGTGGAAAAAATACGAATTTTTTATTTTCACTCCCGGGCGTTATAATCTTCTGTGAAGCACTGGGGGGTTCAAAGTGCTCACCTCACATCTAGATAAGTTCCTTAGGGGTCTAGTTTTCAAAATGGGGTCATTTGTAGGGGGTTTCCACTGTTTAGGTACATTAGGGGCTCTCCAAAGGCAACATGACACCCGCAGACCATTCCATCAATGTCTGCATTCCAAAATGTCACTACTTCCCTTCCGAGCCCTGACGTGTGTCCATACAGTAGTTTTCTCCCACATATGGGGTGTCAGCGTACTCAGGACAAATTGGACAACAACTTTTGGAGTTCAATTTCTCCTGTTACCCTTGGGAAAATAAAAAAATTGGGGACTAATTGATCATGTTTGTGGAAAAAATACGAATTTTTTATTTTCACTCCCGGGCGTTATAATCTTCTGTGAAGCACTGGGGGGTTCAAAGTGCTCACCACACATCTAGATAAGTTCCTTGGGGGTCTAGTTTCCAAAATGGTGCCATTTGTGGGGGGTTTCCACTGTTTTGGTACATCAGGGGTTCTCCAAAAAGCGAACATGGTGTCCGATCTCAATTCCAGCCAAAAAAGTCAAATGGCGCTGCTTCCCTTCCGAGCTCTGCCATGCGCACAAATGGTCGTTTACACCTACATATGGGGTATCACTGTACTCAAGACAAATTGCAAAATAACTTTTAGGGTCCTGTTACCCTTGGGAAAATAAAAATTGAGGGTGAAAAGATCATTTTTGTGGAAAAAATATGATTTTTTAATTGTACCACTGTACGTTATAAACTTCTGTGAAGCCCTTGTGGGTTCAAAGTTCTCACCACATATCTAGATAAGTTCCTTGGGGGGTCTAGTTTCCAAAATGGGATCACTTGTGGGGGGTTTCCACTGTTTAGGTACATCAGGGGCTCTCCAAACGTGACATGGCATCCGATCTGAATTCCAGCCAATTTTGCATTGAAAAAGTCAAACGGCGCTCCTTCCCTTCTGAGCTCTGTCATGCGCCAAAACAGTGGTTCCCCCCACATATCAGGTATCAGCGTACTCAGGACAAATTGCACAATAACTTTTCCAGTCCAATTTCTCCTTTTACCCTTGGTAAAATAAAAAAATTGAACCTAAAGTATTTTTTTTGTGAAAAAAAGTTAAATGTTCATTTTTTTTAAATATTCAAAAAATTCCTGTGAAGCACCTGAAGGGTTAATAAACTTCTTGAATGTGGTTTTGAGCACCTTAAGGGGTGCAGTTTTTAGAATGGTGTCACTTTTGGGTATTTTCTATCATATAGACCCCTCAAATAAAATAGTGTTGCAAAAATGAGAAATCGCTGGTCAACTTTTAACCCTTATAACTTCCTAACAAAAAAAATTTTGGTTCCAAAATTGTGCTGATGTAAAGTAAACATGTGGGAAATGTTACTTATTAAGTTCTTTGTGTGCCATATCTCTGTGATTTAAGGGCATAAAAATTCAAAGTTGGAAAATTGCGAAATTTTCAAAATTTTCGCCAAATTTCCATTTTTTTCACAAATAAACGCAAGTTATATGTTTGAAATTTTACCACTATCATGAAATACAATATGTCACGAGAAAACACTGTCAGATTCACCAGGATCCATGGATGCGTTCCAGAGTTATTACCTCATAAAGGGACAGTGGTCAGAATTGTAAAAATTGGCCCGGGAGTTAACGTGCAAACCACCCTTGGTAGTGAAGGGGTTAATATAGATATTTTGCAATTCGATCTGTGCGAATTCATGAAAATTGGTGACCAGTTGTGGCTGTAATTTTGCTAAACCACAGACGGCCTGACAAATGGTTCAAATTGAATAAAACTAATACTCACCTCACCACCCTCCTGTCCCGGTGTCCCTGCAGCCTGCTTCCAGTTTGACTAGGCCTCTGATGTCACTGTGTGTTGTTCCAACGCACTGCACATCATCACTTCACAACGCCATGACATAACCCGATTGATGGCATGGTGCACAGTCATCTCAGAGGCCTAGTCGAGCAGGAAGCCAGGGCCTGAAGGGAAGAGACTAAAGTGCATGCGAGTGATGGGGGGAAGGAGAAGAGAAAAGGCTTGGAGGACTGGTGAGTGGACTGCAGGGATGGTGGGACAGATTACGGATAGATGAGTATAAATTTGTAATTTTTTTTACATCCTACATATTTTATGTGCTCGGGACTATATAGATCCCAGAGCACAATAAGGAATATTGCATCTAATAACTTTATTTTGAATCACATTTTCCTGTAAAAATAACACAATTTGCTAATTTCTAATGTTGGGTTATTTAATCATTTCTATTACAGTAGATTACCAATAACTGATACACAAGCATCAGCAAGTGGTTGGAATAGTCTGGCTAAGATTGCATTTGCAAATACATGTTTCATGGTCTGAGTACAGATAGTGATGCACAGGATGCCCTCAGGTCTTGTGACCCGAACCCGATGTCTTCACAGCCATATATGAGGCTCTCAAATCGGTGTCAGGACACAGTTGGCCGGTCTTTTCACTGCCATCGGAGGATCTCAAAGCAGCAATGCATTCAGTTAAGGAAAGCTATTAAAAGGTGACAAAGTCTAAGTTGGAGAGGGATAAATATTAAAAAGATTGCAGTATTAGGAAAAAATGCTCTATGAGTTTCTATAAAAAAAATCAATCTATCTGTAGGCTCTGTCAGCAGCAGTTCAGTCCTATGCACTTCCATGTGAATGCACTATCATCTAGAGACAAGTTGCATTATTTCATAAATGTATCAAAATTGATATAACCAAGAAGCATGCTAACCTCCTGTCTTGCCATCTAAAAAAATGCTATATGTACAGATACAAAAACAGCAGCAATATGCATAGAAGTATGAATGTTTTTGATTGTGTTCATCCACTTTCAGCATCACTACCGTATTGCATCTCTAGGAATGATCAGCATATACTATTCTGTTTTTAGACGTTTCCTTTATGTCATGATTGCATACTGTACATTTCCCAAGCATGTTTGCCTGTCGTCGCTATCAAAATCTATTGAAGAAAATGTGACAGTTGCGCTGTGATATGTGCTATTCTTACATTCTGAGTCATTTGTGTTCTCCCCCAGAATCAATTGTTGAATAAATGGAAAACTGCCAACAAATTGAAAGAAAGAAAAGTGGAATTGAAAATGAAACAAAGGATCTACTTACGTCAAACTGACATGGTGACTCACTTTATAGAGTTACTGAAAAAATTGAATGTATTTTCAGTTTAACATATTTAATACAGAAATAAGTTCGTAATATACCTGAATCATAAACAGCTGTGTAATGGAATTCTGACTGACAGAGACACTGATTTCTCTACATTACCAAGAGTCAACACCAATGCCATCGCCTAATACAAACATACAAATCAGGATGCTTTTTATTTCACATATTAATTCATATATAATAAATATATCACTGAGTCTGTCTGGGATTATATGATGAAGCCAATTTGCACATGCCTACATCCAAGACGTACATCCAAGATGATCTAATTCTCCAAGATGTTTTGACCAACTTTTCTGGTGAGTTCCTTTCAAAACTTTGTGCAAGCATGCCTAGAAGAATTGCTGCTGTTTTGAAGGGAAAGGGCTGTCACACCACAAATTGATTTGACTTAGATTCCTCTTATATTAATCCACTTTGCATTTTAATTCATATATAGTTTTGAAGGCATTCTTTCTTGCAGTAGTTTTTTCCATATCTGCCTAAAACATTTGCACAGTGCTATAAATATACATATATATGTATATGTAAGGGGGTGAAGCACAAGAAGAATCAGAAGGGGGTTACCGCCTCTGCTCTGTGTCCGGAACCACATAGCTGGGCAAGAGGGTTGCCGGGGGGGAAGAGTTTTAGACCTGGACCGACTGCTTCATTTGTCTGTCAGAAGCTGTGGGTAAGGTGAAGGGGCGCTGAAAGTAGTGCAGCCTGAGGGCGCAAAAGCAGAGCGCGCGGGAGTCAGAGCAGCGTGTGCAGTGGAGAGCAGGTCGCAGCCACAAGCACCAGAAGAGAGAGAACTCCCAGTCAGAGGGTTAAGGCAGGAGGACATGACATAAAAACTGCTGTCTGTGAGTACGTGGATGCGTAGTCCCTATTGACTAGAGGGGTACGTCCTCCTGACCATGCAGAGACGCTGACCGTGCACGCAGCCCCAGTGCCCGTGGTGGCAGGTCAGAGCCACTGATTCTGGCATTGAGACTTTACAAAGCAGAGACTCAGAGCAGGGGAGACCCAGTTTGCCCAGTGTCCCCCCTGCCTCCCGATTTTACCACTGGGGCCCCGGTTACCTGCTAACAGGGACTACATAGATCACAGAGACTACAGAGATCAAAGAGACCACAGAGACCAGAGATCACAGAGACAAGAGATCACAGAGACTACAGAGATTACAGAACTTACAGAGACTACAACTGTCGCTGTTGACAGTGCCTCCGTTGGAGAAGATGACTCTTCAATCAAGATTTTATCAGACTGACAAGTTGCAAGACTACCCGTTAATTACCAATCTCCCCTTCATCTCTAAACTTTTGGAGCGCCTAGTTTACTCCCGCCTTACCCGTTACCTCTCCACTCACTCCCTTCTAGACCCTTCACAGTTCGGCTTCTGCCCCCTACATTCGACTGAAACTGCACTCATCAAAGTGACCTATAACCTTCTGCCAGCAAAGCGTAACGGTGACCACTCTCTGCTCATTCTTCTTGACCTATCTGCAGCTTTCGATACTGTTGACCACCATCTCCTACTCTCTAGGCTCCAGTCACTAGGCATTAAGGACACTGCTCTCTCCTGGTTATCTTCTTATCTCTCTGGCCGCTCCTTCAGTGTTTTGTTCTCTGGCTCCACTTCATCTCCTCTTCCTCTTGCTGTCGGGGTACCTCAGGGGTCAGTCCTTGGCCCCCTTCTCTTCTCTCTCTACACAGCCCCAATTGGACAGACCATCAGCAGATTTGGCTTTCGGTACCATCTTTATGCTGATGATACACAACTATATACGTCTTCCCCCAACCTTACCCCCTCTGTACTACAGAACGCCAGTGACTGTCTGTCCGTAGTCTCCAATATCATGTCCACTCTCTATCTGAAACTCAACCTCTCCAAAACAGAACTTCTTCTGCTCCCGCCATCTACTAACCTCCCAAAATCTGACATTTCCCTCTCCGTGGGTGGTACCACAATAACTCCCCGGGAGCAGGCGCACTGTCTGGGTGTTATATTTGACACCAATCTCTCCTTCACATCCCATATACAATCTCTTGCCCACTCTTGCCTCTTACACCTAAAGAACATCTCTAGAATCCGGCCTTTTCTCACCATGGAAACAAAAACCCTCACTGTAGCATTGATCCACTCCCGCCTGGATTACTGCAATGCTCTATTAATTGGCCTCCCCATCACTCGACTATCCCCTCTCCAGTCAATACTTAATGCAGCAGCCAGGGTCGTCTATCTGGCTAATCGGTACTTGGACGTGTCCGCACTTCGTCAGTCACTACACTGGCTGCCCATTCATTATAGGATCCAATTCAAAGTACTTGTTCTCACCCACAAATCTCTCCACAGTGCGGCACCCCCCTACATCTCCTCCCTCATTTCTGTCTATCGGACTAGCCGATCACTGCTCTCTGCAAACGACTTTCGACTAACCTCTGCACTAATCCGTACCTCCCACTCCCGACACCAAGACTTCTCCTGTGCTGCTCCTATCCTCTGGAATGCTCTACTCCAAGAAATTAGGACTAACCACAATTTGCATAGCTTTAGGCACTCCCTCAAAACACATTTGTTCAGAGCGGCTTATCACGTTCACTAATCAAAGTCATTCTATGTGTAAGTGTGCTTGTATAGCCCATTGACTATCTCCATCCATCCTTCACTCCCTCAAGATGGCTGGACCTTCATTGTAAATATACAATTGTAAATACACACCTGTACTTTGTATCTCCCTCACCTCATGGTAGATTGTAAGCTCTCACGAGCAGGGTCGCCATATTTCGTCTTATTTTGCTTTAAGTATTGTATTGTTGACGTTGTTACTTATGACTTGTGTTTTGAAACTGTTAAACTGTAAAGCGCTGTGGAATATGTTAGCGCTATATAAATAAAGATTATTATTATTATTATTATTACCGTTGTTCTGCTTGACGATTTGATAATTTTGCCTAATTTTCTTATACCGTCAATTACTTTTGGTCTGTCTCTGGTCCATGGTGACATAGTCAGCACCTGCACATTATTACATATATACACATACATACTGTACGTACATACATACATGTATATATGTGTATATATATATATACATATATACTGTGTATATATATATATATATATATATATATATATTATTTTATCTTCTAAGGCCTAGATAGAAAGATAGATAGATATGAGATAGACAGATAGATAGATAGATAGATAGATGGAAAAAAATCAGGCAGCACTCCAGTTCAAAGAAAAATTGTGGGTTTTAATCCAACACCAAGTGGTTCAACGTTTCGACCTCACAGTACGGTCTTTGTCAACCACAGTGTTACCATAGAATAGTGCACTTTTTCTACATATCTCTTCAATTTACCAATATACAAAAACTGGCATACATTAAATATAAATCATAATCAATGTGTATTAAAAAAATTACATTGCAGTAAATATAAGAACCATCGTAGTGTTTACATATATAAGGTGCATGTTAGAGTGCAAAAAGTTATATCCAACCGTATCTACAATCATTGACACAGCTAGATTAACAATGACTAAAAGATGTGAAACACCAATGTGATATTTAAAATATATAAACATTATAAATCACCTGGAACACTCAGAACCATACATCATGTTGTAGTTCCACCATAACAGCGTTCTCAGAGCACAACTGAGCATGTCAGTAATCAGATACTCCCGATGGCCACTCGTCAGTGATGTCAACGATGATGTGAACGCACACGCTCACTAGGCACTTCCACGCCCCGCTCCACCATTACAAGTGCTGGCAACTATGCCCGCACAGTATTTCATAAGAAAAAACAGCATTTATTCACAAAAGAGATAAGTCTGAATACTTAAATGGAGTAGGGCACTTGTAGTGATCATATTAAGTGATGAATTGGACACCCAAAACATTCATACCAATGGCTGTGCATAAGCCACAAGCACTACGCCACATGCCTTGAAGATGACAGTGGTGGAGTAGCAGCAAACAAACAGCAATCACAGAAGAGATTAACCCTCTGTGTCACCACTATGCACTATGGGCTAAATGCATATGCTAACAGACATTCACCATATAAACTAGGTGCCAGATGTCACTAACAAAATTCGGGCCTTGGGATTAATTTTATCTCATATACTTTGTATGATGTACAAAAAGGACATACAACAATTATTGGGAAGAGTTTCTATCCAAGGATTTAACTTTTAAAAATAAAAAAACAGTATTTAGTAATTAATAAAAAAATAAAAAAATAATGAACCAAAATTGACTCAAATAAATACAAATAAATTCATATGAAAGTACAATACAAGAAGAGAGATCTATAAGGGTTTATAGAGAAATTTTTTTTAAAAAAGATAACTTTTTCAAAAAATCCATCAATATCAATTAACATATGTACTGCATATTAAGACAAAGAATGAATCTTAAAATCAACATTAAGGCCATCAGTAGAGTTGAGCGACACGGGTTGGTCAATTTTAAAAGTCGCCGACATTCGCAAAAGTCGCGTTTCATGAAACTAAACCCGACCATAGCGTGAGGTCGGCCACGAGGTCGGCGACCAGAGCGCCAAAGTTGCGTTTCAAAAGATGCTTCCAGCACACTTTTTCAGCCAATGATGGAGGACGCACACTGTGGGCAACGCGATGACATAGGCAGCGGTCACCACCATCTTTGAGAAGGGCATGCAAGTGATTGGCTAGCTTTGTGTGGCGTCACAGGGGCTATAAAAGGGCTTGCACGCCGACCACCATCTTACTTCTGCTGATCTAAGAATAGGGAGAGCTGCTGCTGCTGCTGATTCTGTAGGGAGAGCGTTAGGCAGGGAAGAAGATACAAAAAACTGCTTCTGCCGCTAGCGATTTTACCTGTACAACACTCCAGTTAGTGTGCAGTGCAAGGGGAGGCTATATTTTGGTGCATCAGCTCTGTTGGTTATTAGGCTGCCTTATAAGGCTCCCTGATATCTGCATTGCTGTTTTCACACTGCTGTGCAAACTGTTTTTTTAAAAGCAAAAATACTTTTCATCCTCTTTTTTGCCCAGTTACCAAGCGTTCATTTTTCCACACTTTTGTGTGCAGCAGTCCTGCTTATTAGGCTGCCTGCTGCCATACTTGGGACTGAGAGCATCATTGTGAGCTTGCTAAAATCTCTAGGGAGATTCAAATTCTCCCCAGTCCTAGATAGACATTTTATACAACATCCAATTTCAGCCTGTTATATTGAGTTGTGATCTTCACTGGGCCTGAGATAATAGTTCAGTGTTCTCAAGTCTGTAGGGAGATTCAAATTCTCCCCAATACTATATACACCTTGTACCTTGTTTTACAGTACCATATTGCTGGTGGTATTTTGGGTACATTTTCCCAAAAATGAGGAAGTGTGTTGGAACAGCCCGTGGAAGTCGGCGGGGATGGCAGCTGGTAATGATGGTGTTGGTGGTGGTGGTGGATCTGCTGGTAGTAGCAAAAGTCCAATAGCACCTAATGCAAGAGGTGTTGAGCCTGCGTCATCGTCTGGCTCCACAAGGCCTCAAAGGCTCCCTTTTCTGGGAGTAGGTAATCCGCTTTTAAAGCCGGAGCTTCAGGAACAAGTTTTGGCTTACATTGCTGACACAGCCTCCAGCTCTATCGCCTCCTCTTCTGAACTTTCAAAAAATAAAAGCACTGAGTCGTCATTGGAGGCTCATGGTCAGGAACCACACCTTTCCTTGTGTCCTTCACCCCTACCAAAAGTAAAGGATGTGCAGGCCACACTACAGAGTACTCCATGGAGCTCTTTTCACATACCATGCCTGGGTTATCAAGTCAAATCGTGACTTAGCCAGTCCAAGAAGAATCTGACAAGGAGTGCACTGATGCACAGCCACTGCTAGATTTATCTGCTGGTACATTCACTCAGAGCACTACATTGTCCTCGCAGTGTACTGAGCCAGAATCTGACCCCGATGAAACTCACGTGCCCCTTCCCACATACTATACCACCTTACATGGTGACACAGAGGAAGGTGCACATGACATTGAAGAGGAGGTGATGGATGACCCAGTTGTTGACCCAGATTAGCATCCATTGGGGGAAGAGGGTGCCGCTGCCAATAGCTCAGAAGAGGAGGAGGAGGAGCATCGGCAGCAGGCATCGACATCGCAACAGCTGTTATTTGGCAGGCCCGGAGCAGTCAAAAAACGGGTTACAAAAACCAATAGAGTTGAAAGACAGTTAGGCCAGATGGTCAAATTAGCACAGCATGCAAGGCTTCAAAATGTCTTCCATAGCAGGAAGAGTGCAGTGTGGCACTTTTTTGAACAAAAAACTAATGATCAGGCAAAGGTTATCTGTAAGAAGTGCGCAAAGACCTTTAGCCGATGGAAAAATCTGAGAAATTTGAATACCAGTTGCATGCTTAGACATTTAACCACCATGCACTTGCAAGCATGGACGGACTACCAAACCTCACGTACCACATGTGCAACTGCTCCCAATGAACGTAGTCAGCAACGCTACATCGTTTCCCCCACTGTAAGCCCACCGGTTAGCACACAACCAGCAGCAAATGTTGAGGTGTCGTTGCAAGGCCAAAGCAGTCAGGGAATCACAATGTTATTGCTACAAAAGACTGAATCTAGGCCATCAGAAAGAACACCAACTCCATCACCATCATCAACCCTCTTTCAGTCCACCATGTCCACCGCTAGTCCCACCATATGCAGCTATCAAGTCCAGCTCACCCTACCAGAGACTATGAGTAGGACAAGAAAGTACTCATCCTCTCATCTGCGTACACTGGGTTCGAACGCCCACATTGCCAAACTAATCTTGTTAGAGATGATGCCCTACCGGTTGGTTGAAAGTGAAGCTTTCCGCGAACTCATGGCCTACGCAGTACCACGCTATGACCTACCCAGTCGGCACTTCTTTTCTCGCAAAGCCATCCCAGCCCTCAACCTTCATGTGAAAGACTGCATTGTCCATGCACTCAAGCAATCAGTGAGTGGAAAGGCGCACCTCCCAACAGATGCATGGTCCAGTAGGCATGGCCAGGGCCATTACGTGTCCATCACTGCGCACTGGGTTAATGTGGTGGATGCAGGGTCCACGGGGGACAGTGGCGGTGGGACAGTGCTGCCTAGCCCATGGTATAGGAAACAGTTGGGTGTAGGCGTTCGACCCTCCTCCTCCTCCTCCAGAAGCGAAAGCTCATCCACAGAGCGCAGTCGCATGAGCACTCCATCCGCAGCTGCCAGTGTTGCACACTCGGTGTGCCACTATCGAACAGCTAATGGTAAGCGTCAGCAGGCTGTGTTGAAGATGATGTGTTTGGGCGATAGACACACCGCGGAGGTACTGGCCGACTACTTGCAGCGACAAACTGAGTCATGGCTGGGCAGTCAACATCTTGAGGCAGGCAAGGTAGTTAGTAATAACGGCCAGAATTTTGTGGCAGCCATAGCCCTTTCAAAACTCCGACACATACCTTGCCTGGCTCACACCTTGAACCTGGTGGTGCAGTGCTTCCTCAATAATTATCCGGAGTTAACAAGCCTGCTCCAGAAGGTCCGAAGACTGTGCTCGCACATCCGCCGGTCGCCCGTACACTCCAGTCGTATGCAGAAGCTGCAGCGATTGCTCCAACTTCCCAAGCACCGCCTAATTATCGAAGTTGCAACAAGGTGGAACTCCACCCTGCACATGGTTGAGAGGCTGTGCGAACAGAGGCAGGCTGTAATGCATTTGTGGGAGGATACACGGCCAGGCACTTTGAGGGCAGACATGGAGTTGTCGGGTGTGCAGTGGTCGAAGCTGAAAGACCTCTGTAAAGTCCTTCAGTGTCTTGAGGAATGCACACGACTGGTAAGTGCAGACGACGCCATCATAAGCATGAGCATCCCACTTATGCGTCTGCTCATGCAAACTTTGACGCACATTAAGGAGCAGGCGTCTGCAGCCGAGGAGGATGAGGAAGAGGAGGAGGGAAGCCTTGATGACAGTCAGCCATTGTCTGCTCCGGGACCTCTCCTGGACAAGGTGGAGGAAGAAGAGGAGGAGGATGATGATGATGGGGATGATTATTTAGGGAAGGAGGATGCTTCTTGTGGGGCAAGAGAAAATGTTGGCGTGGCAAGGTCTGGTACAGGGTTTATGCGTGACTGGAGGGAAGTGGCTTTGCCAGAAAGTGCTCCTCCACCCAGCACTCGCAGTGCATCATTGAAACCTGGAACATTGGCCCACATGTCAGATTATGCCTTGCAGATTCTAAAAAGTGACCCCCGCATTGTCAAAATGATGAACGATGACGACTACTGGTTGGTCAGCATCCTGGATCCACGCTATAAAGGCAAATTCCAAAACATCATGCCACAGGAGAAACTTGACCTAATATTGGCTAACAAACAAGCAACTCTGGTAAACCGTTTGTTTGAGGCATTCCCAGCACACAGCAGCGGTGATGGTTCTCACACGAGCCGTAGGGGGCAACATGGAAGAGGTGTTCGTGGTGCACACATGAGAAGTGGCGTTGGAGACAGGGGTTTCATGACCATGTTGTGGACTGATTCTTCAAGTCCCGCTTACACGACTGGTAATACTGCATCGATTGAAAGTGACAGGAGACAGCAGTTGTCAACTATGGTTACAAACTACTTCTCGTCCCATGTCGATGTTCTCCCTCACAGGTAATTCCCCTTTGACTATTGGGCCTCTAAACTGGATGCCTGGCCTGAAATGGCACAATATGCCTTACAGGAGCTTTTACAGTTTGCCCTGCTGCTAGTGTGCTATCGGAAAGAGTCTTCAGTGCTGCTGGCTCAATCCTGACAGAAAAAAGCACCCGTCTGTCGACCCAAAATGTTGATGCTCTAACCTTCATTAAAATGAACCATGCATGGGTTTCAAAGAATTTTGTCCCACCTTCCCCTGATGACACATATGCTGCCAGAAAAATGGCTCGCTTTTGTCCTCCTCTTCCTCGGACTTCTCCAATTCCTCCATTTGCAGCTGCTGAATGTCCAACATCAACATATGCCATTTAAACCTCCCTAACTGGGCTGCCTCCCCCCCATGGCCAGGGTCACCACCTAGCACATGCAACCATGCGAGTGCCATTGCCCTGGACAGGTGGGTGGGCCGACTCTTGGGCGCCGGCACTGGCATAGGGTCCCTCATGGTGCAATCAAGTGTCTCTGACGGTGGGGGTGCACACCCGCCGTCAGACACACCGGCGTACTATGAGGGGCCCAGTGCCAGTACCGACGCCCAAGAGATGGCTCCCCTTGCTTGGGCGGTGCCCCAGCATTTGCAATATTTACCTCTCCCTGCTCCTCCACTGTGTAGTCTGGGCTGTCAAATCCTTCCCTGGGACTGCCACTACAAATTTGGTGAACTGATAGATGATGGTTAAGACGTAGCTATGCCCTGTCCTGCTGGCCGAGCTCTAGCTTTAGATGATCATTGGCTTCCATTTCTTATGGACGTCGACTCACAATGAGATGCAGTGGTGGTTTATCATCAGCTTTCACTGATTTCCTACTCACAGACGTGACATTCCTGCCCACATTTTTAAATGTGCCCTCTCATGCCAATTCAATAAAATTGCCTACAGCCTGTGGCTTCTGTCTTTTGTACTCCAAAGTTACCTGACAGATCATGATAGGCAGTGAGGACCATGTCTACATCTCTCCCTGTGATCAAAATTTGATGGAGATGAGTAACGGTGATGGGATCAACTGTACTGCGATACAGCAACCCTTTCTTCACAAAGAACTGTTTTCGCTGTCTCCACACACAAAGTAATTGAGGGTCAGCATCGCCTCTGAGAATTCTCTCGGGAGTTTTTCCCCTGATTAGTAATTCCTAAATTTCTGCAAACATTCGACTTTATGTCTGTAATTTTATCCATCTCGTTTCCTCTTGCGGAGAGTCTGGACTGTCTTACTGAGACAGAAATATATATGAAGATTTTAAAACAGGTTTACTCTTCAAAAACATTTCCTTTTTTCTACTTTTTAGATTGTTGTCTAATCCATACTGAGGCTGTGAGTGTCTTTGTCGTACTCCGGAAATAAACACGGAGATTTTAAATGTTTAAACTATGCTATATATACCTGTTATCCGGTGATACTGTACCCTTTCTCAACTTTCTACAATCTTGTCGAATCCATACCTTGCCTGAAACAGTCTGAGTCTGCCTCCTGATTACAGATGAATGGTGTTGGAGTGGAACTGTTGACCAAGTTCAAATTCTAGCTGTTTTGGGCCGTGTTAGATCCGTTCGTCGAACTACAACACTTTGATTAAAATTCGGCTGTTGGAGTTTCCGCTCGAGAACGTTTCGCTAAACAAAAGCGTATCTTTTTTTCACATTAATAATGCTTTTCAATGATAATAGACAATTTTAGGGCATAGTAGCGGTGTCTGGTAGCCAGCGGTGTAGTACACCTGTGAAGGAGCTACACCGTGTGTGTTTCTAATAATTTTTTACCGCATATTGTCCTGAAAATCCTTTTGGGCCTAGTAACTGTGTCTGCTACTCAGAAGAGGAGCCCACCCGTGAACCGAGCTATGCCACCTGTTTATGAAAGAACCAGTTTTTGACTGTATTTACACCACTTAATACTTTGGGCCTAGTAACTGTGTATGCTACTCAGCAGAGTTGGCCACCCATGAACCAAGCTATGCTGCCTGTTTAAGTAAGAATTGTGTGCTACTCAGCAGAGGAGCCCAGATGTTAAGCAAGCTACAGCACCTGTGGTTTGGACACTTAATTTTTTCACATTCTTTTTGCCGTTTAGGCCTAATTCTGGAATTACGGTTGACCTGCACTTACTGGGAAATGCTTGTTCGCGGGGAAGAATTGTAATCCTAGATCCCCATCACTAACGGGGTTCAGCGTGTTATCCGCACCTGTAAGTGATACACGCTGGTCCTTTCATTGTAGCACGCGTGCAGCCCCGGACATGTAAAGACCTGTTGACCTGTTATTGGCCGATCTCGCGTGCCAGAGCCTTGCGTGTCCCTCTAGTAAGCTGGACGCAGACCGCGGGGGCATGCCTGAGTCTCGTTCGTTAACGGAATTAAGCTTGCAATCTGTGCAGCTTTTTTGTGGATGGCATGGTTGAGGTTGCCCGTGTTGAGTCCAATTAAACCGCAGGCTCCACTCCTGGTGGTGCCCTTCTGGACATTCCTTTAAGGTTCAGCTTTGCAACCATACTGCCCCCGGAAACCAAACACTTTTCCTGACAGTGACATTCTGGTCAAAGAGCGCAATGACATCACGTCTGTACGCCCTCTGCCTAAACAGTCCAAGTGCAGAGAGATGGAAGATGTTGATGATGAGGAGTCCAGAGTACAGGGATTCCCTAGTGAGGAGACTTATTTAATTGTTTTAAAGGTTGGGAGCCATTTTTGGGGAGCAAGATACTCTGGAGAATGATATCTGGGGCCCACCATACACTGGAGCATTCCAAAGGTGCACATCAGTCACTGGAGCAGCATTTACAGGGCCCATTATACACTGGAGCATTAGAAATGGGGCTCATTATATATGGAGCATTATTTGGGCCCATAAGACACTGGAGCTTCATCCATGGTGAACAACATATACTGTAGCATTATGTGGAGCTCATCATATACTGTATGGAACATTATATGGGACCAATGATTCTGTGTGGAGAAATATATGGGCCTCATTACTCTGTATGGCGCACTATACGGTGGCCATAATTCTGTATGGAGGAATATACTATCTGTTTTTGGAGCTATTGGAGAATTTAAAATGGATATCAGTCATGTGATGTAAGAATTGAAGTATTTTTCATTGTACTGTACCGCTATTTCTCTGCCATATCAAAGGATCATGAATTGTGTCATGTGTTAAAGGAGCCCAGTGACACTCTTTGGCCCTGGGCCCACGAAAATCTGGAGCCAGCACTACCCCCCCCATAACTTTAGCCAAATAACCCCCAGTTTTCTATGTCTAACTATTATTATAAAGTAAATTAAGGTTGACAAACTTAAGGAATAAGAAATGATGTTTTTGGCATTAAAATGGGCACTCTAGGTGTGTTTCCTGTCCTCCACTCACTGCCGACTTTTCTTCCCCATTGACTTACATTGGGTTTCGTGTTTCAGTCAGCCTTCGACTTTTCACGATAATCGGCCGATTTCGTTCGACCCAACTCGACCCGAAAAAAGGCAAAGTCACTCATCTCCAGCCATCAGGTTTTAGGGTTTTTAATCGGTATATCCATTGCATCTCTTTCCATATCAAAATGACTACCCTGTTACCACCTCGTCTCCAGGGGGTACATGATTTATGATACAAAACTTTAGGTCTTTATCCTGATGGCCCTTTTTTCAACAAAATGCTTGGACACTGGTAAATCCATCCATTTTTTTACGCATGGAGTATTTGTGTTGGCTAAACCATGTTTTAAAGTCGCATGTTGTTTCGCCAACGTACCACATATGACACAGACACTCTAAAAGGTATACAATAAAGTCAAACTCACAAGTAAAAAATGAATTGATTTTGTAACTAATCTGAGTACATCTATCAATAAGAATGACCCTTTAAGCATAGCAGAACAATTGATGCAGTTCAGACACGGGAAACATCCCACTCTCTGTGCCCCTGTAAGAGAGGTCTGCTTTTGTTTTTTGAATGAGCCCACATCTGAACGTACCAATAGGTCTTTAATGTTTTTATTACACCTATACAACATGAGAGGGGGTTCTTTAAATTCAGCAACCTCAGGCAGGCAATTACTCAGAGTTTTCCAATGTTTTTTAATTATATGTGATAAATCACTGCTCTCTTCGCTAAAATTAGAAACAAAGGGAATCCTACTCAAACTCTCTCATGCCTTTAGCATATCCAAATCCTGACTTATAATAAACTGCACTGGGTGTACCCACACCCAATAAATGCACTCAGCCGCTCCACTGAAGGATAATGGAAAACAAGAGGACAGCAGGAGTTTTCAATAAAAACATACACAATCTTTATTACTGTACACTTCCCATGTCAAAAAAGGGGGTTAAATCTCATTCATTACTAGTACAAAGCCCCATAACAGTAAACTGGGACTTGGCCAACCATATGACCTTACTATATACCATATGTCTCATCCATGGTCACACAGGACCGTAATGATAAACCCCGCATGCAGGATGAAAGAGAGCGAGTAAATACTCACATAATGGCACAGCGGCGCTTGCCCGGGACACCCCGACACGCGTTTCGCTACTCTCAGGTAGCTTTCTCGAGGGGAACCTTTTTTGACATGGGAAGTGTACTATCCAGGGAGAGTTTTTTTGGCTTTACCTGACAGTTTGGTGCTATATATTCCGGTTTTTCTGGTGTCGATTTTTATACATTGTCTATTTTTTGTAATGCTGTTTTATCTTTGTATACAGTAGTAAAGATTGTCCATGTTTTTATTGAAAACTCCTGCTGTCCTCTTGTTTTCCATTCTCTCATTCCTTTGCCTCGAATAAGGAGTCATGTTTAACCTCTTTTGGAGTATCCCCTCTGATTGAACTTCTCTGGCATTTTATTCAACGTTTCCTCCAAGTGTACTTCATCACTTTCAACCTGTTTGGCTCTTAAAAATTGGCCATATGGGATGGCCTTAATCATTTTTATAGGGTGGTGATTTGAACAAAACAAACCCCAAACTATTCTTTAATTATAAAAACAGTAAAAAGATTAAAATTGATGGTGTCGGCCCTTTAAAGAACAATGAGGGTGAAATCATAGAGAGCGATGTGGGAAAAGCAAATGTTTTAAATACTTTTTTATCAACAGTGTTCACACAGGAAAAGGATTTGCCAGGGGAAATGCAGAGTGATACCTGCCTAACCCAGGAAGAAGTGCAGAACCGCCTTAGAAAGATTGACAAATCACCAGGCCCTGATGGCATTCACCCTCGGGTATTAAGGGAGTTAAGTAATGTGACAGACAGGCCTCTATTCCTTATATTTAAAGACTCTATAGAAACAGGGTCTGTTCCTTTTGATAGGCGGCAAGCAAATGTGGTACCAATATTCAAAAAGGGGTGTAAAAGGGAACCTGGAAACTATAGGTCGGTAAGCTTAACATCTGATACCATTATGGAATATCTCAATGTTAATAAATGTTTAACTCCATATCAACATGGATTTATGAAGGATCGCTCCTGTCAAACTAACCTGATCAGCTTCTATGAGGATGTAAGCTCTCAAATGGACCAAGGAGAATCATTGGATGTCATTTATCTCGACTTCTCTAAAGCATTTGACACTGTCCCACATAAAAGATTGGTAATTAAGATGAGAAAGCTTGGGCTAGGGGAAAATGTGGTAGCTGGCTTAGTGATAGAAAACAAAGAGTGGTTATTAATGGTGCATACTCAGATTGTGCCAGGGTTACTAGTGGGGTACCACAGGGTTCTGTATTGGGCCCCCTACTATTTAATATATTTATTAATGATCTAGTGGATGGCTTACACAGTAAAATATCAGTATTTGCAGATGATGCAAAACTATGTAAGGTAGTTAACACAAAGGAGGACAGTTTGCAACTACAGACAGATTTGAGTAAATTGGAGAATTGGGCTGAAAAATGGCAAATGAGGTTTAACACAGATAAGTGTAAGGAAATGCACATGGGAAGGAGAAACAGATGCTATAATTACTTACTAAATGGGAAACTGCTGGGGAAGTCAGACATGGAAAAAGACTTAGGCATCTTAGTCAATAAGAAGCTAAATTGGATTTGCCAGTGTCAGGCAGCTGCCACCAAAGCAACTAGGGTCATGGGATGCATTAGAAGAGGTCTGGGGACACGAGATGAAAACCTAATTCTCCCTCTGTACAAATCACTCGTCAGACCACACTTGGAGTATTGTGTGCAATTTTGGACGCTCAAGAAAGACATTACTGAACTTGAAAGGGTTCAAAGGCGGGCTACTAAAATGATAAATGGAGTTGGTTCACTACAATACCCTGAAAGGTTATCAAAATTAGGTCTATTTACTCTAGAAAAGAGAAGACTTAGGGGAGACTTAATATATATGTACAAGTATATCAGAGGGCAATACAGAGATCTCTCCAATGAACTGTTTGTACCAAGGACTGTGACAAGAACAAGGGGGCATTCTCTTCGTTTGGAGGAAAGACAATTTCTGCACCTGCATAGAAGAGGGTTCTTCACGGTAAGAGCAGTGAGGCTCTGGAATTCTCTTCCTGAGGAAGTGGTGATGGCCAACTCACTGAATGAATTTAATAAAGGAATGGATGCTTTTCTTGTGAGTAACAGTATAGAAGGTTACGAATAACAGAATATTATAGGTAGATGGTTGACCCAGCTTAGGGGAAGGAATTTTTTTCCCTATGGAGAAAATTGGCTTCTACTCTGTGGGTTTTTTGCCTTCCCCAGGATCAACAATGCAGAACAGCTGCACTAAAAATAGGCTGAACTAGATGGACATAAGGTCTTCCTTCAGCCTTCAAAACTATGTTACTATGTTACTATGAATATAACAGAGTATTGTTCCTGTCTGTTGGTTTCACAAACATTTTAGTAACATTTTAGTATCAATATAGATATCATAATCATAATTAGTGATCAGTGACAGCTGCATATAATTCATTTAAAAGTATTACTCACCCTGTTCACTGTCAAAAAATAGCGCATCTCAATTAAATCAATACGCATGTCAGGAACTGCTTAGCTCAAAACACAAGCTAGTACTTCCGTTCATGCACGGATACCTATTAAAACCTCAGTCGACCTCTTTGAAGATGTCTGTGCAATTGCGCACACACCGGCATGTAAAAATACCAGAGGTCAGTGTAAGTCTATGAGAGCCTCTTTCTGGCTCTCAGATTTACACTGAAAAGTGACCTCCGGGTTGCTCAGCAAACACTGGAGTTATCCAGCAGGTTAAAACCTGCTAAAGACGACTGGATTGGTATTGATAACAGAAGAAAATGGCAGCTGGTAAGTATAAAACTAGGGCAGAATAGTGACACCACTCCGGCAGGGAAATGTAAAAAAAAAAAAGCTGAAATGGTCCTTTGTTCTTCTAGTAGGTACTGTTGAAACCAGAAATTTACATACACTATAAAAACAGTCACATATACATGCTTTTCTCAATATCTAACATGAAATTAGAATAAACCTTTCCAATGTTAGGTCAATTAGGATTGCCATAATTATTAATATTTGTCAAATGCCAGAATAATGAGAGAGAGAGAATGTTTTAAGGCATTTTTATTACTTACTGCATAGTCAAAAGTTTATATACACTAAGATTATTATGCCTTTAAACAATTCTGGACTGCCTATATGATGATGTCATGTGTTTAGAAGCTTCTTATAAGTTTTTTTTGGAAACAGCTGAGTTAATTAGACACACACCTGTGAATTTATTTTAATGCAAACCTGAAACACACTCCTCCTTTGTGCAGCATCATAGGAATGTCTCAAGAAATCAGCCAAGATATCAGGAAGAGAATTGTGAACTTTCACAAGTCAGGCTCATCCCTGGGTACAATTCCAAGATACCTGATGGTGCCTCATTCAACTGTACAAACAATTATATGCAATGTGGTGTAGTGACCACTGTGTCCGCTAGGGGGCGCTGTTTGGGTGTCCCAGGACAGATGGATAGCCATGTCCAGAGTGGTAACAGGAGCAGGGTCCTAAATTACCATTATGCATCCCAAGGTGGGTGGCCTTGGGATGAAGGCTTGATTATGTGCTGATCAGCAGAGCTGATCTTTTGTTCCAATGTGGTAGGGAGAAGCCTTCAGGTGATTGATGAGACGGGTGGGATCAATCACCTACAAATCCACCTAGGGGCAGGTGTCTAGAATGCCATAGTAAAGTATATGTGTGTGAATGATTGAAGGTCCTGTGATGAGGTCATAGCCATGTGATCCGGTGGGCGTGGCTACGGACCATATAAGGTGCCCAGGGTAGGTCACATGAGTGAATGCTTGGACCCGATTGGTCCGTATGGAAGGTCTCATGCAGGGAGATGCGTATGTCTTCCTTAGTGCACATGTGTATCGTGGCTGCACGTGTCTGAGAGTTTCCTGGAGGGGGAATGAACGTCTGCACTGAGAAGCAGCTATGAGGTAACCCTGATAGGAGGATATAACTGTGAGGCTAGAGAGCCTGGGTACTGGACAAAACAAATCCTGTGTGACCACAGGGTTAACAGAGTGAAGCTCTGTCATGGACGCTATGCTGATTTGATATGAACTTTTCTGTTGCTGTTCATGGTTTATGCTGCATAATAAACCGAATGGACTGAGTTTTGTTGAGAAACCTGTGCCGGACCTGATTTATCGGCTGCCTAGCGAGTATCCCCTACCTGAATAACAAGCGCTACCTTACAGCAAGTACAATTAAGATGGGAATATCCAGCCATCATACCGCTCAGGAAGGAGACAGATTCTGTGTCTCAGAGATGAACGTGCTTTGGTCCGACATGTGCATATCAACCCATGGACAAAAGCAAAAGAATTTGTGAAGATGATGGCAGAAGCTGGTAAGATTGTGTCAATATCCACAGTGAAACGAGTACTGTATAAACATGTGCTGAAAGACCACTCTGCCAGGAAGAAGCATTACTCCAAAAGAAGCATAAAAAACCACAGTAATGTTTGCAAACGCACAAAGAAACAAAGACCTTAATTTTTCAAAACATGTCCTGTGGTCTGATGAAACTAAAATTAAACTTTTTGGGCATAATGAACATTGTTATGTTTGGAGGAAAAGGGGAGAAGCTTAGAAGCCTAAGAACACCATCCCAACTGTGAAACATGGGGGGTGAAAGGATCATGTTGTGGGGTTATTGTGCTGCAGGAGGGACTGGTGCACTTCACAAAATAAATGGCATCACGAGAAAAGAAGATTATGTGGCAATACTGAAGTAACATCTCAAGACATCAGTCAGGAAGTTAAAACGTGGTTAGATATGTGTCTTCCAAATGTACAATGACCTGAAGCAAACTGCCAAAATGGTAACTAAGTGGCTTAAGGATAACAAAGTCAATGTTTTGGAGTGGCCATCACAAAGCCCTGAGCTCAATCCTATTGAAAATTTATGGGTAAAGCTGAAAATGCATGTGCGAACAAGGCGACCCACAAACCTGGATCTGTTACACTTTTGTCAGGAGGAATGGGCCCAAATTCTAACCAACTATTGTGAGAAGCTTGTGGAAAGATATCCCAAATGTATGACCCACGTCATTCAGAATAAGGGCAATGGTACCAAAAACTAATGAAATGTATGTAAACTTTTGACTTTATTATAACTAATAAAATGCCTTATCAATGCTCTCTTTCATTATTCTGGCACTAGATAAAAATTAATATTTATAATAATCAGAACCGACCTAAAATGGGAAAGGTATATTCTGATTTCATGTCAGATATTGAGAAAAACATGCACATGTGTTTTTTTATATAATGTATTTAAACTTCTGGTTTCAGCTGCATATAGCTCATACTCTGAGAAAAAGTGATCTATAGTTACAGTACAGCTGCAGCATATTCTTTCCTATGTAATTTAGCATGCTATAGTCTGGTTCAATTTTAGTTAATTGCCATTCTCCCATGCAAAAATGGGAATATGTTATATTCTTCCCAGGGAAATGAAAGAAAAAAAAATCATCTGAATTGATACCATAACCAGTACCCAGCACCCAGAACTGATACCATTCCTTCGTACCCAGTGCTGTTTCCAGACCAAAATCCTGGAATCAACAGGAGCACTGATCAGTAATTTGTGGCTAGTGATTAGCTACATTGCTCAAATTTCATCCAGTCACAAAAAAAAACAGTGTAGACAGCAGTGTTAATTTATTATTATTTTTTTTTACAATTGAATAAAATATGAAGAGTTTCATCCTATGTGACACAAGAAAACCTGTATTTATCTTTTTATCTAGCTAGAGATATTTCCTTTTTCCTTCTGAACTTTAATTGCAAAGATTTCATATTGATAGCAAGTGGAGTTATTTACCATTCGTTCAAACAGAAGTACAGCAATATTTGTCTAGACTGGTGGTCAATAATGCAATAAATATGAAAATCATTGTTACTCACCTGCTCCTTTGTTGGTCCACACATCTGCTTCCCTATTTAGCTGTTGTCATGCACTTTGTGCTGCCATGGTAACCCAGCATGCACCTCTGACGTCACTATCATAAGACTTAAAAGGTTGGCTCTGGCGGCTTCACATCACTTGATTAATCAGGTAGTAACCAAATGCTGTTTGTCACGGTCCTGTCAGCGCCGGCGTGCAGCCAACGCTGAGCAAGGACTCACCCACACTGCAGGGGGGCCCGGGGTCAGATACGGCTGGGAAGCTCAGGCAAACAGGACCTGGAGACGCTGAAGTTAGTAAGCAGGGAAGGACCTCCGGTCATGTGACTGCAAGGGGAGGGGCTTAGCATCCTGTTGCCAGAGATCGACAGGATACAACTACAGGAATGCTCAGGTCAGACAAATGGGGGTCATACACAGAGATAGCAGTACAGTACCAGGGATGAGACAGAACGGATAGTCAGGGCCAGGCAGCCGTCAAAGCCAAACAGACATAGAAAGTACCAGAGCAGAATCCAACAAGCAGTATCCAGAGAACAGACCGAGTCAAAACCAAAGAATCAGGCAAACAAGAACACAGCACAAAACACACTCAAGGGTCAACACACTCTTCCAAGGGCGAAAGTATAACTGACAGGGATTGGAGCTTCCTGAGGCTATAAAAAGCTTTCCCAGAACCAAGGAGAGGCCACAATAATAAGCCTCAGGGGTGCAGGTAAGAGCCTGCACTGAGATCATAACATTTAACCCCAGAAGTGCAGGTCCACCAGCACTGGTTCCAGACATTAACCCCAAGCGTGCGGGTCCAACCCGCACTGGGATCATGACAGTACCCCTCTCTCAACGGGGGGGCCTCTGGACCCCCAGGCTTGCCCGGGTACCTAGCATGGAAAGCCTGAACCAGGCGATCCGCATGCATCAACGGGGCCGGCACCCAGGACCTGTCCTCCAGCCCATACCCCTTCCAATGAACCAGGTACTGTACTGACTGCCGTACCAACCTGGAATCTACGATATGATCAATCTCATATTCCACATGTCCCTCAACCAAAACCGGAGGAGCAGCGGACACGGACTCTCCCCGGACTGCTTCAAAAGGTTTCAGTAGAGATCTATGGAAGATGTTAGGGATCTTGAAAGAGGGTGGAAGGCACAGCCTGTATGCCACTGGATTGATTTTTTCCACAATCTTGTACGGGACAATGAATTTGGGGCCCAACTTGGCTGAAGGAATCTTCAACTTAATGTTTCACGTGGAGAGCCAAACTTTTTCTCCAACCTGAAACGTGGGACCAGGTGTTCGTTTCCTGTCCGCGAAAAACTTATACCTGCCTTGAGACCTAGATATATTCCGCTGGAATTCCGCCCACGTATTTTTTAATTGCTGAACAGAGCCCTCAGCCCCGGGACACCCCGAATCCAGACAAGAAAACTCACCAAAATGAGGACTGAACCCATAGTTGATCAAGAAAGGAGACGTACCTGTGGATTGACTCACCCGACAATTGAAGGCAAATTCAGCCAACGGCAGTACCTCACACCAGTCATTCTGTCTAGCAGAAGTCAGACATCTGAGGATCTGTTCCAGAGACTGATTAGTGCGCTCCGTCTGACAATTGCTCTCAGGATGGTATGCATCCAGTTGGAAGAATGTCTCAAGTGGAGTACCATAGGGCACTGTCCTGGGCCCTGTATTGTTCAACATCTTTATCAACGATTTAGATGAAGGAATTGAGGGTAAACTGATTAAATTTGCTGATGACACAAAGCTAGAAGGGATAGCTAAAACTAGAGAAGAGATAGAGAAGATTCAAAAAGATATAAATAAACTGGAGCAGTAGGCAGCAACTAACAGAATGGTTTTTAACAGGGAAAAATGCAAAGTACTACATCTGGGCAATAAAAATGAAAAAAGCATATGCAGAATGGGAGGAATAGGGCTAAGCAACAGCACATGTGAAAAAGACTTGGGTATACTAATAGATCACAGACTAAATATGAGACAAAAGTGTGATGCAGCAGCAAAAAAGGCAAATGCAATTCTAGGATGTATTAACAGAAGCATACAGTCTAGATCATGTGAAGTCATTATTGCCCTCTACTCCTCTTTGGTCAGACCTCATCTGGAATACTGTGTCCAGTTTTGGGCGCACATTTTAAAAAAGACATCAACAAACTGGAGCAAGTTCAGAAAAGAGCGACCAGAATGGTGACCGGTCTGCAAACCCTGTCTTAAGAGGAAAGGTTGCAGGATTTGGGATTGTTTAGCTTGCAAAAGGGAAGACTGAGAGGAGACTTAATAACTGTCTACAAATATCTCAAGGGCTGTCACATTGCAGAAGGATCATCTTTATTCTCATTTGCACAAGGAAAGACTAGAAGCAATGGGAGGAGACACAGATTAGATATTAGAAAAAACTTTTTGACAGTTAGAGTGATCAATGAGTGGAACAGGCTGCCACGAGAGGTGGTGAGTTCTCCTTCACTAGAAGTCTTCAAGCAGAGGCTGGACAGATATCTGTCTGGGATGATTTAGTGTATCCTGCTTTGAGCAGGGGGTTGGACCAGATGGCCCAGGAGGTCCCTTCCAACTCTACGATTCTATGATTCTATGACAGAGACATCCCTAATTTTTTTGCAGAAAGCATGCCAAAACTTAGCCACAAACTGCACACCACGATCCGACACCAAATTCAGGGGTACCCCATGCAACCAGACCACATGCTGCACAAACAATCTGGATAAAGTCTCAGCTGAAGGTAGTGCGGTCAGGGGTACAAAATGAGCCTGCTTTGAAAATCTGTCCACCACTACCCATACCAACGTATTACCCCTGGATGAAGGAAGATTGGTAACAAAATCCATGGACAGATGGGTCCATGGTCTTTCGTGAACTGCCAAGGGCATCAGCTCCCCCGACGGCCGGCTATGAGAGCTTTTAGAACGAGCGCAGACCCCACAAGCAGAAATGAATTTTTTTATGTCAGAACCAAGGGTAGGCCACCAAAAGATCCTAGCCACCGCCAGACGCGTGGCTGATATACTAGGGTGAGCACTCAGCTTGGATTCATGGAACTCCTGCAAGAGTTTAAGGCGAAGTTGCTCTGGGACAAATAACTTGCCCCCTGGCTTGGCCGCAGGAGCCAGCGACTGGACCCCCTCAATCTCCTGTTCCAATTCAGATGAGATCCCTGCTAACACAACCCCAGGGTGAAGAATGGAGGATGGTGGCTCAGGGGAAGACACCAGATGAAAACTCTGCGAGATAAGGCGTCAGCCTTGACATTCTTTGACCCTGGACGAAATGTAATAGTAAACTGAAAACGGGAAAAAAAAGCGACCAATGGGCCTGTCTGGGCGTTAGTCTATTAACAGACTCAATGTATGACAAATTTTTGTGATCGATGATCACAGTAACCAGGTGACTGGCCCCCTCCAAAAAGTGCCTCCATTCTTCAAACGACAATTTGACCGCAAGAAGCTCTCTATTGCCTACATCGTAATTTCTTTCAGCAGCAGAGAACTTCCTGGAAAAGAAAGCACATGGCCTGAGGTTGATTAGAGTGGCAGGCCCTAGAGACAACACTGCCCCCACCCCCACCTCAGAGGCGTCCACTTCCACAACAAATGGCTTGGACGGATCTGGCTGTACTAAAACAGGAGCAGACAAAGCATTTTTTCAGAGTCGCAATGGCCTCTTTTGCGAGCGAGGACCAATTTCTCACATTCGCACCTTTGCATGTTAGATCTGTGAGTGGTTTGACCACCTGCGCAAATACCTGAATAAATTTGCTGTAATAATTGGTGAACCCCAAGAAGCGCTGAAGACCCTTAAGATCTCGGGGTTGCACCCAATCTGCAATGGCCTGCACCTTCTTGGGGTCCATGCGAAAACCCTCACAGGACACAATTAATCCCAAAAAAGACAATTCCTGTACAAAAAAAGCACATTTCTCCAATTTGGCAAACAGATGATTTTCCCTCAGTCTTTGGAGAACGGTTCGTACATGTTTTAGATGAGAATGAATGTCGGAGGAGTATATCAAAATATCATCTAAGTAGATAACAACAAAACGACCAATGAGATCCGAGAATACTACGTTGATGAAATTCTGAAATATGGCGGGGGCATTGGTAAGACCAAACGGCATGACAAAATTTTCAAATAGTCCCTCAGATGTGAGGAACGCCGTTTTCCATTCATCCCCCTCCTGGACCCTTATCAAATTATATGCCCCCCGAAGATCCAGTTTAGAGAACCATTTTGCCCCTGATACATATTCCGTACACTACTCTTATTAAGCTCACGAAAATCGAGACAGGGACGTACACCGCCATCTTTTTTCTTTACAAAAAAAACCCTGCCACCACAGGTGAGACTGAGGGACATATGTGTCCCTTGCGAAGACTCTCAGCAATGAAATCCTTTATAACTAAGTGCTCAGGGCCATATAAATTAAACAGACGGGCTTTAGGCAATTTAGCCCCCAGGACTAGCTCAATAGCGCAGTCAAAGGGTCTATGTGGAGGCAACGTCTCGGCCTCGCTTTCAGAGAATACATCTTCAAAGTCTTTCAGGTTCTCCAGAATACCTTCCAGCTCGTCAGATGACACAGACACAGATTTAACAGGTTCAACCAGCAGTGCAGATTTATCACTTATCTTAGAATCATTAAACCCCCATTGAACAATCTCCCCCGTTTTCCAGTTAATAACTGGGTTATGGCGTTGTAACCAGGGCATGCCCAACACCAACCCTGCTGGTAGATTGTCCAGAACCAAACAGCTTAAGTTTTCCACATGAGTAGCGCCCACTCTGAGAGAAAATAAATCAGACACAAAGAGAATTCCCTCTTTAGTGAGGGGGGAGGAGTCAATGGCCACCACCTTGGTCGGAACCTTGAGCCTAGCTGTCCCTATCTTGCAGCGTGTGACCAATTGGGAGTCAATAAGATTGATGGATGATCCGCAGTCCACGAAGGCTATAGAGGAAAAAGAACAACCATCCACTAACAGTTCCACATAAAGCAAAACCTTAGAAAACGAGGAAAAGGGTACCTGAGGGTCTGAGTAGTCTCCCCGCTGACTACCCAGACCTAGTCATTTCCCGCCGACCGGGTCGAGGATGGGCAATCAGGACACTCCTTTTCCAATGTCCCATTTTACCGCAGTAGAAGCATAACTGCTTTTCCCTCCGGCGTTTTCTCTCCTTATTCTTCAGGGAGAGAGCACCTATGCCATGAGCTCAGAGACAGTCTCTTTTCCACTGGGGAACAATGGAGTCTCCACCTGCATCACTCCCCTGGCCCGCAACCTGCGGTCCATCCGGGCAGCCTGGGTCATGGCGTCGTCGAGAGAGTTAGGTGGGGGATGTAATGCCAAGGCATCTTGCAGCCGCTCGGACAAGCCTCTGCGAAAGAGTCCTTGAAGCACGGCGTCATCCCAAGAGACCTCTGCGGCCCAGCGGCAAAATTCAGTACATAACCACTCAGCCGAGTGTTTCCCCTGACAGACACTCATCACCATGTCCTCTGCCAATCGTACTCGGTCCGGCTCATCATATACAGTGGGGCAAAAAAGTATTTAGTCAGTCAGCAATAGTGCAAGTTCCACCACTTAAAAAGATGAGAGGCGTCTGTAATTTACATCATAGGTAGACCTCAACTATGGGAGACAAACTGAGAAAAAAAAATCCAGAAAATCACATTGTCTGTTTTTTTTTCCTTTTATTTGCATATTATGGTGGAAAATAAGTATTTGGTCAGAAACAAAATTTCATCTCAGTACTTTGTGATATATCCTTTGTTGGCAATGACAGAGGTCAAACGTTTTCTGTAAGTCTTCACAAGGTTGCCACACACTGTTGTTGGTATGTTGGCCCATTCCTCCATGCAGATCTCCTCTAGAGCAGTGATGTTTTTGGCTTTTTGCTTGGCAACACGGACTTTCAACTCCCTCCAAAGTTTTTCTATAGGGTTGAGATCTGGAGACTGGCTAGGCCACTCCAGGACCTTGAAATGCTTCTTACGAAGCCACTCCTACGTTGCCCTGGCGGTGTGCTTTGGATCATTGTCATGTTGAAAGACCCAGCTACGTTTCATCATCAATGCCCTTGCTGATGGAAGGAGGTTTGCACTCAAAATCTCACGATACATGGCCCCATTCATTCTTTCATGTACCCGGATCAGTCGTCCTGGCCCCTTTGCAGAGAAACAGCCCCAAAGCATGATGTTTCCACCACCATGCTTTACAGTAGGTATGGTGTTTGATGGATGCAACTCAGTATTCTTTTTCCTCCAAACACGACAAGTTGTGTTTCTACCAAACAGTTCCAGTTTGGATTCATCAGACCATAGGACATTCTCCCAAAACTCCTCTGGATCATCCAAATGCTCTCTAGCAAACTTCAGACGGGCCCGGACATGTACAGGCTTAAGCAGTGGGACACGTCTGGCACTGCAGGATCTGAGTCCATGGTGGCATAGTGTGTTACTTATGGTAGGCCTTGTTACATTGGTCCCAGCTCTCTGCAGTTCATTCACTAGGTCCCCCCGCGTGGTTCTGGGATTTTTGCTCACCATTCTTGTGATCATTCTGACCCCACGGGGTGGGATTTTGCGTGGAGCACCAGATCGAGGGAGATTATCAGTGGTCTTGTATGTCTTCCATTTTCTAATTATTGCTCCCACAGTTGATTTCTTCACTCCAAGCTGGTTGGCTATTGCAGATTCAGTCTTCCCAGCCTGGTGCAGGGCTACAATTTTGTTTCTGGTGTCCATTGACAGCTCTTTGGTCTTCACCATAGTGGAGTTTGGAGTCAGACTGTTTGAGGGTGTGCACAGGTGTCTTTTTATACTGATAACAAGTTTAAACAGGTGCCATTACTACAGGTAATGAGTGGAGGAAAGATGAGACTCTTAAAGAAGAAGTTACAGGTCTGTGAGAGCCAGAAATCTTGATTGCTTGTTTCTGACCAAATACTTATTTTCCACCATAATATGCAAATAAAAGGAAAAAAAAACAGACAATGTGATTTTCTGGATTTTTTTTTCTCAGTTTGTCTCCCATAGTTGAGGTCTACCTATGATGTAAATTACAGACGCCTCTCATCTTTTTAAGTGGTGGAACTTGCACTATTGCTGACTGACTAAATACTTTTTTGCCCCACTGTATGTGCCCCAGGGCCTCAAAAAATGCATTCAAAAACACTCTCTCAGGGGCAGTGCGAGGAAGGGAAAAAGCCCAAGCTTGTGGGGACCCTCTTAATAAGGACATAATGACCCCTACCTTCTGGTTTTCGTCCCCAGAAGAACGTGGTCTCAAACTAAAAAAAAGTTTGCAACCCTCCATGAAGATCCTGAACTCCTTTTGTGTTCCCAGAAAAGAAGTCAGGCAGTTTAACAGGTGGTTCCGGGGACACCAGAACAACATCACTCGCCCCAGCCCCCAGAGACCCAGCAGATAAACCCCCCCGCACTGTCTCAGAAACCTGCTGCTGAGAACGAGCAAGGGCTTGCTGCTCCAGAGATAAACCCTGAAACATCTGACTCAGATTTTTCATCTGTTCAGCCAGAGACTGTATGGGATCCATAATTCTCTGCACAAAAAACCCCCACAAACTTAATGGTCAGTTATAATGTCACGGTCCTGTCAGCGCTGGTGTGCAGCCACCGCTGATCAGGGACTCACCCACACTGCAGGGGGGCCCAGGGTCAGATACAGCCGGGAAGCTCAGGCAAACAGGACCTGGAGATGCTGAAGTTAGCAAGCTGTGAAGGACCTACGGTCATGTGACTGCAAGGGGCGGGGCTTATCATCCTGTTGCCAGAGATCGGCAGGACACAACTACAGGAATGCTCAGGTCAGGCAAATGGGGGTCATACACAGATAGCAGTACAGTACCAGGGATGAGAAAGAACGGATAGTCGGGGCCAGGCAGCGGTCAAAGCCAAACAGATATAGAAAGTACCAAGCAGAATCCAACAAGCAGTATCCAGAGAACAGACTGAGTCGAAACAAAAGTATCAGGCAAACAAGAACACAGCACAAAACACACTCAGGGGTCAACACACTCTGCCAAGGGCGAAAGTATAACTGACGGGGATTGGAGCTTCCTGAGGCTATAAAAAGCTTTCCCAGAACCAAGGAAAGGCCACAATAATAAGCCCCAGGTGTGCAGGTAAGAGCCTGCACTGAGATCATAACATTTAACCCCAGAAGTGCAGGTCCACCAGCACTGGTTCCAGACATTAACCCCAAGCATGCGGGTCCAACCCGCACTGGGATCATGACACTGTTACCATGTGCCTGTGTTTAGTCTAGTCACACAACAAACCCAGCTCTGCTATTGCTTGGCTCTTTTATACCAAGGTGCTAGTCTGCCAATTAAACTCTGCTGTTCTCAAGGTACTGTCTACACATTTGGCTCTGCTATACCAAGGGGGCTGTCAAACTGAGCTCTGCTGTTCCAGGCTGCTGTTAATACACTTAGTCTGAATAATGCACTTGGTACCTGCCTAACAACTTTACTCTGCTGTTCCAAGATGCTGACCATACACTTGGTTCTGTTATACAAAAATGTCTGCCTAGTCACTCAGTGCAAAGCATTGTCCAAACACTTAACTCTGCTGCAACAAGATACCTGTCTGAATATGATTTTGCTCTTCTAAAGTGCTCTCTTCACACTCACCTTTATTTTATCAAGGTGCCTGACTATACATACAGCTGTGCTGCTTCAAGGTGTTGTTCGAATATCCAACTCTACTGATCTTTGATGTTCCATGTATCATTCAGTATATCCAATTTTTCTGTTCTACATGCCGTCTTCTGGTTATTATACCTCGCTACTTCAACACCTCAATTCCGTTTTGCTCACCTTCACTTACAGCTTAGGAAATCAATTTACAAGGTGAGTCATAACATCCATAAGACAGCAAAAGAAACTATTATGAATAAAGAATTATTCAATGTGTTCAGATTTTGGTTGTGCTGCTGATCTTTGGAATTATAGAAAATAAATACATGAACAATGGATTCTGACTTTAAAGATTAGTGCCATATAAATAAGATATAACATCTGGGATACCCAATCTATGTCAAGAACACAGGCCCTCTAAGCCTAATTTTGCAAGCAATGGCAGTAGTAGCAGATATGTGGGAAAGACACTCAAAAAATATAGTCCAAGTAAATACTAGTCAAATGAGTATATGTGGCACCCTCCTTCTTTATCGCCACAAAAGGGTTAAATATGTACTGTTTTGAATGTGTTTTGTGAGCAATGGGAATTATGCTTTCTCTGCTAGAGACCACAACACACACACACAATTTGCCGCACTCCCTTACTTGTCTGAAACTCAGAGCTTTGCAGACATACCCTAATTGGGAGGGGGAGGGGCCGAGTTGTTGTTTCAGTGGAGAAGAACGAGGAAGAAGGCTCTGGGAAGCCATATTTAGACATGTTCTCGATCCAGGAGTGAGAGCTAAGAAGCATCAGGGACCAGCCCCTAGAGCATCGATGCTTTCAGAGCAGGGTGGTAAGCTGAGAGACTGCGTGGGATTATACAACCAGCAGGAAAGTGTTTTCCCTCAGAAACACTGTAATAATCTAGGATCAGTGAAGGATAGTGCAAGTGGGAACTTGAGCTGCTTCACAAAGGATTCAAGCTGCAAGCTGCTGAAGGCAAAATGCACAGTGAGTAGAGGCAATACTGGGAAGTTCTAAACTCCAGAAAGCCTTGGTCCCAGAAGGGATTAAAATAGCAGGAAGTTACAGTGAGTCACAGCAGAAAGCTAACTCCCATTCTCCAGAGCTGACTGTAACCTGGTGAAAGTTGTAATATCTCCTCTGAACTGCACCTGAACTACAGTAAATGATAGAGTGACTTTCCTTGTCTCCTGCCTTATTACTCCGTGCCTTCTACTTCCATCACAATCTCTGGGGGGCTGCCCTGGTTGGAGAGGGTTTATCATCTGCACTGCCAACACCATCTACTCCCTCAGGGATCATCTGCAGTGCCAGCTATACTACAGTTGAACACTCCGTCTAGCGTCACAAATCACTACATAAGCTTTATCCCCATCCAATTCTACCCCTTTTACATGACCACCTGGGGCCACGAACCGGATCACCGCCACTGTGACATCTTCCATTGAAGTTAACGGGCTCGGTACCGAGTATCCCACGGCCCCTCGGGCGCGTCATATATATAATAGTAATTTTAATTAAGTTCGAGGGATAGACATTCCACACAGTCTATGCAGCCTTTTCTGTAGCACAGGCGTCTCATAAGGGACCTTTAACCCCTTAATGTCCAATGACAGATATACCCAACATTGAGCGCCTCCCCCTGTTTGGTGCGGTCTCCAGCGGTAAGCCAGAACCTTTTCCAGCACATGACAGCTGATCTGATCAGCTGACATGTACCCCTAATAGCCTTGGAATCGTGATACACCTGTGGCTGTTAACATGTTAAATGCTGCTGTCAAGCTCTGACAGTGGCATTTAACATGAACAGCCAAGAAGCGCATCATCACCTCCTCCCATCGGCCACTGTGTCACATGACCGCAGGTCGCCGATGGGTTGGAATGATAAACCGGGGTCTGCAGGACACACCTGTGGTTGTCATAGCTGGATAGCTATGAGCACCGCCGAGTGGTCGGCGCTCACAGCAAGTGACCATTTCTGCTACATAGAGCAGGGCTTATTCGCTCATCATGGGCAGCATAACACTGTAAACCTGTAGATTGACAGCATATCTGCACATTAATAGCATTATTTCTGGTGACAGGTTCCCTTTAAACTCAAACAAAAAAGGAAGCACACTGTAGCGCCATAGCATGCAAACATGAAATATAAAAATGAATTGCATTACTGCATTAGAAATGTGAAAAATTGAGAAACCTTAGCGCATAGAATGACCAATTTATGTGTACCTGGAAGCCATGTTAAGGTGATTCTCGTTTTCCAGGACCCTAACCTAATGCCAATCCTCACTTAGACCACCCAGGCTTAGAACCGGTTCAATAGTTAGTTCTGGTGTATGGTCCCCCATCCTTGTATCTTGTCCCCCATCTTGGTATATGCTCTCCCAGCCTTGCATATGCTCCACCAGCCTGGTATATGCTCCCCCTGCCTAGTATATTCTCCACCCAGCCTGGTATATGCTCCTCTATCCTGGTCCCCCATCCTATTATATGCTCCACCAGCACATTATATGCTTCCCTATCCTGGTATATTCACCCCATCCTGATTCCCCTTCCTATGATATGCTCCCTTGCTGTTAATCAATACATGCATACAAGCAGAAAAACAAAAACAAGACACATCCCTACTCACCTTTCCCGCACTCATATACAGAAGCATCCCCTTTCTGGTAAATGTTTAAATAAAATGTCGCTGGCACCAATGCGCTTGCATACCATGCTATCAGGCACCATTTTTCACTGTGTGTGCAAATTTGTCTTCAATATAATGGCACCAGAAACTGCGGCATGCACAGGCGCTGACTCTGGTGCCACACTTCACCAGCCTTGTCATCATGGAGTCAGAGATAGACACTGACTCCAGTGGAAAGAGCAATTAGTTCCAGCTGCGTGTAAAATTCTTCTTTATTCCATCACTTACAATATAACATCTTCATAGTGTATGCCACAACCACGGACACGGCAACACTATGAAGATGTTATATTTTAAGTGATGGAATAAAGAAGAATTTTACACGCAGCTGGAACTAATTGCTCTTTCTATTTGGTTTCACGTCAGTCCAGACGGAGTTCCGAGGTCTGCGGTGGATATCTGGTGAGCTGGCTTATGTTGCTTTTGTGACTGACTCCAGTGCCACACTTCTAGTCCAGCCTCATCCTCCTCCCTGTCACCTCGAGGCACTAGACTGCCAGTGTATTTATGCTGGTTGCATTTTTCTGACTCCGGTCACACTGCACAGATGCAGCCTGTATCGGCTTCGGACAGAAGGACTCATCCAGCGTTACATTATAGATACCTAATTTTAAATGTGAGAGGCGTGCAGTAGGGGGCGGGAAAATGGACATGCTGCTAATGGTGCGCACAAAGATAGAGGCTGTGGGCAGGTGAAACTGTGCCTGCTGTTGGAGCACAACAATCATGCTCATCCACGAAACCTAGATTCCTGTCCCTCTTTGCAGGGGGGCACAGGACAACACTCTTGAAGCCAGAACAGTACAAACATTTAGTCGGTTGGATAGCAGTATGTTTCATAGCATCACCTTGTCCTCCACCTGGTCCTGTCTCACTAGCCAAGAGTCTGGACTTTATAATACTCATCCTGATCTTCCTTACTATCACCATGGCCAGTCCCAGGAGACAAGTGATCCCACACTTGGACACTCCAAGGAGCTCTTTACATTTCCATTTATTGATTCTGACCTCTTGTCCTGCATATTTCGAGAGGGACATGAGGAGATTGTGTGTAGTGATGCCCAAATATTTGATCAGCCACGGTCAGAAGACAATGGTGGGGAACAACAAATAGTGTCTGAAGAGGTAGATCATGATGAGACACAGTTGCCAAAAAGTGATTTTGTGAAGTCAACAAGTCAGGAGGAGGATCAGAGTGCGGAAGTGGAAGATGAGGTGGTTGACAATGAAGTCAACCACCCAATTTGGGAATGTGCCATGCAGAGGGAGGCCAGCAGTGCAGAGGGGAAGGATGATGCAGGACCACAACAGGCATCAAGAGGCAGTATGGTGGCCAAAGGGAGAAGGCAGGGAACTGTTGTACAGAGCACCCACATGGGGCAAGTTCCCAGGCAAAGTGTAAGGCGTTGTTCACCATTCTGGCACTTTTTTAAAGAAAGTAAGACAATAAACAAAAAAGGTCATTTGCAACCTGTTCCATACCAAGATCAGCAGGAGGCTGACAACTCACAGTCTGACCACCATCAGCATACTCAGGCACATGTTATAAAAGTACCAAACTAGTGGGCCAAACACCTAGGTCTACAGTTTGTGTTTGTGGGTGAGACACTACTGCCTCTTTCACTGTGCTACGTGCTTGCCAATTCCCTGTCCAGGACTCAGGCAAAAATGCCTCGCACCCTGCACCTGCCATTACACATTCACAAGCATCATCATCAACCACGACCAAATCTTTGTCTTAGCACAGCATCCACCCACAGGCTCTGGAAATGTTGCCATTTAAACTTTGTAGATACTAAAGCTTTCTGCTACCTCATGGTGGTGGGCATCCCTCTGTCCAATTATACAACTTATAATATGATATTTCTTAATTTTGCCTGTATTGATAATTGATGCAGTTTGTTGAAAATAGAGTACCCATTTAAGCTAAATACAATTCACTTAAACAATTTTCAGGAAAGTGGAGAAAATCTCTGAAAAATTATTAATGAATGAAGCATACAAAGATGTTTCTCCTGCAAACAAGATTATAGCACAGTTCTAACTATCTAATCTTTGTGATGTTCTTCAACATTTTAATTAAGAAACATATACCCTTCAAGAAGATTTTCACAATAATGACAACAATGTTCTAATGTTTCGGCAGTTTGAATATCAAAGTGGGTAAGAAATGAACAAATTTTCATAAATAAAAGGCATATAACATAGAACGTAAAGGATATGATTCAGAAATTTGTCATAGAGCTTCAAACATTTATGAGCAGACTATGGAATCATTTCATGACAATGTAAGAACAGAGTGAGAGGTACAAATAATTGTTCACAGCCGAGTCGCTCCTTGGAAACTAAGAACTTATTAAAAGAGACATCTGGAAAATGGGTACAAACAAGATCACTACAGAACTAAAGTGGGAAAAAAAGTATTTAGTCAGCCACCAATTATGCAAGTTCTCCCACTTAAAAAGATGAGAGAGGCCTGTAATTGACATCATAGGTAGACCACAACTATGAGAGTCAAAATGAGAAAACAACTCCAGACAATCACCTTGTCTGATTTGGCAAGATTTATTTTTCAAATTATGGTGGAAAATAAGTATTTGGTCACCTAAAAACATGCAAGATTTCTGACTCTCACAGACCTGTAACTTCTTCTTTAACCCCTTCACCCCCAAGGGTGGTTTGCACGTTCATGACCGGGCCAATTTTTACAATTCTGACCACTGTCCCTTTATGAGGTTATAACTCTGGAACGCTTCAACGGATCTAGGCGATTCTGAGATTGTTTTCTCGTGACATATTGTACTTCACTTTAGTGGTAAAAAATTTTCGCTATAACTTGCATTTATTTATGAAAAAAACAGAAATATGGCAAAAATTTTGAAAATTTTGCAATTTTCAAACTTTGAATTTGTATGCCCTTAAAACAGAGAAATATGTGACACAAAATAGTTACTAAATAACATTTCCCACATGTCTACTTTACATCAGCACAATTTGGGAAACAACATTTTTTTTTGTTAGGAAGTTATAAGGGTTAAAATTTGACAAGCGATTTCTAATTTTTACAACAAAACTTACAAAACCATTTTTTTTAGGGACCACCTCACATTTGAAGTCACTTTGAGGGGTCTATATGGCAGAAAATACCCAAAAGTGACACCATTCTAAAAACTGCACCCCTGAAGCTACTCAAAACTACATTCAAGAAGATTATTAACCCTTCAGGTGCTTCACAGGAGCAGAAGCAACGTGGAAGGAAAAAATGAACATTTAACTTTTTAGTCACAAAAATAAGATTTTAGCAACAATTTTTTTATTTTCCCAAGGGTAACAGGAGAAATTGGACCCCAAAAGTTGTTGTCAAATTTGTCCTGAGTATGCTGATACCCAATATATGTGGGGGAACCACTGTTTGGGCACAAGGCAGGGCTCAGAAGGGAAGGAGCCCCGTTTGACTTTTTCAACCTAAAATTGGCTGGAATTGAGATCGGACGCCATGTCGCGTTTGACGAGTGTCTGATGTGCCTAAACAGTGGAAACCCCCCACAAGTGACCCCATTTTGGAAACTAGACCCCCTAAGGAACTTATCTAGATGTGTGGTGACCACTTTGAACCCCCAAGGGCTTCACAGAAGTTTATAACACCCAGGCGTGAAAATAAAAAATCATATTTTTTCCACAAACATGATCATTTAGTCCCCAATATTTTGTTTTCCCAAGGGTAACAGGAGAAATTGGACCCCAAAGGTTGTTGTCAAATTTGTCCTGAGTACGCTGATACCCAATATGTGGGGGGGAACCACTGGTTAGGCACATGGCAGGGCTCAGAAGGGAAGGAGCCCCGTTTGACTTTTTCAACCTAAAATTGGCTGGAATTGAGATCGGACGCCATGTCACGTTTGACGAGCGTCTGATGTGCCTAAACAGTGGAAACCCCCCACAAGTGACCCCATTTTGGAAACTAGACCCCCTAAGGAACTTATCTAGATGTGTGGTGACCACTTTGAACCCCCAAGGGCTTCACAGAAGTTTATAACACCCGGGCGTGAAAATAAAAAATCATATTTTTTCCACAAACATGATCATTTAGTCCCCAATATTTTGTTTTCCCAAGGGTAACAGGAGAAATTGGACCCCAAAGGTTGTTGTCAAATTTATCCTGAGTACGCTGATACCCAATATGTGGGGGGGAACCACTGTTTAGGCACATGGCAGGGCTCAGAAGGGAAGGAGCCCCGTTTGACTTTTTCAACCTAAAATTGGCTGGAATTGAGATCGGACGCCATGTCACGTTTGACGAGCGTCTGATGTGCCTAAACAGTGGAAACCCCCCACAAGTGACCCCATTTTGGAAACTAGACCCCCTAAGGAACTTATCTAGATGTGTGGTGACCACTTTGAACCCCCAAGGGCTTCACAGAAGTTTATAACACCCGGGCGTGAAAATAAAAAATCATATTTTTTCCACAAACATGATCATTTAGTCCCCAATATTTTGTTTTCCCAAGGGTAACAGGAGAAATTGGACCCCAAAGGTTGTTGTCAAATTTATCCTGAGTACGCTGATACCCAATATGTGGGGGGAACCACTGTTTAGGCACATGGCAGGGCTCAGAAGGGAAGGAGCCCCGTTTGACTTTTTCAACCTAAAATTGGCTGGAATTGAGATCGGACGCCATGTCACGTTTGACGAGCGTCTGATGTGCCTAAACAGTGGAAACCCCCCACAAGTGACCCCATTTTGGAAACTAGACCCCCTAAGGAACTTATCTAGATGTGTGGTGACCACTTTGAACCCCCAAGGGCTTCACAGAAGTTTATAACACCCGGGCGTGAAAATAAAAAATCATATTTTTTCCACAAACATGATCATTTAGTCCCCAATATTTTGTTTTCCCAAGGGTAACAGGAGAAATTGGACCCCAAAGGTTGTTGTCAAATTTATCCTGAGTACGCTGATACCCAATATGTGGGGGGGAACCACTGTTTAGGCACATGGCAGGGCTCAGAAGGGAAGGAGCCCCGTTTGACTTTTTCAACCTAAAATTGGCTGGAATTGAGATCGGACGCCATGTCACGTTTGACGAGCGTCTGATGTGCCTAAACAGTGGAAACCCCCCACAAGTGACCCCATTTTGGAAACTAGACCCCCTAAGGAACTTATCTAGATGTGTGGTGACCACTTTGAACCCCCAAGGGCTTCACAGAAGTTTATAACACCCGGGCGTGAAAATAAAAAATCATATTTTTTCCACAAACATGATCATTTAGTCCCCAATATTTTGTTTTCCCAAGGGTAACAGGAGAAATTGGACCCCAAAGGTTCTTGTCAAATTTGTCCTGAGTATGCTGATACCCAATATGTGGGGGGGAACCACTGTTTAGGCACATGGCAGGGCTCACAAGGGAAGGAGCCCCGTTTGACTTTTTCAACCTAAAATTGGCTGGAATTGAGATCGGACGCCATGTCACGTTTGACGAGCGTCTGATGTGCCTAAACAGTGGAAACCCCCCACAAGTGACCCCATTTTGGAAACTAGACCACCTAAGGAACTTATCTAGATGTGTGGTGAGCACTTTGAACCCCCAAGGGCTTCACAGAAGTTTATAACACCCGGGCGTGAAAATAAAAAATCATATTTTTTCCACAAACATGATCATTTAATCCCCAATATTTTGTTTTCCCAAGGGTAACAGGAGAAATTGGACCCCAAAGGTTGTTGTCAAATTTGTCCTGAGTACGCTGATACCCAATATGTGGGGGGGAACCACTGTTTAGGCACATGGCAGGGCTCAGAAGGGAAGGAGCCCCGTTTGACTTTTTCAACCTAAAATTGGCTGGAATTGAGATTGGACGCCATGTCACGTTTGACGAGCATCTGATGTGCCTAAACAGTGGAAACCCCCCACAAGTGACCCCATTTTGGAAACTAGACCCCCTAAGGAACTTATCTAGATGTGTGGTGACCACTTTGAACCCCCAAGGGCTTCACAGAAGTTTATAACACCCGGGCGTGAAAATAAAAAATCATATTTTTTCCACAAACATGATCATTTAGTCCCCAATATTTTGTTTTCCCAAGGGTAACAGGAGAAATTGGACCCCAAAGGTTGTTGTCAAATTTGTCCTGAGTACGCTGATACCCAATATGTGGGGGGGAACCACTGTTTAGGCACATGGCAGGGCTCAGAAGGGAAGGAGCCCCGTTTGACTTTTTCAACCTAAAATTGGCTGGAATTGAGATTGGACGCCATGTCACGTTTGACGAGCATCTGATGTGCCTAAACAGTGGAAACCCCCCACAAGTGACCCCATTTTGGAAACTAGACCCCCTAAGGAACTTATCTAGCTGTGTGGTGACCACTTTGAACCCCCAAGGGCTTCACAGAAGTTTATAACACCCGGGCGTGAAAATAAAAAATCATATTTTTTCCACAAACATGATCATTTAGTCCCCAATATTTTGTTTTCCCAAGGGTAACAGGAGAAATTGGACCCCAAAGGTTGTTGTCAAATTTGTCCTGAGTACGCTGATACCCAATATGTGGGGGGGAACCACTGTTTAGGCACATGGCAGGGCTCAGAAGGGAAGGAGCCCCGTTTGACTTTTTCAACCTAAAATTGGCTGGAATTGAGATCGGACGCCATGTCACGTTTGACGAGCGTCTGATGTGCCTAAACAGTGGAAACCCCCCACAAGTGACCCCATTTTGGAAACTAGACCCCCTAAGGAACTTATCTAGATGTGTGGTGAGCACTTTGAACCCCCAAGGGCTTCACAGAAGTTTATAACACCCGGGCGTGAAAATATAAAATCCTGTTTTGTTCCCACATAAATGATCATTTAGTCCCCAATTTTTAATTTTCCCAAGAGTAACAGGAGAAATTGGACCCCAAAAGTTGTTGTTCAATTTGTCCTGAGTACCCTGATACCCCACATGTGGGAGAAAACTACTGTTTGGGCACACGTCAGGGCTCGAAAGGGAAGTATTGACGTTTTGGAAAGCAGACTTTGATGGAATGGTCTGCGGGCGTCATGTTCCATTTGCAGAGCCCTTGATGTTCCTAAACAGTAGAAACCCCCAATAAGTGACCCCATTTTGGAAACTAGACCCCCTAAGGAACTTATCTAGATGTGTGGTGAGCACTTTGAACCCCCAAATGTTTCACTAAAGATTATAATGCCCAGGCGTGAAAATATAAAATCCTGTTTTGTTCCCACATAAATGATCATTTAGTCCCCAATTTTTAATTTTCCCAAGAGTAACAGGAGAAATTGGACCCCAAAAGTTGTTGTCCAATTTGTCCTGAGTACCCTGATACCCCACATGTGGGAGAAAACTACTGTTTGGGCACACGTCAGGGCTCGAAAGGGAAGTAATGACGTTTTGGAAAGCAGACTTTGATGGAATGATCTGCGGGCGTCATGTTCCATTTGCAGAGCCCTTGATGTTCCTAAACAGTAGAAACCCCCAATAAGTGACCCCATTTTGGAAACTAGACCCCCTAAGGAACTTATCTAGATGTGTGGTGAGCACTTTGAACCCCCAAGTGTTTCACTAAAGATTATAATGCCCAGGCGTGAAAATATAAAATCCTGTTTTGTTCCCACATAAATGATCATTTAGTCCCCAATTTTTAATTTTCCCAAGAGTAACAGGAGAAATTGGACCCCAAAAGTTGTTGTCCAATTTGTCCTGAGTACCCTGATACCCCACATGTGGGAGAAAACTACTGTTTGGGCACACGTCAGGGCTCGAAAGGGAAGTAATGACGTTTTGGAAAGCAGACTTTGATGGAATGATCTGCGGGCGTCATGTTCCATTTGCAGAGCCCTTGATGTTCCTAAACAGTAGAAACCCCCAATAAGTGACCCCATTTTGGAAACTAGACCCCCTAAGGAACTTATCTAGATGTGTGGTGATCACTTTGAACCCCCAAGTGTTTCACTAAAGATTATAATGCCCAGGCGTGAAAATATAAAATCCTGTTTTGTTCCCACATAAATGATCATTTAGTCCCCAATTTTTAATTTTCCCAAGAGTAACAGGAGAAATTGGACCCCAAAAGTTGTTGTCCAATTTGTCCTGAGTACCCTGATACCCCACATGTGGGAGAAAACTACTGTTTGGGCACACGTCAGGGCTCGAAAGGGAAGTAATGACGTTTTGGAAAGCAGACTTTGATGGAATGATCTGCGGGCGTCATGTTCCATTTGCAGAGCCCTTGATGTTCCTAAACAGTAGAAACCCCCCATAAGTGACCCCATTTTGGAAACTAGACCCCCTAAGGAACTTATCTAGATGTGTGGTGAGCACTTTGAACCCCCAAGTGTTTCACTAAAGATTATAATGCCCAGGCGTGAAAATATAAAATCCTGTTTTGTTCCCACATAAATGATCATTTAGTCCCCAATTTTTAATTTTCCCAAGAGTAACAGGAGAAATTGGACCCCAAAAGTCGTTGTCCAATTTGTCCTGGGTACTCTGGTACCCCACATGTGGGAAAAAACTGTTTAGGCACACGTTGGGGCTCGAAAGGGAAGTAGTGTTGTTTTGGAATGCAGACTTTGATGGTCTGCTGGCGTCATGTTCCATTTGCAGAGTCCCTGATGTGCCTAAACAGGAAAAAAACCCACATATGACATCATTTTGGATACTAGACCCCCAATGAACAAATCTAGATGTGCCCCCAACTAATCTAATGTAAATTAGTAGTGCATGGAGGTGTGGTACAATTTGAAGCAATCCTTCATGCACAGGCCAGGTTTTTCGGGGCAGGTGTCGCACTGGTAAGTGGTGTCCCTGCGTATTCCTTTTTTGTAACACACTCGACACCTTTTTTGCGGCTTACCTTTTCTTGGGGTTGGCGGGACCACCCCCGGAAAATGCTGACCTGGGACAATACGAGCACCTTCAGTTCCTGAAGTACTGGGGCCCGCTCCTTCCTGAGCGCCAAACATCATGGCCTTAAACACTACCTCCTGGAAATGAAGGTACGCCGTATCGCTGGGGCATGCACATTGTGACAGCAGGAATGCGTTGAGCATTGCCATTTGGACGATGTGCACGGCCAGCTTTTTGTACCACACCTTGGCCTTCCTCAATGCATTGTACGGTTGGAGGAGTTGATCGGAGAGATCAACTCCCCCCATTTTTTTGTTGTACCCCACTACACATGTCGGTTTGAGGACCTGTGTAGAGGTACCCCGTACAGTGCAGAGGGTACTGCCATCACCGTGTATGGTGGTCAAGAGATGGACATCTCTCTTGTCCTTGTACTTGACCACCAGCAGGTGGTCGCTACATTGGGCTCTGCTCTCACCTTTTCGGAGCATCTGCCCAAGTAGCGTCTTCGGGAGGCCTCTCTGATTTTTGCGGACAGTACCGCAGGCTGCGGTACGTCGCTCAGAGAGGGATTTGTAGAGTGGGATGCTGGTATAAAAGTTATCAGTGTAGAGGTGATAACCTTTATCCAGCAGTGGGTGCACCAAATCCCACACAATTTTCCCACTCACTCCCAGGAAAGGAGGACACTCAGGGGGTTCAATCCGGGTGTCCTTCCCTTCGTAAACTCTAAACTTGTGGGTGTACCCTGAGGTACTCTCACACAACTTATAGAGTTTGATTCCGTACCTGGCCCTCTTACTGGGCAGGTATTGACGGAATCACAGCCTTCCCTTGAAGTGAACCAAGGACTCATCCACGCAGATGTCCCTTTGGGGCACGTACACTTCAGCAAACTTTTTGTTGAAGTGTTCGATGACCGGCCGAACTTTGAACAGACGGTCAAAGTTGGGGTCATCTTGTGCGGGACACGCTGCATTATCAGTATAATGCAGAAACTTGTGGATGGCCTCAAAACGCGTCCGGGCCATGACCATTCGGAACACTGGAGTGTTGTATAAAATATCAACACTCCAATATTGCCGAATTTCCGGCTTCTTCAGTATCCCCATATGGAGGACCAGGCCCCAAAACTGCGTCATTTCAACTGCGTCTACAGGAGACCAGTTTGAAAATGTTGAACGCGGGTTTTGCTCCAAAAATTGACGAGCGTACAAATTAGTTTGCTCCACCATGAGGTTAACAAAATCCTCAGAGAAAAAGACTTTGAAAAAGTCAATTTCTGTGAGGCCGGTGGTGTCAAACTTGATTCCTGATTCTGCCACAAAATCAGGAATCAGTGGCTCGTAATTTTCGGGGGGCGAGGTCCATACGGGGAGCACTGGGTCAGCTGCGGGCATGGTGGGCGCTGCCTCATCTTCTGTCCTGGAGCGTCTGCGTGGCGGTTCCGCAGGACCCGAGGAGGAAGATGAGGAGGGAGAAGAGGAAGAAGAAGAGGATGAAGAATCCGAAAAATAAAGAAAAGTCGGATCGTCATCCAAATCGCTATCAGTTTCGGAGGCAAGTAAAGCATATGCCTCCTCCACTGAATAGCGCTGTTGGGATGAATTTGATGACATTTTTGTGTAAATATGGTGCTTGGGTGTACACTTTATTGAAAACTGTATGTGTACGTGAGGGGGGGGAGTGATTGGTGTAAACTTTCTGTAAAGAAAAAGCTGTGGAAAAAAGTATAAAACAGCAGGCCCTAGCTGATAAGTGTCACTTATCAAAACTAGGCTGCTTGATGTGCGCACGGGGTGGCGCAAGGGGGGGGTGGAAAAAAAAAAAAAGGAAAACGGCAAACTCTGATAAGTGAACTGTGTCACTTATCCAAGTTTCGCAGCTGCGGGATGTGTGTACGGAGGGGCTAAGGAAAAAAAAGCGAGCTCAAGTGTTGATCGGTGAACTGCGTCACCAATCAACGCTCGGCGGCTGCGCACGGAGGTGGCGCAAAAGTGGGATGGAGGAGGGTAAAAATAGGGGGAAGGGGGATGGGGGGATTGGGGTGGATGAAGAGAGATTGGGCAGGGATCAACAGTTAGGGTTGTAGTTAGGTGGCACAAAGAGGGGTGAAAAAAATGAAAAGCGGCAGGCACAAGCTTGGATAAGTGACGTGTGTCACTTATCCAACTTTTGCGGCTGCGGGATGTGTGTACGGAAGTGGCGCAAAGGGGGCTAAGGAAAAAAAAACGAGCTCAAGTGTTGATCGGTGAACCTCGTCACCAATCAACGCTCGGCAGCTGCGCACGGAGGTGGCGCAAAAGTGGGGTGGAGGGGGGTAAAAATAGGGGGAAGGGGGATGGGGGGATTGGGGTGGATGAAGATAGATTGGGCAGGGATCAACAGTTAGGGTTGTAGTTAGGTGGCACAAAGGGGGGTGAAAAAAATGAAAAACGGCAGGCACAAGCTTGGATAAGTGACGTGTGTCACTTATCCAACTTTTGCGGCTGCGGAATGGGTGAACGGAAGTGGCGCAAAGGGGGCTAAGGAAAAAAAAGTGAGCGCGAGTGTTGATCGGTGAACTGCGTCACCGATCAACGCTCGCCGGCTGTGCACGGAGGTGACGCAAAAGTGGGGTGGAGGGGGGTAAAAGGGGGGTAAGAGGGGGGGTGGAGGGGGGATGGGGGGATGAAGATAGATTGGGGGGGGTGAAGATAGATTGGGCAGGGGATCAGGGATCAATTAACACTTACAATTGTAGTTTTCTTTCTTCTTCTTCTTCTTTCTTCTGCAGGGATTGTGATGCTACAAGCTGTGGCACCACAATACCCAGCACAGGAGCTCTTGCTGCGTCCGACCTCTCTGCAGGAATCCTCAGCTAGAGTGAGGACCCCTGCAGACAGGTCAGACAGGTCAGAGGCAGGTCAGGGGGCAGGTCACAGAGCGGTCACATCGCTGCTGTGACCTGTCATTGGTGGGATCGAATGATTACATCGATCCCACCAATCCCTGATCTGCCTGGTGACCATGGCAACTGCCTAGAATCGGAGCTCACAGCTCCGATTACTAGGCAGGTCATGCCCAGGTCACCAGCAGGGCACAGAGCGGTCACATGGTGACCGCAGCTGTGCCCTGTGGTTGGCGCGATCGCCGATCTAATCGATCGCGCCAGCCAACTCCTGCAGGCCCTACTGGGCCTGCATCAGGCTCCAGCACGATCGGTGCTAATATAGCACCGATCCTGGCCGGTACTGGCAGGGCACAGCGGCGATATAGCGCCGCTGTGCACTGCGATTGGCGCGATCGATCAGATCGGCGATCGCTCCAATCCGGGTGCTTTTTGCCGGTGCCTGGCGTTGCCAGGCACCGGCTCTAGGATCGAGTACATCGGTACTCGATCCCCGCCTAGGACATCATTGTTTCAGCCAAGCTGATTGGCTGAAACAATGAGAAATGCTGCGATTGGCTGTTCAGAATTGAACAGCCAATCACAGCGCTCTGGATGCCGGGGGGGCGGGATCGCAGCCCGGGATGCCGACGCCATCTTTTCTAAGGTGAGATGGCGTCGGAATTTTAATGCGATCACCGCGACTTTAGTCGCGGTATCGCATTAAAGGGCCCGACGTACTATCCCGTCCCCGGTCATACGGGCCCGGGTACCGTGGACGGGATAGTACGTCGGATGGCAGGAAGGTGTTAAGAGGCTCCTCTGTCCTCCACTCATTAACTGTAGTAATAACACCTACTTGTTATCATTGTAAAAGACACCTGTCTACAACCTTAAACAGTCACACTCCAAAATCCACTAAGGTGTAGAACAAAGAGCTGTCGAAGGACACCAGAAACAAAATTATAGCCCTGCAACATGCTGGGAACTCTTAATCTGCAATAGGCAAGCAGTTTGGTGTGATGAAATCAACTGTGGGAGCAATAATAAGAAAATGGAAGATTTACAAGACCACTGATAATCTCCCATGATCTGGGGCTCTACCCAAGATCTCACACCGTGGGGTCAAAGTGATCACAAGAACAATCAGCAAAAATCCCAGAACCACACAGGGGACCTAATGAATGACCTGCATAGAGCTGGGACCACTGTACAAAGGCTACGGCCTGTCTGAAGTTTGCTAGAGAGCATTTGGATTATCCAGAAGAGTATTGGAAGAATGTCATATGGTCTGATGAAATCAAAGTGGAACTGTTTGGTAGAAACAAAACTCCTCTTGTTTGGACGAGACAGAATGCTGAATTGCATCCAAAGACCACCATACCTACTGTTAAGCATGGGGGTGGCAACATCATGCTTTTTGGCTGTTTCTCTGCAAAGGGACCAGTATGACTGATTCGTGTACATGAAAGAATGAATGGGGCCATGTATCATGAGATTTTGAGTGCAAACCTCCCTTCAGCATGATAATGATCCCTAGCACACCGCCAAGGCAATGAAGGAATGGTTTTATAAGAAGCATATGAAGGTCCTGGAGTGACCTAGCCAGTCTCCAGATCTCAACCCCATAGAAAACCTTTGGAGGCATTTGAAAATCTGTGTTTCCCAGTGACAGGCCCAAAACATCACTGCTCTAGAGGAGATCTGCATGGAGGAATGGGTCAACATACCAACCACAATGTGTGCCAACCTTGTAAAGACAGAAAATGTTTGACCTCTGTCATTGCCAACAAAGGATATATAACAAAATATTTAGATGACCAAATACTTATTTTCCACCATAATTTGAAAAATAAATCTTGCCAAATCAGACAAGTTGATTTTCTGGATTTATTTTCTCATTTTGACTCTCATAGTTGTGATCTATATATGATGTCAATTACAGGCCTCTCTCATCTTTTTAACTGGGAGAATTTGCACAATTGATGACTGACTAAATACTTTATTCCCAACTGTATTACAATAGTCCCAGCCATTCCTTCCTCTAAGCAATGCAATGTTCATATTACTAATGATAGTTTTAGGATCAATTTTGGCTATTTTTTGCAGAAGGTAAAGTTAACTCTTTAGTGACTGAGCCAATTTGGTACTTAATGGCCAATAATAACTTAGCTTGTGATCTCACCATAGTGTGTCAAAAGAAAAAGGCATAATAATGTTTTAAATTATCAAATTATAGCTGTATTCTGAAATGGACCATAGAAATGAGATATTTGCAGACGTCGTCAAATTTTCTAAGATGTGCTGATTGTATGATGTGTGTGGTGGTTATACAAATAGGATTAACTCCAGAAGTTACTAAATAAAGCTGGTTCTGCCAATGATCTGTGGTTAAATAGTCCATGAACGGTCAGCTTAACCCCTTGGTGACAGAGCCATTTTGCAGCTTATTGACCAGGCCAATTTTTACAATTCTGACCACTGTCACTTTATGAGGCTATAACTCTGGAATGCTTTAATGGATCCCGCTGATTCTGAGAAAGTTTGTTCGAGACAAATTTTACTTCATATTAGTGGTAAAATTTCTTCTATATGACTTGTGTTTAGTTATGAAAAAAATGGAAATATTGTGAAAATTTAGAAAATTTAGCAATTTTCAAATTTTAGATTTTTATGCCCTTAAATCAGAGAGATATGTCACACACATTTCTTAATAAGTAACATTTCCCACATGTCTACTTTACATTAGCACAATTTTGGAAATAATTTTTTTTTTGTTAGGAAATTATAATGGTTAAAAGTTGACCAGCGATTTCTCATTTTTACAACAAAATTTACAAAACCATTTTTTTAGAGACCACATCATATTTAAAGTTATTTTGAGGGGTGTATATGACAGAAAATACCCAAAAGTGACACAATTCTAAAAACTGGACTCCACAAGGTGCTCAAAACCACATTCAAGAAGTTTATTAACCCTTTACGTGCTTCACAGGAACTGAAGCAATGTGGAAGGAAAAAATTAACATTTAACTTTTTTTCTACAAAAAATTTACTTCAGAAACAAATTTTTTTATTTTCACAAATGTTAAAAGAGAAAATGAACCACAAAATTTGTTGTGCAATTTCTCCTGAATACGCCAATTCCCCATATGTGGGGGTAAACTACTTTTTGGGCGCACACCAGAGTTCACAAAGGAATGAGCGCCATTTGACTGTTTCAACGCAGAATTGGCTGGAATTGAGATCGGATGCCAGGTTGTGTTTGGAGAGCCCCTGATGTGCCTAAACAGTGGAAACCACCAACAAGTGACCCCACTTTGGAAACTAAACCCCCAAGGAGCTTATTTAGATGTGTGGTGAGCATTTTGAACCCCCATGAAAATAAAAAATCATTTTTTTCCTCAAAAATAATTTTTTAGCCCGCTATTTTTTATTTTCCCAAGAGTAACAGGAGAAATTGGACCACAAAAGTTGTTGTGCAATTTGTCCTGTGTATGCTGATACCCCATATATGGGAGGGAACCACTGTTTGGGCACACGGGTGAGCTCAGAAGGGAAGAAGTGCCATTTTGGAATGCAGACTTTGATGGAATGTTCTGTGGGCATCATGTTGCATTTGCAGAGCCCCTGACGTGCCTAAACAGTAGAAACCCCCCACAAGTGACCCCATTTTGGAAACTAGACACCCAAAGGAGCTTATCTAGATGTGTGGTGAGCACTTTGAACCCCCAAGTGCTTCACAGAAGTTTATAACGCAGAGCCGTGAAAATAAAAAATCTTTTTTCCACAAAAGTGATTTTTTAGCCCGGTATTTTTTATTTTCCCAAGTGTAACAGGAAAAATTAGACCCCAAAGTTGGTAAATAGTGGAAACCCCTCATTTGTAGCTCCAACCCTAACCCCAACAAACACCTAACCCTAATACCAACCCTAACCCTAATCCCAGCCCTAACGCCAATCCTAATCCTAACCCTAACCCTAACCCTAATGATCAAAATGTACATTGAATGAATGAATGGAATCTGCCGGCCGGCAAATTCGGCAGGCGCACTGCACATGTGCCCACCATTTTCTTCCTGGACCACTGAAGGAGGCAGGAGGGCCCGAGGACCACCAAGAGGTACCGGGTGGGATCGGGGACCCTATTTCTCTCTCTTCTGATGTGCGATCACATCAGAGGAGAGAGAAATTAAATGCAAAATCGCTGCTTTTTATACGGTCGCCGTTATACGGTTAACATTGGTGATCGCAAAAGCAGGGTCTGTAAAAACCGAATCATGTTCTCTGGGGTCTCAGCTACCCCAGTAGCCAAGAACCCAGAGAAAATCTGACTCTGGGGGGCACTATACACTTTTTCCACAGCGCCGTTAATTAACGACGCTGTGGTTTAAGTACCCTTTACAACCGCTGTTAAAAGGCGTATCGGCGGTCGTTAGGCTAGTTTCACACTTGCTTTTTTTTGCAGCGCGTTTTTCCCGCAAAAAAACGCATTGAAAAAACGCATACATAAGCATACAACTGCTGCGTTTTTTTCAAGCATTTTTATGAGCATGCATGAAAAAAACGCAGCGTTTTTATGCGTTTGTATGCGTTTTTAGCGCGTTTTTACCGCGTTTGCGTTTTTTTCCAACATTTTTAGGTGGCCCCTCACACTACCCAAACCATGACTTTACTAACCCTAACCCTGACCCTAACCCTAACCCTAACCCTGACCCTAACCCTAACCCTAACCCTGACCCTAACCCTTAACCAAATCATACTTAACCCTAACCCAAACCCTAAACCCTAACTAACCCTAACCCTAACCCTAACCCTGACCCTAACCCTAACCCTAACCCTAACCCTAACCCTGACCCTAACCCTAACCCTGACCCTAACCCTTAACAAAACCATACTTAACCCTAACCCTGACCCTAACCCTAACCCTAACCCTGACCCTGACCCTAACCCTTAACCAAACCAAACTTAACCCTAATCCTGACCCTAACCCTGACCCTAACCCTAACCCTAACCCTGACCCTAACCCTTAACAAAACCATACTAACCCTAATCCTGACCCTAACCCTGACCCTAATCCTTAACAAAACCATACTTAACCCTAATCCTGACCCTAACCCTGACCCTAACCCTAACCCTAACCCTAACCCTGACCCTAACCCTAACCCTAACCCTGACCCTAACCCTTAACAAAACCATACTTAACCCTAATCCTGACCCTAACCATGACCCTAATCCTTAACAAAACCATACTTAACCCTAATCCTGACCCTAACCCTGACCCTAACCCTAACCCTAACCCTGACCCTAACCCTAACCCTAACCCTAACCCTGACCCTAACCCTTAACAAAACCATACTTAACCCTAATCCTGACCCTAACCATGACCCTAATCCTTAACAAAACCATACTTAACCCTAACCCTGACCCAAACCCCAACCCTAACCCTGACCCTGACCATAACCCTAACCCTAAACCCCCTTAACTAACCCTAACTCTAACCCAAACCCCTAAATTCCATGGTTTAAAAAAAAAAACGCATATGCAAAAAAACGCATACATGAGCATGCCAGTGCGCACATATGCGCATCCATAGGCTATAATGGCCATTTTTAGCGCAAAACGTGCGCATATGTGTGCATGCGCTTTTTTGCAGGGCCAAAAAATGCAACATGCTGCGTCTGGAAAATCCCAACGCACACCCCAAAAAAACGCAGCGCATGAAAATCGCATACATGCGCTTACCAGCGCGCAGGTATGCGCACCCATGTTAAATATAGGGGAAAAAACGCATGCGCAGGTGTGCGTTTTTTTCCAGCGCTAAAAAACGCAAATGTGAAACCAGCCTTAAGGGGTTAAATCCCCACATACACAACAGAGCTGTTAGTCAGCCATCTTTCCCAACTCTTCCATACACAGGAGTACTCCTACCCTTCCTATGAGCAAGCGACTGCCAGGCTCCTTTGGAGCTTTTTTCATCAAGAATTGAATGATCAACAATCTGAAATCACACATCCTTAGCTTTTCCAACATCGTATGTTGGGGGAAGTCTTTAAGCCCCCATATACAGACTGCAGGCCGAGCTCACTGGTATCGGCAGGTTAGGCCAGAATGAGTCTATGTGTGGTTGCGTTATGAGCCATTAAGGTATTTTTAGATGAAACAAAAGTGTTATACTTAGGCTATGGTTTAGAATACTGCTGATTGTTGTGCCCATTCAGTATACTAACCCTTAAATTCTTGTAGGTTGATCAGCAATTTCTCATTTTTCCATAAAATTTACAAAACCATTTTTTTGGGGACCACATCACATTTGAAGTGACTTTGAGGGGCCCATATGACAGAAAATATACAAAAGTGACACCATTCTAAAAACTGCACCCCTTAAGATGCTTAAACCCGCATTCAATAGGTTTATTAACCATCAGGTGCTTCACAAGAACTAATGGAATGTGAAAGGAAAAAAATGAACATTTAATTTTTTCCCACAAAAATTTTATTTGAGCGCCAAATTGTTCATTTTCACAAGGGTAATAGAACAAAATGCACAGTAAAATTTGTTGTATGCCAATAACACATATGTGGAGAAAAACTACTGTTTGGGCACATGGCAGGGCTCGGAAGGGAAGGAGCGTCATTTGACTTTTGAAATGCAGAATTGACTTTAATCAATAGCCAGAGCCATGTCGCATTTGGAGAGCCCCTGAGGTGCCTAAACAGTGGAAACCCCCCACAAATGTCCCCATTTTGGAAACTAGGGGGCAGTATGGTTGCAAAGCTGAACCTTAAAGGAATGTTCCGAAGGGCACCACCAGGAGTGGAGCCTGCGGCTTAATTGGAATCAACACGGGCAACCTCAACCATGCCATCCACAAAAAAGCTGCACAGATTGCAAGCTTAATTCCGTTAACGAACGAGACTCAGGCATGCCCCCACGGTCTGCGTCCAGCTTACTAGAGGGACACGCGAGGCTCTGGCATGTGAGATCGGCCAATAACAAGTCTGTCATGCCCTTACATGTCCGAGGCTGCACGAGTGCTTCAATGAAAGGACCAGCGTGTATCGCTTACAAGTACGGATAACACGCTGAACCCTGCTAGTGATGGGGATCTGGGATTACAATTCTTCCCCGCGAACAAGCATTTCCCAGTAAGTGCAGGTCAACCGTAATTCCAGAATTAGGCCTAAACGGCATTCCAGAAAGAATGTGAAAAAATTAAGTGTCTAAACCACAGGTGCTGTAGCTTGCTTAACAGCTGGGCTCCTCTGCTGAGTAGCACACAGTTCTTACATAAACAGGCGGCATAGCTTTGTTCACAGGTGGCCAACTCTGCTGAGCAGCATACACAGTTACTAGGCCCAAAGTATTAAGTGGTGTAAATACAGTCAAAAACTGGTTCTTTCATAAATAGGCGGCATAGCACGGTTCACGGGTGGGCTCCTCTTCTGAGTAGCAGACACAGTTACTAGGCCCAAAAGGATTTTCAGGACAATATGCGGTAAAAAATTATTAGAAACACACAAGGTATAGCTCCTTCACAGGTGTACTACACCGCTGGCTGCCAGACACCGCTACTATGCCCTAAAACTGTCTATTATCATTGAAAACCATTATTAATGTGAAAAAAAGATACGCTTTTGTTTAACTAAACGTTCTCAAACGGAAACTCGAACAGCCGAATTTTAATCAAAGTGTTGTAGTTCGACGAACGGATCTAACACCGCCTAAAACAGGTAGAATTTGAACTTGGCCAACAGTTCCACTCAAACATCACTCATCTGTAATTAGGAGGCAGACTCAGACGGTCTCAGGCACAGTATGGATTCAACAAGATTGCAGAAAGTTGAGAAAGGGTACAGTATTACCGGATAACAGGTATATATAGCATAGTTTAAACATTTAAAATCTCCGTGTTTATTTCCAGAGTCCGACAAAGACACTCACAGCCTCAATATGGATTAGACAACAATCTAAAAAGTAGAAAAAAGGAAATGTTTTTGAAGTGTACACCAGTATACACTGTTGGGGTATTTTTAAATCTTCATATATATTTCTGTCTCAGTAAGACAGTCGAGACTCTCCGCAAGAGAAAACAAGATGGATAAAAGTACAGACATACAGTAGAGTGATTGCAGAAATTTAGGAATTACTAATCAGGGGAAAAACTCCCGGGACAATTCTCAGAGGCGATGCTGACCCTCAAATACTTTGTGTGTGGAGACAGCGAAAACAGTTCTTTGTGAAGAAAGGGTTGCTGTATCGCAGTACCGTTGATGCCATCACCGTTACTCATCTCCATCAAATTTTGATCACAGGGAGAGATGTAGACATGGTCCTCACTGCCTATCATGATCTGTCAGGTAACTTTGAAGTGCAAAAGACAGAAGCCACAGGCTGTAGGCGATTCTATTGGATTGGCATGAGAGGGCACATTTAAAAATGTGGGCAGGAATGTCACACGTCTGTGAGTAGACCCACAAGAAGAAAACACAGAATAACAAATTTGCAAACATACTCTGCAGTAAAGAATATGACACTAATCAGCAAGTGCTGGTAAAAAGATGATAACACATACAGGGTATTTAGTCGATATGTTTTTTGCATAAAATGTATACCAAGCTGCCCCACCTCGTCTTGTTAACCCTTAAAGGGGCAGTCCCTATCTAATGTATTTAAAGCCTGAACATATGAACAGTGTCTAGATGAACAGGATTCAGACAGGCGCTTCCTAGTATGGGCACGTGGTGTAAGACAGCTCTTTATGTGCATGTCACACAAGAGAGGGGTGGGGTCTCCCAAACCATGCAAAAGCAAGGAAAAAACAGATTAAAAACACATGTGACATGCACAAATGTGAACAAGTCGGTCTGACAGTGTTCACACCACCCACTGACTGAAACACAAGAAGAAAACCCAGAATAACAAATTTGCAAAAATACTCTGCAGTAAAGAATATGACAGTAATCAGCAAGTGCTGGTAAAAAGATGATAACAAATACAGGGTATTTAGTCGATATGTTTTTTGCAAAAAATGTATACCAAGCTGCCCCACCTCATCACGGTAACCCTTAACGGTGCAGTCCCTATCTAATGTATTTAAAACCTGAACATATGAACAGTGTCTAGACGAACAGGATTCAGACAGGCGCTTCCTAGTATGGGAACGTGGTGTAAGACAGCTCTTTATGTGCATGTCACACAAGAGAGGGGTGGGGTCTCCCAAACCATGCAAAAGCAAGGAAAAAACAGATTAAAAACACATGTGACATGCACAAATGTGAACAAGTCGGTTGGACAGTGTTCACACAACCCACTGACTGAAACACAAGAAGAAAACACAAATTTGCAAAAATACTCTGTATTTAATGTATACATTTTTTGCAAAAAACGTATCGACTAAATACCCTGTATATGTTATTATCTTTTTACCAGCACTTGCTGATTACTATCATATTCTTTACTGCAGAGTATTTTTGCAAAGTTGTTATTCTGTGTTTTCTTCTTGTGCTTCAGTCAGTAGGTGGTGTGAACACTGTCTGACCTTCTTGTTCACATGATGAGTCATACTTGACTCCGAGCTTTCATTCACCCCCCACATCCAATCACTGGCTCACTCTTGTTATCTGCATCTCAAAAACATTTCTAGAATTCGACCTTTTCTAAAGGTACTGTCACACTTAGCTATGTACCAGCAATCCCGACCAGCGATATGACGCGGTCAGGATCGCTGGTGCATCGCTAAGTGGTCGCTAGTGAGCTGCAGCACCCAATGGTCCCAAGGGATGAAGCTCCACTGTCTTATGGGCCCAAATAATGCTCCATATATAATGGGCCCCATTTCTACCGCTCTAGTGTATAATGGGCCCTGTAAATGCTGCTCCAGTGTCTGATGTCCACCTTTGGAATGCTCCAGTGTATGGTGGGCCCCATATATCATTCACCAGAGTATAGTGCTCCCCAAAAATTGCTGTCCCAACATTGAAAATAATTACATAAGTCTCCTTGCTAGGGAATCCCTGCACTACTCTGAACTCCTTGTCGTCCCCATCTTCCATCTCACTGCACTTGGCTGTTTCGGCCCTCACACCGGCAGAGACACTTTTGCGTACTATGCGGTGCCCTGAGCCAGTGCCATCGCCCATGAGTATGCCCCCCACCTGCTCAAGGAACCTGCACTTTCATCTGCACCTTCCTCTTTGTCACCGTGTAAGGTGGTATAGTATGCGGGAAGGGGAACCTGAGTTTCCTCTGGGTCAGATTCTGACTGTGTAGAGTGCGAGGGGAATGTAGTGGTCTAGGTCAATGTAAAAGCAGCATCATCCAGCAGTGGCTGGGCCTCAGTGCACTTGTGGCGTCCCCAAGAGTATGGTCGCCACTGTGGCATTGCCTTCCTCCTAGGGAGTGTGTTGTCAAGCTTGGGAGCAACGAAGGATCTCTCTAGCAGTGAAACCAACACACAACACATTCCCCACTCCAGGCCAGCAGGGAGACCTCTGAACCTGACTGCTGAGGAGCTCCTCTCTGTGGTCGGGAGGAGGTAAGTTAGGGCACTCTGTGCAGGGAAGGGGAAGTGTGTGGACGTGAGAAGGGGAGCTGGAGGATGAGCAGAGTTAAGGCTCACTCCTAGCTGGAGCGCATGGTCCGGATTCCGGTCTCCGAGTTTGTAGGGACACTGACGTTCCTGCAGCAGAAACCGGGGGAAGTAGCAGCTATAAATGCTCTGTACCCAACTAAGGCTCGGAGGCCCCAGCATCGACGTGTGCGAGGCAGAAGGAAAAGGCTACAGCTGTCTGCCATACAAGTAAAGTCTGAGGAACATCTGTTAGACAGGAGGCGTTTCAGTGAACCACGGTCCTGTGAGTGCTTCCCCCACAAGCGCTAGAAAGGAGACGTTCAGGAAGGTACATGTTGGCGGAGTGTTGGAAGGGAGCTTTCCATTCTGGTCCCGGAGGTTGGCAGAGGTCCTGACCCGGAGGACACAGCACGGAGGCAGGCATCTGTGTAACCTGCAGACTGTGAGTAAAGCTTTGGAACTGCACGCTCTGGTGTCCTACAGTTATTCCAGCACCGCTACATCTGGGTACCAGCACCTACACCGCCTGTGCCTTTCCCCCATCACTACATCTACACTTCCCTGGGACTCCAGCTCCACCTTTGGGGAGCTTCACCATCTTTGCTGCACAACACCATCAGTCCCAGAGGATCTGCATGCAGCGTCGGCCTAACATCTATGTTGCCGAACACCACAGGTGGCGTCAAACTATCTATATAAACTCTTTACCATTATACCACGCCATTTACATGGGCGCCCAGGGCCACCGTCTGGGTCACCGTTGCTGTGACACATCCCACTGACACCGGCCTGGTACCGAATACCCCACAGCCCTGGGAGGGTGACCCATATGCCGACTGCTGATCGGGCGGCGTTATTCCCACGAACCTCCAAACAGCGTCCCAGAAGGCAAAGTTTTTGGTTTCCGGGGGCAGTATGATTGCAAAGCTGAACCTTAAAGGAATGTCCAAAAGGGCACCACCAGGAGTGGAGCCTGTGGCTTAATTGGACTGCACCCAGAAAACCACTACCATACAAGCTACAGAAAAGATGGACAGATTGCAAGCTTTGTCAATTCTGTGTGTGGTGTGGTATGTCCGTTTGTAGTTGTGCTAGCGATTTCTCAGCTTTATTCCGTTAACGACCGAGACTCCAGCATGGCCCAGCGGTACGCATCAAGCTTACTAGAGGGATACGCGAGGCTGTGGCACGTGAGCTCGAGCAATAACAGGTCTAGCATTCCAGTACATGTCCGGGGCTGCATGCACGCTACACTGAAAGGACCAGCTTTTGTCGCTTACAGGTGCAGATAACCTGCTGAACTCCGTTAGTGATGGGGATCTGGGATTCAGATTATTCCCCGCGAACGATGATTTCCCAGTAAGTTCAGGTCAACCGCAATTCCGGAGTTAGGCCTAACCGTCATTCCTGAAAAAATTACGTGTCCAAACCACAGGTGCTGTAGCTTGCTTAACAGCTCGGCAGCCGTTCTCAGGCCCAGTATGGATTCAACAACATTGTAGAAAGTTGATAAAGGGTACAGTTTCACCTGATAACACGTATATATGTAGCCTAGTTTACACATTAAAAATATATGACTATAGATCAGGAGGCAGACTCAGATGTTCTTAGGCCCAGTATGGATTTGACCAGATTGTACAAAGTTGAGAAAGGGTACTTTATCACTGGATAGCAGGTATATATAGCATAGTTTAAACATGTAAAATCTCCGTGTTCTCAATATGGATTACACAGCAATCTAAAAAGTGGAAAAAAGGAAATGCATTTGAGGCGTACACAACTATATACTTTTGGTGTTATTTTTAAATCTTCATATATATTTTTGTCTCAGTAATACAGTCCAGCCTCTCCGCAATAGGAAATGAGATGCATACAATTAGTGACATAAAGGCTATTGATTGCAGAAATCTAGGAATTATTATTCACGGGAAAAACTTCCGTCACAATTCTCATAGGCGATGCTGACCCTCAATTAATTTATGTGTTGAGACAGTGAAAACATTTTTTTGTGAATAAAGTCTTGCTGTATCGCACTTCCGTTTATTCCATCACTGTTACTCATCTCAATCCAATTTTTATCACAGGGAGCGATGTAAACATGGTGCTCACTGGCTATCATGATCTGTCACATAACTTTGGAGTGCAAAAGACAGAAGCCACAGGCCGTAGGCGATTCTATTTGATTGGCATGAGAGGGCACATTTTGAAATGTGCGCCGGAATGTCACACGTTTGTGAGTAGGAAAACTGTGAAAGCTGATGATAAACCACCACTGCATGTAATTGTGAGTCGACGTCCATAAGAAATGGAAGCCACTGATCATCTGGAGCTAGAGCCCGGCCAGCAGGACAGGGCATAGCTACATCTTAACCATCATCTTTCAGTTCCATCAATTTGTAGTGGCAGTCCCAGTGAAGGATTTGACAGCCAAAACTACACAGCAGAGGAGCAGGGAGAGGTAAACATTGCAAATGCTGGGGCCCTGCCCAAGCAAGGGAGGCACACTCGTGGGCGTCGGTACTGGCACTGGGCCCCTCATATTACGGCGGTGTGTCTGACGGCAGGTGTGCACCACCACTGTCAGAGACACTTGATTGCACTATGAGGGACCCTATGCCAGTGCCCGCGCCCAAGAGTCGGCCTACCCACCTGTCCAGGGCAACGGCACTCGCACGGTTTTGTGCGCTAGGTGGTGACCCCGTCCATGGGGGGGCCGCCCACTTAGGGAGGTTTACAAAGTGGCATATGTAGATGTGGGTCATTCAGCTGCTGCAAAAGGCGAAATAGGTCAAGTTCGCGGAATAGGAGGAGGAGCAAAGCAAGCCATTTTTCTGGCAACCTATGTGTCATCAAGGGAAGGTGGGACAAAATCCTTGGAAACCCATGCATGGTTCATTTTAATGAAGGTTAGATCATCCACATTTTGGGTTGACAGACGGGTCCTTTTTTCTGTCAGGATTGATCCAGCTGCACCAAAGACTCTTTCCGATAGCACACTTGCAGCTGGGCAAGCGTGCTCCTGTAAGGCATATTGTGCCAATTCAGGCCAGGTGTCCAGTTTAGCAGCCCAATGGTCAAAGGGGAATGACCTGTGCGGGAGAACATCGATATGGGAGGAAAAGTAGTTGTTAACCATAGTTGACAACTGCTGTCTCCTGTCACTTTCCATCGATGCAGTATTACCAGTTGTGTGAACGGTCCGTGAAAAATCAGTCCACAACATTGTCATGAAACCCCTGTCTCCAACGCCACTTCTGCTGTGTGCACCACGAACACCTCTGCCAAGCTGCCCGGCCCGTACAGCTCGTGTGAGAACCATCACCGCTGCTGTGTGCTGGGAATGCCTCAACCAACTGGTTAACCAGAGTTGCTTGTTTAGTAGCCAATATTAGGTCAAGGTTCTCCTGTGGCATGATGTTTTGTAATTTGCCTTTATAGCGTGGATCCAGGATGCTGGCCAACCAGTAGTCGTCATCGTTCATCATTTTGGCAATGCGTGGGTCCCTTTTTAGGATCTGCAAGGCATAATCTGACATGTGAGCCAATGTTCCCGGTGTCAATGATGCACTGCGAGTGCTGGGTGGAGGAGCACTTTCTGGCAAATCCACATCCCTCCAGTCACGCACAAACCCTGTACCAGACCTTGCCACGACAACATTTTCACTTGCCCCACGAGATGCATCCTCCTCCCCTAAGTAATCATCCCCATCATCATCCTCCTCCTCTTCTTCCTCCACCTCATCCAGGAGAGGTCCCTGGGCAGACAATGGCTGAATGTCATCAAGGATTCCCTCCACCTCTTCCTCCTCGTCAACATTGGCTGCAGACGCCTGCTCCTTAAGGTGCGTCAAAGTTTGCATGAGCAAACGCATAAGTGGGATGCTCATGCTTAGGATGGCGTCGTCTGTGCTTACCAGCCGTGTGTATTCCTCAAAACACTGAAGGACTTTACAGAGGTCTTTCAGCTTCGACCACTGCACATCTGTCAACTCCATGTCTGCTCTCAAAGTGCCTTGCCGTGTATCCTTCCACAAATGCATTATGGCCTGCCTCTGCTCGCACAGCTGCTCAACCATGTGCAGGGTGGAGTTCCACCTTGCTGCAATGTCGATAATGAGGCGGTGGTTGGGAAGATGGAGCAATCGCTGCAGCTTCTGCATACAAATGGAGTGTACAGGCGACCGGCGGATGTGCGTGCACAGTCTTCGCACCTTCTGGAGCAGGGCTGTTAACTCCGGATAATTATTGAGGAAGCACTGCACCACCAGGTTCAAGGTGTGAGCCAAGCAAGGTATGTGGCTGAGTTTTGAAAGGGCTATGGCTGCCACAAAATTACAGCCGTTATCACTAACTACCTTGCCTGCCTCAAGATGTACACTGCCCAGCCATGACTCAGTTTGTCGCTGAAAGTACTCGGTCAGCACCTCCGTGGTGTGTCTGTCGCCCAAACACATCATCTGCAACACAGCCTGCTGACGCTTTCCACTAGCTGCTCGATAGGGGGACACCTTGTGTGCAACAGTGGCAGCTGCAGATGGAGTGCTCATACGACTACGCTCTGTGGACGAGCTTTCGCTTCTGGAGGAGGAGGAGGGTCGAACGCCTACAGCAAACTGTTTCCTATACCGTGGGCTAGGCAGCACTGTTCCACCACCGCTGTCCCCTGTGGACCCTGCATCCACCACATTTACCCAGTGCGCAGTGATGGACACGTAACGGCCCTGGCCATGCCGACTGGACCATGCATGAGTTGTGAGGTGCACCTTTCCACTCACTGACTGCTTGAGTGCATGGACAATGCGGTCTTTCACATGATGGTGGAGGGCTTGAATGGCTTTGCGAGAGAAGAAGTGGCGACTGGGTAGGTCATAGCGTGGTACTGCATAGGCCATGAGTTCGCAGAAAGCTGCGCTTTCCACCAACCGATAGGGCATCATCTCTAACGAGATTAGTTTGGCAATGTGGGCGTTCAAACCCAGTGTACGCGGATGAGAGACTGATTACTTTCTTGACCTACTCATAGTGTCTGGGAGGGTGAGCTGGACTTGAGAGCTGCATATGGTGGAAGCAGCGGTGGACAGGGCGGACTGAGAGAGGGTTTATGATGGTGATGGAGTTGGTGTTCTTTCTGATGGCCTAGATTCAGTCTTTCGTTGATATAACAGTGGGATTCCCTGACTGCTGTGGCCTTGCAACGACACCTCAACATTTGCTGCTGTGCTAACCGGTGGGCTTACAGTGGGGGAAACAATGTAGCGTTGCTGACTACCTTCTTTGTGATCAGTTGCACATGTGGTACTTGAGGTTTGGTGTTGTGTCCACGCTTGCAAGTGCATGCTGGTTAAATGTCTAAGCATGCAACTGGTATTCAGATTTTTCAGATTTTTCCCTCGGCTAAAGGTCTTTGCGCACTTCTTACAGATAACCTTGGCCTGATCATGAGGATTTTGTTCAACAAAGTGCCACACTGCACTCTTCCTACTTTGGCAGACATTTTGCGGCCTAGCATGCTGTGATATTTTGACCCTCTGGACAAGCTGTCCAGCAACTCTTTTGATTTTTGGAACCTGTCTTTGGAGTGCTCCGGGCCTGCCAGATAACAGCTGTTGCGATGTCGATGTCTGCTGTGGATGCTCCTCCTCCTCATCTGAGCTATTGGAAGCAGCACCCTCTTCCCCCAATGGATGCCAATCTGGGTCAACAACTGGGTCATCCGTCACCTCCTCTTCAATTTCATTTGCACCTTCCTCTGTGTCACCGTGTATGGTGGTATAGTGTGCGGGAAGGGGCACCTGAGTCTCATCAGGGTCAGAATCTGGCTCTGTACACTGCGAGGACAATGTAGTGCTCTGAGTGAATGTACCAGCAGAATCGTCTATCAGTGGCTGTGCATCAGTGCACTCCATGTCAGATTCATCTTGGCCTGGGTAATTCACCATTTCACTTGATAATCCAGGCATGGTATGTGAAAACAGCTCCATGGAGTAATCAGTAGCATGGCCTGCGTCATCCTTCAATCTTGGTTGGGGTGAAGGACACAAGGAAAGGTGTGGTTCATGAACATGAGCCTCCAATGACGACTCAGTGCTTCTATTTTTTACAACTTCAGAAGAGGAGGCGATAGAGCTGGAGGCTGAGTCAGCAATGTAAGACAAAACTTTTTCCTGAAGCTCTGGCTTTAAAAGCGGTTTACCAACTCCTAGAAAACTAAGCCTTCGAGGCCTTGTGGAGCCAGACGATAACGCAGGCTCAACACCTCCTGCATTCAGTCCTATTTTGCTTTTGCCACTACCATCAGATCCACCACCAACACCATCATTACCAGCTGCCAACCCCCGCCCAATTCCACGGCCTCTTCCACCAGCCTTCCTCATTTTTGGTAGAAATGTGGACAAAATCCAACAAACTATATAGTAATGTAAAACAAGGTACAAGGTGTCTATAGGACAGGGGAGATTTTTAATTTCTGCACACACTTGTGGACACTGGACACTTTTGGATTGTGTGAGGCCCACTGAATATCACAGCGCTATGTTACAGGCTCGATGTCGCAGGTGTGAAAAATGTCACTAGAGTATAACGGAGATTTTGAATTTCTGCACACACTTGTGGACACTGGACACTTTTGGATTGTGTGAGGCCCACTGAATATCACAGCGCTATGTCACATGCTCGATGTCGCAGGTGTGAAAAATGTCACTAGAGGATAACGGAGATTTTGAAATTCTGCACACACTTGTGGACACTGGACACTTTTGGATTGTGTGAGGCCCACTGAATATCACAGCGCTATGTCACAGGCTCGATGTCACAGGTGTGAAAAATGTCACTAGAGGATAACGGAGATTTTCAATTTCTGCACACACTTGTGGACACTGGACACTTTTGGATTGTGTGAGGCCCACTGAATATCACAGCGCTATGTCACAGGCTTAATGTCGCAGGTGTGAAAAATGTGACTAGAGGATAACGGAGATTTTGAATTTCAGCACACACTTGTGGACACTGGACACTTTTGGATTGTGTGAGGCCCAGTGAATATCACAGCGCTATGTCACAGGCAGAAATTGGCTAGTGTATGACAAACTACAAGGTGTATATAGAATTGGGCAGAATAGGAATCTCCCTAGAGTGTAGGTCTGTAAGAACGGAACAAGTCCTCGACTTATCCTTACAGAGTGACACACAGATAGCTTCACTGTGGCCGTGATAACAGCCGTTACACGGTACTGAGAGAGGAGCGTGCACGTACACGGCTGTCTGGTGTACGTAAAATTGTCAAGCTCCGTGTTTTTTAAGTATATGGACTGACACACGCTGTCTCTCTATAGTTTTGAATGTGATCAAACAGCAAATATATTTATCTGTTTTAAAACTAGACAAAACTAGAAGGTGCAGGTCTGTAAGAACGGAACATGTCCTCGACTTATCCTTACAGAGCGACACACAGATAGCTTCACTGTGGCCGTGATAACAGCCGATACACGGTACTGAGAGAGGAGCGTGCACGTACACGGCTGTCCAGTGTACGTAAAATTGTCAAGCTCCGTGTTTTTTAAATATACGGACTGACACACGCTGTCTCTCTATAGTTTTGAATGTGATCAAACAGCAAATATATTTAACTGTTTGAAAGCTAGACAAAACTAGAAGGTGCAGGTCTGTAAGAACGGAACATGTCCTCGACTTATCCTTGCAGAGTGACACACAGATAGCTTCACTGTGGCTGTGATAACAGCCGTTACACAGTACTGTGTGAGGAGTGTGCACCGCTGTATGGTGTGAAAAAAATGCACGCTCAGTACCTCACCAGGACAAAAAAAAAAATAGGGATTGCTTTTAAAAAAGCAGTTTGCAGAGCAGTGGGTAAACAGCAATGCAGCCGTCAGGAAGCCTTAGAAGGCAGCCTAACAACCAACACCGCTGATCCAGCAAAATATAGCCTCCACTTGCACTGCACACACAGTGACTGGTGTGTTGTACAGGCAAAATCGCTAGCAGCAGAAGCAGTTTTTGGTGTCTTCTTCCCTGCCTAACGCTCTCCCTACAAAATCATCATCATCAGCAGCTCTGCCTATTCTGAGATCAGCATGAGTAACATGGCGGTCGGCGTGCACGCCCTTTTATACCCCCTGTGACGCCCACCAAAGCAAGCCAATCACTTGCATGCCCTTCTGAAAGATGGTGGTGACCCCTGCCTATGTCATCATGTTGCCCACAGTGTCCGTGGATCCTGATTGGCTGAGAAAGAGCGCAAAACAAACTTTTGAAACGCGACTTTGGCGCTTAAGTCGCCGACCTCGTGGCCGACCTCATCCTAGGGTCGGATTTCGTTTCATGAAACCTGACTTTGCCAAAAGTCGGCGACTTTTGAAATTTTTCGACCCGTTTCGCTCAACTCTAGCCACAACTATATTTTCCTCATAATATTTGAATGAGTCACTGCAGTTGTTGTCTTCAAGGGAATTTGGATGTCTCTGCTTGTAATTTTTGGCAGGCTTTGCACTTAGTGCATAGCCTTTATGAGTCTAGGAGTACCACCACATTGTCAATTTGAACAGAATGCATATGAGGCCCTCTTTTATGTCTAATGCAGGGTATATCTGCCCTCTTCCATCTAATTTTTGGCAGAGTTCTTGCTTCCTTTATAAAATACACTGAAATTTCCATTTTTTTAATAAAACATAATTAAATGCATTAAAAATGTATAAATAATTAAATTTTTATTTAGTTAAATTATTATTTTTGTTATAACCTCTGGAATGCTCTACTCCAAGAAATTAGGACTAACCGCAGCTTATACAGTTGTAGGCGTTCCCTAAAAACACTTCTGTTTAGGGCAGCCTATCACATTTCCTAATCGGAATCCATTCACTACTTCTATGAACATAACTCTCTATCAAACTCCCACGCACACCAATGCACTACAAATATTGGCTGGTGACAAACTCATGCAGCCTTTATCTTTTCATCATTTCCTTAAGATGGCTGGATTATCATTGTAAATTAGCACCCGTACTTTGTGTCACACCCCATCTCATCGTAGCTTGTAACCTCTTACGAGCAGGGTCATCATTATTTTGCTTTAATTATTATCTATTCATCATTTCCTTAAGATGGCTGGATTATCATTGTAAATTAGCACCTGTACTTTGTGTCACATCCCATCTCATTGTAGCTTGTAACCTCTTACGAGCAGGGTCATCATTATTTCGCTTTAATTATTTTATTATCTTTAACATTGTTACTTATCACTTGTGTATGAACTGTTGAATTTTTTAGAGCACTGCAGAATATCTTGGCGCTATATAAAGATTATTATTATATCCTTTTTAAAATTTTTCCTTATACACAAGTCATTATACAGGAAACAATGTGTTTTAAACATTTTTCTAAACTCCAATTTCTCAACAATTTTTAAAGTTTTCTTGTCAGTCCTTTAAGTCGCGTAAAAGTGTGGCACCATTGTTCTAGGAAGCGATTTGGGAGTGAGAGATGCTTCCAGGCAGAGGCATAGCTAGGGTTTTGGTTCAAGGGGGGCGAAACTTCTGAGTGGGCCCCTAACCAGGTAACCTTGATTATAACTGGGTGACATACCCTAAGAGTGGATGTAGGGGAACCTCAGCAGTTGACCGTGCTGTTACTGAAAATAATCGCTATATAAAGACCATCATTGATATTACCACCATATGGTCAGTGGTAGATACCAGTCCTACAGAAAATACTGTGTAAGAGATCACAGCACAGCTACAGATAATGACTTACATCTGATGTTCTCAGGGCCACCATCAGGGCATGACAGCCCTTACTGCTGCATGGGGGCCCGGTGCACAGCAGTACAGAAGGGGGGCCCGCATGTCAGGGGCTCCGCTCCTGTGCTTCTAGTCATCGGGCCCCAAGTGCTGTGCGCTGCTGCCTGGCCTGTGGCGCGCCGGACGAGCACACATCAGAAGAGCCGCAACAGCGGCCGGCATCAGATGAGAGCTGCGCAGAAGTGGAAGAGGTGAAGGACCTGTGGTGACGTCATCAGATCCGCCCCCTGATCACATGATGATGACGTCACCACAGGTCCTTCAGCTCACAGCAGCAGCTGCATCTTCACGGCAGGAGAGCAAGGGCCAGGTATGAAGTAAGGTTTTTTTTTAATTTAATTATTGAAAACGTCCATTATATTTCACCGGCAGGATGGAGACACATGGACCATGTGTCTTCATCCTGCCAGGGCAGATTGAAGGCACACAGGCAGATTGGAGTGTGACACTGGGGGCAGGATGGAGACTGGGCATGATTGGAGATACAGGGGGCAGAATGGAGATGCGTGGCAGAACGGAGACATGGGGCATGATTAGACACAGGGCAGAATGAAGATGTGGGGCAGAATAGAGATGTGGGGCATGATTAGAGACACGGGGCAGAATGGAGATGCGGGGCATGATTAGAGACACGGGGCAGAATGGAGATGTGGGGCAGAATGGAGATGTGGGGCATGATTAGAGACACGGGGCAGAATGGAGATGCGGGGCAGAATGGAGATGTGGGGCATGACTAGAGACACGGGGCAGAATGGCGATGCGGGGCATGATTAGAGATACGGGGCAGAATGGAGATGCGGGGCAGAATGGAGATGTGGGGCATGATTGGAGACAAGAGGCAGAATGGAGATGCGGGACATGATTGGAGACAGGGCAGAATAGAGATGTGGGGCATGATTGCAGACACAGGGCAGAATGGAGATATGGGGCATGATTAGAGACACGGGGCAGAATGGAGATGTGGGGCATGATTAGAGACACGGGGCAGAATAGAGATGCGGGGCATGATTGGAGACATGGGGGCAGGATGAAAGACATGGGGGCATGATTAGAGACATGGGGCAGGATGGAGATATGGGGCAAAATGGAGATGTGGGGCATGATTACAGACACGGGGCAGAATGGAGATACGGGGCAAAATGGAGATGTGGGGCATGATTAGAGACACGGGGCAGAATGGAGATATGGGGCATGATTGGAGACACGGGGCAGAATGAAGATGTGGGGCATGATTAGAGACACGGGGCAGAATGGAGATGCGGGGTATGATTGGAGACATGGGGGCAGGATGAAAGACATGGGGGCATGATTGGACACACGGGGCAGGATGGGAGATACAGGGGCAGAATGGACATACGGGGCATGATTGGAGACACGGGGCAGAATGGAGATATGGGCCATGATTGGAGACTCAGGGGGCAGAATGGAGGTATGGGGCATGATTAAAGACACGGGGGCAGTATTGGAAATACTGGGGGCAGGATGGAGACACGGGGCATGATTGGAGACTCAGGGGGCAGAATGGAGACACGGGGGCAGTATTGGGGATACTGGGGGCAGGATGGAGACACGGGGCAGAATGGAGATACAGAGCATGATTGGAGACACGGGGCAGAATGGAGATGCGGGGCATGATTGGAGACTCAGGGGGCAGAATGGAGACACAGGGGCAGTATTTGAGATACTGGGGGCAGGATGGAGACACAGGGGGCAGAATGGAGATATGGGGCATGATTGGAGACACAGAGGGCAGGATGAAAGACATGGGGGCATGATTGGAGACACAGGGGGCAGGATGAAAGACATGGGGGCATGATTGGAGACACAGGGGCCATGATTGAAGATACAGGGGGCAGGATGAAAGACATGGCGGCATGATTGGAGACACTGGGGGCAGGATTGAATACACTGGGGGCAGGATTGAATACACTAGGGGCAGGATTGGAGACAGATGGGGCAGGGTTGGAGACAGATGGGGCAGGGTTGGAGACAGATGGGGCAGGGTTGGAGACAGATCGTGCAGGATCATGGGGCAGGATGGATATGATGGACACAGATGGGGCAAGATGGGGAGATCATATGGGGCACAATGGATACTCATGAGGGCAGGATGAGAGAACATATGGCGGAAGCCAGGAATGAGACACACGGGGCCAGGATGAGGGATATTATTAGCAAAGGGGCTAATTAAGGGATATTATTACTGCAGTGATGTATTTATTTTATTTTTTGAGTATACTGATTTAAATGGGGGCGCAGTCCTGTTACTGTGTAGAGTGATACTTTGTCGCCTTTTTTTCTTCATGTGGTGTAATGTAGAAGTTGGGAAAAAAATAAGTAATGTGTTCTGTAAGTGGAGCTCTAGATAACTGTGCTATTTCCTGCAGAGACGAGCCCTGGCTGGAAGACGTGATGGCGATCTGTGCTGGATCAAAGATGAAAAGCAAAGATGAAGGACTTCACCTAGAGACGTCACTGGTGAATCATTGTGTTACCAGTACACTGACACTATACACTGTATACTATGTACAGAGGTCCTGTGTATAATGTCATTGATCACTGTATTACCTGTACACAGACACTGCATACTAAGTACAGATCTCCTGTGCATAATGGCACTTATGGTAATAGTATTGTGTTTTTTTATTACTGATCAGTATTGTAGTATTCATTCACTATGTGGTGGTAATATGTGGTCTGGACATGATGTAGCGGTATTTGTTCCTTGCATGTAGTATTATTCGGTCACTGTGGTGGTAATTTGTGGTCTGGTCATGGTGCAGTGGTATTTGTTCCTTTTATGTGGTATTATTGGTCATTTTAAATATTGAAAAATAAATAAAAATATATCTAAATTGTATTTCATATTTTAAGAAATATTTAATAGGTTAGCGTAGAGTAGAGCTTGGCCAAAAGTGTCTACCATGTTATGGTGGCGGCTTAAAAAATCTTTTGGCCAAAACAAAAGCTGACGGCTATATGTGTGATCTGGTGATAGGAACTGTTAATGTGTGAGAAGTGGAGTTTTTCCAAGAGAGAGTGGTGGGACTGTGGACAGTACGAGGGGTGGAGGACGGGGCTGGGGTGGAGCCTGGGCAGAGTCTCAAGGGGGCCCCGAACATTTTGCCAGTATGGGGCCCCAAAATTCCTAGTGGCAGCCCTGGATGTTCTTTCTGAAGGAACCATTCACTTTTCATGCCTTTTCCATCTGGCCCTGACCGACATGACAACTCCTCCAGCCAGGACTCGGCTACAGAGAATACAACAAAGACACGTTTCACTTCTCACATTTTCAGCACTGTCCAAAAAGGAACTATTCCCAACCTGCTCATCCTGCTGATACCCCAATGCTGAGCCGCTGCTGCCATATGTGTCCCTATTAATGCACCTGCTGTGTGGCCCTGAGTGACCTCTAAATTTTAAAGCAACCCTCTAGAAAATACTAAGGCCGGGTGCAAGTGCCCTAGAAAACAGTGCCCACATTTTGTCCCCTTGAATGTAATAATGCCCTCTGTGTGCCCATTTGACAGTCACAGTAACCTAATTTCCCCTATAACAATAAGTGCCCACTTTACATTTAATAATGTCCCGAGTCTCCCCCCTGTACAGCTCCCCTATACACAGTATGATGCTCTTTTATACACAGTATAATGCCCTCTCACTGTATATATACTGACAACTTAATATCCCCCAAAATATTTAATGGCTTCAACACTGTATGATAGCCCCATCACTATAATTCCCACACTGTATGATGGGCCCCTAGATAGCCTCCATATAGCATAATACACCAGATAGTTCTCAATATAGTATAATGCACTCCCCATGTGTCTCCATATACTATAATGTACTTCTCATAGGCCTCCACATAGTATAATGCACTCCCCATAGGTTTCCATATTGTATAATGCACTCCCCATAGGTCCACCATCTCCATATAGTATAATGCACTCTTCATAGGGCTCCATATAGTATAATGCACTCCCCATAATTGTCCATAAAGTATAATGCACTCCCCATAGGTCTCCATATAGTAAAATACACTCCCCATTGGTCTCCATATAGTATAATGCACTTCCCATAGGTCTCCATATAGTATAATACTCTCCCCATAGGTCTCCATATAATATAATGAATTCTCCATAGGCAGACTCTATATTGTATAATGCACTCCCCATAGGCAGACTCTATAGTATAATGAACTCCACATAGGCAGAATATATAGCGTAATGCACCCCTATAGGCAGTCTCTGTAGTGTAATGCACCCCCATAGGCAGCCTCTGCAGTGTAAAGCACCCCCATAGGCAGCCTCTGTAGTGTAATGCACCTTCATAGCCACCCTCAGTAGTATAATGCAACCCATAGCCACCCTCTGTAGTATAATGCACCCCATAGCCACCCTCTGTAATATAATAAACCCCATAGCCACCCATAGTAGTATACTGAACCCCATAGCCACCCTCTGTAGGATAATGAACCCCCATAGCCACCCTCTGCAGTATAATGCACCCCCATAGCCACCCTCTGCAGTATAATGCACCCCATAGCAACCCTCTGTAGTATAATGCACCCCATAGCCACCCTCTGTAGTATAGTGAACCCCCATAGCCACTCTCTGTAGTATAATGCACCCCCATAGTCACCCTCTGTAATATAATGCACCCCCATAGCCACTCTCTGTAGTATAATGCACCTCCATAGCAACCCTCTGTAGTATAATGCACCCCATAGCCACCCTCTGTAGTATAGTGAACCCCTATAGCCACCCTCTGTAGTATGATGCACCCCCATAGTCACCCTCTGTAGTATAATGCACCCCCATAGCCACTCTCTGTAGTATAATGCACCTCCATAGCCACCCTCTGTAGTATAATGCACCCACATAGCCACCCTTTGTAGTGTAATGTAGCCCCATAGCCGCCCTCTATAGTATAATGCAACCCATAGCCACCGTCTGTAGTATAATGCACCCCCATAGCCACCCTCTGCAGTATAATGCACCCCATAGCAACCCTCTGTAGTATAATGCACCCCATAGCCACCCTCTGTAGTATAGTGAACCCCCATAGCCACTCTCTGTAGTATAATGCACCCCCATAGTCACTCTCTGTAGTATAATGCACCCCCATAGCCACTCTCTGTAGTATAATGCACCTCCATAGCAACCCTCTGTAGTATAATGCACCCCATAGCCACCCTCTGTAGTATAGTGAACCCCTATAGCCACCCTCTGTAGTATGATGCACCCCCATAGTCACCCTCTGTAGTATAATGCACCCCCATAGCCACTCTCTGTAGTATAATGCACCTCCATAGCCACCCTCTCTAGTATAATGCACCCACATAGCCACCCTTTGTAGTGTAATGTAGCCCCATAGCCGCCCTCTATAGTATAATGCAACCCATAGCCACCGTCTGTAGTATAATGCACCCCCATAGCCACCTTCTGTAGTATAATGCACCCCCATAGCCACCCTCTGTAGTATAATGCACCCCATAGCCACCCACTGTAGGATAATGAACCAAATAGCCACCCTCTGTAGGATAATGAACCCCCATAGCCACCTTCTGTAGGATAATGAACCCCACAGCCACCCTCTGTTGGATAATGCACCCCTCCCCCAAAAACTAAATATTCACCTCTCTGTCTCTTCCTCCTGGTTCTTGCGCTGCTCCCGCTCATCTCCGACTGCAGGCGCCAAGTACTGACATCATCACGCCCACTGTCAGTGTCTGCGTCGGTGACTTCAGACGCTGACAGGGGGATGATGGGAGAAGGAGCGTTTGCTCCTTCTTTCATCAATACAGTCAGATGTGTCGGCATGTAGCCGACACAGCTGACACTGCGATGACAGGCGGGGGGGCCCACTGCTGGAACAGGGCCCCCCACCTGCTCAGGGGCCCATAGCGGCCGGGCGGCAGAGCAAGGAGATCGATTCTCCCTGCTCTGCTGTAGAATGTAATTGTATTGGCGCGCTGTGCACATCAATACAGTTACAATAGATTAGCTCTGGGTGGGCCCCCTCAGAGCTCAGGGCTATGCTACTGCTTCCAGGAGTCTTTCTCATGCTGTTCTCCTTCCATTGAGCACTTTTTCCATCCATTTTAACATTTTGACTGCCTCCCAGACCTCCTTGTAGAGTCTGCCGGAAAAATGCTCAGATTTCCCATTGACTCCAATTATAGTTGTTACAGGAAATGAGCATCCGAGCCTTGGGAGTTGCTTGATTTGAGTAGCGAACATTTGAATATTTTAGTGCTAACTCTTCTCTTGTTGTGGACAAAAAATTACCTCCCCTTAAAATGTAGCTATGTGTAGAATTTGATTTTGTGTAACCTTTAAAAGTGTTTCAGAACTTAAATTTGTTAGAAAAATCTGCAAATTGCCTCTTCAGAAAGGAGGACTTTTACTCTACAGCGCCACCTATTGGTAGTAGCGATCCTACAAGTCACAATCAACCCTTTAACGAGTCTTGTAATATGACTTAGGATACAAGCCAAATCAGAATCTCAATTTGCAGACACGGTGTTTCGAGCTATTGGCTCTCGTCAGTGCAAAGTATGAGATCTGATTTGGCTAGGTGAGAGGCTCTGGACTGAGGTCTAAGAGGTAAGGTTTCTCCTTGCGGAGAGTGACATGCCAGCTGTGGCTTGTCAAGGTAAGGAGGCTTATTCGCCGTGCAATGCTCCTCTGGGAAAATAATATGCAAATTGCCTCTTCAGAAAGAAGGAGGACTTTTACTCTACAGCGCCACCTATTGGTAGTAGCGATCCTACAAGTCACAATCAACCCTTTAACGAGTCTTGCAATATGACTTAGGATACAAGCCAAATCAGAATCTCAATTTGCAGACACGGTGTTTTGAGCTATTGGCTCTCGTCAGTGCAAAGTATGAGATCTGATTTGGCTAGGTGAGAGGCTCTGGACTGAGGTCTAAGAGGTAAGGTTTCTCCTTGCGGAGAGTGACATGCCAGCTGTGGCTTGTCAAGGTAAGGAGGCTTATTCGCCGTGCAATGCTCCTCTGGGAAAATAATATGCAAATTGCCTCTTCAGAAAGAAGGAGGACTTTTACTCTACAGCGCCACCTATTGGTAGTAGCGATCCTACAAGTCACAATCAACCCTTTAACGAGTCTTGCAATATGACTTAGGATACAAGCCAAATCAGAATCTCAATTTGCAGACACGGTGTTTCGAGCTATTGGCTCTCGTCAGTGCAAAGTATGAGATCTGATTTGGCTAGGTGAGAGGCTCTGGACTGAGGTCTAAGAGAAAAATCTGAACACTGTCTAAGACAGATAATGATGTGACATGGGTCTATCTGCATACATTTACTTTTGTCTACTATCAGCTTGATATTAATAGATACTGTATGTTAAAAACCTAAATATTCTATGCTAGAATATAGCTTCCCATTCAATTTTTAAGTCTCCATGTGTATAGCACATTTTATGACTTCCACAGTGATGACCTGTTTGTCTTTGGCTGATACTGTATGTAGAGCTTGATTAGAATTAGTACATTCATGGGATATTTAACAGTTTTCCAAGCAGAATATGTCCCAACTGAACAGAAAACTGGAACAGCTCCAAATGAAAATGAATTAATGTCTAACTCAATCCTTACATCTTTAATTTCAGCTCCATCTTACAGCATATTCTCTAAGAATGTGCTTGGGAGTTGTAATTGGAAATAAAGTCTGAATTCCCATTTGACCTCCAAAAAGGTCTTCAAACGAGCAGCTAGATGGCAAGTTCATGATGCCCCATGAAGACATATCTAAAATAGAAATCAGCTTCCTTGTCTGTACTAGCATAAAATTCCACATCCTGAAAGAAGTGAATGAATTGAAGAAGGCTTTGAAAGTGACACACTTAAGAGTTTTAAATGGTGCATGAAAGCCTCTAGAGTTTCACATTTCTAGCAAATAGAAAAATAAATTGAGATGATCATCAATTATATTTATAGCAATAGTACACAATGTTAGGTCATGAAGTACCTTAACTTTTCTAATATAATATTCTTTCTTTTCTTCCAGTGCCATCCTTAAAATTCCTAAAAAATGATTGATGAAATGCAATTTGCATAATATATATTGAGCAATAAAAATTAAAACAAACGCTTTAGTTATCGCGAATACACCCTTTACGGCGGTCACTAATGGGTGTTACTTTATAGAACCGCCTTTTTCACTGCTTTAAAACAAAATTGTGCTGTTAACTTACAGCCAGGGAATGGAAAGCTGTGATGTGCAAAAAAGCCAAGCTGTGCCCTCCTGCAGCCTCCTGCCTGCTTTTTTTTTTTTTACAAGAGAAGTGACAGACACCTTTTGGGAGAGCAAATATCCCTGTAAAAAAAAACACACAAACTACAAAAAAAATATTTTTACTGACCTTTTCTAACCCTAATTAGGATTAGGGCTAGGGTTTAGGCTAAAGTTAGAGTTATGTCTAGGGTTATGGGTAGATTAGACTTAGGCTAATAGTTACAAAAAGTAGTTAGTTAAAATGTAGCAAAAAAGTATAATAAATTAAAATAGCATGTAAACAGGTATTCTATAATAATATAATATTACCTTATATATGTTTCATTATAATGTAATGTGAAATTTATAAGCTAGTCTGTGCTTTAATTCAGGCAAGGACACGAAAATCACTTCACAGGGAGAAATTTTATGGAGCGGCACAAGAATTACTACTTCTGATACTATGGAAGAAGCTGCAGAAGATGCAGGAAATATCCTATATATATATATATATATATATATATATATATATATATATATATATATATATTGCTCTTAGGTCCCCCAATTTACAGCGACTCTGGGCAATATTGTGTTTTTATTATATTATGTGATTTTATGTTAGATTTCAGGAAAAAACTGAGAAAACCTATTGAGTAAAAGGGCACACTACAATCACAAGCATGTACATTAGGGTGTGTACCAATTCAAATAATGAGCAATAAAAATGTTTATTCTTCTACATTTTTGCTATGGTATTCAAAATCTCCTTCTAATCAATGTATTTTAGACCATATACTAGTCTTAAAAAATAACAGATACCAGCTTCCTTAACTAAGAGCAAACATAGAAATAAACCTAGAGGCATACAAAAGTAAAAACTATGTATTTAAAAATTGTTACATATAAAAATGAAGTAAGCGTGTTTTCACATTTTTTCTGTGAAAAAAGAGTACTTATGATAAGTGATGAGTGGATAGTGGTGACATTGTCCATATGTGGGACTGCATGAGTGCTGCTGGTGTCGGAAAGCTAAACTTCATTGATGATATCCTGAATTCACAAATGTACTGCTCTATATTAAAAGAATAGATGCTACCATCACTCTGTGCCCTTGGTAGACATTCATTTTTTCTATAAATCCAAAGAAAAAAAAGGAGTTGTGCTGGATCCTTGAATTAAAAATATCCTTGTTTTTATTAGGAAATCATTTAAAAAAATCACATCAGGGTTGACAGTAACTGGTTGATGCGTTTCGGTGGAAGCATTAGTCGCATTTAATACCACGACACTGCCACCGCCACTCGGGATCGGAGCGTGCAGCTGCATAGAAAGACATGCAATAAAAAACGGAGAAAGAAGGAGCAAAACAATGATTGCAAAATTATCAAAGTTTATTTAAATATATTACAAAAGTGCACATAATAATGAGGTGTCAATGTAAAACAGATGAATATCACACCCCTAGCCAACTCCTCACCATCCAGAGTGAAATAATCACCCCCATATGTAACATGTTGAAAATATGTCCACCAAGAGTCAAAATATCCAAGTATAATGTCACCCTATATGGCACACTGGCTCTAAACTCCTAGAGTGAGATGAAAGACCCGGAGCAAGGAAACAACTCAGGAAGCATGGTGCCAACCTGAGATGCAAAAAACATGCCCGTGGACAGATACAGAAGAAAAATTTATTTTATCAATTAGCTTACCAGGGAGTGCGGAGGGAGGAGGGCAGAAGGGAGCGTCACTGCCATGCTTCCTGAGTTGTTTCCTTGCTCCGGGTCTTTCATCTCACTCTAGGAGTTTAGAGCCAGTGTGCCATATAGGGTGACATTATACTTGGATATTTTGACTCTTGGTGGACATATTTTCAACATGTTACATATGGGGGTGATTATTTCACTCTGGATGGTGAGGAGTTGGCTAGGGGTGTGATATTCATCTGTTTTACATTGACACCCCATTATTATTATGTGCACTTTTGTAATATATTTAAATAAACTTTGATAATTTTGCAATCATTGTTTTGCTCCTTCTTTCTCCGTTTTTTATTGTCCATTGGAGCAGATGTGGCTGTAGCCCGGGGTGAACAAATGGTTTTGGTATCATCCCTGGGCTTTTCAGTAATTTATATGGGATTCTTGTTCATAATAGAAAGACATGTAGCCACACTCTCCGCTCCTGAGTGCAGGTGGCAGTGCCGGGTTTTAAGATGCGAGACTCGTCCGATTTTCTCGCGTGTGTGATCCCGGCCTAAGGGTTTTTAACTGTGATTATCTGATCGCTTTTTCTATATACTGCAATGCAAATTTTAAGCAGGATTATTTAATATATTTATATGAAATCCAAGTGGAAAGCAAAAGAGTATTATTGAGGTATTCTCCATTGAAAGCATTATGAGTAAAGCATAATATATTTTTGGATGCCTTTATGTCACAAAATATCTATGTCTTTATGATGTGATTTGATGGTTTTTCTAGTCTAAAAAGAACAGTGTGCAGTGACTGAATATTATTCCTTGTGAATTATGGTATATTTCGCTTCTAAACAAAATAATATTTTTAGGCATATTTTACAATAAGAGCAGTGAGACCATGGACGTCTTTGTCTGGATCAACATTTCTGAATTATAGGCTGAGCTAAACTGATGTATTATATGCCTTTTTCAATTTTATTATGATAATTAGCTCCATTCACATATAAAAGTTGGTGAAACCCACCAATTTCAACAGGATAGGTCACCCATCTAATAAGTATAAGGATCTTCTGACATTCCCCAGAGAATGTTAGTAGAAATGAGGAACAGGCAGATTTCCTATTATACTCAACCCAGTGCTTTTGGTCTACTGGTGGATAAGCTGCTATCAGATGAGGCTTGCATCGGCTTATTGTACTCTGCCTAAAGAGCAGAAATGAGTCTGGTGGAGTATGGAGAGATAGTTGTTGGACAAACAAGCATTCAGCCCACAGCTCTCTCAGGCTAGTTTCACACTAGCGTTTGTGAGCGCAGCGACGGCCTGCGCCGCTAAGCCCCGCCCCCTGCCGCGCCTCCGCCGGTAGCTCCGCCTACCCGTGCATGACGCTGCCTGCGCCCTGCGTCCCCTATCTTTATCACTGGGGGCGCAGGCCATGCGCAGTATGCGTTTGGCGGCGCATGCGCCTTTTTGACGGTGCGCCGGCACAACCAAACTGCAGCAGGTTGCGTTTGGCGCAGGTTGGCGCACCGTCAAAAGGACGCATGCGCCGCCAAACGCATACTGCGCACGTCCTGCACCCCCAGTGATATAGATAGGGGACGCAGGGCGCATGCAGCGTCATGCGCCGGTAGGCGGAGCTACCGGCGGAGGCGCGGCAGGGGGCGGGGCTTAGCATTGCAGGCCGTCGCTGCGCTCACAAACGCTAGTGTGAAACTAGCCTAATGTGTATAGATCAAGCTACTGATCGGCATTTTATTTCTGTTCTAAAAATCAACAAACTGGAAACATTGTAACATGATCTCTTAACTCATCGTTAGAATAAATAAGTACAGAGATCATGGGCAGCACAGTGTGATGTACTTTTGATTACTTCCTCTTGCCAATCAAAGAGCTGGGTGTGAAATAAATCAGACGACTAGTTTGAAGCCAATCAGGGCTCCTAGTTCTCTATGTAGGTTTGACTTTAAGTGTAATCCAGTCACAGTTCTTGAATTCTTTGGTGCTTATGTCGTGCTAATATTGGATTTCTATTTCTGAACGTTGTCATGAGTTTGTTTAACTTTTACTGAATTAAGCCCATTACTCCATGTCTGGTTTTAAAGTTAAATTATTTTATTCTTTCATCTACCTCAGATTTCTTAGACTTCAATTTTACTCCTGTTTACTTCTTTGACTCTGAATCAGGCTCTTTTCTTCTATGTAAACAGGTTGTCACTGCAGCCTTATCCCTGCATAGAGTTTAAAAAACCGGGAAGCTCTTTAGATTCTGCATATGTTCTAACTGTTTCATTATTCTCTAGTTATCTAACATTTTTAAGTGGTCCTTTACATTGTTTTAATGAATATATAGTAAGTAAAGTCCAGTAAGGTCCACCAGAATGTAGCAGCAAAACTCTCTAAATGCCTTCTTATGAAATTGGGAGGGATACAGAGGTATAGTAGAGGGCTCAAGAACTTTAATGACAGCCATATTATGACAAAGCAGAACCTCTATAAATACATGTGTAGTCTAAAGTCACATTTGTAAGTCCATGTTTTCATTACGTGTGGTATGCGTTTTTTTCCACACATACCACACGTACCCATTATAACCTATGGTGCTATGCACATGTCCATGTTTTTACAGTGTCCGAATGTCCATGCAAAACACATGGAGACATGTCCATTTTTTTGTCAACAGGGATGACAGGAACCAATGCAAGTTTATGAGTCCATGAAAAACACGTACAACACACTGATGACATCAGTGTGTTGTTCTTTTTTAACAATGCAAAGTATAGAAGAATCATTGTCAATTATTTCTTTATCCATACCGAAAAAACACTGATGACACACTGATGGTAAAAACAGACACACAAATGACATACTGATGACACAGGGAAAAACCCATGAGACTGGTACTGGTTTTACAAGAACGTGTTTTATACAGATGTATGAAGGAGGTTTAAAGGCAAGGGTACAGAAGAGCACAGTATACTAAGAGACAAAAAAAAATTTTGGCTCCAAACTTTATCCTATCATTATAATTTTCTGTAAATACAGAATGTGTTTTGTATAACATACAATTACTGTAATTTTTGGACCAAATTTGGGAGGAAAATAAGGGGGAATCTTATAGTCCAAATGTAGCTTACTAGGGGGAGGGACCAATGGTGTAATTGGGTCAAAGGGGACAGGGTCCCTGCTGCAGGAAGCCGATGGCAGCAGAAGTGGAACAATGTTGTGGGCACTGGGCTGTCCCAGCAGTGCAAGAGAGGAGCCATTCATCTCATTGAGGTGGGTTTCAGGAAAATGTCGTCAGCGTGAGGCAGGAGCAGAGTTCCCACTCAGCACATTGATCTCCCGGCGGTGGGCTTCAGGAAAATGGCTTCTGCTCTCTGTGCATGCACAGATTTAAATCTTGACTCAAAGATAAGCTGAGATTGCTACCAGTGCATGCACTGCCTCTGGCACCTATTTCCTGAAGCCCACCTCTAGGAGATCAATGTGCAGAGCGGTGACTCTGCTCCTGACTCGCACCACTGACATTTTCCTGATGCAAGACCGCCAGGAAATCAAAGGCTACTGCCTCAAAACCAATGAGACACCCTCTTCTCCTGACCAAGGCATGCAGCATCGCCTGAATTGCCCCACTCCTGCCACCATTGGCTTCTTGCAGCCACCAGTTTCCTGCAGGCTTGACCCTGCCTCCTGTGACCCCGCTCCACCGTGACCCCCCTGGTAAGCAAAATTCTAACTATAATTCTTCACGTTAAATTTTTTTTCCTATTTTTATCCTCTAAATTTGGGTTTCATCTTATGATCCAGTGCATCTCATAGTCCGATAAATGCAGTAATGTCTTCTGTTCCAATAACTCTACTTTTGATGTTTTTAGAAAACTCCTTTGATCAACACGACATGTATTCATAAACAATGTTGGATAATTTCAATTATTAATGAGTTATTTACGTTATTGTATTTTGAGCATTATGTTTGATTGTGGCAACCATTTTTTAGTGCTACTAAAAATTGACATGTTTACTGCATAGGCATACAAACTTGCATAGACACTCACATGTAAAATGCTAAGTTATTTCGCTAAAAGAGCTATTTATAGGAATATGAAAAATAATGAAGCACTTAGCATGTTATTGCAGGTTCCTTCCCTGATAAGTGCTGTGTGTTCTCAAATATCGAATTGGGAAGTATAAATACATTCATGATACCAGCCAATAAGGCAATTAAAGACCTACTTCCTTTTCAGATCAGAAAAGAATGCCAATTCATGGCTGGCACATAAGTATTTAACAATCCCATGAGCAGATGTTACTAATGATATAAAAATGTGGTGACAATGTATATATGATACATATATACAGTATATATATCCGTATATACAGGTGCTTCTCACAAAATTAGAATATCATCAAAAAGTTTATTTCAGTTCTTCAATACAAAAAGTGAAGCTCATATTATATAGAGTAATTACACAGAATTATTCTATTTCAAGTATTTATTTCTGTTGATGATTATGACTTACAGCCAATGAAAACCCCAATGTCCTTATCTCAGTAAATTTCAATAATTAGCAAAAACACTTGCAAAGGCTTCTTAAGCTTATAAAAAGGTCCCTAAAGGGCCTGTCACACTAAGCGATATCGCTAGCAATATCGCTATAACGTCACTGGTTTTTGTGACATTATAGCGATATTGCTAGCGATATCGCTATGTCTGATACTTACCTCTGACCGGCTCCCCACTGATTATCACTGATCGCGCAAGAACGTCCTGGACCGTTTCTCGCCGTCAGCTTCCTGCTGGGCTTCCTGTGGCGCCGACGACCGGCGCGTGGACGTGGGCGGGAGGACATCAGGATTGCCTCGTCTGACAGGTAAGTAACGACCTCCGACCGCTGCTATGTCGCTGGTGAGATCTGCCTGTGTGGCAGCTCACTAGCGACCACTTAGCGATGCACCAGCGATCCTGACCACGTCATATCGCTGGTCGGGATCGCTGGTGCATCGCTAAGTGTGACAGTACCTTTAGTCTGTTTCAGTAGGTTCCGCAATCATGAGGAAAACTGCTGACTTGACAGATGTCCAGAAGGCAGTCATTGACACTCCACATGGAGGGTAAGTCACACAAGCTGAAAGGCCAGGTGATGCAAATTTCCCAGCTTTATAAAAACCAAGTCTCATCTAACCTTGTGCCAAAAAACAGCAGCTATGGGTTCTTCTAAGCTGCTGCCTCTGAAAATAAAAATGATGGAGGTTCTCAAAGCAGGAGAGGGCTATAAGAAGATAGCAAAGCATTTTCAAGTTGTCTTTTCTTCAGTCAAAATGTAATTAAGAAATGGCAGTTAATAGGAATAGTGGAGGTCAACGTAAAGTCTGGCAGATCAAGCAAAATTTAAGTGAGAGCTGCTCGAGGATTGCTAGAAAGCCAAATAAAAACCATCACCTGACTGCAAAAAAAAAAACAAAGATTTAGCAAACTTTGGAGTTGTGGCACAATGTTCTACTGTTCACCTGCACAAATACAGCCTTCATGGGAGAGTCATCAGAAGAAAACCACAGAAATTCAGGAAAAGAACATCTTGCAAATCGTTAAGCATGGGGGTGGATCAATCATGCATTGGGGTTGTGTTGCAGTCAATGGCACAGGGAACATTTCCCGGGTAGAGGGAAGAATGGATTTAATGAAATTTCAACAAATTCTTGACGCAAACATAACTATCTGTCAAAAAGCAGATGGATTTTACAAATGGATAACAATCCTGAACAAAAGTCATAATCCACAATAGACTACCTGAACAGGTGAAAGCTAAAGGATTTACAATGGCCCTGTCACGAGTTGGTCACATCCTCCTGGGAGATCGGGGGTTAGCTGTGGCCACCGCCATCAGGGGCTTATCTACAGCATTCTGTAATGCTGTAGATAAGCCCCCGATGTAACCTGAAAGATAAGAAAAACGAGTTATATTATACTCACCCAGGGTTGGTCCAGGTCTGGTTCGGGTCCAGAGGGTGTCGCGGCCCGATCCGGTGTCACCCATCTTGTAGCAATGATGTCCTCTTCTTTGCTTCATGTTGTGGCTCTGGCGCAGGTGCACTGCTCTGCCCTGCTGAGGGCAGAGCAGAGTACTGCAGTGCGCAGGCGCAAACCAATCCATTATGAGTGCCCCGAACTCTAGCTTGCTACTGGGGGCTATGCTCAGCAATCTCCCAAAATTTATGAGGAGTAACGTAATGCTGTGGGACTGGACCATGTTGGTTAAAAGCATGTTGAGAATACATCCCATGACCCCTGCTATGCAAGCAGAGATTGCTGTGATGGCCCAGGATGGTGAAGCTTGGTATTCTTTGATGTTTCGTCCCCTCCCATGAAGAGGATACTCTGGACAAGGTGATGCAGATCCTGGAAGAGATGCATGGGGATCCCACCAATGTTGGGGAATTATGAATGCTGCTTTTTCACCGTGTCCAGAGGGAGGGGGGAGTCTGTTATTCAGTACATTAATGGCACTGCAGGAAGTGAATGCGCATATTGCTAATGGGATGATGTGGGGACTATAGGACCAGGACTCTCTGATGTAATACTGAGGGATCAGTTTGAGGTGGGCCTCAGGGACAGGGATGTGCTGCTTAAACAAGCTTTGTGAGATCGCCTACACACTATACCATTTATGACGTTCCTAGAAATAGGGGTGGAAGTGCGCATGAGAGAGCAGAGACATGGGATGGCAGCCTTGGCAAGAATGGTCCGGAGCAATGAGGTACCCACTCTGCCCACGGCTGAACCAGAGTGGACCCAGGAAATCTGGAAAGAAATGCGGGAAATGCGAGAAGAGTGGTCCAGCCTTAGAAGAGTGCCTGCTTCCCCATTAAGGAGCCAAAAGAGAGAGAAGCAAATCAGAGTCCCGCTAGTTCAACGAGCCTCGTCAAGAAACAAGACAGCCCCGTGCAGACTGGAATCCAACTTGTTTCAAGTGAGGGAACACTGGTTACTATGCTCGAGGTTGCGCGAGACAGGGACGGTCCCTACCATGGCAGCCGTTAAATTAGTGGGCTCCATGGCTGGGGGATGCAGCCCAGAGCCTGAAAGACCAGGGAGGGGAGATGGGAGTCCCAGAGGTTTAATCTCTACGAGCCCAGCCATCTGGGCTTAAGTGAATGGGTGAGCTGTTCATTGCTTAATTGATACCGGATCACAAGTGACAACCATGCCAGAAGCTTACTTTAGACGTCATTTTCCAGAAGTGATGCGGCCGGAGTGGGGCCCGGTGATCAGACTGATGGCTGCCAACCAGTTGCCCATCCTGGTTACAGGGGTGTTCTGGATGTAGATTAGAGTGTGTGGAAAGGATGTAGGCCTAAAAGGGGTCATGTTGGTTGCTGGGGATATCGGTGGTGGGCCTGTGGTGACTCTTGGGATGAATGTGTTGAAAGGAATCGGATCTCCCCTGATCAGTGAGCTGCATGAGACCTTTTTAGACCTTTGGAGTCTGCAAGTTCCTCAAAGAAAGGTATTTTAGCAACTGATTCGAGCTGCCCAGACTCAGGAAAAGTCCTAGGAAAGGTCATGGTTCCTGCAGCTGATAAACTTAGACCGCCTGGTCAAACACTGGTACGAGCCTGTACACCCCTTGAGGGGGTAAAGGTGCAGATAGAGCTGACATGGGTGGATCAGGTACCCCCAGGACTCCTCATAGCTCGGACAATAGCCACAGTCCAAGATGGTAACATTGTAGTGTGGTCCGTCAATCTGGGGGAAGATAGTTTCACCCTTTCATCTAAGAATGATGTGGCTCAGGTCCTGGGAATGCCAGAGGAAGTGGTGCAACTGGAAGCCGTGCAGTTGGTGCTAATGCAAGGAGATCCCTGGACCCTAGTCGTTACAATGACACAGAAGCACCTGTCTGGAAGCACAAAGGAGGGTCACCGAATCTTGAAGCAAATGTGGGCCAAATTAACAAGAGTCTTGCCTCAGCAGCTACAACAGGTGGAAGCTGTTTTAGAATGATTAAAAGGGATCTTTGCCCTTCATGAAGATGACTTCGGGTGCACTCAAGCTATCACCCACAAAATTACTACAGGAAGTGCTGCACCAGTTCTGGAAAGCTATTGACAGACACCTCCTCAGACATATAAAGAAGCAAAGAACATTCTGGCTCACATGCTGCAGAACGGTGTCATACAGGAAAGTCAGAGCCCGTGGACGGTGCCTATTGTTTTACGAAAGAAAGATGGAACTCTGTGTTTCTGTGTTGATTACAGTCAACTGAATGCTTGTACAGTGTGGGACTCCTATCAATTGCTCAGCTGAGGCAGTGGGTGGCCCTGAAGCAACTTCACAGCCGGTGAGAGACGCTCTGTCCCCAGGGGCTCTGCAGATTCAGAGACAGTGGGAAAGGTTCCAGTTGGAAGATGGATTGCTATACAGAAGAGCACAGCTATTACAAGAATTGGGGGTTAATTGGCAAGTAGTGCTCCCAGAAAAGCTGATCCGCTTGATGGCTATAGAGGCCCATGAGAGAGGGGCTCACTTCGGTCCGGAGAAGACGTTGCAGTGGCTACAGAAGCTGTGAACTAGCTAAAACTCCAGAGCAAAGGGCCCCAATGCAGATCATCGTGACTTCCACCCCCTTGGAGATATTGATGATTGACTACTTAACTGTGGGTCCGGCACATCTTGGGTATGAACACTGTCAGGTGATGACCGACCACTTCACCTAGTTCACTGTGGTGACTGTGTCCTGGGATCACACTGCTGAGTCTGTTGCACAGGCCATTTGCCAAGACTTCATCCGGGTGTATGGTTACCCGAAAAGGATCCATTCTGACCAAGGCGATTGCTTCCAAGGTCAACTGATGGAAGAGTTACATCGTTTGTACCATATTGAGAAGTCAAGAACTACGCCCCACCATCCTCAGGGGAATGGAGCTTGTGAACGCTTTAATCGGATGTTGATCCAGATGCTCTGAAAATTGGAGGAAGATCGGAAGATACAATTGCCTGAGTTTATGGCTGAACTGATGTGGGTGTACAGAAATCGAGTGCCCAGTACAACAGGATACACCCTGTATACCTTGCTGTTTGGGCAAAAGGGGTATCTCCCTGGGTTTGGGAGCACCAACACTGACTACAGACTTTTCACCGGTTGGTGCAGACAAAGTTCCAAGAGCTCCAACACCATGAAAAGATGCTTACTTGAGGGACAGCTCTGAGTGCTTTAGATCGGGTCTTGATCCAAAACAAGCAGCCCTGAGGAAAACTGGAACACTGTTGGGACAAGACCCCCAACGAGTGGCCATTCGAGTTGGTTCTGATGGACTGGTGTATGAAGTCCAGCTTGAATGGGAGGAAGGAGCACCTACCCGGATAGTTCATCATAGCATGTTGCAGCCCTGCCTGTCCCAGGGTCCTAAAGAAGGAAAAGAACCACCAAGCATCACCGATGCACCTATATCAACAGTTCCTAACTTTGATGAAGAAGAGATGCCAGTCTCGCCTCCAGACATTAATAATTCATTGCCTACAGCCCCCAGGAAAGTGAGCATGAGATGCATCCATTTGAAGTGACAGAACCGGCAGGCTCCTCTGACCAAAATATTCCCTCACCTCCTATCAGTCAAGCTGGATTACGCCAATCGGAGTGAACCATAGCTGGAGTGCCTCCCACCTGTTATGCACAGGATCAATTCATCTGGTAGAGAATCATTCAAGGAGTGGAAGAATGTGAACACCTGGTGAAGGAGCTCTCGCCCGTGGAATGGCGAGTTAAAGGCGAACGGGGTGTAAGTCAGAGGACTGGGATATGGGTACCTCTGCAACGCCAGGTCCGGAATTGCCGAGGTAGCGTCCAGTGTTGCAGGGGGGAAGGAAAGAGGAGATGGAAAGAATCCATGACCTGAAGGGAAGGGGCATGGTAAGCAAGGAGAGACAGCAGGGTTTAGTGCATGAAAAGGCATAAAGTTCCCGTCAAGGGAGAGAGAAAACGCAGGGACCAGTTGCACACTGCGGAGTGAGTTGAAGTGCAGAGCAGAAACCCAGGACGGGTACCATTGTGCACACAGAGAGACAGATGCCGGGTAAAGCAGTGCGGTGCAGGTGTTCAGGTATCGGCAGGTGTACCGAGTGACGAGAGCCGAGGGAGACATCGTGGTGTGTGCAACCAGTTGTTGGTGGGTGCGCAGGGAAGAACACACTGAGGAGAGACCTGTGAGGAGCTTAACAATTCGGCTCTGCAATTCAATGGACTAGGGGCTTAGTGGGCAAAACCAGAGACTGCCTGCTGCTGCCAGAAGTGTGACCGTGTGTTGGGCAGTAAAGCTTGAAGACGTCATATCAGCCCCCGCCAGCACTACATCATTTAATAGACTACAGGTGACTAAAAGACAGAGGAGTCACAATAAGTTAAAATTTATAGAGACTGTTGCTTTGAACCACGTTTATACGGTTTAACCTGGTTTCCCAATTCCAGTTATCTCCCTGCGAGGATTTCATTATTTTTAATTAAACCGCACTCCTATTAACCCTTGCTCTGCGCCTCTGCATTACTGCATCCATTTACCTGCTTTCAAATACACACAACACCACTTACTGTACATGAATGCATTTATATACATAAGAAGAAAAGCTCAAAGTACTCACTGAGTATGGATGCATACTCTCGATTCAAGGAACCCACTTGGAAAGGCAGCAGCAATTAAGAAAATTGAGAAAATTGAGTTTACTGTATTTTTCAGATTATAAGAACCACCACAAGTTTTGAGGAGAAAAACAGGAATTTTTTTTAATAAAGTGCTGGTGCTTCTTATAATCCATACATCTTATTGCTTACTGGGAGTGGTTGCTGCGGTGAAGCAGGGTCGCGGGGATGCTCCTGGAGGAGGCAGGAGTGGGGTGATACTGCAGGCCATAGCCTGGAATGAGGGGGTGTTCCCATGTGCAGTGCGCCACTGCAGGTGTTCGGTGCTGCAGGTGTCCTGTGCTGCTGGGGTGTCCGGCAGTGCTGCTAGCGTGTCTGGCGGTACTGCTGGGGTGCCCGGCGGTGCTGCTGGAGTGTCCAGCGGTGCTGCTGGGGTGTCTGGCGGTGCTGCTGGGGTCTCTTTCAGTGCTGAAATCTCATCTCCTAAGATCTTGATGCCGAAATCTCCATCTGAGCGTGAGCCACCCCCCCGGCAGCAATTTTCCCGGAGTCCACCGCACAGGAAACCACAGAACTGTGTGGCTTCTGGGGCTCTGGCCTTTCACAAAATGTCAGCAGAGCCCCCTGCAGCAACAGAGACCCCAGCAGCACTGCCGAACACCCCAGCAGCACCGCCGGACACCCCCTCATCCTTGTCTTACTGGTAAGGTATATATGCATAATAAGATGCACCCCCATTTCCCTCCCAAGTTTCGAGGAAAAGAGTGTGCCTTATAATGTGGAAAATATGGTACTTGATAAAGACCTATAACAGGTCAAAACGTATCTATGGAGGAATAGAGCATCTCTTCACCCGTACTGGACACTGTTCTCAATTTTCTTGATCAAATTATTATGTTATTATTATATACATGTCATCACCACTTACTGTAAATAGAATCACTAATACGCATCACTACACATTATACATGGAAGTACTAGTACACACATCAGCACATATTGTACAGGCAAGTACTAATATATGACACCACATACTGTAAAGGATGTGCTAACAGTCACATAACTTCATACAGAACATGGATGTACTAATATAAACACCTAGCAAAAAATGTTACAAAAAATGCTGACTAGGTTCAGAATACTGTACATGTACAGAAAACAAAATGTGGCAGCAGGCTGCAGTTCAGGTTTGTTGCGCAATTACCAAATTGACCTACATTCTGGTATATGGGGGAGACAGGGCAAAAGCTTAGAACAAGGATGAATTCTCATCGCCACACAATCAGAAAAAAAAGAATGAATCTAAATGTGGCAAAACATTTTTGTATGCCTGATCACAGCATCATGGACATGAAATTACTGGTATTGAACGGTAACTTCACATCTCAGAGAGACAGACGAGTCTGTGAGTACAAACTCATGACGACCTTAAACACACTCAATGCTGGAATGAATGTGTTCCATGGATTTATGTATTTTTACATCAATTAAGGAATTTGCTCCTAAGACCTTGTGGGGGCATCACACAACACAGAACCAGACCCCAATCAGAGGACAATAAAACTTTCACTCCTTATCTATGAACTGGTCCAATATTTACGGCCATAACTGTCTATCACTCCCCCATAATGATACTTCTGCTTCACGTCACTTATCTTATCTATTGCATTTTTTCTGTGCTGTGTTGTGCATAAATATGTGATTCTTCAGATTTTGTATTAGTCGATGCCTGATGAAGAGACCTGAGTAGTCTCGAAAGCTTGCAATTTGTTACCATCTTTTCAGTTAGTCTTTAAAAGGTATCAACCACTGAGGACTCTCCATTCCAAATTGACCTAATAAAACAAGTGTGCAAAACCAAACGCACAGTTAAATGTCTACATTTTTATTTCAATTTAACAAAATGTATTCCCTTACGCACAAACAACATGAGAAATGCTAGTTAGGTACAAGGCAAACAGACAGCCCATGTAGCAGAGCACTGCATGTATATGTGTTTTTTGCCCTATTGATTTATGCAGAGCCTTAGGCACATTCTTAGGGTACCGTTACACATAGCAATTCACCAGCGATCCCGACAACGATATGGATCACTGGTGTATCGCTAAGTGGTCGCTAGTGAGCTGCCACACAGGCAGATGTCACCAGTGACATCGCTGGGGTCGGGGGTTGCTACTTACCTGTCAGACGTGGCGATGAAGATGTCCTCCCGCCAGTGTCCACGCATCGCTCGTCGGCGCCACAGGAAGCCCAGCAGGAAGCGCCCGAAGAGAAATGATCCAGGAGCTTCTCGCGCGACCAACGATGAGCAGCGGGGGAGCCGGTCGGAGGTAAGTATCACATGCAGCGATATCGCTAGCAATATCGCTGCAACGTCACAAAATCGGTGACTTTACAGCGATATTGCTAGCAATATCGCAGTGTGTAACGGGGGCTTTAGTTTTAAGTATAACGGTATGTCAAGTGTATGGAGATCTACAATACCAAAACTCTGTGGTAAAAAGTTAAACCAGTAAAACTACAGTTTTTGGATTTATGTAGTGTCACCAGAGTTACATTTATTATTTCAAATTGTGTCACAGACACAATTATTGGACTACTGTGCAACAAGATGTCATTCTTTTTCACCCACATTACCCTAAGGATATAATTGCCTTTCAGTTTTCCAAATCATTTTTGGTGAATTAAGTAGTATTTGGCTTTAGTTGAATCATTCAAGCAGCTCAATTTCAATTGCCCATTTCTCTTTATTGTTTTATTTTAGTTTGGGTGTGTTTTTCTTGCTTTAAGTATTATTGGTGCTTTTTTTCACACATCACTTGTTTGTTTTTTCAGCTGGACTCTATTTTTTATTTATTAGTTAGAGTAAAAAAACAGAGCAGATTGGTTCTATGTTCTAAAACCATAAATTGTCTCTTGGGAAAGAAAATAAGATTGCAATTAATTACTTTCTGATAAATGTATTGAGCCACTTAAACCTGCATTATTTGGCTGCACGACATGTTGTTCCTAAGAGCACTCTTGTTGGATACATTTCAATATGCCAATAAGCAATCCATTTATGATCACAAGCAGTTATAAAAGTATTTTTTATGTTGTGTAGATTTGTTTTTCATCCCCAAAGGGGGAAAAATGTCATCTGCTCCCTCTGCGGTTATTGCTCTGACAGTTTAATGATAGGTCAATATGGTTTCACAACACTGCATGTCTGTAGTGGTTCAAAAGCTGTTCTGAGAGAAAAGTAATGATCCAACCTTCAGAATTAAAGCAGCTATTAAAGACCAAAGTACTATTGGGAAGAAAAGACCATTTATTGAGTAACTTCATAGGAAAAAAATATGTAGCGCCGTTATAGATTAATGCAGTTATTATTAAATTTCACATAACTATTGTTGTTATACTTGACTTTTAGTAGCAGCTTTAGTTTTCCAATTATATTTTGTCATTTTTTATTTATAAAGTTTATGTTAACTCTTTCATGATCTTAGATGTACAGTTAGGTCCATATATAGTTGGACAGAGACAATATTTTTCTAATTTTGGTTCTACACATTACCACAATGAATTTTAAACAAAATAAATCAGATGCAGTTGAAGTTCAGACTTTCAGCTTGCATTTGAGGGTATCCACATTAGAATTGGATGAAGGGTTTAGGAGTTTCAGCTCCTTAACATGTACCACCCTGTTTTTAAAGGGACCAAAAGTAATTGGACAGTTGACTCCAAGTCTATTTCATGGACAGGTGTGGGCAATCCCTTTGTTATGTCATTCTCAATTAAGCAGATAAAAGGCCTGGAGTTGATTTGAGGTGTGGTGCTTGCATTTGGAAGGTTTTGCTGTGAAGGAAACATGCGGTCAAAGGAGCTCTCCATGCAGGTGAAACAAGCCATCCTCAAGCTGCAAAAACAGAAAAAAACCATCCGAGAAATTGCTACAACATTAGGAGTGGCAAAATCTACACTTTGGTACATCCTGAGAAAGAAAGAAAGCACTGGTGAACTCATCAATGCAAAAAGACCTGGGCGCCCACGGAAGTTAACAGTGGAGGATGATCGCAGAATAATCTCCATGGTGAACAGAAACCCCTTCACAACAGCCAACCAAGTGAACAACACTCTCCAGGAGGTAGGCGTATCAATATCCAAATCTACTATAAAGAGAAAACTGCATGAAAGTAAATACAGAGGGTTCACTGCACGGTGCAAGTCACTCATTAGCATCAAGAATCAAAAGGCTAGACTGGACTTTGATAAAAAAATCCAAAAAAGACAGCACAGTTCTGGAAGAACATTCTTTGGACAGATGAAACCAAAATCAACCTCTACCAGAATGATGGAAAGAGAAAAGTATGGCGAAGGCGTGGTACAGCTCATGATCCAAAGAATACCACATCATCTGTAAAGCACGGCGGAGGCAGTGTGATGGCTTGGGCATGCATGGCTGCCAGTGGCACTAGGTCACTAGTGTTTATTGATGATGTGACACAGGACAGAAGCAGCCAAATGAACTCTGAGGAATTCAGAGCCATACTGTGTGCTCACATCCAGCCAAATGCAGGCAAACTGATTGATCATCGTTTCATACTACAGATGGACAGTGACCCAAAACATAAAGCCAAAGCAACCCAGGAGTTTATTAAAGCAAAGAATTGGAATATTCTTGAATGGCCAAGTCAGTCACCTGATCTCAACCCAATTGAGCATGCATTTCACTTGTTAAAGACTAAACTTCAGACAGAAAGGCCCACAAACAAACAGCAACTGAAAACCACCGCAGTGAAGGCCTGGCAGAGCATCAAAAAGGAGCAAACACAGCATCCGGTGATGTCCATGAGTTCAAGACTTCAGGCAGTCATTGCCAACAAAGGGTTTTCAACCAAGTAATAGAAATGAACATTTTATTTACAATTATTTAATCTGTCCAATTACTCTTGGTCCCTTTAAAAACAGGGTGGCACATGTTAAGGAGCTGACAATCCTAAACCCTTCATCCAATTTTAATGTGGATACCCTCAAATGAAAGCTGAAAGTCTGAACTTCAAATGCACCTGAATTGTTTTGTTTAAAATTCATTGTGGTAATGTCTAGAACCAAAATTAGAAAAATGTTGTCTCTGTCCAAATATATATGGACCTAACTGTATCTATATGTCCTGGTTGGGATGTACATCTCAATCTTGGCTGTATGGATACATCCAGGCAATTTTGCAAGCAGAGGAGCTTGGAGCATGCGATTGTCAATGGGCGTCCAGCTAACATGGCAGCTGACAGGCGGCACTCACTGCCAGGAGCGGTGCCGGGACTGCTCCCGGCAGTTCAACCCTCCAAATGCTGCGATTAATATAAATCACAGCATTTAGAAGGCAGGCTGAGGGAGGGGTTCCCTCTTCCCTACGATCGGCACCCATGCGACATCATCCCGAGGGCCCAATCGTTGCCATGGTGACCCAACGTCATAATGACAACATCCGGGTCACCAAGGCTAGCAAGTTAGTAAGATCATGCTACCTTATGTCAGTACAGCACTGACAGTTATAAAGTACTAGCTGAAGAGCCCGGCGCTGCCCGGGCATAGTAACTAACTGTGGTTAGTTATAGCAAATTATAATTATCCTCCATCCCATAGTCCTGTGCCCATATACCCATCATACATATCCACGATCCCATAGTCGAGTGCCCATATACCCATCACACATCCTCCATCCTATAGTCCCATGCCCATATACCCATCATACCTGTTCGCCATCCCATAGTCGAGTGCCCATATACCCATCACACATCCTTCCTCTCATAGTCCCATGCCCATATACCCATCATACATATCCGCCATCCCATAGTCCCGTGCCCATATACCCGTCATACATATCCTCCATCCCATAATCCAGTGCCCATATACCCATCACACATCCTCCATCCCATAGTCCCGTGCTCATATACCCGTCATACATATCCTCCATCCCATAGTCCAGTGCCCATATACCCATCACACATCCTCCATCCCATAGTCAACCATTATGACATCATGATGAGCGTTGGGACTTGCAACCTATGATGACATCAGCATTGCCATGGCAACCATTATGACATCATAATGAGGGGCAGGGCTTGATACACACACACTTTTTCCCCATTATTTAGATAGGGGCAAAATTGTTTGGTGAATTGGAACGCGCAGAGTTAAAATTTCACCTCACAACATAGCCTAGGACGCTCTCTGGGTCCAGACGTGTGACTGTGCCAAATTTTGTGGCTGTAGCTGCGACGGTGCAGAAGCCATTCCCGGACATACACACATACACACATACATACAAACATCATCTTGTCCTGCAAAAAAAAAAGCTGCCACACAGCTCTATCAGTGGGGAAATGAAAAAGTTAAAACTCTTGGAATAAAGCAATTAAAAAAATAATTATTTTTTATACAAAATTATTTTTATTATGTAAAAGCACCAAAACATAAAAAATGTGAATGTTGTATCACTGTAATCATACTGACCCAAAGAATAAAGCGGTCTTATCAATTTTACTACACGCGGAACTGCATAAACCCACCCCCAAAAAAATCATAATAGAAAACGATCAAAAAATGTCATGTGCCCAAAAATGGTACCAACAAAAACGGCTACTCGTCTCACAAAAAACAAGCCCTTACATGACTCTGTCGGCAGAAATATAGAAAAAATATAGCTCTCAAAATATGTTGATGCAAAAAAAAGCATCTTCTAGTGTGTGACAACAGCCCAACATGAAAAAAGATAAAAATCTGTTATCGCTGTAATTGTACCAACCCAAAGAATAAAGTCATCTAATATCCCATGAAGAACAATGTTAGAAATATATAAAACCAATTTTTGACCTACGGTTGATTTCTTCATTCTACCTCCCAAAGAACGGAGTATGGCTTGGCTCATATTTGCGTACACCGGGGTTTTAATGTAAAACTCTGAAACATGATTCATTTGGAACCCCAAGTGGAAGATTCCTTGTAGCAAGGAAGATGGAGGCACTGTGGACGCAGTCTGGCCTATAATCCTGCAGTGTCCATCTTTTTAGGAGTGCATTAAAATGACGTCAGGCACAGTTTTGTGCACCTCTGAAAAAAATTACACAGTTGAATATAGGCCAGACCGAGTCCAGAGAAACTCTGCTGCCACATTATAATGAATGGATCCGTAGGAGGATTCATCACATAAAAAGGAGATTTAAATGGAAACCACGATATTAGTGCTCAGTGTAGAGCACTGATAAATGTGATCCCAAATTTTATGTAAAATGTTCCCAATAAAACCTTCAACTCAATCCACAAAAAAGCAAGTCCCGAAGCATGTCCATCATCTGTTAACATAAATAATGGGGGTGTGATGCTAGTAATTGTTAATGACCAAGTCGTGAGTCAGGATAGTCAAAAAGTTCAAGGTCAGAAGCCAAGAGGGAACGTCATAAACAGAAGGACGAGACAAAAGCATATTCTGGTAAATTTCCGAGGTCAGAATACCAGGAGGGTACTGACGTCACTGTCACTGCTAGCAGTGGATGGCTATAGGGGGTTTTCATCAAATTATTTATCTAACCCTGCGACTGAAATTGCCAGATCCTGAATCATCTGTGTCAAAATCGCCACCTGGTCACAAAGTGTGTGAACAGGATCCATACTGACGAAAAAGAAAAATCTATCGGCCAGACGTAATGTGACGCAAGTCACTGTTCAAGGCTAAACCATGAGTCAGGATAGTCAAAAGTCCAAGGTCAGAAGCCAGGAGGGTGCAGCGTAAAAAGAAGGAAGAGACAAAAGCGTAAGGTAATGTTCCAAGGTCAGAATACCAAGAGGAAAGCGGATGAGAGGAGAAGGGGTTAAACAGACCGATGGTTAGAATGAGGTCCAAGTTCAGGCAATGAAAGAACAACATACAGAACTTGAGGCACAAACTGGCCATAATGTACTGGGCACTACAATGTATGGTCACTTTAGTAGCAGATTTGCAATCTTCACTCAGCAACATCCACTGCTGCTTGTTTATGGAAAACACTCATGGAGCCAAAATAATGAATACACTTGTAGATAAATCTCAAAGGGGTATAATTTCCAAAATTTGGTCAATTGAGAGGGTATTCTGCTCTTATAGTACTAAGAGGCTCTGTATATAAAGTCTGCAAACTATTCTAGGAAAATATGCGGACTAGGAGGCAAATAATGTTCACTCCCTCCTGAGTCTTGCCTTGTGGCTAAAAATAACTATACAGCCACATATGGGTTATTTCCATGTTTAGAAGAAATTGTTGGATGCATTTTGGTGCAATGTTTACCCATTTTCTCTTGTGAAAATGTAAGATCTGGGACTAAAACAACATTTTTGTGGTAAAAATGTAATTATGTTTTCTTCACTACCAAATGGTGTAAAATTCTGTGACACACCCGTGGTGTCAATATGATAGATGAATTCATAGAGAAATGTAGTTTGGAAAATGGGGTCACTTATGGGGAAGTTTTGCTGTTCTGGTATCTCACAGGCTCTCCCAGTGGGTCATGGCATCCACAAACATTAACAGTAAAATATGCACTAAATTATGGTGGACTGGGCCTCAAAAGTAGTTCCCGATTACATGCAGTGTATTGCAGTACTCGGAAGAAACTGCGTAACAAACTGAGAGGTCCACTCTTTCCTATTAACGCTTATAAAAATTTAAAATGTGGGGCTAAAATAACATTTTAGCTGTAAAAATGTTCATTCTTCCCCTCCCAATGGTATAAATTTCTGTGAGGCACATGTGATGTCAACATGCTCACTGCACCCCTATATGAATTCATTGGGGTATGGGTGTATTCAAGAAAAATTGCACAATTTTTATGGTTCATTTTCTCCTGTTTCCCTTATGAAAATAAAAAAATTGAGTCTGAAAGAACATTTTTGGGGAAAAAATTAGATTTTTTTAATTACACGGCTCAAGGTTATTAATTTCTGTGAAGCATCTGGGGGTTTAAGGTGCTCACAAAACATCTAGGTAAGTTGCTTGAGTGGTCTAGTTTCCAAAATGTGGTCAATAGTGGGGTTTCCACTGTTTAGGCACATCAGGGGCTCTCCAAATGTGATGTGACGTCTGTTCTCGATTCCAGGCAATTGTGCATTCAAAAAGTAAAATGGTGCTACTTTCCTTTTGAGCCCTGCTGTGCAACCAAGCAGTAGTTATTCCCCACATTTGGGGTAATGGCATGCGCAGGAGAAATTGCATAACAAATTTTGTGATCCATTTTCTCCTGCTACCATTGTGAAAATGAAAAAAATGGGGCTAAAAGAATATTAATGTGGAAAAAATGAAATGTGATTTTTTATTTCCACTGCTCAATGTTATAAACTTCTGTGAAGCACCTGGGTGTTGAAGGTGCTCACCCTACATCTAGATACATTCCTTGAGGGATCTAATGGCGTGAAGTACAATATGTCTCGAAAAAATAGTGGGATCTTGTGAAGCATTCCAGAGTTATTACAGCATAAAGTGACACTGGTCAGAATTGTAAAATTTGTCCTGGTCATGAAGGTAAAAACAGGCTTGGGGTGAAGGGTTTAATCATATATTACATTTATAAAGTTCCTATTTAATGATAAAAGTTGTACAAATTGTGCAAAATACCAAAAATTTATTTGTGGCATGTAATGGCCCATAGTACATCTGTTCATCTTATGGAACCACATTATAGATGAGCGGATTGCAATGTGAAACCTTATTGAGTTCTGTATAACTAAAGCATATTGCCCACTGCATTACAGAGACTTCTATCCTTAAACATTTTTTACAAAATCTGCATTAGAAAATCATGTAAATACTTGCAGAAGGTAAGTAAATTAAATTATTTAAATCCTCTGCAAATCAGAGACTGTGATCATCATCCATGAGATCCTGTGTCAACTGATTAACTTACCTATCATAAAAATTCAAAATGAAAATATTTCCTGGGAATCATAGTTGAAGACATTATTTTTTATGATGGTGAAGGCTGATAAGGTTATAGACTATTCAAGTAACACAGCAAATAGTGTGTTTAATAAATATTTCTACTGGAAAACTCATTTATTAAGGTAGAAGTGCAATAGTGATATTGACCGCCATATCTTCTTCAACTATTATTCCTTCAGAAGGAATTACTAATGAAAAGACATTTTCCATTTGCAGTTTATACAGCGCTATTGTATATTTGTATGATTGCTAATTTTAGCAGAACCAAGTATGCAGCAGACCGTCATGTTCTTCAGGGTATTATATTGGTGGAGAAATACTAAATAACTATACAAAAAAAAAAATCACTTTTAAAAGGTTTTTAATTGGATGTGGGTTGGGAGGTCGATTTCTCAGTGATAATGCATTTTCAGTTTTCTGAAATCTGACCACTCACTTTATGTGGTAATAACTCTGGAAAGCTTCAACACATCCAAAGGAATTTTGAGATTTTTTTTGTCACATATTGTACTTTTGGTAGATATGATTTGCATATATTTATTAAAATATCAAAAGTTTTACAACAAAAATTTAAAATTTACATTTTTAAATTTTACACGTTTATGCCCTTAAATCAAATAGTTATACCACACAAAATAGTTAATAAATAACATTTCTGATATGCCCACTTTACATCTGCATTATTTTTTTTGTTAGGAAGTTATAAGGATTCAAAGTTCATCAGCAAGTTCTCATTTTTCCAACAAAATTTTCAAAACCATTGTTTAGGGACCACATCACATGTGACGTGACTTTGAGGGGCATATATGACAAAAAATACCCCTAAGTGACGCTATTCTGCAGCCATCAAAGTCTTCAAAACTACATTCAAGAAGTTTATTAACTCCACAGGTGCTTCACAAGAATTAATTGAAGTGGAAGGAAATAAAATGAACATTTAACTTTCACAAAGATGTTACTTTATCCCCAATTTTTTTACTTTCACAAGGGTAACAAGAGAAAGTGAGCATGAAAATTTGTTGTGAAATTTCTTCTGAGTATGCCGATACCAGATTTGAGGGAGAAAACTAGTGTTTGGGTTGCATGGCAGGGCTCAGAAGGGATGGAGCGCCTTTTGACATTTTGAATGCAAAAATAGCTGGAATCCAGAGCAGATGCCATGTTGCATTTGGAGAGCCCCGTATGTGCTCAAAAGTAATACCATTTTAAAAACTGCACCTCTCAAATATTTTAAAATTGTTGTCTTGAAAATATTTTAACCCATTAGTAGCTACACAGGAATTAATACAATGTGTAATGAAAATAAATTACGTCTAAAGTCTTATTTTAGCTCCAAATTTGTCATTTTTGCAAGAGGTAACACCAAAAAGTGGGCCCCACAGTTTGTTACTCACTTTCTTAGAAATGTGGCAATACTCCACATGTAGTAAAAAAAAGTTCTGTTTGGACAAACAGCAGGGCTCGGAGCGGAAGGAGCAATATTTGGAACACAAATTTGGCTGAAAAGAATGGCAGGCACCATGGCACATTTTTAGGGACCCTACGGTGTCTAATTTGCAGAAACTCCCCATAACAGACCCCATTTTGGAAACTACACCCTTCGGGTATTTTATCCAGGGGTATCATGAGCATTTTGAACCCACAGGTACAACACAGAATTTGATAAAATTAAGTTGTCATATTGAAAAAGTCAAGTTTTTTTTCACAGAAATCTTGCTTTAGTCCCAAATTTCTTACTTTTTCAAGAGGTAACACCAAAAAAGTGGACCCCACAGTTTTTTATCCACTCTATGAGTGCGGCAATATCTTATATGTAGTCAAAATGTTCTGTTTGGACAAATGGCAGGACTGGGAACGTAAGAAGCAATATTGGAATTTTGGAAAACAAAATGGTTGAAATAGATTAAGAGCGACATGTCATATTTGCAGGGCCCTAAGGCACTCAAACAGCAGAAATCCCCTACAACTGACCCCATTTTGGAAACTATACCCCTTAGGGATTTTATCCAGGGTATAGTGAGGATTTTGAACTCAAAGGTACTACGCAGAATTTGATAACATTAGGTCATCATATTGAATATGTCATCATTAGTCTTAAGTGCAAGTGCTTGCTACTTGAGCTTGTATGGGGTAGTCGGTTATTCACCAAGTATGCTCGATTAACATGCTCAAGTCCCTGCCCTGCATGTTAGATGCCAAAAAAAATGCTAGAATTGCATGTTTATGGAACGCAATCCCCAGATGTTTTTCTGGCTGTCCAAAAGCCGCAAAACATGTGGAGCTTAGACTAGAGCATGGCACTCGAGCACCCGTGATACTCTGTGCATACTAGAGCACCCCAATGCAAACTAGAATAGCGAGAACTTGTGCTCAATACTAGTCATCATATCATCATCATTATTTTATTTTTTACTTTTGAAAATACCCCAAACCCCACCTTGAACCAAACTCTAAGCCCAATGCCAACCCTAAGCCCAAACCTAACCTACAAAACTAACCCAATGACCCACCCTAATCCTAAGCCCAAACCTAAACCAAAGCCCAACCTTAACTGTAAGCCCATCCCTAACTTTAAGAATAAAAGACATACAAATTATAAAATAAAAAAATTATCTGACTAAGCAGATGTCACAGCGGAGGATGACATACTAATTATTGTTTTTTGATTACTGTGATAGCATGTGGCACAGTGATCAAATGGAACCTGTTGTAAAAAAAACCTGCTGTTGATGGGTGTAGGCAAGCAGATCTAGGCACGTGCACTGCGCATGCACCCACCTTTTTTTCCACTAACTAGGGTGGGACTTGGGTACATAATTTCTCTCTCCTCTGATATGTATTTTAAAAGTTGGCACGCCAATTAATTTAAAAGAATCTGGTAGACTGCATGACACTTTGCAGTTAACAAATAGGCAATTCCTGAATGTGTTCAGGTTGTCTAGCAGCTGCAAATCACTTAGCTGTGGAGACATAAACATAATCTACGAGCACATCAAAGATACTTGGAGAACACCCGAGCATGCTCGGAAAACTCGAGTAATGAGCACACTCACTCATCACTAGTAATGATCCTAAACACAAGTCAATATCCACAATAGACTACCTCAAAAGACACAAGTTGAAGATTTTACATTGGCCGTCACAGTCCGCTGATCTGAACAGCATTGAAAATCTGTGACTAGACCTCAAAATAGCAGTACATGTAAGACAACCCAGGAATCTCACAGAACTGGAAGAATTTTCCAAGGAAAAATGTATGAAAATCCCTCAAACAAGAATTTGATGACTTTTGCCTGGCTACAAAAAGCGTTTACAAACTGTGATACTTTCAAAAGTACTAACCATGCAAGGTGCCCAAACTTTTGCATTGGCCCATCTTGCTTTTTTGCAATTTTTAAAATGTAAAATATATATCGTATTTTTTGGATTATAAAATGTACTTTTTTCCCCCAAACTTGGGGGGAAAATGAGGATGCGTCTTATAATGCCGATATACCTTACCGACTGTGGTAAGGCAGGTTCCCAGGGTCGCTGCTGGAGGAGGAAATAGTGGCGCGTTGCTGCAGACTGCAGGCTGGAAAGAGAGGGTGTCCTGATGTGCGCAGCTTCAGGTGAACATGGCTGCAATACTCAGTGTTGTGGGGGGGCTCCGCTGGCATTTTGTCCAAGCCTGGTGCCCCCCGCCTATCCATTACTGCGATGCGGTGGCCTCCAGTAAAATGGCTGATGGGGCGGCACATGCAAAGATTGAGAACTGTGGTGTGGGTGGAGCCCCCCACACCACAGAGCACCGCAGCCATTTTCACCCGCAGTGGGGCACATCAGAACACCCCCTCATTCCAGCCTGTGGCCTGCAGCAATGCGCCACTCTTGCCTCCTTCAGCAGTGACCCTGGGACCCCGCTTCACCCTATCCACCTCCCTCAGTAAGCAATAAAACGCATGGATTATAAGAGGCACCACCATTTTATTAAAAAAGTTTTTTTTTCCTATTTTTCTCCTCAAAATTTGGGGTTCGTCTTATAAAAGGAAATGTGTTATCTTTAACTTTAGGCCTAATAGAAATCATTCCATTGTCAACTTGCTTAACTGTTCACAATAACAGCAATTTTAACCAGGAGTGACCAAACTTTTACATGCCACTGTATGCTATAAATGAAGACATAAGGCTAGACATCTATTTACTTTTATTGAAAATCAATGCAAGTTTTACTAAATATAAATGTTAAAGGAGGAGAAGATGTTGGGAACATTTAGCTAACTGCTAATATATATGAACAACTTTAAGCCTAGGTTACACGAGAATAGCTTCTCTCATGCAAGAGAATTGGCTCGATAATACTAATAACCCTCATTTACCGGACCTAAAAAAGATTCTATCATAAATATTGTTTCATTGACTCTATGGTACAACATTCCCAAAGAGAATATTTATAACTTTTTATAACTAAGGAAGCATATTAGAGGAAATTCTCTCTCCCCATACTTCTTCCAAGGGTTATCATATCTCTTCTGGAAAATCCCTTAAAAATACTATTTGGAATAACAAAAATCTATATACATTCTTCAATAGTGACAACTATTGAAAAATCAAAACACATGGTTAAGTTAAGAAGCAATTGAAATAACATATAAATCAAATGTATATGCTAATATTCATGAGAATTAATTAAATTTAAAATCTTATGCCGCTAGTTCTATACACCTGTCAGATTAAAGAAGATTTTCGAAGACAGATCAAACAGATGCTAGAGAAACTGTACTCAAAAGGTAACATACAGTGGGTACGGAAAGTATTCAGACCCCTATAAATTTTTCACTCTTTGTCTAATTGCAGCCATTTGGTAAATTAAAAAAAGTTCATATTTTTCTCATTAATGTACACTCTGCAACCTATCTTGACTGAAAAAAAACAGAAATGTAGAAATTTTGGCAAATTTATTAAAAAAAACTGAAATATCGCATGGTCATAAGTATTCTATATATAATGCCTACTCATAATTCATTTGAACATACTTATCTCTAAGATATCATTCTTTAAAAAATACTACTCTACATGGTCATCTTGGAACCTATTTCTTTACTCGAGTCGGAATCTCACCTTTTAGATAAAAAGCTTTATTATATGCCAATAATAATACAATTAAATATTAAATGAAGCAAACTAAAACTGTTTTGATATGAATATTGTTTCAGTAAGGATCAACTTTTCCCCTGTCCATACTATCCACGTTTATCTGATCTAACCTTACCCTTTGACATTTTCTTTCCTTCCCCTTCCCCTCTACCTTTCTAAACTTTTCCTTCCATATCATTTTCCTCTTGCATGTTTTTCTCTTTTGATTCTTCTTTGGGTATATCTATTTACTTGTTTAGTTGAACAAGTTTTAGATCACTCTGTTAAGTTTTATCAGTCATTTTATTGACTATAACTATAATCCCCTCCCCCTAAATTGTTTAAAAATCCCTCAAATAAAAAGAATATTGTTGATAATGCTAATGACACTTCAATCGTATTCTGATCCAAGTGTCAACTTAGTGTGATTCGATTCTCTCAGATGAGAGAATCGGAGCTCAGGTGAGGAAAAGATGGAGGACAAGATTTCTCCATCTGCTTCATTGTATGAGTATGTGGACGTCGGTCTGTACTCAGATGGCATCCAATTAAAGTCCAAAGTTTTACATGCATCCATGGACTTGAATTGTTGCGTGCCATTCAATGTGCAGAGCAAATCATTGCATGCTGACATTTTTTGCACAGAGTTAGTCTGATGAAATGAAGGCATATCTGCACTAATAGATAACATTGGTCCAAGGGTTACCTGATAAAACATTTGACAGGACTCATCCTAGTTATATGCTCGTGGTAGTGAGCCCTAAGACTAGAGTCACACAACAGGATAAAAATTGGTATGATTTTCATCCAGATAAGTAGTTTGATTTTTTCCTTCCACACTTGTCATTGGTGTGTTGTCCATATGCAATCGTTTTTTTACTTAGCAGCAATTAATTATTTACAAGACCAATTCACTATGCTGCAGAATTGTAATGCATCCATAAAATTGACTTACATGCTGTGGCTCAATATAGCATCCAATTTTTTTCTCGCATCCATGTGATATCAGAGTGAAATTGCAGCACGTTGCAATTTTTTTTGCACAGACAGAATCAGTCAGTGAAAATAATCGCTCATCAGCACTGCCCCATTCAATAACATTGGACCGAGTGCTAGCCGATAAAAATGTATGCAGTGATCTGAGTGAGCCCTTAGCCTGACTCCTTATTAGGCCTTGAGCACAAAAACTGCTTAGAAGGTACAGCACACGTTTTAATTACAATGCCCAATATTCCTAATGTTATAACATATTCACAATGAAAACTTTTTCCATACTGATGGTTGCTGGATGAGAAGAAAGATATCACCAACAACATGCACTGTATTGGAAAAAATACAATAGATTTTAAATAACATTATTTATTGGTTGATATTGAGATGGTGGTTTATACAAATATCTTTATTATATCTTGTCAAAAAAGCAAAAATATAGAATTGTTAGATTAATCTCATCTGTACAAGTAAATGTACATAAAGTGTTGACTTCACATACAGGACCTAGTATGTACATATATAGGCTGGCCATTACATGGACAACCCCTTCTTAAATACTGTATTACCAAGTGTAAAATTATCAGCCCACACACCGGCACCATTCCAGTAAAGTCAGAGCTGGGTTTCTCAGAGTTCACGTATTATTGTTATGACACATGCAGCCAATCAATGGCCACCAATGGTCTGCTTCTCTCACATGTCCCTCGGATGAACTTCATATGTCAAAATTAAGTGTAAGAAATGCAACCCATTGGTGGTTGATGACTGTATGAAATGCTTAAGTGGCATTACATTGTCACATGAGTGACATGAGACCCGGCGCCGGTACGCAGGAATTGCACCTTTACGGGAAGTAACTATTATTTTGAATTTACAGTATTTAAGAGGGTTGTTCATGTAGTGGACAAGCCCTTTAAGACAACTGCGTTACACTCCTGCATTTTATTGGAAGAAACTTAGCAAGTCCTCTACTTTAACATATTTATGTGGCTCACAATCTCAGCTTTTTCTTTTACTGGTTATTAAAGGTCTGACATTTTATTTATTTCAATATCAAGTTAAAACAATGGCGTTACTGGTTAAAATCACTTTTTTATGGGTTGCTCCAAGTAACACATTTTTTACTTGCAATGCAATGCTAGCCAAATTTAGTAAAATGTAGGTAGAATTAAATTCTGAAATTATTTATAGATAATGTTTCTATTCACAAATCTAAGCACCTGCACTCACTGAATATTCAAGTAGATCTATCAAAAAACGCATAATCTCCTGATAAACTTTTTTTTAAGTATTTTATTTTTATATTAATAATATTAAAGCAGTAGTAGTAGAAGAGCGATATGTTTATCATTGCTTAATGTTTAAGTGGTGCTGCATGCTTGGTGTTTCACTGAGCTTCATCAGGAGTAGTGTAAAATGCTGGGTGAAGCATCAGTTAGGGTGCCAGGGCTGTATCAGCAGTTACATTATTTAAGCTTTCTTTAACCTCTTAGTGACCGAGTCAATTTTGACCTTAATGACCAAGCCAATTTTTACAATTCTGACCACTGTCACTTTGTGAGGTTATAGCTCTGAAAAGCTTCACTGGATTCCAATGATTCTGAGACTGTTTTTTCATGACATATTGTACTTCATGTTAGTGGTAAAATTTCTTTCATATGACTTGCATTTATTTATAAAAAAAATGGAAATTTGGCAAAAATTTTGAAAATTTGGCAATTTTCAAACTTTTAATTTTTGTGCCCTTGAATCATAGCGTGGCATCAAGCAAACTAGTTAATCAGTAACATTTACTACATGTCAACTTTACATCAGCACAATTCTCTAAACATAATTTTTTTTTGACAGGAAGTTATAAGGGTTAAAAATTGACCAGCGATTTCTCATTTTTCCAAAAGCATTTTTTAGGGACCATCTCACATTTGAAGTGAGTTTGAGGGGTCAATATGACAGAAAATTCCAAAAATGTACACGATTCTAAAAACTGCACCCCTCAATTTGCTCAAAACCACATTTAAAAAGTTTATTAACCCATCAGGTGTTTCATGAGAACTAAAGAAATGTGGAAGGAAAAAAATTGGAAGAAACTTAGCAAGTCCTCTACTTTAACATATTTATGTGGCTCACAATCTCAGCTTTTTCTTTTACTGGTTATTAAAGGTCTGACATTTTATTTATTTCAATATCAAGTTAAAACAATGGCGTTACTGGTTAAAATCACTTTTTTATGGGTTGCTCCAAGTAACACATTTTTTACTTGCAATGCAATGCTAGCCAAATTTAGTAAAATGTAGGTAGAATTAAATTCTGAAATTATTTATAGATAATGTTTCTATTCACAAATCTAAGCACCTGCACTCACTGAATATTCAAGTAGATTTATCAAAAAATGCATAATCTCCTGATAAACTTTTTTTTAAGTATTTTATTTTTATATTAATAATATTAAAGCAGTAGTAGCAGAAGAGCGATATGTTTATCATTGCTTAATGTTTAAGTGGTGCTGCATGCTTGGTGTTTCACTGAGCTTCATCAGGAGTAGTGTAAAATGCTGGGTGAAGCATCAGTTAGGGTGCCAGGGCTGTATCAGCAGTTACATTATTTAAGCTTTCTTTAACCTCTTAGTGACCGAGTCAATTTTGACCTTAATGACCAAGCCAATTTTTACAATTCTGACCACTGTCACTTTGTGAGGTTATAGCTCTGAAAAGCTTCACTGGATTCCAATGATTCTGAGATTGTTTTTTCATGACATATTGTACTTCATGTTAGTGGTAAAATTTCTTTCATATGACTTGCATTTATTTATAAAAAAAATGGAAATTTGGCAAAAATTTTGAAAATTTGGCAATTTTCAAACTTTTAATTTTTGTGCCCTTGAATCATAGCGTGGCATCAAGCAAACTAGTTAATCAGTAACATTTACTACATGTCAACTTTACATCAGCACAATTCTCTAAACATAATTTTTTCTTGACAGGAAGTTATAAGGGTTAAAAATTGACCAGCGATTTCTCATTTTTCCAAAAGCATTTTTTAGGGACCATCTCACATTTGAAGTGAGTTTGAGGGGTCAATATGACAGAAAATTCCAAAAATGTACACGATTCTAAAAACTGCACCCCTCAATTTGCTCAAAACCACATTTAAAAAGTTTATTAACCCATCAGGTGTTTCATGAGAACTAAAGAAATGTGGAAGGAAAAAAATAGCATTTTACTTTTTTCACAAAAAAATGTACTTTAGACCCAAACTTTTTTATTTTCACAAGGGTAACGGGAGAAAATCAACCACAAAATTTGTTGTGCAGTTTCTCCAGAGTACGCCAATACCCTGTATGTAGGGGAAAGCCACTCTTTGAGTGCATGGCAGGGCTCAGAAGGAAGAGAGCACCATTTGACTTTTTGAATGCAAAATTGCCTGGAATCAATGGCGGGTGCCATATCACGTTTGGAGACCTCCTCATGTATCTAAACAGTGGAAACCCCCAGTTCTAACTCCAACCCTAACACAGCCCTATTCCTAACCGTAATCCCAAATGTAACCCTAATCCTAATACCAACCCTAACCACAACCATAATCCTAACCACAACCCTAACCCCAACCCCTACACCACCCTAACCCCAACACCCCAACCATAACCCCAACACCCCAACAATAATCCCAACACAATCGTAACCCCAATACTACCATAACATCAACACTACCATAACCCCAGCACAACTCTAGCTCCAACAACACAACCGTAACCCCAAACATAACCGCAACACAACCCTAACCCCAACACAACCATAAACCCAGCATAACTCTAGCCCAAACTGTAGCCCCAACCTTAACCCTAGCCCAACCCTAACCCTAGCTGTAACCTCAACCCTAGCCCAACCCTATCCCTAGCTCTAACATTAACCCTAGCTCTAACCCTAACCTTAGCCCCAACCCTAACTCTAGCTCTAACCTCCACCCTAACCCTAGCCCCAACCCTAACCCTAGCCTCAACCCTAACCCTAACTGCAAAAAAATGGAAAAAAATACATTCTTTTCATTTTAGAACTTTTACCTAACTAAGGGGGTGACAAAGGGGGGTTTAATTTACTATGTGGTTTATTTTGATCTATGTGATAGGGTTTATCACAGTGATCAATATGAACGTATACAAAAAATCTATTGTTACTGAGTACCGGCTGGAGATCTCGGAGGGCGCACTGTGCTTGCGCCTGCTATTTTCTTCTAGGAAGAAGACAGTGAGGGCCGAGGGATGGAGCCGGAGGGTCCCGAGATGGCAGAGGTAGTGAGGGGGCTCAGGGAACTCCATTTCTCTCTTTTCTGATATGCTAGATTATATCAGAGGAGAAAGAAATGAATGGGAAATAAGACCTTTTTGCAAGACTGGGGACGCTAAAAACTTACCGGAATCAAGTTTTCCAGGGTCTCTGCTACTCCCGGTAGCTGAGACCCCGGAGATTTTCTGATCTGATGCTGGGGGGCACTATACCCTTATTTCTCAGTGCCATTAAAAGGCGTATCAGCGGCCGTTAAGGGGTTAACTTCATTTTGCCTTATCATTCCACTGATTTAAACTTTAGGCACTGACATTTTGGTTTATAATGTATTGTGCAGTCTACAGACAAATTATTTCCAAGGCACCAGAGAGATGATTCTATCACCTTTATTCATCTAAAATTCATCATAAAGCAACATTTTGGTCAGCAAGCGGCTTTTATTAAGCATAAACAAACTGGCAGATGAAAAAAATTTTGTCTCTGAATTTGCTGGAAACTTGGTGAGAAGTTGCCCCAAGGAAGCATGGAGCCTGTGGAGTGGTGTAAAGGGAACTACCATTACTGATGGATTATGCAGTCTAACCATGTGACGGGAGACCTCCATTCAGTTTCTCTGTATTTCATTTAAATTTTATTTTCATATGTGATTTTTTTATATTAATAAAGTATTTAATTTTTGTAAGACATGTTTTCACCCTTTTTTTGGTGTTGGTTAATTGTATATAGGTGTGTCTCTTCTAATGGTATTATTCTTTGATAATGGTAACATCAGTGTTGTAATATTGTCTAATGCTGCAGTATTTTTTAGAATGTTCTCATGCTGCTATGCTAGAGACAAACACTACTTTCTATTAGCTGTATAGGCATTACAGCTGGATGTACAGGTCTGGTAAAAATTAAAAGACCACTGCAAAATTTTCAGTTTGTCTGAGTTTTCTCTTTATAGGTATGTTCTTGAGTAAAATTTAAATTGCTCTTTTATTCTATAAACTACTGACAACATGTCTTAGAATTTCCAAGCACTAAATTTTGTATTTATTCTCAGAAAATGAGAAATGGTCAAAATAACAAAAAAAAATCAGTGCTTGCAGACTTCAAATAATGCTAAGAAAACAAGTTCATAATCATTTTGAAACAACAACTAATGTTTTAACTAAGAAAGAGTTCAGAAGTCAATATCTTGTGGAATAACCATGATTTGTAATCACAGCTTTCATGTGTCTTGGCATGCTTTCCACCAGTCTCACACTGCTTTTGGATGACCTTATGCCACTCCTGGTACAAAAATTTAAGCATTTCTTTGTTTGATGGCTTGTGACTATCCATCTTCCTCTTGATTACATTCCAGAGGTTTTCAATGGGGATCAGGTCTGGAGATTGGGCTGACCATGACAGAGATTTGATGTGGTGGTCCTTCATCCACACATTGATTGACCTAGCTGTGGGGCATGGTGCATTGACCTGCTGGAAAAACCAGTCCTTAGAGTTGGTTAACATTGCCAGAGCAGAAGGAATCAAGATAACCTTGAATGTGGCTTGATTCATACATCCTTCGCAAAGATTAACCTGCCCAATTCCAGCCTTGCTGAAGCATCCCCAGATCATCATTGATCATCCACCAAATATTATAGTGGGTGCAAGACACTGTGGCTTGTACGCCTCTCCAGGTCTCTGTCTAACTATTAGATGACCAGGTGTTGGGCAAAGCTGAAAATTTGGACTCATCAGAGATTACCTTACTCCTGTCCTCTATGGTCCAATTGTGGTAGGGGGCCAGATTGGGGGGTGGTCCACTGCTTACCACGACCGGACGATGCAAAGCCGAGACGGAGGCAGAATTCAGTTGTAACAGATCCGGGTTTATTGGCTGTCCTCCTGATGACCTTAGCCATGCACCGCAGTTCCTTTACAGCTCTCCGTTTCCAGGCCCGGGTACCTTTCACCTTTCCTTTAGTCGTGCTGACGTCCCTCGTGGATCTTTCGCTGGGGCTGTCCTCGACCAATCTACCGCCAGCGATTCACCTGCCTGAGGTCGTCGTCCAATTGGTAACCCCGGGGCCTCGTATGTCAGGGCCACCCCGGGGCGGTACGTCATGTCAGGGCCATCCCCCTGACTGTCTTCTCCTGTCAGTCTCCTGTTCGAGCTCTTCACCGTTCTCCTTCTTCTGTCCTGAGTCTTCCTCTGCTGAGCTCCTCCCGGGACTAACCTAACCTCTGGAGCCCCAACCAGTCCTATTTATCCCCTCTCTCACTGGGAATTTCCCTCCTGGGTTCCTATCTCCCCACCCCCCATGCCTAAGCAGTTTCTATAGCCGTAAGCTGATGTTAAGCCCTGAACTACACTCCCCCCTGCCATCTTGTGGTCAAATTTCGGTACTGCACTCCCTTTTCTGTCTTTCCCTGCTGTTACCTTCCTGTCATTGCCAACCTCCGTCTGCAGTGCACAAATCGTTCCCTCCTACTTCCAGTCAAGTCTGTCCGTTAAGTCACCTTCCCCACACAATCCTTAGGGTATGTGCACACATTGCTGATTGGGCTCAGGAATTTCCTGAGTGGATTCTGCATCTCTTGGCAGAATGTGCAGGTCAAAATCTGCGCATTTTTTATGCGGATTTTGTGAGGATATAATGCGGATTTTAAGCGGATTGTCATGTGTTTTTTGGCCTGCGGTTTTCTATAATGAAATGGGTGTAGAAAAGCAGCAGAATCAGGGCAAAGAATTGACATGCTGCGAAAATTCCGTGCGCAATTTTCCGCAGCATGTGCACAGCAATTTTATTTTTCTGTTGGTTAACATTGTTTGGACAAACACTTGCAGATCTGCAGCGATTCCATGTGGAAAATCCGCTGTGGATCCGCAACAAATCCACAACTTGTGCACATACCCTTATGGTCTTTGGCAAACTTCAGCCTGGCTCTCCTTTGCTTCTCATTGATGAAAGGCTTTTTTTCTAGCTTTACATTACTTAAGCCCTGCCTCTAGGAGCCTGTTACAAACTGTTCTTGGAATGGATTGTCTGTCAGACATGTAGGGAAGCTGATTTTTATAAAACTGTGCAGTGGTCTCTTAATTTTTGCCAGAGCTGTATATGTTTTTTGGCAGCAGTAATAAATAAGAGCTGATGAAAAAAAGAAGCAGGGCGCTTCTTCCCTCTAGGACAAGGAAGTGACCGATATTCTGTAGGGGAGCTGAGTTATCTATGCTCATAGTGCTTTACTACCTTATTTAAGTCATCAGTATGACAATAGAGCTGTCAACTTACTTTAAAGGGAATGTATTGTCAGAAAATTACCTACTGTTTATATCAAGCTTTATGTTATAAGTATTTAAAAAATGGCTATATTTTTTCATATTACAACTTTTATTAAAAGCAAAATTACAAATCTGCAATTTTGACTCTAGCCACTGGAGCTATTTTAGACTCATTACTTCCAGTCCATTTAAGAAGACTTTTCAGCAGACTCTTTATCATCAGAGGCAGGATTACATTTACAGGTAACACTAAGGGTACCGTTACACCTAGCGACTCACCAGCAATCCCGACCAGTGATATGACACGGTCAGGATCGCTGGTGAATCGCTAGGTGGTCGCTAGTGAGCTGCCACTCAGGCAGATCTCACCAGCGACATTGCTGGGGACGGGGATCGCTACTTACCTGTCAGACATGGCGATCCTGCGTCCTCCCGCCCGGCTCCACGCGTCGCTCATCGTCACAGCAGGAAGCGCCGCAGGAAGTGACCGACGAGGAATGGTCCAGCAGCTTCTCACGCGATCAGCGACAACCAGCGGGGGAGCCGGTCAGAGGTAAGTATCACATGCAGCGATATCGCTAGCAATATCGCTGTAACGTCACAAAATCGGTGACTTTACAGCGATATTGCTAGCGATATCGCAGTGTGCAACGGGGGCTTAACAACTCTATTTACAGATGATTATATAGGTGTCATCATTCACAGCAGGGGATGTTACAGCTCCCCTGCTGTTCGTCTCTTCACAATGACTTTTGAACACGCTCATTAGATGCTTTAATATAAAAGAAATGGTCAGAGTCGCTCTATTGCTGCTAATGTACATGATGATATTTTGAAAGAACAGAAAGTATGAGACTAAAAACATATTATGGGTTAGTGTGAAAATTAGAGAATTCTATTTTATTAAAGATTGTGATACAAAAAAAAAACAAAATTGCCAACAATGCTTAAAAAAATCATGAAACAAACAAAAATGATTTAAACAATAGGTCACTTTCTACTGTCACATTACCTTTAAACACAAATAATATTGAGATGACGCAGTTGACTCTTCCTCAGTATATGAAGTAAAGCTTACAAGTGCGCTTTAAAAGATCAAGGACTATCGACCTATAGTGTGTGTTATATTGGCTAGTGAGAAAACAGAAATATTTTGTATATATTTTAGAATGGAAAGTCACATACAAGATTGAAAAAAGAGTGGAGCCTTCTATTCAATTAATTAGAATTGGGATTGATCCAATTTATATTTTTCAGGTCTGCATAATATTGGACACTTGATTTACATCCCCCACCTTCATTTTAAGTAATTGCGTTTGGTTAAGTGAAAAGCACTTCATTAAAGTACAACAGGTAGCAAACAAGAGAGTATCACAATATATAGCATGTCAGTATGAAAGAAATTTGCTGATGCTCATTTGTTTTAGTCTTTTGCTTAGAATGATATTTTCTAGTATCATGTTGACCTTTAAAGCATGAATGAATTTCCGGTTTCTAAGGAATTTTACTACTTAATTTGACTAGATAAAAGTAGTTCATGCAAGCGTGCTATTGATGTACTTCAGTATTCACCTTAAAGAAAAATAAGGACCATAATAAAAAAAATCTAAATTCTTAACATCTTACAATAAAAATAAATCACACCTAAATAATATAAAAAGGATACTACCTACAAGGGCAGCATGGTGGCTCAGTGGTTAGAACTGCAGCCTTGCAGCTCTGGAGTCCTGGGTTTAAATCCCACCAAGGACAACATCTGCAAGGAGTTTGTATGTTCTCCCTGTGTTTTTGTGGGTTTCCTCCCACATTCCAAAGACATACTGATAGGGAATTTAGATTGTGAGCCCCATTGGAGACAGTGATGATAATGTGTGCAAACTGTAAAGCACTGCGGGATATGTTAGCGCAATATAAAAATAAAGAATATTTAATATTATTATTTATGTGATTGCATTCTGAAATGTTATTAGTTGACATCCAGGTACAAAGATTCCTACTAATCGCTAAACCAAAGAAGCAGAAATGCTCCACAGAGCACTTTACAATACATGTGTCTTATGCTTTCATTAGCATCTTTTTTTGTAATCTCCACAAACTATCATTATGCTCCTGTATGTAGGGTATATTGCCAAAATGTGGCAACTCTAACCACTCTATAGAGGGGAAAGGAGCTACTAGCTAAGCAATGTTGCTACTTTTTTTAGGTAATTGTTTTGGGGGTCTCAACACTGATGTCATATCAGAACCACAAGCCATGTTCTCTCACGTTACAGTATTAGTTATTTCAAGGAAAAATAGGCCCATAATGCTATAAAAATTATTAACTGGTTCTAAGTAAAAAAAAAATCAACACACAAAAGTAACAACAATGTCTGACATCAAGCTTGATATTATTGGAATCTGAGACTATTTTACGTAAGTTAATGGATCGGTGTACATAAACCACAGTATTAATATTTCTAAAGCAAAAAAACAAAGTTTTATTCACTCAAAATGTTGACATACTGTAGGTTGCCAAGGTTTCTTAGTGGCAATTTTAAGTTACATTATTTTAAAGGAAATTTGTAAGGTGTTTTGTGCTGCCTGAACCATGGATAGCATGAATTAGGCCGGGGTCACACAAGCGATGACTATGGACGAGTGATGTGCACTAAAATATCGCATAGCACTCGGACCAGTATTCATCTATGGGGCAGCTCCCATCACCGTTTTTTTCTCTGCCGTATTTTACATGCGAGTGAAATCGCAGCATGCTGCGATTGTCATTGACACTCGGCCCAGTCTTGGCTCACTCGCACTCATATAAGTCTATGGGAGAGAGTGACACAGCGCACATCACTCAGATATCATCTGAGTGCTGTGCGATATACGCTGACCCCGGCAATGGAGGAGGTGGAGAAATAACTTTCCCCGCCTCCATGGAAGCTTTGCTCCGATCCTCACGGTGCGAGAGGCACGGATCACAGTCGCAAGACACTCGGCTCCCGCTCGCAGCTCTTGCATCGGATGCCATACGCTAGTTTGACCCCGGCCTTATACATATGCTCCATCATTACAAATATCTACAAACATTGTGATGTTTCAGAGAAAATATATTTAAAAGTAAAGGGGGCTTTACACAGCGATATCGCTAGCAATATCGCTAAAGCGTCACCGATTTTGTGATGCAGCAGCGATATTGCTAGCGATATCGCTACATGTGATATTTACCTCCGACCGGCTCCCCTGCTGGTTATCGCTAATCGCGCGAGATCAGCCTGGTCCATTTCTCATTGTCGGCTTCCTGCTGGTGCCGACGAGTGAGCCATGGACGGCGGAAGACGGACACCCTCGCCACGTCTGAAAGGTGAGAGCGACCGCCGACCGCTGCTGCATCGCTAGTGAGATCTGCCTGTTTGGCAGCTCACTAGTGACCATTTAGCGATGCACCAGCGATCCTGACCAGGTCATATCATGGTCGGGATCGCTGGTGCATCACTAAATGTAAAGGGGCCTTAAGAGCAGGGAAGTAATTGATTAGTCAAAGGGGAAGAAGAGTCCAACTCTGTCTATGTAGGTATACAGTATTAAGGAACTTATCAATCTGATTGTGTGGAGCGTGACTAGACTAGTTGTTTTGTTCTCAGCTAGTACATTCAAATATGTGTTCTTGGAAACCCATTGAATGAATTTCGCTCATCTCTACTGTCAACAATTTAAATGTGCCAATTCACAATTCAAAAGAAATTGGACACCATTCAAGGACTTGCTAGAATAAAGCTATATAATGAGCACTTCACTTTCGACTAGTGAGTAGCAAAATGGTCATAATCTGTATTTGCACATGGTCCAAATGCTGAATAGGCCCGTAAAAAGCTACAAAAATTACTACTTTTATATAGAAATATCAGTTTTATGCTAAAATATGCTAATTTACATGTACCGTATATTAAGCCACAACTAATAATGCACAATCTCCCAAAACATGCAGAACACTAATCAGCAGTGAAATATTCCTGCAATAATGTTTTTCTGCACAAATCCCAGATCTATGATTTTAATATCACAGGAGAGTGTAACGCAATGTTCATTCATATCCTAGCAGAGACTATTTTTAAATTAATAAAAAGTGTTCATATGTTTATTAATTAAGTCTATCCATGTGTCATTTACTAGAGTAGAAATTTGCTAATGGCACAGCAGCAGTCAGCGTTGGGCCATACAGGAGGTATCAGAGTCTGGCCCAGCATTTACTGTATAGCTTGAAATTAAAGTTTCATTTAAGACCTGGTGGTTAAGGGAGCGGTGTAAGTCTTCTTTGCTGGGAGCGACACTCAGATGGCACAAACTGACTGATCAATTGACTCACAGTAGAATATTTTATAATGGCACAGAAGCAGTCAGCCATGGGCCATGCATGAGTTATCAGGGCCTGGGCCAGCATTCAGAGCTTTTAATTGAAGTGTAAATTAAGACCTGGTGGTTAAGAGGCCAGTGTAAGTCTTCTTTGCTGGGAGCCCTGATTACTCATGCAACAGTTTTTTTTATTTCCCAGCCACACTCAGGTGGCAAAGACATCAGTTTCATAGAGTACTATTGGTAGAAAAATGTAAGGAAAGTAACACAGGTAGTTGAGTGAAACTAAGTGCAGGCCTGCCTGTTTAGGAGCCCTACTGCTACAGGCAACAGATATGAAGGATACCCAGCTTGGATTCTCCACATTTCAAAAAAATACTGTCACACACCACTAAAGTGGCATCTCTTTCCACAGAGTAGAAAAAGTATAATAGGCCTCTGACACACCTTCCATTACAGGCAACCCACCAGATGGAGACCCAACTTGGAGTCTCCAAATTTCAAAAAAATGTTTGTAACATCAGCAGCAATAGCAACAGCAGGCACAGAAGTCATGACAAAGGTTTCACAGACTAAAATAATGTGAAATCAATGAATGACACTAAAAACAACACCATTGCCTTGTATGCAAACTGGGTGAAAAGGTCATTCGAGAGGACTTGTTCAGTTTAATGATATTTAGGCAGTCTACACTTTAAAGGGACTGCCAGATGCGCTTATCTGTCAGGACACCACCAGCAGTGCTGAGGACACGTTCTGAGAGAACGCTGGCTGCCAGGCACGAAAAAAACCTTAAGGTGTGACGAGCGAGCTCAGGCTACTCTTCCATTTTTGAAGACAAAAATGCAAAAAGGTCCAAATTCCCCCTGATGGCATTGATGTTGAGATTGAGATACTCCTGCACCATCCTCTCCAGTTGTTCACAATGTGTCAGACTTGTACTCTGTTCTGCTGGTGTATGGTCTGGTCTAAAAAATGTGTGAAATGATGCACAGAAATTGCTTATGCCACTTACACTGCTGCTAAATGTTTTTGCAATGATGCCTTGACATTCCTGGGGTCATACATCTAGAACTGGGATGCATACTATGTGACTCACTGCTGTCTTAGGGGAAAACCCCTCTTAAGATTGCCTATAAATGTGTTACGATACTCCAGTATGTGCACATCCGTTTCCAAGGGAAGAGAGCATCTGGCTAACTTTACTGTTGTACCGTGGGTCTAACAGAGTGGCAACCCAATAGACAACACTATTTCTAACCCTAAGAATATGGGCATCATTTTGAAGAAAGTCCAGCAAGAAGGCACTCATATGTCAGGCGTTTTCATGAGGTCCAAGTCCATGGTTTGTTGGTGACAGGGTAACACTCAAGGTTGCTTCCTCTATCCCCTCCCATGAACCACAAACAACAGAGAGGGGAACAGTATCCTCTTCCTCTTCTGACTGTTGCATGTCCATAATCTCTTCCTCCTCATCCTTCTCAATTTGTTACTCGACTCCTGCACCTTTACTAACAGTTTGTCTGGTACGATGAGCCCTGTTATGAATGGGTCACTGAGGAGGAGAGCGCAATAGGCTATGCCACCAGAAAGGTTGGTCACTCAGCGGATTGCAGACCCCTGATCTTCACAACACAACTAGCAGTAGCTGTGGAGAGTTCCTACGTTGCCCTAGACGCCTTGTCACAGCCGGAGGACTAACTAAGCCTAAAGACAGAAAGGTGAAATCTAAACTGCCCCGGAGCAGATCCCCAAAGGAATAGACGGCCCCCAAACATATATTGTCGGTGAGACAAGATGAAGCACAAACACAGATGGAAAATAGACTGAGCAAATGAAGGGGCCCAGACTGACTAGATAGGACAAGACAGAAAAGGCACTGTCTGCAATCACGCAAAAACCCTAATAATTCCAACTTGACTTATGTACAAAAATACTAAGGTTTGAACAACCTCGCCCCCACTATATCAGCACTCAGGTGTGAACTGGCGGCTAGCAATAGGCTAAGGCTAGTTTCACACTAGCGCTTTTGAGCGCAGCGACGGCCTGCGCACGGCCGCTGCTAAGCCCCGCCCCCTGCCGCGCCTCCACCGGTAGCTCCGCCTACCGGCGCATGACGCTGCATGCGTCCTGCGTCCCCTATCTTTATCACTGGGGGTGCAGGCCGTGCGCAGTATGTGTTTGGCGGCGCATGCGCCTTTTTGACGGTGTGCCGAGCACAACCAAACTGCAGCAGGTTGCGTTTGGCACAGGTCGGCGCACCGTCAAAAGGACGCATGCGCCGCCAAACGCATACTGCGCACGGCCTGCGCCCCCAGTGATAAAGATAGGGGACGCAGGATGCATGCAGCGTCATGCGCCGGTAGGCGGAGCTACCGGTGGAGGCGGGGCAGGGGACGGGGCTTAGTGGCGGCCGTGCGCAGGCCGTCGCTGCGCTCAAAAGCGCTAGTGTGAAACTAGCCTAATACAGCAGGGGGCTGAGCAAGCAAACACCAGATGCAAAAATACAGGGCAGGAGCCAGCAGCCCCAGGGGGAGCAAGCTGACCCCTGACAGCAAGGCAAAAACAGATGCAAAGGGTTTAGCAAATGACACTTAGCTGAAAAAATGCAGGATCAGGCAGCAGACAGAAATCCTCAGTAAGCATAGAAAGGAGTATCACCGGCTGTCACTGAGTGAAGTCTGCTCGCTTATGCAGTCCCAGTCACTACCACCACTCCTCCAATTATCTTCTGCAGCTGTTTTGTTAACATCATGTTGACCAGCACCACTACCAGCAGTATCCACCAGAGGGAGCCTTGTCTCAAAAGTCAGATCAAGAGAGCTCACAACAGTACCCCCCTTTGAGGAGGGGTCACCGAACCCTCATCCACACCACCAGGCCGATTAGGATGGGCCCGGTGAAAAGCACAAACCAATCTCTCGGCATGAATATCGGAAGCAGAGTCCCAAGAATTATCCTCCTGGCCATAACCTTTCCATTTGACCAAGTACTGGAGTCTCCATCTAGCCAGACAAGAGTCCAATATTTTCTCTACCTCATACTCCAAATTACCCTCGACCAATACAGGGTCAGGGGACGCCACCACAGGAACTACTGGCTCCACAAACATTTTCAACAATGATTTGTGAAAAACATTATGAATCTTGAAAGTACCTGGAAGAGCCAAACAGAAAGAAATGGGGTTAAGGATTTCCAAAATCTTATAAGGTCCAATGAACCTTGGCTTGAATTTTGGAGACACAACCTTCATCGGAATATTTTTTGAGGACAACCAAACCTTATCAACCACTTTGAACCGGGGACCAAAGGTCCTATGCCGGTTGGAAAATCGTTGGGCCTTTTCCTGAGAGTAGGACAACCTGTCCACTACTTGGTCCCAAATCTGCTGCATTCTGTCCACCACAGAATCCACAGTAAGGCAAGCAGAAGCCTCCACCTGCCCCTAAGAAAATCGAGGATGAAAACCAAAATTACAGAAAAACAGAGACATCAAAGTGGCGGAACTAGCTCTATTGTTTAGAGCGAATTCGGCCAATAACAGAAATGAGACCCAGTCATCCTGAACAGCAGATATAAAACATCTCAAATAGGATTCCAAAGTCTGGTTTGTTCTCTCAGTTTGTCCATTGGTCTGAGTGTGAAATGCAGAGGAGAAAGATAACTGAATTCACAGTTTAGAACAAAAGGCCCTCCAAAATCTGGAAACAAACTGGACTCCTCTGTCTGACACAATATTCTTAGGAATCCCATGCAAATGAAGCACCTGTTGTAAAAACAGGGGCACCAACTCAGAAGAAGATGGCAACTTCGGGAGTGGTACAAGATGGACCATGTTGGAAAATCTAGCACAAATCACCCAGATAACAGTCATTCTCTGAGAGACAGGGACATCAGAAATAAAATCCATTGAAATATGGGTCCATGGCCTGCTGGGCACCGGCAGGGGCATCAACAAACCACTAGAATGAGAACAGGACTTGGACCTGGAACAAGTCCCACAGGACTGCACAAAATTCCTGACATCACGAGATAAGGCAGGCCACCAAAAAGACCGACTCACCAAATCTCTGGTACCAAAAATACCCGGATGACCAGCCAGCGCAGAGCAATGAATTTCAGCCATCACTCTTTTTCTCCATTGGTCAGGGACATACAATTTCCACACAGGGCATCGCTCAGGCTTGTTCTCCAGGGCAAGTCTCAAGTCGGGTGAAATGGCGGAAAGAACCACACTCTCACCCAGAATGGTAGTAGGCTCGGTCACATCAAGAGAATCCGCAAAGAAACTCCTAGAAAGGGCGTCCGCCTTAACATTCTTAGTGGCAGGAAGAAAGGTGACCACAAAATTAAAACGCGTGAAAAACAAGGCCCACCTAGCTTGTCTAGGATTCAAGCGGTTGGCTAATTCAAGATAAATCAAATTCTTGTGGTCGGTAAGGACCACAACTTGATGTCTAGCTCCCTCCAACCAATGTCTCCACTCTTCAAATGCCCACTTCATGGCCAACAACTCTCGATTCCCCACGTCATAGTTACGTTCAGATGGGGAAAATTTTCGAGAAAAGAAGGCACAGGGATTCATCTTAGAGGTTACCGGATCCCTTTGAGAAAAAACGGCTCCTGCACCAATCTCAGAAGCATCTACCTCCACCTGAAATGGGAGTGAAACATCAGGTTGCCGCAGAACCGGAGCAGAAGTGAATCTCTGCTTAAGCTCCTGAAACACGGAGACGGCCTCTGGAGGCCTATTAACCACATCAGCGCCTTTTTTGGTCAAATCTGTCAGTGGTTTAACAATACCAGAAAAATTACTTATAAATTTATGATAGAAATTAGAAAAACCCAAAAACTTCTGAAGAGCCTTCAGAGAAGTGGGCTAAACCCAATCATAGATGGCCTGTACCTTGGCCGGGTCCATTTCAATAGCAGATGGGGACAAAATGAATCCCAAAAACAAAATCCTCTGTACACCAAACAGGCATTTCGATCCCTTAACATACAGAGTATTTTCTCTCAAGATCCGGAACACAGTCTGAACATGTTCCACATGAGAGTCCCAATCACTGGAAAAAAAACAAAATATCATCCAGATAAATGATCAAAAACTTATCCACAAAGTCCCGGAAAATATTGTTCATAAAAGACTGGAAGATGGAAGGGGCATTAGTGAGCCCAAAAGGCATCACCAGGTACTCAAAATGTCCCTCCGGAGTATTAAAAGCCGTCTTCCATTCATCCCCGTGCTTGATGTGAATAAGATTATACGCCCCCCTTAAGGTCAAGCTTGGTAAACCAACAAGCACTTTTGACCCTGGAAAATAAATCAGAAATCAGGGGCAAAGGGTACTGATATTTAACAGTGATCTTATTAAGGGAGCGATACTCAATACATGGCCTTAATGAGCCATCTTTCTTGGCCACAAAAAAAAAACAGCACCTAAAAGTGAAGAGGATGGTCTTATATGACCCTTCTCTAATGACTCCTTGATATAAGATCGCATAGCATCATGTTCAGGTACCGATAAGTTGAAAAGCCGACCTTTGGGAAATTTACACCCGGGCATCAACTCAATTGCACAATCATAACTCCTATGAGGAGGCAAAGACGCGGACTTACTCTCACTAAATGCATCAGAAAAATCAGCCAAATAGTCAGGAACATCTTGAGACTGGGAAGAGGTGGAGAAAACAGGAGTGTCACCAAGAGCACATTGACAACCCCAACTCACCACAGACACAGATTTCCAGTCCAACACAGGATTATGGGTCTGCAACCATGGTAAACAATAGTACAATAATATCATGTAAATTGTGCAACACCAAAAATTTACAATTCTCTTGGTGGTCTGGGGCGACCTGCATAATCACCTGGGTCCAAAACTGGGGTTTATTCTCCGCCAAAGAGGTAGCATCAATACCCTTCAAAGGAATAGGGGTCCGAAGGGGCACCATTAGGAAAACCACAACTCTTAGCGAAGTCAAAATCCATCAGATTCAAAGCTGCTCATGAATCCACAAATGCCTTAGTGGAAAATGTAGACATGGAGCAGATCAAGGTAACAGCCAAAAGGAACTTAGGCTGCACACTGCCCATCGCAAATGAGTGAGCAAAATGTTTCTCTCTTTTAGGACAGGCTGAAATAGCATGAGAAGCATCTCCACAAAAGAAGCATAACTTATTACACCTTCTCTTGACGTTGCGCCCTAGACAAAACCTATCACATTGCATGGATTCAGAGGTTTGCTCAAAAGGCAGCACCGCCTCTCGCGTAGTTTTATGCTCTCATAAACGTCGATCAACTTGAATGGCCAATGACATAGAGTCGTCATTACCAGAAGGGACAGGGAATCCCACCATAACATCCTTTATGTATTCTGCCAGACCTTTCCGAAAGAGTGCTGCTAGGGCATCATCATTCCATTTAGTAAGGACCGCCATTTTCTGAATTTTTGACAATATAACTCAGTAGAGATGAGCGACTTTGCCTTTTTTCGGGTCTAGTCAGGTTTCATGAAACCCAACTTTCTCAAAAGTTGGGTCGAACGAAATCGGCCGATTATCATGTAAACTCGAAGGCCGACTGAAACACGGGACCCAATGCAAGTCAATGGGGAAGAAAAGTCGGCAGTGAGTGGAGGACAGGAAACACACCTACAGTGCCCATTTTAATGCCAAAAACATCAATTCTTATTACTTAAGCTTGTCAACCTTAATTTACTTTATAATAATAGTTAGGCATTGAAAACTGGGGGTTATTTGGCTAAAGTTGGGGGGGGTAGGGCTGGCTCCAGATTTTCGTGGGCCCAGGGCCAAAGAGTGTCAATGGGCTCCTTTAACACATGCCACAATTCATGATCCTCTGATACGGCAGAGAAATAGCGGTATAGTACAATGAAAAATACTTCACTTCTTACATCTCATGACTGATATCCATTTTAAATTCTCCAATAGCTCCAAAACCGGACAGTATATTACTCCATACAGCATTATGGCCACCGCATACAGTTATGGCCAAAAGTATTGACACCTCTGCAATTCTGTCAGATAATACTCAGTTTCTTCCTGAAAATGATTGCAAACACAAATTCTTTGGTATTATTATCTTCATTTAATTTGTCTTAAATGAAAAAACACAAAAGAGAATGAAGCAAAAAGCAAAACATTGATCATTTCACACAAAACTCAAAAAATGGGCCAGACAAAAGTATTGGCACCCTCAGCCTAATACTTGGTTGCACAACCTTTAGCCAAAATAACTGCGACCAACCGCTTCCGGTAACCATCAATGAGTTTCTTACAATGCTCTGCTGGAATTTTAGACCATTCTTCTTTGGCAAACTGCTCCAGGTCCCTGATATTTGAAGGGTGCCTTCTCCAAACTGCCATTTTTAGATCTCTCCACAGGTGTTCTATGGGATTCAGGTCTGGACTCATTGCTGGCCACCTTAGAAGTCTCCAGTGCTTTCTCTCAAACCATGAAGTATGTTTTGGGTCATTGTCCTGCTGGAAGACCCATGACCTCTGAGGGAGACCCAGCTTTCTCACACTGGGCCCTACATTATGCTGCAAAATTTGTTGGCAGTCTTCTGACTTCATAATGCCATGCATACGGTGAAGCAGTCCAGTGCCAGAGGCAGCAAAGCAACCCCAAAACATCAGGGAACCTCCGCCATGTTTGACTGTAGGGACCGTGTTCTTTTCTTTGAATGCCTCTTTTTTTCTCCTGTAAACTCTATGTTGATGCCTTTGCCCAAAAGTTCTACTTTTGTCTCATCTGACCTAAGAACATTCTTCCAAAACGTTTTAGTTTTTTTCAGGTAAGTTTTGGCAAACTCCAGCCTGGCTTTTTTATGTCTCGGGGTAAGAAGTGAGATCTTCCTGGGTCTCCTACCATACAGTCCCTTTTCATTCAGATGCCGACGGATAGTACGGGTTGACACTGTTGTACCCTCGGACTGCAGGGCAGCTTGAACTTGTTTGGATGTTAGTCGAGGTTCTTTATCCAACATCCGCACAATCTTGCGTTGAAATCTCTTGTCAATTTTTCTTTTCCGTCCACATCTAGGGAGGTTAGCCACAGTGCCATGGGCTTTAAACTTCTTGATGACACTGCGCACGGTAGACACAGGAACACTTAGGTCTTTGGAGATGGTCTTGTAGCCTTTAGATTGCTCAGGCTTCCTCACAATTTGGTTTCTCAAGTCCTCAGACAGTTCTTTGGTCTTCTTTCTTTTCTCCATGCTCAATATGGTACACACAAGGACACAGGACAGAGGTTGAGTCAACTTTAATCCATGTCAACTGGCTGCAAGTGTGATTTAGCTATTGCCAACCCCTGTTAGGTGCCACAGGTAAGTTACAGGTGCTGTTAATTACACAAATTAGAGAAGCATCACATGATTTTTCAAACAGTGCCAATACTTTTGTCCACCCTCTTTTTTATGTTTGGTGTGGAATTATATCCAATTTGGCTTTAGGACAATTCTTTTTGTGTTTTTTCATTTAAGACAAATTAAATGAAGATAATAATACCAAAGAATTTGTGTTTGCAATCATTTTCAGGAAGAAACTGAGTATTATCTGACAGAATTGCAGGGGTGTCAATACTTTTGGCCACAACTGTAGTGCGCTATACAGAGTAATGAGGCCCTTATATTTCTCCATACAGAATCATTGGTCCCATATAATGTTTGAAACAGTATATGATGAGCTCCACATAATGCTACAGCATATGTTGGTCCCCATGGATGAAGCTCCACTGTGTTATGGGCCCAAATAATGCTCCATATACAATGGGCCCCATTTCTAATGCTCCAGTGTATAATGGGCCCTGTAAATGCTGCTCCAGTGTCTGATGTCCACCTTTGGAATGCTCCAGTGTAAGGTGGGCCTCATATATCATTCTCCAGAGTATAGTGCTCCCCAAAAATAGCTGTCCCAACATTGAAAACAATTAAATAAGTCTCCCCGCTAGGGAATCCCTGTACTAGTCTGGACTCCTCATCGTCCCCATCTTCCAACTCACTGCACTTGGACTGCTTATGCAGAGGGCATACAGACGTGATGTCATCGCGCTCTCTGACCAGAATGTCACTGTCAGGAAACGCGGAAGACGTCATGGCGGTGGAGCAGGGAGAGGTAAGTATTTCAACTTTGCAAGTGCTGTGATCCTGAGCAAGCAGGGGGGGCCCACTCATTGGCGACGGCACTGGCACAGGGCCCCTCATAGTATGTCAGTGTGTCTGACGGCGGGTGTGCACCCCCACCATCAGAGACACTTGATTCTACTACGTGCCAGTGCCGTTGCCAAACAGTGTGCCCACCCACCTGTCCAGGGCAATGGCACTCGCACGGGTGCGTGCGGCAGGTGGTGACCCCGGACCTGTGGGGGGAGGCAGCCCAGTTAGGGAGGTGGAAAAATTGGCATATGTTGATATTCGACATTCAGCAGCTGCAAATGGAGTAATTGGAGAAGTCCGCGTAAGAGGAAGACAAAAGCAAGCCATTTTTCTGGCAACCTACGTGTCAGCAGGGGAGTGTGGGGCAAAATCCTTGAAACCCATGCATGATTCATTTTAATGAAGGTTAGATCATAAACATTTTGGGTCGACAGACGGGTCATTTTTTTTGTCAGGATTGATCCAGCAGCACTGAAGAATCGTTCAGATAACACACTAGCAGCAGGGCAAGCGAGCTTCTGTAAGGCATATTGTGCCAATTCAGGCCAGGTGTCAAGTTTACTGGCCCAATAGTCAAAGGGGAATGACCAGTGAGGGAGAACATCGATATGGGAGGAGAAGTAGTTTGTTACCATAGTTGACAACTGCTGTCTCCTGTCACTTTCGATTGATGCAGTATTACCAGTCGTGTGAGCAGTACTTGAAAAATCAGTCCACAACATGGTCATGAAACCCCTGTGTCCAACGCCACTTCGGCTATGTGCACCACAAACACCTCTTTCATGTTGCCACCTATGGCTTGTTGGAAAAACATCACCGCCGCTGTGTGCTGGGAATGCCTCAAACAAACGGTTTACCAGAATTGCTTGTTTGTTAGCCAATATTAGCTCTATGTTCTCCTGTGGCATGATGTTTTGGAATTTGCCTTTATAGCGTGGATCCAGGATGCTGGCCAACCAGTAGTCATCATCGTTCATCATTTTGGCAATGCGGGGGTCCTTTTTAGGATCTGCAAGGCATAATCAGACATGTGGGCCAATGTTCCAGGTGTCAATGATGCACTGCGAGTGCTGGGTGGAGGAGCACTTTCTGGCAAATCCAAATCCCTTCATTCACGCACAAACCCTGTACCTGACCTTGCCTCGCCAACATTTTTTCTTGCCCCCTGAGAAGCATCCTCCCCCCCAAAATAATAATCCCCATCATCCTCCTCCTCCTCCTCTTCTTCCTCCACCTCGTCCACGAGACTTCCCTGACCAGAAAATGGCTGACTGTCATCAAGGCTTCCCTCCTCCTCTTCCTCCTCGGCTGCAGATGCCTGCTCCTTAATGTGCATCAAAGTTTGCATGAGCAGACGCATAAGTGGGATGCTCATGCTTATGATGGCATCGTCTGCGCTTACCAGCCGTGTGCGTTCCTCAAAACACTGAAGGACTTTACAGAGGTCTTTCAGCTTCGACCACTGCACACCAGACAACTCCATGTCTGCCTGCAAACTGCCTGTCCGTGTATCTTCCCACAAATGAATTACAGCCTGCCTCTGTTCGCACAGCCGCTCAACCATGTGCAGGGTGGAGTTCCACCTTGTTGCAACGTCGATAATTAGGCGGTGCTTAGGAAGGTGGTGCAATCGCTGCAGCTTCTGCATACGACTGTAGTGTACGGGCGACCGGTAGATGTGCGAGCACAGTCTTCGCACCTTACGGAGCAGGGGTGTTAACTCCAGATAATTATTGAGGAAGCACTGCACCACCAGGTTCAAGGTGTGAGCCAGGCAAGGTATGTGTCTGAGTTTTGAAAGGGCTATGGCTGCAACAAAATTCCGACCGTTATCACTAACTACCTTGCCTGCCTCAAGATGTAGACTGCCCAGCCATAACTCAGTTTGTCGCTGCAAATAGTCGGCCAGTACCTCCGCGGTGTGTCTTTTGTCACCCAAGCACATCATCTTCAACACAGCCTGCTGATGCTTACCACTAACTGTTCGATAGTGGGACACCTCGTGTGCAACACTGGCAGCTGCGGATGGAGTGCTCGTGCGACTGCGCTCTGTGGATGAGCTTTCGCTTCTGGAGGAGGGTCGAACGCCTACAGCCAACTGTTTCCTATACAATGAGCTAGGCAGCACTGTCCCACTGTCGCTGTCCCCTGTGGACCCTGCATCCACCACATTAACCCAGTGCGCAGTGATGGACACGTAACGGCCCTGGCCATGCCAACTGGACCATGCATCTGTTGTGAGGTGCACCTTTCCACTCACTGATTGCTTGAGTGCATGGACAATGCGGTCTTTCACATTTACGTGGAGGGCTGGGATGGCTTTTCGCGAAAAGAAGTGCCGACTGGGTAGGTCATAGCGTGGTACTGCGTAGGCCTTGAGCTCGCGGAAAGCTTTGCTTTCAACCAACCGGTAGGGCATCATCTCTAACGAGATTAGTTTGGCAATGTGGGCGTTCAAAGCCAGTGTACGCAGATGAGAGGATGAGTACTTTCTTGTCCTACTCAGAGTCTCTGGTAGGGTGAGCTGCACTTGAGATCTGCATATGGTGGAACTAGCGGTGGACATGGCGGTCTGAGAGAGGGTTGGTGATGGTGATGGTGGTGTTGCTGATGGTCTAGATTCAGTCTTTTGTAGCAATAACATTGTGATTCCATGACTTTGTTCAAAAAGTGCCACACTGCACTCTTCCTACTGTGGAAGACATTCTGAGACCTTGCACGCTGTGCTAATTTGATCGTCTGGCCAAGCTGTCCTGCAACTCTTTTGGTTTTTGTAACACGTTTTTGGACTGCTACGGTCATGCCAGATAGCAGCTGTTGCGATGTCGTTGCCTGCTGCGGATCCTCCTCCTCCTCTTCTGAGCTATTGGCAGCGCCACCCTCTTCTCCCAATGGATGCCAATCTGGGTCAATAACTGGGTCATCCATCACCTCCTCTTCAATTTCATGTGCACCTTCCTCTGTGTCACCATGTAAGGTGATATAGTATGCAGGAAGCGGCACCTGAGTTTCATCAGGGTCAGATTCTGGCTCAGTACACTGCGAGGACAATGTAGTGCTCTGAGTGAATGTACCAGCAGCAAAATCTAGCAGTGGCTGTGTATCGGTGCACTCTTTGTCAGATTCATCTTGGACTGGGGAATTCACGATTTGACTTGCTAACCCAGGCATGGTAAGTGAAAGAGCTCCATGGAGTAATCGGTAGTGTGGCCTGCCACATCCTTCACTTTTTGTACGGTTGAAGTACAAAAGGAAAGGTGTTATTCCTGAGCAGAAGCCTCTAATGACGACTCAGTGCTTTTATTTTTTGAAAGTTCAGAAGAGGAGGTGATAGAGCTGGAGGCTGTGTCAGCAATTTAAGCCAAAACTTGTTCCTGAAGCTCCGGCTTTAAAAGTGGTTTACCTACTCCCAGAAAAGAGAGCCTTCGAGGCCTTGTGGAGCCAAATGATGATGCAGGCTCAACACCTCCTGCCTTAGGTGCTATTGTGCTTTTGCCACTACCAACAGATGCAACACCAGCACCACCACCACCATCGGGACCAGCTGGCAACCCCCGCCCACTTCCATGGCATCTTCCACCATACTTGCTCATTTTTGTGAAAATGTACCCAAAATACCACCAGCTATATGGTACTGTAAAACAAGGTAGAAGGTGTATCTACTATTGGTGAGAAATTGAATCTCACTATAGATTTGAGGACGTAGAACTATTGTCTCTGGCTCAGTAGAGATTACACCTCAATGTAACAGGCTGAAATTGGATGATGTATGACACGGTGTAGGGTTTCTATAGGACTGGTGAGAATTTGAATCTCACTATAGATTTGAGGACGCAGAACTATTGTCTCTGGCCCAGTAGAGATTACACCTCAATGTAACAGGCTGAAATTGGATGGTGAATGACAAGGTGGAGGGTGTCTATAGGATTGGTGAGAATTTGAATCTCACTATAGATTTGAGGACGCAGAACTATTGTCTCTGGCCCAGTAGAGATTACACCTCAATGTAACAGGCTGAAATTGGATGGTGTATGACAAGGTGGAGGGTGTCTATAGAATTGGTGAGAATTTGGATCTCACTATAGATTTGAGGAAGCAGAACTATTGTCTCTGGCCCAGGAGAGATTACACCTCAATGTAACAGGCTGAAATTGGATGGTGTATGACAAGGTGGAGGGTGTCTATAGAATTGGTGAGATTTTGGATCTCACAAGAGATTTGAGGACTCAGCATCATCTTGACCCTTTTTTAATGCCAATAAGGTTTTCTCAGCTTGATCAATAGCATTAGGCTCATCATACAATAACCCCAGGGCTTGAAAAAATGCATCTACATTAGCCAGAATAGGATCTCCAGGTGTCAGAGAAAAGGCCCAGTCCTGAGGATCGCCGCGCAGCAGGGAAATGACAATTTGAACCAGCTGCACAGAGCTCCCAGAGGAGTTAGGCTTCAAAGCACGAAATAGTTTACAATTATTCTTAAAGTTCAGAAATTTAGACCAATCCCCAGAAAACACATCAGGAGTAGGGATCTTTGGCTCTACAACAGATGATTGAGTGAGATAAGCAGAAATTCTCAGCAATTCAGCAGCGAGCTGCTCAACATGATTGGACAATTGCCTCGTCTCCATTAAGGAAAATATCCTCCTACGGCCCCAGAGAAAAGAGGAAAAAATATATAAAAAATTCTGACACCTTTTTTTTGCAATTCTTTCCTTCTTCTGAGTACCCTAGAATCTACAGTTAGGCCGGTGATCCTGTTATGAATGGGTCACCGAGGAGGAGAGCGCAATAGGCTATGCCACCAGAACACCAGAGAGGTTGGTCGCTCAGCGGATTGCAGAGCCCTGATCTTAACAACACAACTAGCAGCAGCCGTGGAGCATTCCTACTTTGCCCTAGACATCTCGTCACAGCCGGAGGACTAACTAAGCCTAAAGACAGAAAGGTGAAATCTAAACTGCGCCGAAGCAGATCCCCAAAGGAATAGACAGCCCCCAAACATATATTGTCGGTGAGACAAGATGAAGCACAAACACAGACAGAAAATAGACTGAGCAAATGAAGGGGCCCACACTGACTAGATGACTAGATAGGGCAGGACAGAAAAGGCACTGTCTGCAATCACGCAAAAACCCTAATAATTCCAGCATGACTGATGTACAAAAATACTGAGGTTTGAACAACCTCCCCCCCACTATATCAGCACTCAGGTGTGAACTGGCGGCTAGCAACAGGCTAATACAGCAGGGGGCTGAGCAAACAAACACCAGATGCAAAAGTACAGGGCAGGAGCCAGCAGCCCCAGGGGGAGCAAGCTGACCCCTGACAGCAAGGCAAAAACAGATGCAAAGGGTTTAGTAAATGACACTTAGCTGAAAAAATGCAGGATCAGGCCGCAGACAAATCCTCAGTAAGCAAAGAAAGGAGTGTCATCAGCAGTCACTGAGAGAAGTCTGCTCGCTTATGTAGTCCCAGTCACTAGCACCACTCCTCCAAGTATCTTCTGCAGCTGTTGGGTTAACATCATGTTGACCAGCACCACTACCATCAGTGTCCACCAGAGGGAGCCTTGCCTCAAAAGTCGGATCAAGAGAGCTCATAACAGAGCCCCCCCAATCACTTTAATCCACACTCCCATGGCATCTGCCTTTGTGATAACTGTCCAGAACATAGAAATATTGTTATCTCTTCCGCATCCTCCTTTACTTCTTCCTCTTCCTCTGGGACCACCACCTCCTCCCTCAAACTATTCATAGTGTACTCCAGCATGTAGATGACTGGAATAAGGATGCACATGAAGGCATCATCAGCGCTAACCATCTTAGTAGCTATTTCAAAACTAATGCAGAAGGGTGACCAGGTCCTTCATCTGTACCCACTCCGCAAGTGTGATTTGCACCATTTCTGGACTGCATGGGCCCAGGCTAGGCAAAAGAACATACTGCACCAGGGCTCATTGCTGCTGCCACATGTATAGAGTGGAATTCAACTGTGTCAAACATTTCAAATCAAACGGTTAACCAGTGGGTCAAAACACCTCTGTAGCAATGAGAGTCGATGACTTGCAGGGTGTGATCATCAGAAGTGCGCACATGGCAATCGTGCTTTCTGCAGCAGAGAATCCAGGCCAGGGTAGTGGCTGAGAAATTTCTGCATCACCAGGTTGTGGACATGAGCCATGCAGGGCACGTGGGTGAGATTGCCCCAGTGTAGGGCCGCCACCAGGTTTGCAAAGCTAGCACACATGACCCTACCTGGCTCCAGGTTAAGTGGAGACAGGAATTGCTCTAACTCGGCCTGGATACCTGTCCACAGCTCTTGAGCAGTGGACTGCGATCTCCAATGTACAGTTGTGGCCAAAAGTATTGACACCCCTGCAATTCTGTCAGACAATACTAAGTTTCTTCCTGAAAATGATTGCAAACACAAATTCTTTGGTATTATTATCGTCATTTAATTTGTCTTAAATGAGATAACACAAAAAGAATTGTCCTAAAGCCAAATTGGATATAATTCCACACCAAACATAAAAAAGAGGGTGGACAAAAGTATTGGCACTGTTTGAAAAATCATGTGATGCTTCTCTAATTTGTGTAATTAACAGCACGTGTAACTTACCTGTGGCACCTAATCAGGTGTTGGCAATAACTAAATCACACTTGCAGCCAGTTGACATGGATTAAAGTTGACTCAACCTCTGTCCTGTGTCCTTGTGTGTACCATATTGAGCATGGAGAAAAGAAAGAAGACCAAAGAACTGTCTGAGGACTTGAGAAACCAAATTGTGAGGAAGCATGAGCAATCTCAAGGCTACAAGTCCATCTCCAAAGACCAGAATGTTCCTGTGTCTACTGTGCGCAGTGTCATCAAGAAGTTTAAAGCCCATGGCACTGTGGCTAACCTCCCTAGATGTGGACAGAAAAGAAAAATTGACAAGAGATTTCAACGCAAGATTGTGCGGATGTTGGATAAAGAACCTCGACTAACATCCAAACAAGTTCAAGCTGCCCTGCAGTCCAAGGGTACAACAGTGTCAACCCGTACTATCCGTCAGCGTCTGAATGAAAAGGGACTGTATGGTAGGAGACCCAGGAAGACCCCACTTTTTACCCCGAGACATAAAAAAGCCAGGCTGGAGTTTGCCAAAACTTACCTGAAAAAGCCTAAAACGTTTTGGAAGAATGTTCTCTGGTCAGATGAGACAAAAGTAGAGCTTTTTGGGCAAAGGCATCAACAAAGAGTTTACAGGAGAAAAAAGAGGCATTCAAAGAAAAAAAACACGGTCCCTACAGTCAAACATGGCAGAGGTTCCCTGATGTTTTGGGGTTGCTTTGCTGCCTCTGGCACTGGAATGCTTGACCGTGTGCATGGCATTATGAAGTCTGAAGACTACCAACAAATTTTGCAGCATAATGTAGGGCCCAGTGTAAGAAAGCTGGGTCTCCCTCAGAGGTCATGGGTCTTCCAGCAGGACAATGACCCAAAACACACTTCAAAAAGCACTAGAAAATGGTTTGAGAGAAAGCACTGGAGACTTCTATGGTGGCCAGCAATGAGTCCAGACCTGAATCCCATAGAAAACCTGTGGAGAGATCTAAAAATGGCAGTTTGGAGAAGGCACCCTTCAAATATCAGGGACCTGGAGCAGTTTGCTAAAGAAGAATTGACTAAAATTCCAGCAGAGCATTGTAAGAAACTCATTGATGGTTACCGGAAGCGGTTGGTCGCAGTTATTTTGGCTAAAGGTTGTGCAACCAAGTATTAGGCTGAGGGTACCAATACTTTTGTTTGGCCCATTTTTGGAGCTTTGTGTGAAATGATCAATATTTTGCTTTTTGCTTCATTCTCTTTTGTGTTTTTTTCATTTAAGACAAATTAAATGAAGATAACAATACCAAAGAATTTGTGTTTGCAGTCATTTTCAGGAAGAAACTGAGTATTACCTGACAGAATTGCAGGGGTGTCAATACTTTTGGCCACAACTGTATATTAATTTTAACACTGCCTCATTGCATTGAGCCCTAACTGTGCAGTACCAAGGTGGGGGATTCTCTTTGCACTGTTGAAACACGTATCTCATTAAGGGAGAGGTTAAGGGCGCAAGTGGAGGTCCTAGTGGAGGTGGAGGAGCCAGAAGCTGTGGAAGAACTGTTAGATACAGAGGTTTGCCCACAAACCTTGGGGATTCCAAAACTTGTGCAGCAGCCCCTTTGACCTCCTGCCGCCACAGCCACCAAAGTCACCCAGTGACCAGTCAGCAAAATGTATCACTCCTGCCTATGTTTGCTCACACAGGTGTCAGTGGTGAAATACACCCTGACAGACATAGATTTTTTCAAGGAATGGGTGATGTTGTCTGTGACATGCTGGGGTAGCGCAGGCACAGCTTTTTTTAAGAAATAATGTTGACTGGGCAACTGGTAATGAAGGACTGTGATGGCCATCAACTTTCAGAAATCAGTTGGAAAGGCATCATTTTCGTGGCTAACAGATTGGAGATTATGGAGTTCAAGCTCTTAGCTTTGGCATGTGTAGGAGGAAACATTCTTGCATGTGACCACAGATGTGGGACCGTGAGTTGGCTGCTGTGATGTGAGAGGGTGAAGTAGTGTGAACAGGAGAAATTGCTGGACTGTGAGTGAGGTGCAGGTGGAGATTTTATGGTGGAATGAGAAAGATGTGTTGTGCTAGATGAAACAAAAACAGCAGCCATCTCCACTTCCATAACAGCTGATGAGCTCTCACTCACCCCGACTGTAGGGGGTAAACAAGTGCATTTTCTGAAGCTGGAGACCTGTGTGAGAACACTTGACACGGTGATGGAAGAGGAATAAGCAACATATGTGTTTGATGGGACGACCAGTGGTTTCCGACGCTTGCTATTCCGCATTTTAGCACAGTGAGATTCCCAGACTAAGGCACGTTGATCGCTCCTGTGTTGCTTCATGCATGTCAAATTATTGCAAGTTTTGCCTCTATTGAGTCTTTTTTGCAAATTTGGCAGATAACGTGAGTTGGGTTATCCTTTGTGGTCACAAAAAAGGCCCAGGCTGGGCAACCCTTTCCACCACTGCGAACTGCAGACTCACAACTGGTGCTGGTAAAAGCCTCAGTTGTGGCTGAGAATGCAGTGCTTGTCATGGTTGCACCACTGTGTGGCAATCTGCAACATAACCTCCGCGTCTTCATCTTTATCCACCTCTTCTGCTGAGCTACTCAGCTGCATGCCTCTGGGTTCACATCAAGTGGGATCTACAACCTCATCGTCATCATCTCTAGTCTCCCACTCTTCACCATTAGAGTCACCCTCCTCCTCTTCCTGCCCTGACACCACAGAAAGTCCGCCAGTGCCTCTCGTATCTGAGTCACACCAGGATCACCTCCACCCCCAGGGTTAATATCTGTTGATGAGAGTATGGATTCTGCTCCGACTCTACTTTGTTGGGTTCCAACATAAAAAATGGGGCATTGGTGCAGATGATTTCCTCCTCTAGATTTTGTGAATCTTTGGAGCAGACCTCAGTCAGTTGTGCATTTGGAAATTTGTGATGACGGGGAAAAAGAGTGATTGGGGTGCCACCTATAAGGATTGTACTGTGTGTGATGTTAAGGTACAGGAAGAGGAGGAGAGACCACTTGATGCACAGCTTGCTATCCACTGGAGCACATGCTCTTTCTGACTCTCATCTACAAGGTGGACCACTGTGTGGCTGACAAAGAAAGGGAGACAAGTAACTCATACAGTAACAGATGTTGTCAGTGGTCTTTGGATAAGACGAGAGGGTGTTTGATCAGTTGAGCTTTCATTAACACCTAACCCACGTTCACCTCGAACACCAAGCCTATTCCCCCTTGCACCACGACCTCGCTTTTTCCCACTCATGTTGTATGTACCCAGCATAGTTTTAGCACAATCTAGTTAGAGGCTGGAAAATTGATTTCACATAGGACAGGATCCTATCTAGCTAGCTGACAAGTTCAATTTCAGCAACAGCAGAAGCATCAGGAGCAGCCTCTCTGTGCTGTTACACTGTCGAAAATAAGATGACTGCTTTTTATATGGACAGGGACATGTGATTTCGGCAGCCGATCACAGAAGAATTTGTGTTTTTCAATTGTGGATGGTTTCTTCGCCCTGATTGGCTGTCAGAATTTACACATTAGGAAAAAGAACATATTGTTCGATACGCATTGCTGTGTCTTTCCGCTATGATGGGGCATGTTCGTTTATCCTGGTTCTTATGCCTTGAATAAATTTTTGTATATTTGGAAGCTGGAAACTTTTTCATTTTTGAAGAATTTACACACATTGTACACATGTACACAGAACAAAAAAAAATTAAAAAACAAAACTCCCCTGCTTCTTTGACCAAGGCACACACCCTCCCCTCATAAAATAAATCCCCCCACTCATCATACAGTAAAGCACCCCTATCCTAGACAAAGCCAAAACAAAATCATTAGTGGAAGCATGATCATTTACTGATTTGTGACCGAATTTTGCCAACTTTAAGGAAAAATGCTTGGGAAACCAAACACAAATCCGAATGTGCTGTGATCGTGCCGAATTTGAGATTGCTGAACGTTTTCCAAACAAGTTTGCTCAGTTCTTTCTCTTACCTTGTACGTTTTGGTTAAATTAACAGAATATTTTGTGCCTAGAATTGTGTATGATGTTACAGTATGTTTTTAACCTATTTATTAATATAAGTGATTTTTTTTGTCTACTACATTTGAGTCCTGCCCATTTTTCTATAGGTACTTTCTTTAAACTTGTGCATATAAAACTTAGTACCCTGCTGTAGGCTACCATTATAGTTTGTTTTACAAATACTTAAAGGACTTTTCTGGGCACAGAGAAATAATTGTATAGATTCCCAAAATCTAAATGTTACCCTAATTTTCATTTTCAATTTCCCCTTCCATCTTTGTTGTTTTTTTTTTATTTATTTCATGCTAATGTGCCTCTAGACAATATTTTCCAAGAAACATCTGCATGTATCCCACAGCTCACACATCCATCCTCTGTGCTTACCAATTGTTACCATACAGTCGAAGGAAGTATAAATTATTGCACACAGTTTCTCTTTCCACTTTACCTATCCTGACATTCATCTGCAGTCAATATTACAGACAACAATGTGAACGATGATGACAGTGGTACCACACAGGGTCAGTACTGTAAGGGAGAGAAGAGTCATATAATGTATAATATAACTAGTACTCTGTATTGCTAAGCTCCATCGCCTCTGGCCAAAATCATTAATGGCTAAGATTATTTGCTCTCTGTGGAGCCTGCACACTGCCTCTACATCTTCAGATCTCCTACCCAGTAAAGCTTTTTACAATCACAGGCCATGACCCCATGAAATGATTCTTCTTAGCCCACTACAGAGCTGCAGGCTGACTTCAAAGCACAGACCGGAAATTTCTGTGCTCTGTGCTTAGGAAGAATTATAACTAGAGTTGAGCGAAACAGGTCGGTCAGATTCAAAAATCACCGACTTTCGCCAAAGTCGGGTTTCGCCGATCGAAACCCGACCCTAGAGTGAGGTCGGCCATGAGGTCGCCGATCAGCGCGCAAAAGTTGCGTTTCAAATGATGTTTTCAGCGACTTTTCTCACCCAATGATGGAGGACACACACTGTGGGCAATGCGATGACATGCGTAGCGGCCAGCACCATCTTAGAGAATGGCATTGAAGTGATTGGCTGGCTTTGTGTGGTGTCACAGTGGGTATAAAAGGCTGTGAACACCGACCGCCATCTTACTTCTGCCGATCTTACAATAGGGAGAGGTGCTGCTGCTGATTCTGAACAGGGAGAGCGTTAGGCAGGGAAGAAGAAAACAAAAAACTGCTTCTGCTGATAGCGCTTTTCACTGCACAGTTAGTGTGCAGTGAAAGGGGAGGATTTTTGTTGTGTGCAGCAGCGCTGGTGGTGATTAGGCTGCCTTTTAAGGCTACCTGCTAGCTGCATTGCTGTGTGCACACTGCTGTTCAAACTGCTTTTTTCAAAGAACTCCAAATTTTATTATTTTGTCCTGGTGAGTTACTGAGCATTCATATTTTCACACACTGTCTAGCGGTGTATGATCCTCACACACTACCGTGTACCAGCTGGTATCACGGACAAATAGAAGCTATCTGGGTGTGACTCTGGAAGAAAAAGCCAAGGAGTTTGTCCATTTTTCCAGACCTACACCTTAGAGCTGTGTCCGTTTTTCAAACAGTTTCGTATATCTGCTGTTTGATTACAGTCAAAACTAGACAGAGACAGCGTGTGTCAGTCCGTATACAAATACACAGAGCTTGACAATTTTCCATACAGACACCATCTAGCGGTGTACGCTCCTCACACACTACCGTGTACCGCCTTCTAGCATGGACAAATAGAAGCTACCTGCGTGTGACTCTGGAAAAAAAAGCCGGGGAGTTTTTCCGTTTTCCAGACCTACACCTCAGAGTTGTGTCTGTTTTTCAAACAGTTTCGTATATCAGCTGTTTGATTACGGTCAAAACTAGACAGAGACAGCGTGTGTCAGTCCATGTACAAATACACAGAGCTTGACAATTTTTTACATACACACACCGTACAGCGGTGTACGCTCCCCACACACTACCGTGTACCGCCTTCTAGCACGGACAAATAGAAGCTACATGTGTGTGAATCTGGAAAAAAAAGCAGAGGAGTTTTTCAAGATCTACATCTTAGAGTCGTGTCCGTTTTTCAACCAGTTTCGTATATCTGCTGTTTGATAACGGTCAAAACTAGACAGAGACAGCGTGTGTCAGTCCGTACACGAATACACAGAGCTTGACAATTTTCCTTACACACATCGTACAGAGCTGTCCGGTTCTCCAACAGCATTGTATATCTGCCGATCGCATTACAGTCACTTTTATACCTAGTCAGCATGTGTGTGTGACACTCCGTAAATACATATACGGAGATTGTTAGTTGCACAAAAATCATATACAGCTGTACACTTCTGATACAGTTCCGTATATCTGCTTGTTGGATTACGGTCCAATACATACTGTGAGAGCGTCTGTGACTAACATAATATATACGTTGATTTAATTTGTTTAATACACCTTACACAGCTGGACGCTCCTCATACAGTACCATCTCTCTGCTGTTATTTTTGGTACATTTTCCCAAACATGAAGTATGGTGGAAGAGGCCGCGGACATGGGCAGGGGGGCGCAGCTCGTACTGATGGTGGTGGTGCATCGGCTGGTTCTGGCAAAAGCACAATAGCAGCTAAGGCAGGAGGTATTGAGCCTGCGTCAACCTCTGGCCCAAAAAGGTCTGTAAGGTTGCCTTTTCTTGGAGTAGGAAAACCGCTTTTAAAGTCGGAGCACCAGGAACAGGTTTTGGCGTACATTGCCGAAACAGCCACCAGCTCTATTGCCTCCTCTTCTGAACGGTCGAAACCTGCAAGCACAGAGTCGTCAGTGCAGGGTTCTGGTCATAAAAAACCCCTTTCCTTGTGTCCTTCACCCCCACCAAAAGTTAAGCCCACACTTCAGATTACTCTATGGAGCTCTTTTCACATACCATGCCTGGGTTATCCACTCAAATCCTGAATTCCCCAGTCCAAGATGAATCTTACATGGACTGCACTGATGCACAGCCACTGCTAGATGATTCTGCTGGTACATTGACCCACAGCACTACATTGCCCTCGCAGTCTATTGAGCCAGAATCTGACCCTGATGAAACCCAGGTGCCCCTTCCCGAATACTATACCACCTTACACGGTTACACAGAGGAAGGTAAAGAGGAAGGTACAGATGACTTTGAAGAGGAGGTGATGGATGACCCAATTCTGGACCCGGATTGGCATCCATTGGGGGAGGAGGGTGGCACTGGCAATAGTTCAGATAAGAAGAAGGATCCGCAGCAGGCATTGACATCGGAGCAGCGGTTATCTAGCAGGCCCTAAAATGTGGAACAAAAACTAAAAGAGTGGCAGGACAGCTTGACCAGACGGTCAACTTAGCACAGCGTGCAAGGCCAGAAAATGTTTACCATGGTAGGAAGAGTGCAGTGTGGCACTTCTTTGTCCAGAATCCTACTGATAAGGCAAAGGTTACCTGTAAGAAGTGCGGAAGGACCTTTAGCCGAGGTAAACAACTCAGAAATTTGAATACCATTTGCATGCTTAGACATTTAATCAACATGCACTTGCAAGCGTGGACGCACTACAAAACCACAGGTAGCACATGTGCACCTGCTCCGACTGAAGGTAGCCAACAACGCTCCATCGCTACCCCCACTATAAGACCACCGCCACCATTAAGCACACCACCAGCACTAAATGTGGAGGTGTCATCGCAAGGCCAAAGCACTCAGGGAATTACAATGGTTTTGCAACACAACACTAAATCTAGGCCATCACCACCAATACCATCACCAACCTCCTCTCACTCCATCTGGTCCACTGCTACTTCCCCAATATGCAGCTCTCCAGTCCAGCTCACCCTACCAGACACTCTGAGTAGGACAAGAAAGTACTCATCCTCTCATCCGCGTACACTGTGTTTGAACGCCTACATTGCCAAACTAATCTCATTAGAGATGATGCTCTGCCATTTGGCTGAAAGCAAAGCTTTCCATGACCTCATGGCCTACGCTGTCCCATGGCAGTACAATGCTATGACCTACCCAGTCGGCACTTCTTTTCTCGAAAAGCCATCCCTGCCCTCCACCTGCATGTGAAAGACAGCATTGTCCATGCACTAAAACAGTCAGTGAGTGGAAAGGTGCACCTCACAACGGATGCATGGACCAGTAGGCATGGCCAGGGCCGTTACATGTCCATCACTGTGCACTGGGTTAATGTGATGGATGCAGGCTCCACTGGGGACAGCGGCAGTGGAACAGTGCTGCCTAACCCACGGTATAGGAAACAGTTGGTTGTAGGCTTTCGCTCCTCCTCCTCCTCGTCTATCAGAGAAAGCTCATCCACAGTGCACAGTCGCACGAGCACTACATCCGCAGCTGGCAGTGTTGCACCCGAGGTGTCCCACTATCGAACAGCTAGTGATAAGCATCAGCAGGCTGTGTTAAAGATGATGTCTTTGGGCGACAACAGACACGCCGCGGAGGTACTGGCCAACTACTTGCAGTGACAGAGTCATGGCTGGGCGGTCTACATCTTGAGGCAGGCAAGGTAGTCAGTGATAACGGCCGGAATTTTGTGGTAGCCATGGCCCACGCAAAACTCACACACATACAGTGGGGAAAAAAAGTATTTAGTCAGTCAGCAATAGTGCAAGTTCCACCACTTAAAAAGATGAGAGGCGTCTGTAATTTACATCATAGGTAGACCTCAACTATGGGAGACAAACTGAGAAAAAAAAATCCAGAAAATCACATTGTCTGGTTTTTTTTCATTTTATTTGCATATTATGGTGGAAAATAAGTATTTGGTCAGAAACAAGCAATCAAGATTTCTGGCTCTCACAGACCTGTAACTTCTTCTTTAAGAGTCTCCTCTTTCCTCCACTCATTACCTGTAGTAATGGCACCTGTTTAAACTTGTTATCAGTATAAAAAGACACCTGTGCACACCCTCAAACAGTCTGACTCCAAACTCCACTATGGTGAAGACCAAAGAGCTGTCAAAGGACACCAGAAACAAAATTGTAGCCCTGCACCAGGCTGGGAAGACTGAATCTGCAATAGCCAACCAGCTTGGAGTGAAGAAATCAACTGTGGGAGCAATAATTAGAAAATGGAAGACATACAAGACCACTGATAATCTCCCTCGATCTGGTGCTCCACGCAGAATCCCACCCCATGGGGTCAGAATGATCACAAGAACGGTGAGCAAAAATCCCAGAACCACGCGGGGGGACCTAGTGAATGAACTGCAGAGAGCTGGGACCAATGTAACAAGGCCTACCATAAGTAACACACTACGCCACCATGGACTCAGATCCTGCAGTGCCAGACGTGTCCCACTGCTTAAGCCTGTACATGTCCGGGCCCGTCTGAAGTTTGCTAGAGAGCATTTGGATGATCCAGAGGAGTTTTGGGAGAATGTCCTATGGTCTGATGAAACCAAACTGGAACTGTCTGGTAGAAACACAACTTGTCGTGTTTGGAGGAAAAAGAATACTGAGTTGCATCCATCAAACACCATACCTACTGTAAAGCATGGTGGTGGAAACATCATGCTTTGGGGCTGTTTCTCTGCAAAGGGGCCAGGACGACTGATCCGGGTACATGAAAGAATGAATGGGGCCATGTATCGTGAGATTTTGAGTGCAAACCTCCTTCCATCAGCAAGGGCATTGAAGATGAAACGTGGCTGGGTCTTTCAACATGACAATGATCCAAAGCACACCGCCAGGGCAACGAAGGAGTGGCTTCGTAAGAAGCATTTCAAGGTCCTGGAGTGGCCTAGCCAGTCTCCAGATCTCAACCCTATAGAAAACCTTTGGAGGGAGTTGAAAGTCCGTGTTGCCAAGCGAAAAGCCAAAAACATCACTGCTCTAGAGGAGATCTGCATGGAGGAATGGGCCAACATACCAACAACAGTGTGTGGCAACCTTGTGAAGACTTACAGAAAACGTTTGACCTCTGTCATTGCCAACAAAGGATATATCACAAAGTATTGAGATGAAATTTTGTTTCTGACCAAATACTTATTTTCCACCATAATATGCAAATAAAATGTAAAAAAAAACAGACAATGTGATTTTCTGGATTTTTTTTTCTCAGTTTGTCTCCCATAGTTGAGGTCTACCTATGATGTAAATTACAGACGCCTCTCATCTTTTTAAGTGGTGGAACTTGCACTATTGCTGACTGACTAAATACTTTTTTCCCCACTGTACCTTGCCTGGCTCACACTTTGAACAGTGCAGTGCTTCCTTAATAATTATCCGGAGTTAACATCCCTGCTCCATAAGGTGCGAAGACTGTGCTCACACATTCGTCGCTCGGCCGTACACTCCAGTCGTATGCAGAAGCTGCAGCGATTGCTCCACCTCCCCAAGCACCGCCTAATCATAGACGTTGCAACAAGGTGGAACTCCACCCTGTACATGGTTGAGAGGCTGTGCGAACAGAGGCAGACTGTAATGCATTTGTGGGAGGATACACGGGCAGGCAGTTTGAGGGAAGACATGGAATTGTCGGGTGTTCAGTGATCAAAGCTGAAAGACCTCTGTAAAGTCCTTCAGTGTTTTGAGGAATGAACACGGCTGGTAAGCGCAGACAACACCATCATAAGCATGAGCATCCCACTTATGCGTCTGCTCATGCAAAGTTTGACGCACATTAAGGATCAGGCATCTGCAGCGGAGGAGGAGGAGGGAAGCCTTGATGACAGTCAGCCATTGTCTGGTCAGGGAACTGTCCTGGACTAGGTGGAGGAAGAAGAGGAATAGGAGGAGGATGAGGGGGATGATTATTTTGGGCAGGAGGATGTTTCTCAGGGTGCAAGAGAAAATGTTGGCGTTCCAAGGTCAGGGACAGTGTTAGTGCGTGACTGTAAGGATGTGGATTTGCCAGAAACTGCTCCTCCACCCACCACGGGCAGTGCATCATTGACACCTGGGATATTTTCCCACATGTGCGATTATGCCTTGCGGATCCTAAAAAGGGACCCCAGCATTGCCAAAATGATGATGGATGATGACTAATGGCTGGCCAGCATCCTCGATCCACGCTACAAAGGCAAATTACACAACATCATGCCACAGGAGTACCTAGAGATAATATTGGCAAACAAACAAGCAACTCTGGTAAACCGTTTGTTTGAGGCTTTCCCAGCACAAAGCAGCGGTGCTGGTTCTCCCACGAGCCGTAGTGGGAACAATGAAAGAGGTGTTCGTGGTGCACACAGCAGAAGTGGCGTTGGAGACAGGGGTTTAATTATCATATTGTGGAATTATTTCTCAAGTACCGCTCACACAACTGCTAATACTTCATCGATTGCAAGTGACAGGAGACAGCAGTTGTCAACTATGGTTACAAACTACTTTTCCTCCCATATCGATGTTCTCCCTCACAGGGCATTCCCCTTTGACTATTGGGCCCCTAAACTGGACGCCTGGCCTGAATTGGCACAATATGCCTTACAGGAGCTCGCTTGCCCTGCTGCTAGTGTGTTATCTGAACGAGTCTTCAGTGCTGCTGGATCAGTCCTGACAGAAAAATGGACCCATCTGTTGACCCAAAATGTTGACGATCTAACCTTCATTAAAATGAACCATGCATAGGTTTCAAAGGATTTTGTCCCACCTTCCCCTGAAGACACATAGGCTACCAAAAAAGTGCCTTGTTTTTTTCCTCCTCTTCCGCGAACTCGCCCAATTACGCCCTTTGCAGCAGCTGAATGTCCAACCAGCAAATCTACATTTGCCAATTTTAAAACCTCCCTATCTGGGCTGCCCACCCCTCCCCCAACGGCTGGGGTCAAGACCTGGTGCACTCGGGCAAATGCCATTGCTCTGAACAGGTGGATGGGCCCACTGATGGATGACGGCAATGGCACAGGGCCCCTCATAGTACAATACAGTGTCTCAGACGGTGGGAGGGCCCACTCACCATCAGACACACCAGCGTACTATGAGGGGCCCTGTGCCAGTACCATCGACCACGATTGTGCCCTCCTGCTTGGTCATAGCCACAGCACTTGCAAGTTGCAATACTTACCTCTCCCTGCTCCACCGCTGTGTAGTCAGGGCAGTTAAATCCTTCACAGTGACGGCCACTAGAAATTTGGTGTATTGATCAATGATGGTTAAGATGTAGCTATGGCCTGTCCTACTGGCCTCTACCTTCAGATGATCAATGGCTACCATTTGAAATGGACATCAACTTACAAGCAGATGCAGTGGTGGTTTATGATCACCTTTCACAGTTGTGATAGTCACAGACGTGTGACATTCCTGCCACCATTTTTCAATGTCTCCTCTCATGCCAATCCAATAGAATCACCTACGGCCTGTGGCTTCTGTCTTTTGCACTCCAAAATGACCAGACACATCATGATAGGCTGTGAGGACCATGGGTACTTCTCTCCCTGTGATCACAATTTGATGGAGATGAGTAATGGTGATGTGATCCACGCTACTGCTATAAAGCAATCCTTTCTTCACAAAGAACCTTTTTTGCTTTCTCCACAGACACAGTAATTGAGGGTCTGCATCGCCTCTGCAACATCTACCGGGAGGGTTTCCCGCGATGATTAATTCCAAAATTTCTGCTAACACTCGACTTTGCGTCTATACTTGTAACCATGTAGTTTCCAGTAGTGGAGATTCTTGACTGGCTTACTGAGATTGAAATATATACGAAGATTTAAAAGTACCACAACACTGTATACTGGTGTACGCTATGAATACCTTTCCCTTTTTCTACTTTTTTAATTCTGGTGTAATACATAGTGAGCCTGTGAGTGTCTGTGTCTGACTCCGGAAGTATAGATGAAAATTTAACCCTAGACTAGACACATCTGGTATGTGCTGATGCAGTACCTTGCATTGCCTACAGTAATTTGTATTAAGGTATCATCTGTAGGATAACCAACTGTGGGGGGGGGACACTCTTCTTGCCGCAGACAAACATGAGACTGAGACAGAGGTTGTATTGAACAGGTCCGTTTTTAGTGCCCATCCTTCAGTCGACAACAGCAATTCACCTCAGCCGTTTCACATTTCTCTGTACACAGGCCCCGGTACTTTCACTTCCTTTGTAACTATAATCGTGGCGTCCTCTGTGGCTCTTTCACTGTGGCTGGCCTAGGCCCAACCACCACAGCGCTGCACCAGTCTGAGCACAAAACTGAATAGAAAATAGTTGATTCAGCTCACCCTTATAGTGATGTCCACACCGCACCGAGCAAGGAAGCGTCTCTGCTTGACGTCTGGTACTTGTGAAAAAAGAAGGTATCCAGCTCCAGAGATAAAATCCAAAATCTTTATTGAAACAAATTAAAAGGTAATAAGCTGCTTGATAACCAGTGTATACTGGAGGAAGGAATGTCCTAGATAACTGGAGGCATTTCGAACACGTGTAGTGCTCTTAGTCCTCAGTTTCACAATGAGCAGTCTTGCAAAAGTTAAAATACTCCCCAAACAGGTGGTAAACAAATGAAAATAATTGCTCCACTAAGAAAAGGTTAACACCCAGATAACATGGCAGAGAAGAAAAAAAACAAAACATAACACATTTAAGTTACGACGGTACATGTCATAAATAGATGGTACAGACAATAGTCAATAGTGCAACATAAATTCCTTCTTTAAGTTCAAGCCCAAAGGTACTCGGGTGTTTAATAAATAAATCCAAAATGCTTCCCTATCCCGCAATTTTTTTACCCTATCTCCACCACATACAGTGGGGCAAAAAAGTATTTAGTCAGTCAGCAATAGTGCAAGTTCCACCACTTAAAAAGATGAGAGGCGTCTGTAATTTACATCATAGGTAGACCTCAACTATGGGAGACAAACTGAGAAAAAAAAATCCAGAAAATCACATTGTCTGTTTTTTTTTCATTTTATTTGCATATTATGGAGGAAAATAAGTATTTGGTCAGAAACAAAATTTCATCTCAATACTTTGTGATATATCCTTTGTTGGCAATGACAGAGGTCAAACGTTTTCTGTAAGTCTTCACAAGGTTGCCACACACTGTTGTTGGTATGTTGGCCCATTCCTCCATGCAGATCTCCTCTAGAGCAGTGATGTTTTTGGCTTTTCGCTTGGCAACACGGACTTTCAACTCCCTCCAAAGGTTTTCTATAGGGTTGAGATCTGGAGACTGGCTAGGCCACTCCAGGACCTTGAAATGCTTCTTACGAAGCCACTCCTTCGTTGCCCTGGCGGTGTGCTTTGGATCATTGTCATGTTGAAAGACCCAGCCACGTTTCATCATCAATGCCCTTGCTGATGGAAGGAGGTTTGCACTCAAAATCTCACGATACATGGCCCCATTCATTCTTTCATGTACCCGGATCAGTCGTCCTGGCCCCTTTGCAGAGAAACAGCCCCAAAGCATGATGTTTCCACCACCATGCTTTACAGTAGGTATGGTGTTTGATGGATGCAACTCAGTATTCTTTTTCCTCCAAACACGACAAGTTGTGTTTCTACCAAACAGTTCCAGTTTGGTTTCATCTGACCATAGGACATTCTCCCAAAACTCCTCTGGATCATCCAAATGCTCTCTAGCAAACTTCAGACGGGCCCGGACATGTACAGGCTTAAGCAGTGGGACACGTCTGGCACTGCAGGATCTGAGTCCATGGTGGCGTAGTGTGTTACTTATGGTAGGCCTTGTTACATTGGTCCCAGCTCTCTGCAGTTCATTCACTAGGTCCCCCTGCGTGGTTCTGGGATTTTTGCTCACCGTTCTTGTGATCATTCTGACCCCACGGGGTGGGATTTTGCGTGGAGCACCAGATCGAGGGAGATTATCAGTGGTCTTGTATGTCTTCCATTTTCTAATTATTGCTCCCATAGTTGATTTCTTCACTCCAAGCTGCTTGGCTATTGCAGATTCAGTCTTCCCAGCCTGGTGCAGGGCTACAATTTTGTTTCTGGTGTCCTTTGACAGCTCTTTGGTCTTCACCATAGTGGAGTTTGGAGTCAGACTGTTTGAGGGTGTGCACAGGTGTCTTTCTATACTGATAACAAGTTTAAACAGGTGCCCTTACTACAGGTAATGAGTGGAGGAAAGAGGAGACTCTTAAAGAAGAAGTTACAGGTCTGTGAGAGCCAGAAATCTTGATTGCTTGTTTCTGACCAAATACTTATTTTCCACCATAATATGCAAATAAAATGAAAAAAAAACAGACAATGTGATTTTCTGGATTTTTTTTTCTCAGTTTGTCTCCCATAGTTGAGATCTACCTATGATGTAAATTACAGACGCCTCTCATTTTTTTAAGTGGTGGAACTTGCACTATTGCTGACTGACTAAATACTTTTTTGCCCCACTGTATATTACCATGCACCTGTTCTATTGCATAAACACTAAATTGTGCAACTTGTCTATTGTGCAGGTTTACAAAATGGTTGGATGCGTTAGATATATGACGGGTTGTGGGCTGAATGATATCATAAAGATGCTCTCTAATCCTGTCTTTTAATCTTCTGATCGTGGAGCCCACATATAGCAATCTGCATGCTGAACACTATTATGTATACAACATAATCTGAGTTGCAATTTAGAAAACTCTTAATTTTGAACTTCTTTATGTATTTTGAGCAAGAAAAAACAGACTTTTTTTTATAACGTAGACATGTTTTACAAGGAGATTGCCCACATCTAAAAACCCTGTGGTGGACAACCAAGTGGAAACATTTTTTGTCTGAACAGCGCCATAAAAGCTGGGGGGATAAAGAATTAGCTAAAGTCGGGGCACGTTTGGAAACAATTCTAATACCATCCTTCAATATAGTATCCATAATATCATCATCTCTCAGAATATTTAGATTTCGATGCACTCTGTCAGAAATTGACTTGAAATGAGTACTATATGTAAGAACCAGGACCGGCTGTTCTGAACAAAAATTAGTATTACTACTTTTAGATTTAATCTGACATTTGGAATTTGGTTCAACAGTCGGTGAAATGAGTTCAGCTCTGGATTTTTTATCTACTATACTGAAAGCACGATTTACAGTCCAATCAGGATATTTTCTATTTTTGAGACGCTTTTCAATGTTCCTTTTTTCACTATCAAAAATTGTTTTGTCACTGCAATTTCTTTTTGCTCTGATAACCTCACCCACTGGAATTGATTAAATCGTATGTGGTGGGTGGAAACTGTGTGCGTGAAGTATGGTGTTGCCTGCGGTTTTTTTGCGATACGTACAGCTGCTGATAGTGTTAAGAGGGATACCAGTCAAACACAAATCCAAAAAATTAATACTTTTTTTATCAAATGTATGGGTAAATTTGAGATTGAAAGGATTATTATTGATGTAAAATTGGAATAACTCTAAAGAAACTGAATCACCTTGCGACGCCACACTAGTATCAGGTCATCAATGTACCTAGAATACCATTTGATGTTAGTAAAAAATGGATTATCTGTGCAAAAGATGTACTGTTCTTCCAACCACGCCATAACTAGATTCGCTACTGACGGGGAGACTTTAGCTCCCATTCAAACTCCACTTTTCTGGAAAAAAAATTTTTTGTCAAACAAGAAAAAATTGTGAGATAAAAGAAAAGAAAGCATTGAGATGATATACACCTGCAACTCATCATTGTATGAACTATATTTATACAAATGAAACTGAACGGCGTGCAAAGCAATTCTATGGGGAATGGACGTATATAGCGCAACCACATCACAATTTAACCATGACCATTCAGGGTCCCACGTTACCCCATTGAACATACTTAATACATCCTTGGAATCCTTCAGGTAACCAGGAGTTCTCTGAACTAGTGGCTGCAAAATTGTGTCAAGCCATTCTCCTAAATGTTCACTGAAGGATCCTATTCCCGATACAATGGGACGCATGGGGGTGGAAAAATATTTTTGTGCGTTTTTGGTAATGCATGCAAGATCAGAATGACTGGATTTAATACATGCAAATACTCAACTTGTTTTTTAGTGAAAAAACCCTGACTGAATCCCTCATCAATCACACATTTACACATTTTTGAAAATTCTGCTGAGGGGTCTGATTCAAGAAAATAATAAATATCACTAACTAGTAACATGTTATGGATAGCATTTGCATAATCAGATTTGTTGAGAACCACTACAGATCCGCCCTTATCCGACATCTTAATAACGATATTGGTATTTGTTTTTAATTTGATTAAAGCATTTCGTTCATCTTTTGACAAATTATGTTTATAAGAACGAGAAGGAATCTCTGATGCAAGATTACGCAAATCCCATTCAATATTGTCCTGGAAACGATCCATAGAATCAGTTCTGGTGTTTACCGGATAAAAGAAAGGATTTCTTATCTTAAAGGTGGAAATCACATTGTCATTTTTAGCAGTCATGTCGGTAGTGTCCAGATCCATAAGGGTTAACAATCCATTTTGTTCCAGAAAACGTTTTCCAGCAAACTCATTAGTGACACTAATCGGAGTTGGGACCTGTGTTTTCTCTTCTGTAAAAAAATGTTTTTTCACCGTCCGGTCCCTGACAAATTTATTAATGTCTTTTAAAATAGAAAAAATATTTAAATCTGTGTTTGTTGGAGCAAAATTCAACCCCAAAGATAACCCTCTGGTTTCAGTTTCAGATAGAACATCAGATGATAAATTAATTACGTCTAACGAGATGTCTTGGACTGACTTCTCAGTCTGTTCTTGAATATAGATGGGATGTTTGCGGTGTTTCCTACCGCCTCTCCTGGTGCATTTTTTGGCACATTGTTAGACCTTTTCTGTTTGTGGTAATAACTCATTTGAGATTTATTACCATAATTGACATGATGTGTGTTAACTTCAGGGTTGTTGGAAGACTCCACAGAAACATCCGATTCCAAGTCCGAAGAAGAAAAAGTCACTTGATTCAGGAGTGCAGAAGAAAAAAAAGTGCTCGTGCATTTCTTTAATATCGATCTGGGTGGAGTAGGTTGCCTTTTCCATCTGCCCCATTCATAAACTTGATTGTTCGTGTAATTATTTTCATTTATTTACCACCTGTTTGAGGAGTATTTTAACTTTTGCAAGACTGCTCATTGTGAAACTGAGGACTAAGAGCACTACACGTGTTCGAAACGCATCCAGTTATCTAGGACATTCCTTCCTCCAGTATACACTGGTTATCAAGCAGCTTATTACCTTTTAATTTGTTTCAATAAAGATTTTGGATTTTATCTCCGGAGCTGGATACCTTCTTTTTTCACCAGTCTGAGCACACCGTCCGTAAGATAGCCCCAGGCGGTCTTCGTCTGCGGCTACCGTCCTCTGGGCCACCCCTCCTTGACCACCTTAACTGTCAGTCCTCTCTGGAGCCTTTCCACTGTCTCTGTTTCCTCAGCAGAACTTCCTCTTTACTGTGCTCCCTTCGCTGACTGACTCTTCCAGAACCTTCCCTCAGCCTTATATACTTCCATTTCTGGTAACTCCGCCCACCATCACCTTAGAGTTTCTCTGACCAATGGCAGTTATTCAGTCCCACTCCTACACTCTCCACTGCCCTCCAATCGGCAATCTAAAACACTGCACCCTTTCTCTTTATCTTAGCGGTTTCACACCTACACTGCACTACACCTCTGCTTCTCACTACAGGCTGGTTTCTCTGTCAGTCCACCTTCCCTACATCATCCATAGTGAGTGAGCATGTGTGGGTTACGCCTTCTATATATACGGTGAATCGGAGAAACAAATTTTTACTCTATACTCGATACAGCTTGTATCTTGTTATACAGTACCTTTGTTCGACATTTAGCATTACGGTCAAATCCATACTGTATAAGCATCTGAGAGTGACTACAGGACTATTTATATGGAGATTTCAATTGTACCCTAAAAAATATATACTTGCTATCTTGTTATCCAGGACCTTTTATACAACATTTTTTATTATGGTCAAAACCAAACTGAGTGAGCGTCTGAGGGTGACTACAGAAATATATACCGATATTTTCAATTTGGCCAACACTGTATACAGCAGAATGCTTCTGATACAGTAACCTTTTTAGCTATTTAGATTCTGGTGTAATCCATAATGAGCCTGTAAACGTCTGTCTGTTACTCCGGCAATATATTTGGAACTTTAAGATTACCCCAACACTGTATATAGCTGTACGCTTGTGTTACATAACCCATTTACAGCTTTTCATATTCTTGTGTAATCCATACTGGGCCTGAGAGTGTTTGTGTCTGCCTCCTGAAATGTATACGGAGAATCAGAGTGTTTACACTATACTTTTTATACCTTGTATCTGGTGATACTGTACCCTTTTTCAACTTGTTATTTTATTGGGTAATCCATACTGAGCCTGTGAGCGTCTGTGCATGCCTCATGAAATATATACAGAGATTTACTCTTATCCATAGACTGTATAGAGCTGTACGCTTCTGATACAGTACCATATATCTGATGGTATTTTGGGTCCATTTTCAAAAACATGAGGAAGTATGGTGTAAGAGGACACGGATGTGGGCATGGCGGGCCACCTGGTACTGATGGTGGTGGTGCATCTGCTGGTAGTGTCAAAAACACAATAGCAGCTAAGGCAGGAGGTGTTGAGCCAGCGTCATGATGTAGCTCTGGAAGGCCTGTAAGGCTCCCATTTCTGGGAGTAGGTAGACTGCTTTTAAAGCCGGAGTATCAGGAACTGTTTGTGGCTTACATTGCTGAAACAGCCTCCAACTCTATCGCCTCCTCTTCTGAAGTTGTAAAAAATGCAAGCACTGAGTTGTACCTGCAGGCTTCTGGTCAGGAGCAACCCCTTTCCTTGTGTCCTTCACCCACACCAAAAGTGAAGGATGTGGAAGCACACATCTCAGATTACTCCATGGAGCTCTTTTCACATACCATGCCTGGGTTAATTAAAAATAGGGCCCATCATGTACTGGAGCAATGTAAATGGGGCAGATCAGACACTGGAGCAGCATCTAAGGGGCATATTATACACTGGAGCATTACAAATGGGGCCCATTATATATGGAGCATTATTGGAGCCCATCATACACTGGAGCATCATCCATGAGGCCCATCATGTACTGGAGCAATGTAAATGGGGCAGATCAGACACTGGAGCAGCATCTAAGGGGCCCATTATATACTGGAGCATTACAAATGGGGCCCATTATGTATGGAGCATTATTGGAGCCCATCATGCACTGGAGCATCATCCATGAGGCCCATCATGTACTGGAGCATTGTAAATGGGGCAGATCAGACACTAGAGCAGCATCTAAGGGGCACATTATACACTGGAGCATTACAAATGGGACCCATTATATATGGAGCATTATTAGGGCCCATCATACACTGGAGCATCATCCATGAGGCCCATCATGTACTGGAGCATTGTAAATGGGGCAGATCAGACACTAGAGCAGCATCTAAGGGGCACATTATACACTGGAGCATTACAAATGGGGCCCATTATATATGGAGCATTATGTGGAGCTCATCAGATACTGTATGGAACATTATATGTGACTAATTATTTGGTATGGAGAAATATATGGGGCTCATTATTCTGTATGGCGCACAATGTGGTGGCCATAACACTGTATGGAGTAATATACTGTCCGGTTTTTGAGCTATTGTACAATTTAAAATAGATCAGTCATGTCATGTAAGCAGTGAAGTATGTGTCATTGTACTATACCTAAATTTCTGTGGCGTATCGGAGCACCATGAGTTGTGGTATGGGTTAAAGGGGCGCACTGACATTCTTTGGCCCAGGGCACACGAAAACCTGGAGCTAGCCCAACCCCCCCACAACTTTAGCCAAATAACCCCCAGTTTGCAATGCGTAACTATTATTAGGAAGTAAATTAAGGTTGACAAGCTTCAGTTATAAGAATTGATATTTTTGGCATTGAAATGAACACTGTAGGTGTGTTTACTGTCTTCCACTCCCTGCCGACTTTGCTTCCCCATTGACTTGCATTGGGTTTCGTGTTTCAGTCGGCCTCCGACTTTTCCCTATAGTCGGCCGATTTCGTTCGACCCGACTTTTGCAAAAGTCGGGTTTCATGAAACCTGACTCGAGCCGAAAAAAGGCAAAGTCGCTCATCTCTAATTATAATGGGCAGTGAGAAGCTGTAAATTGCATGGCCACATATGACAGCCCAGGAATACAGTGGACTTTTAAAAGAAAGTAAATTTTGCAGTTTCTTCATTTCTAATAGTCTTTACAATGCTGTGCCTGGGAAACCACTTTAACCTCTTCATGACATATGATGTACATTTATGCAATATGTAGTGTCCCTGACTTTGATGCAGGGTCACACACTGAGCTCACATCTTTTCCAGCAAATGATGGCTGATTTAATCAGCCATCATGTGCCTGTAACAGTCACAAGTAGTGGTGAGTTCCGACCACGGCTGTTAACTTGTTAAGTGCCACTATCAATCTCTGGAAGCAGCATTTAACATGCCCCATTAGGGGGGCCATGTCATTCCACATGCCCATCAGTGCACCTGTAATGTGATCGCAGGGCATGGATGGGTTGTCATGACAGCTGAAGACCTCTGTGCCTGTCAGAATGATTCCCCTGTGAAAGTCAGTTTGTAGCTGGCGTTCATAGGAGATTGTGATTTTAACTTTAGAAAATTGCATGTTCAAGTTGCCTAAGTTAGAATATTTAAAAAAAAATATATAAAAAACCCCACAAAGTTGAAATCATTCTTTTTTTGCCAAATTAAACTTAAAACAATATAAAAATACACATATTTAGTATCTCCGTGTTCGTAAAAAGTCTGATCTATGAAAATGTCAAATAAATTAATCTGATCGGTAAATGGTGTAACAAGAAAAATAATGAAATGCCAGAATTATGTTTTTTTGGTCAACGGAACAATGAAATAAAATGCAATAAGAGGCGATCAAAAGATCATATCTACCCCAAAATAATATATTTAAAAGTGCCTGCTCAGTGTACAAAAAGTAAGCCCTCACAGAGTCCCATGTCCTGAAAATTAAAAACATATTTCTGAATTTGTTTTGCCACTTAAACAAAAATAACAACCCTGTGCATAATCGTACTGACCTGGAGTCTTAGGCTGTGTGCACACGCTGCGGATTTTGCTGCGGTTCCGCAGCGGTTTTGGCCGCTGCGGACCCGCAGCAGTTTCTGCTGCGGTGTACAGTACCATGATTCCCTATGGGAATCAAAAACCGCAGAGCAGACGGTGCGGAATTTTCCGCGCGGATTATCTGCGGTTTTCAATCCGCAGAAAGAATTGACATGTCAATTCAGCAATTTTTCACTTATATATATTTATCATAAATTTTATATATTACAGAGAAAAGTGCTTTGCATAACATATTTGGATTTCTTTCACCTCTTTCATGACCTTGAGATTTTCTGTTTTTTTGTTTTTGTTTTTCCTCCCTTTCTTCCAAGAGCTTTAACTTTTTTTTATTTTTCTGTCAACATATCATAAAGGTTTATTTTTTGCAGGACAAGTTGCACTTTTGAATGACACCATGCATTTTATCATGTGATGCATGGGAAAGTGGGGAAAAAAAACACAAGTGTGTTGAAATTGCAAATAAAAGTGCAGTTCCCCAATTGTTTTGAGGTTTTCTATTTACCATGTTTACTAAATGGTAAAACTAACCTGACAATAAGGCTGCGTGCACACGCTGCGGATTAGGTGCGGATTCATCCGCGCGGATTTTGTAAAATCCGCAGGTAAAAAAACAAACTTATACTCACCTTGCTCCCATTCTATTGAAGCCCTTGTACCCTGTAAAGAAACAAAACAGAAAATAAACAATATATCCTTCTCCCGTCCGAAGTGATGATTGGTAGAGTTGAGTGAAACGGGTCGGTCAAATTCAAAAGTCAGCGGCTTTCGCTGAAGTCGGGTTTCATGAAACGAAACCCGACCATAGCGTGAGGTCGGCCACGAGGTCGGCGACCCGAACGCCAAAGTCGCGTTTCAAATGATGCTTCCAGCACCCTTTTTCAGCCAGTGATGTAGGACGCACACTGTGGGCAACGCGATGACATAGGTATCGGTCACCACCATCTTTAAGAAGGGCATGCAAGTGATTGGCTGGCTTTGTGTGGCATCACAGGGGCTATAAAAGGGCGTGCACACCGACCGCCATCTTACTTCTGCCGATCTTAGCATTAGGGAGAGGTTGCTGCTGCTGATTCAGAATAAGGGAGAGCGTTAGGCAAGGAAGAAGAACCAAAAAACTGCTTCTGCTGTTAGCGATTTCCACTGTACAACACAACAGTTTGTGTGCAGTGACAGGGGAGGCTACATTTTTGTGCATCAGCTCTGTTCGCTATTAGGCTGCCTTATAAGGCTCCCTGATAGCTGCATTGCTGTTTGCAGACTGCTGTGCAAACTGCTTTTTTAAAAGCAAAAATACTTTTCTTCCTCTTTTCTGCACAGTTACCAAGCGTTCATTTTTCCATCCTTTTGTGTACAGCAGTCCTGCTTATTAGGCTGCCTGCATCCATACTTGGACTGAGAGCTCCATTGTCAGCCTCCTAAAATCTCTAGTGAGATCCAAATTTTCACTATACTATATACACCCTCCACCTTGTCATACACCATCCAATTTTAGTCTGTTACATTGAGGTGTAATCTCTACTGGGACTGAGACAATAGTTCAGCGTCCTCAAATCTCTAGTGAGATTCAAATTCTCACCAATACTATATAAACCCTCCACCTTGTCATACACCATCCAATTTCAGCCTGTTACATTGAGGTGTAATCTGTACTGAGCCTGAGACAATAGTTCAGCGTCCTCAAATCTGTAGTGAGATTCAAATTCTCACCAATACTATATACACCCTCCACCTTGTCATACACCATCCAATTTCAGCCTGTTACATTGAGGTGTAATCTCTACTGGGCCTGAGACAATAGTTCAGCGTCCTCAAATCTCTAGTGAGATTCAAATTCTCACCAATACTATATACACCCTCCACCTTGTCATACACCATCCAATTTCAGCCTGTTACATTGAGGTGTAATCTCTACTGGGCCTGAGACAATAGTTCAGCGTATTCAAATCTCTAGTGAAATTCAAATTCTCACTAATTCTATATACACCCTCCACCTCGTCATACACCATCCACTTTCAGCCTGCTAGATTGAGGTGTAATCTCTACTGGGCCTGAGACAATAGTTCAACATCCTCAAATCTCTAGTGAGATTCAAATTCTCACCAATACTATATACACCCTCCACGTTGTCATAACCATCCAATTTCAGCGTGTTACATTGAGGTGTAATCTCTACTGGGCCTGAGACAATAGTTCAGCGTCCTCAAATCTCTAGTGAGATTCAAATTCTCACCAATACTATATACACCCTCCACGTTGTCATAACCATCCAATTTCAGCGTGTTACATTGAGGTGTAATCTCTACTGGGCCTGAGACAATAGTTCAGCATCCTCAAATCTCTAGTGAGATTCAAATTCTCACCAATTATTATATACACCCTCCACGTTATCATAACCATCCAATTTCAGCGTGTTACATTGAGGTGTAATCTCTACTGGGCCTGAGACAATAGTTCAGCGCCCTCAAATCTCTAGTGAGATTCAAATTCTCACCAATACTATATACACCCTCCACCTTGTCATACACCATCCAATTTCAGCCTGCTAAATTGAGGTGTAATCTCTACTGGGCCTGAGACAATAGTTCAACGTCCTCAAATCTCTAGTGAGATTCAAATTCTCACCAATACTATATACACCTTCTACCTTGTTTTACAGTACCATATAGCTGGTGGTATTTTGGGTACATTTTCACAAAAATGAGGAAGTATGGTGGAAGAGGCCGTGGAAGTGGGCGGGGGTTTCCAGCTGGTCCTGATGTTGGTGGTGTTGGTGGTGCATCTGTACGTAGTGGCAAAAGGACAATAGCACCTAAGGTAGTAGGTGTTGAGCCTGCGTCATTGTCTGGCTCCACAAGGCCTCAAAGGCTCCCTTTTCTGGGAGTAGGTAAACCGCTTTTAAAGCCGGGCTTCAGGAACAAGTTTTGGCTTACATTGCTGACACAGCCTCCAGCTCTCTCGCCTCCTCTTCTGACGTTTCAAAAAATAAAAGCACTGAGGCGTCAGTGGAGGCTCCTGGTCAGGAACAACACCTTTCCTTGTGTCCTTCACCCTTACCAAAAGTGAAGGATGTGGCAGGCCACAATGCAGATTACTCCATGGAGCTCTTTTCAAATACCATGCCTGGGTTATCAAGTCAAATCGTGAATTCCCCAGTCCAAGATGAATCTGACATGGAGTGCACTGATGCACAGCCACTGCTAGATTTTTCTGCTGGTACATTCACTCAGAGCACTACATTGTCCTTGCAGTGTACTGAGGCAGAATCAGACCCTGATGAAACTCAGGTGCCCCTTCCCGCATACTATACCACCTTACACGGTAACACGGAGGATGGTGCACATGAAATTGAAGAGGAGGTGATGGATGACCCAGTTGTTGACCCAGATTGCCATCCATTGGGGGAAGAGGGTGCCACTGCCAATAGCTCAGAAGAGGAGGAGGAGGATCCGCAGCAGGCAACGACATCGCAACAGCTGTTATCTGGCTGGACCGTAGCAGTCCAAAAACGGGTTACAAAAACCAAAAGAGTTGCAGGACAGCATGGCCAGATGGTCAAATTAGCACAGCGTGCAAGGCTTCAAAATGTCTTCCATAGTAGGAAGAGTGCAGTGTGGCACTATTTTGAACAAAATCCTAATGATCAGGCAAAACTTATCTGTAAGAAGTGCGCAAAGACCTTTAGCTGAGGGAAAAATCTGAGAAATTTGAATGCCAGTTGCATGCTTAGACTTTTAACCACCATGCACTTGCAAGCATGGAAGGACTACCAAGCTGCACATACCACATGTATACCTGCTCCGAATGAAGGTAGTCAGCAACGCTTCATCGCTTCCCCCACTGTAAGCCCACCGGTTAGCACACCACTAGCAGCAAATGTCGAGGTGTCGTCGCAAGGGCAAATCAGTCACGGAATCACAATGTTATTGCTACGAAAGACTGAATCTAGGCCATCAGCAACACCACCAACACCATCACCATCACCAACCCTCTCTCAGTCCGCCATGTCCACCGCTAGTTCCACCAAATGCAGCTCTCAAGTCCAGCTCACCCTACCAGAGACTCTGAGTAGGACAAGAAAGTACTCATCCTCTCATCCGCATACACTGGCTTTGAACGCCCACATTGCCAAACTAATCTCGTTAGAGATGATGCCCTACCGGTTGGTTGAAAGCAAAGCTTTCCGCGAGCTCATGGCCTACGCAGTACAATGCTATGACCTACCCAGTCGGCACTTCTTTTCGTGAAAAGCCATCCCAGCCCTCCACGTGCATGTGAAAGACCGCATTATCCATGCACTCAAGCAATCAGTGAGTGGAAAGGTGCACCTCACAACAGATGCATGGTCCAGTAGGCATGGCCAGGGCCGTTACGTGTCCATCACTGCGCACTGGGTTAATGTGGTGGATGCAGGGTCCACAGGGGACAGCGGCGGTGGGACAGGGCTGCCTAGCCCACGGTATAGGAAACAGTTGGCTGTAGGCGTTCCACCCTCCTCCTCCTCCTCCTCCAGAAGCGAAAGCTTGTCCACAGAGCGCAGTTGCATGAGCACTCCATCCGCAGCTACCAGTGTTGCACAAGAGGTGTCCCACTATCGAACTGATAGTGGTAAGCGTCAGCAGGCTGTGTTGAAGATGATGTTTTTGGGTGACAACAGACACACCGCAGAAGTAGTGGCTGACTACTTGCAGTGACAAACTGAGTCACGGCTGGGCAGTCTACATCTTGAGGCAGGCACATGGTTCAGAGGCTGTGCGAACAGAGGCAGGCTGTAATTCATTTGTGGGAGGATATACAGTCAGGCGGTGTGCGGGCAGACATGGAGTTGTCTGGTGTGCAGTGGTCGAAACTGAAAGACCTCTGTAAAGTCCTTCAGTGTTTTGAGGAATGCACATGACTGGTAAGCGCAGACGACGCCATCCTAAGCATGAGCATCCCACTTATGCGTCTGCTCATGCAAACTTTGACGCACATTAAGGAGCTGGCGCCTGCAGCTGAGGAGGAAGAGGAGGAGTGAAGCATTGATGACAGTCAGCCATTGTCTGCTCAAGGAAGTCTCGTGGACGAGGTGGAGGAAGAAGAGGAAGAGGAGGAGGAGGAGGATGTTGGGGATGATTATTTAGGGGAGGAGGATGCTTCTCAGGGGGCAAGACAAAATGTTGGCGTGGTAAGGTCAGGTACAGGGTTTGTGTGTGACTGGAGGGATGTTGATTTGCCAGAAAGTGCTCCTCCACCCAGCACTCTCAGTGCATCATTGACACCTGGAACATTGGCCCACATGTCTGATTATGCCTTGGAGATCCTAAAAAGGGACCCCCGCATTGCCAAAATGATGAACTATGACGACTACTGGTTGGCCAGCATCCTGGATCCATGCTATAAAGGCAAATTCCAAAACATCATGCCACAGGAGAACGTAGAGCTAATATTGGCTAACAAATAAGCAACTCTGGTAAACCGTTTGTTTGAGGCATTCCCAGCACAAGACAGCGGTGATGTTTCTCCCACGAGCCGTAGGGGGCAACATGGAAGAGGTGTTCATGGTGAACACAGCCGAAGTGGCGTTGGACACAGGGGTTTCATGACCATGTTGTTGACTGATTTTTCAAGTACCGCTCACATGACTGGTAATACTGCATCGATTGAAAGTGACAGGAGACAGCAGTTGTCAACTATGGTAACAAACTACTTTTCCTCCCATATTGATGTTCTCCCTCACCGGTCATTCCCCTTTGACTATCGGGCCAGTAAACTTGACACCTGGCCTGAATTGGCACAATATGCCTTACAGGAGCTCGCTTGCCCTGATGCTAGTGTGTTATCTGAACGAGTCTTCAGTGCTGCTGGATCAATCCTGACAGAAAAAAGGACCCGTCTGTCGACCCAAAATGTTGAAGATTTAACCTTTATTAAAATGAACCATGCATGGGTTTCAAAGGATTTTGTCCCACACTCCCCTGCTGACATGTAGGTTGCCAGAAAAATGGCTCGCTTTTGTCCTCCTCTTCCGCGGACTTCTCCAATTACTCCATTTGCAGCTGCTGAATGTCCAACATCAACATATGCCATTTTTCCACCTCCCTAACTGGGCTGCCTCTCCCCACAAGGCCGGGGTCACCACCTTGCGCACGCACCCGTGCGAGTGCTGTAGCCCTGGACAGGTGGGTGGGCCCACTCTTGGGCAACGGCACTGGCACAGGGTCCCTCATAGTACAATCAAGTGTCTCTGACGGTGGGGGTGCACACCCGCCATCAGACACACCGCCGTACTATGAGGGGCCCTGTGCCAGTGCCGTCGTCAATGAGTGGGCCCCCCCTGCTTGCTCAGGATCACAGCACTTGCAAAGTTGAAATACTTACCTCTCCCTGCTCCACCGCCGTGACGTCTTCCGCGTTTCCTGACAGTGACATTCTGGTCAGAGAGCGCGATGACATCATGTTTGTATGCCCTCTGTCTAAACAGTCCAAGTGCAGTGAGATGAAAAATGGGGACAACAAGGAGTCCAGACTAGTACAGGGATTCCCTAGCGAGGAGGCTTATTTAATTGTTTTCAATGTTGGGACAGCAATTTTTGGGGAGCACTATACTCTGTAGAATGATATATGAGGCCCACCATACACTGGAGCATTCCAAAGGTGGACATCAGACCCTGAAGCAGCATTTACAGGGCCCATTACACACTGGAGCGTTAGAAATGGGGCCCATTATATATGGAGCATTATTTGGGCCCATAAGACAGAGGGAGCTTCATCCATGGGGACCAACAAATACTGTAGCATTATGTGGAGCTCATCATATACTGTATGGAACATTATATGGGACCAATGATTCTGTATGGAGAAATATATGGGCCTCATTACTCTATATAGCACACTATGCGGTGGCCATAATACTGGAGTAATATACTGTCCGCTTTTGGAGCTATTGGAGAATTTAAAATGGATATCGGTCATGAGATGTAAGAAATGAAGTATTTTTCATTGTACTATACCGCTATTTCTCTGCTGTATCAGAGGATCATGAATTGTGGTATGTGTTAAAGGAGCCCAGTGACACTCTTTGGGCCAGGGCCCACGAAAATCTGGAGCTAGCCCTACCCCCCCACTACTTTAGCCAAATAACCCCCAGTTTTCAATACCTAACTATTATTATAAAGTAAATTAAGGTTGACAAGCTTAAGTAACAAGAATTGAAATTTTTGGCATTAAAATGGGCACTGTAGGTGTGCTTCCTGTCCTCCACTCACTGCCGACCTTGGTTCCCCATTGACTTGCATTAGGTTTTGTGTTTCAGTCGGCCTTCGACTTTTCACGATAATTGGCCGATTGCGTTCGACCCGACTTTTGAGAAAGTCGGGTTTCATTAAACCCGACTCGACCCGAAAAAAGGCAAAGTCGCTCATCTCTAATGATTGGCAATACTGTCCTACACTGAAATCGATGTCTGCAATATGTGGTTTATAACCTGAACAGTGGCATGATACGGCAGTCTAGGCTGAAACCATGGGAGAATGAGATGCTGCAAGCACAGCATGAGTGAATTAAGGACGATGTAATTGAGGTTACTCAGGTCACTGAGGCTGTGTTTCCATGCTCACTTCACTGTGAGCTGGGATAATGAACTGCAGTGACCTCAATGAGATTACCATGAGCACTGTGAGTATCATGGTGCTCGTGGTGATCTCATTGAGGTCATTGCAGTTCATCGTCCCAGTGTGGGGACATAGCTTCAATGACTAGCGGTGACCTATATGATGTCACCATTTGTCACTGACAATGCTCTCACAGCACCTTATTGTGTCCTGCTTTTCAGAATGAATGGCCGCATTATGGAAAGGACTATTCAACAATTTTTTTTTTTTTATTTACCATGCTCACTATATGGTAAAACTGATCTGCTGATACAATTCTCCAGGTCAGTAAGAAAACATATAACCCTAACATGTATAGTTTTTTTTTTTATTTAAGTGGTGAAAAAAATGTGGAAAATGTATAAGAAAAAAACATTTTCCTTAAGTTGCCATCTTCCGAGACCTGTAGCATTTTCATTTTTCTGGATATGTTCTGTGAGAGGGTTTATTTTTTGTAGCCTGAACTGATGTTTTTATTGACACCATTATGGGGTAGATATGATGTTTTGATCAATTTTTATAGCATTTTATTGCAATGCTGCAGTGGCTAAAAACACATAGTTTTGGCATTTTGATTTTTTTTTCTCATTACCTTGTTTTTTAATCTGATTACGGTAATTTATTCTATATTTTTATAGATCAGACTTTTAAGAACAAAACGGTACCAAATGTGTAATTTTAATTTATTTTAATTGTTTTATTTTTAATGGGGCAAAAGGGCGGTGATTTGAACCTGATTTTTCATTTTTTTCCATATCTTTACAACTTTTTTTTTATTTTTCACTGAATTTAATAGTCCCCTTAGGAGACTTAAAGCTGCGATCATCTAATCGCTTGTGCTATAGATAGCAGAGCTATGATCTTGCAGGAATGTAACCCTGCTATGTTCTGAAGTGTTTGTCTTCCTCAGCCTATCCCCTGACACTATAGAGATATATCAGGCAGCTACTCCGTCTTCATCTTTGCCTGAGCTTAGGTTTCTTTTCCTGTCTGTTTCCAGCATTCAATCACTGCTTTCTTGTCTCATCTTCCCTGTTGCTGACCCGACTCTTTTACCCATTTTATCTGACCTCTTAATTCCAGAATGTGGCTTTGTACTTTGTATAGTGAACCTGTGTTGCTTGACCCAACTTCAGACCATCTGACTATGCTTCTGTCTCACCCTCCTGTACTCCACATACCTGCTATGACCCATGGGTCTGCTGCTGCAGGTCTGGGGACTTCCCTGGAGTAACACCTGGTGACGACCTGCAGATAAGCCTATCCTCACTGCCATAGGCCCTAGCAAAAACCAGGTAGTAGCTTAGTAACGCTCCTCCATCGTAAGACCAGCACTTGGCGCAGTGGGTCCACACCCACCTCTGTCATACTCTGCTGATTCTGAGCTTAGCAGTCACTTGGTCCTACATAGTTATTGAAAGTTATCTCTGTATGAACATTATACATGGATATTCTGTCAATCATTGATAATGACAGCCTTCTAGACTTCTACTTCCAGAAGTAATACTGAATCTTTTTCTATGAGATTATATATCAACCAATTCATCACCAACATATTCCACAGCACTTTACAGATATTGTCATAACTTTCTGTCCCTATAAAGACTCATAATCTAAATTCTTTGCCAGTATGTCATTTAGAGTTTGGGAGGAAACCAAAGCAAGGAGAGCATACACACTCCATAGTCAGATTCAAATCCAGGACTCCGGTATTGCAAGGCAACAGGATTAACCAGTGAGCCACCATAGCTCCCAAAATTTTAGTCATTTTAAGATGAAAGATTCTGTAGACATAAAAATTAATTTCAATCCACTTTCTGTCTAAATCTAAAAAGGATTGTATGTCTCTGCCTGTTCTTATAGGTAATGTCATCTGACTTTACTACTTCTCACTGTGACCTCATGTTTCATCTCTGCATATATCCCTGATTGCACCCATTCCATTTTAGGATCCTATGTGATGTGATGTAGCTTGTGTCTTACTGTTTATGCAATCGAGTTCCCCGACCAAGACTTACTACAACATGTCTGTGCATTTGATGTACCCCCTCACCCTTACTCTCGTTCTACTGTACACTTGCCACATGCACCTTCACAGATCATATATGACCTGACAAGGAGTGTGGAATGAGAGCAAGACAAACAGAGAGAGGGAAATGATAGGTCACATACAAGCTGTAAAGGTGCAGGAAAACAATGCAAAACAAGAATCAGTGAAACTGGGGACATCAAACCCATACACTGACTGTGAAAAGCCTTGGTCAGTTGGCTGGCTTGTACAATAAGCAAGAGAAAAAACCTCACCCCAGATATCTGATGTAGTGTTCCAGAAGGAAGGGGGAGAACTCAGGAACAGCAACAGTGATGTGATACTACCATGTGACAAATAGTAAAATCACAACACATTACATATAACAAGAGGCAGAGGCTTTGATGTTTTTTTATATAATCAGAGTACCCATTTAATTTCTTAGCATATGATATTAGTAACCAGACACTTGGATTATTGGTATATACATTAAGTAGTTGTGGTACAACAACTACTAACTTATAGCAGCCTTTCAAATATTTTCTTCCCTTTCACCATTCTAGACTAAGTGCATTTAATAAGGAAGAAGATTCGTCTTCACCAATCATCATTGGTAGTCTGAGCTCTGAAGACTGTGTCCAGTGAAATGAAGTAAAGGCCAATATCACGTGATAGCACTGTCACCATCTATCCATGGACCTTGGTGTTGGAGGAACTTGTGGTGCCACTCAGTCAGACAAAATGGGTATGTGTGCTGCCCAGTAGCTCAACAATTGTAATAAGCTTCCTACTTTGATCAATGGGGTAGTAACACACCCTACCTAAACTACAAGTATATTGCTTGGAGTGCAAGTTGGTTTTGGTTGCATCTTATATGTCTGATGCTATGTCTGATAATATCCTGATTCACACTCAGCTTAATCTTGAACTTGTCTGTTCTGTAATCCAGACCTTAAACCAGGCTAGATTGACTTTGCTTTTTGACTAACCTCCTGGTATCTGACATTGACTATGTAGGGTCGGTGGGCCGGACTGGGGGGTGGTCCCTCTGGGTACCGTGCAGCAACGTAAAGACACAAGATGAGGCAGGTTTCGGGTTCAACAGGTCCAAGTTTAATCTCTCACCGTCCGACTGACGGCCCTTACAGTACACCACAATATTTCCTTTGCGGCCTTCCATTTCTATGGCCGCTTCTCGCACACCGTACTTTACACCGGGGACGTACATGTACGCACCGTCCCCTCTTCACTCTTAGACGCTCCTGTCAGATCCGTCACTGTGGCCGCCTTAGGCCCGTAAACCAACAGTACTTTTGCTGATCAGTCGTCTCTCTCAATACAGTAGGCTTTTTCTCCTTGCCTCGTCTATGCTGCGGTACTTTCGTGTCAGGACCACCCCCCTGACTTTCTCTCTCCTCAGTCCCCCTGGTTTGATTCTCTCACAGTGCACAAACTGTCATAGTCCTCCTGTCACTTGAGCTCCCCCTGGGGACTGGAACTTTCTGGAACCCTCCTGTCAAATTTATTACTTTCCCGGTTCCCTCTGACTCCACCCCCCATGACCAACGGTTTCTTAAGCCCTAAGCTGATGTCAAGTCCTATGCTCACACTCCTCCCTGCCCTCTAATGGTCAACCCATGGTACTGCACGTCCACTACACTTTCCTAGCTGTTTACCCATTGTAATAACTGACACCTGTCTGAACTGTGCAAACCTTCCTTTCTCTATCCTGCCAAGTCCGTCCGTCCGTCAGGTCACCTTCCCTACAACTATTCTTCAGACCATAATTTTGTCTCATAATTCTGTGGCTGATTCTATCACTCCAGTGACTGATCTGGCTGGTTTGATTAATCTTGCCTCATATTCTGGCCAGTAGCTACTCTTTGGACACAACGAAGGGGTCTTATTATAAATCCAGGTCCCTGTATAGCAGTTAAAGGATACAAGCTGGGAAAATTTGCGGACCTGTTAGTGGCTATCTCCAAGTCTGGCTGAGGGTGCCTTATTGAGCTGATGACCTCTGTAATGCTTAACAGTCAAATGCGGGAAGCTTGTAAACAAACAGGGGTGGAACTCTGCAGCTTCTATACTGGATCAGTAGGAGATTTGAAGACATGAATAACGTTTTTTACTGTGTTTGCTCCTTTTTTCAGAAACTGAATAATCATTTTAAATTAAAATATATAAAAATTCAAATCAGGTAAAAGTTAGTCATTGTAGGATATGTATGCACATATTAGTCTAATCATTTACCATAGCTGTTATGCAAAGTTCTAAAACATATCCATAAATGCAAATTTATATATTTTTCACATGAATATGTATTTAATTAAATCTGGAACCAAAACTTAGCCTGGTATAGAACATATATTAATATGAAAACTGTTTTAAGCTGCAGGGTTGATAAATTCAATTTCATTCAGTGAGATAATAGTTTTTGACTGCAATTTAATTCTGCTGTTCGTATATAACAAAGAGGAGTTAAACATAATAAATGATGCATCATATAATTAAAATTCAATGCATAAGAAAGACAAATGTCTGCCTATATATTTTAATGCAGCCAACTACCAGTTTAATTTGATGAAATACCCAGTGAGACTTGTATTTTTTTAACTTAATGCCAATTAGCAATGTTAGTTATCATAAACTAAACATTTTACTATGAAAGAAACTAATTCGACTATGTACGCAACACACACCAAACAGCTTTTGGCTAAAATAGCATACGATTTAAAACACCCTTAGAGATTATGGCACCCTATAAAAGAAGTGCCCTAACCAATCATGATATGTTAGACACATAATTAAAATTCATGAGCAGATGTTGATGGACTCCAAGGAGACTTGCAATGTATTATTATGCCAAACCAGTGTTAGATAGTTGTGGAACGTCAGCACAATTCAAAGACATTTTCAAGAAATTATGTCCTGCTATGGATAACTGTTATGGGGTACAGAAATGGTGAGTTACTGTGTCTACGAATGAATAATTTCCTTTGATTACTCATACACTGTCAAATGATACTACAACACAGGTTATATTCCTTACACAACAATTTGCCTTCTTGGCATTTCATGCAAATATAACTTGTTATCATAGAATAACAAGGTCAGAGAGGCCTGGCGCCTGCGCACTACAGTACTGCAGTACTTTACTATGCCCTCAACAGGTCAGATATAGTACGCCTGGGCTGGAGGGTGCCAGAAGTAAGAAGGAGGACGTCATCGCTAGAAGATGGGAGGCGCCGGATCGCGACACCCATCGGACCGGACCCCGGGTGAGTATAATCTAACTCGTTTTTCTTATCTTTCAGGTTACATCGGGGACTTATCTACAGCATTACAGAATGCTGAGAAAACAGAAACAAAAAACACAAATATCCTAAAATAAAAAATAAACTGCAAATAATGCATAAAAGTAGTAATAATAATAATAATAGGGGTATTTAGTAAACATAATTTTGATCAAAATAATGTACAAGCCATCCCGCCACGTCAAGGCAACCCCTGTGGGACAGTACTAACTCTAGCATTTAAAACCTTTCCACTTGCCAAGTCACGTGAATGTGAACAAGGATCGAGAGACTGAACCACTAGTCAAAGCATAGGCCAGACAGGATGGATTTCCCAGCTCAGAAAAAGGGCGGTCACACACATATGTGCACAGAATGCACAATGAAATTAATAAAAAACTGGAGTCTGAACTGAGAAAGTAAGTTAATGGGTATGCATAATGCAAGTGCATATTAACACATGACCATTACTCAGAGAAAACAGAAACAAAAAACACAAATATCCTAAAATAAAAAATGAACTGCAAATAATGCATAAAAGTAATAAAAATAATAATAATGGTATTTAGTAAACATAAGTTTGATCAAAATAATGTACAAGCCATCCCGCCATGTCAAGGCAACCCCTGTGAGACAGTCCTAGCTCTAGTATTTAACACCTTTCCACTCGCCAAGTGACGTGAATGAGAACAAGGATCGAGAGACTGAACCACTAGTAAAAGCATAGGCCAGACAGGATGGTTTTCCCAGCTCAGAAAGAGGGCGGTCACATCCATTTCATTGTGCATTCTGTGCATATATGGGTGTGACCGCCCTCTTTCTGAGCTGGGAAAACCATCCTGTCTGGCCTATGCTTTTACTAGTGGTTCAGACCCTCGATCATTGTTCACATTCACATCACTTGACAAGTGGAAAGGTTTTAAATACTAGAGTTAGGACTGTCCCACAGGATTTGCCTTGACGTGGTGGGATGGCTTGTACATTATTTTGATCAAAATTATGTTTACTAAATACCCTTATTATTATTATTACTTTTATGCATTATTTGCAGTTTATATTTTATTTTAGGTTATTTGTGTTTTTTGTTTCTGTTTTCTCTGTGTAATGGTCATGTGTTAATATGCACTTACATTGTGCATACACATTATGTTACTGTCTCAGTTCAGACTCCAGTTTTTTTTTCATTTCATTGTGCATTCTGTGCATATATGGGTGTGACTGCCCTCTTTCTGAGCTGGGAAAACCATCCTGTCTGGCCTATGCTTTTACTAGTGGTTCAGTCCCTTGATCCTTGTTCACATTCACGTCACTTGGCAAGTGGAAAGGTTTTAAATGCTAGAGTTAGTACTGTACCACAGGGGTTGCCTTGACGTGGCTGGATGGCTTGTACATTATTTTGATCAAAATTATGTTTACTAAATACCCTTATTATTACTTTTATGCATTATTTGCAGTTTATTTTTTATTTTAGGATATTTGTGTTTTTTGTTTCTGTTTTCTCTGTGTAATGGTCATGTGTTTATATGCACTTACATTGTGCATACACATTATCTTACTTTCTCAGTTCAGACTCCAGTGTTTTAAGCATTACAGAATGCTGTAGATAAGCCCCTGATGGTGGTTGCCGCATCTCATAGGCCAAAAATGAGGTGACAGATTCCCTTTAATGGCAGCAAAGCCACGTCAAAATCCAAGAAAAATGTCCTGCATGCCAATTCTGTTGAAGCATTAGATTTGGATTTGCTGTACACAGGTGTATGTGAACAAACCTACCAAATTGTCACTTCACAGATGCATTTAGGGTGATTTATCCCCTTACGCCCCTGAGCCTGTTTTCACCTTCATGACCAGGCCAAATTTTACAAATCTGGCCAGTGTCATTTTATGGGGTCATAACTCTGGAACGCTTCAAATGGATCCCATTGATTCTGAAATTGTTTTTAGTGACATATTGTACTTCATGATAGTGGTAACATTTCTTTGATATGACTTGCATTTATTTGTGAAAAAAAATGGAAATTTGGTGAAAATGTTGCAATTTTCAAACTTTTAATTTTTATGCCCTTAAATCAGAGTCATGTCACACAAAACAGTTAATAAACAACAATGGGCAATGATGGGGTGGTGGGTGAGAAGGCAATAATGGGGGTGATGGAGAGGGCAATGATGGGCGTGGTGGGGGAGAAAGCAATGATGGAGGTGATGGAAAGGGAACTTAAGGTGGGTAGTGGAGGAGAAAGCTATGATGGAGGTGGTGGAAATGACAATGATGAGGTGGTTTGGGAGAAAGCAATGATTGGGGTGGTGAGGGAAAGTCAATGATGGTGGTGGTGGAAAGAACAATGATGGTGGTGGAAAGGGCAAGGGTGGGGGAGGAGGAAATTATGGAGGTTGTGGAATGGGCAATGATGGGATGGTGGGGGAGAAGACAATGATGGTGGCAGTGGAAAGGACAATGATGGGGTGGTGGGGGAGGTGGAAATTATGGAGGTTGTGGAATGGGCAATGATGGGATGGTGGGGGAGAAGACAATGATGGTGGCAGTGGAAAGGACAATGATGGGGTGGTGGGGGAGGAGGAAATGATGGAGGTGGTGGAATGGGCAATGATAGGGTGGTGGTGGAAAAGACGATGGTGGTGGTGGAAAGGACAATGATGGTGGAAAGCGCAATGATGGGGATGGTGGGGGAGGAGGAATTGATGGAGGTCATGTAATGGGCAATGATGGGGCAGTGGGGAAGAAGAAAATGATGGTGGTAGTAGGAAGGAAACTGATGGGGGTGGTGGGGGAGGAGGAAATGATGGAAGTGGTGGAATGGGCAAGGATGGCGTGGTGGGGGAGAAGGTGATGGGGGTAATGGAGAGAGCAATAATGGGGGTGGTGGGGGAGAAAGCAATGATGGAGGTGATGGAAAGGGAACTTAAGGCTGGTGGTGGAGGGGAAAGCTACGATGGAAGTGATGGAAAGGACAATGATGGGGTAGTTTGGGAGAAAGCAATGATTGGGGTGGCAGGGAAAAGTCAAAGATGGTGGTGGTGGAAAGGATAATGATGGTGGAAAGGGAAATGATGGGGATGGTGGAGGAGGAGGAAATTATGGTCGCAGTGGAAAGGACAATGATGGGGGTGGTGGAGGAGGAAATGATGGAGGTGGTAGAATGGCTAATGATGGGGGTGGTGGGGGAGAAGGCATTTATTGAGTTGGAAAGAGCAATGATGGGGTGGTGGCTCAGCACACAGTATCACACAGAATAGGATTAGAAACACGGCTCAGCAGACAGTATCACATAGGATAGGATTAGATACACAGCTTAGCAGACTGTATCACACAGGATAGGATTAGACACACGGCTCAGCAGACAGTATCACACAGGATAGGTTTATGTTTTTTCCTCTATGGTACGTAAGGGAGCACTCGTTTACATGGCGGTCACGGAGCATACTTTTTCATACATTCCTGACGGCATGAACCATGGACTCTCATTTTTGTTTATATAGCTCTTTCTTTGTGGTATAGCATATGGCTTGTTTAGGGTGTCAGGTAGACACCATCTTTTTGCTTTATTTTTTATTAAGCACATTTTTCATTTTTTTGTATTCTTTATTAAATGGTGGCTCCACCGTGTAAGCCTTTGTTGAGCAATTTATGAATTCCAAATTCAACAATTTAGGACCTTACATGACACAGATATTAAAGTTATTTCATTGGGTGACTATGTTTTAGATAAATTCATTGTGATGCTTATATATTTGTGTGTTAAAAGGATTGTAGTTGCCTTGGATTATGTAGTGTCTTTTTCATGCAGATGGCATCTTATTATGATGCGGTCTGAAGATTTTGCATATGTTATGTTGCATATTAATGATTATATAAGCTGTATGGACCTTTTTATTACCATTTTTTCTTTTCTTTTGAATGGAAGAATCTCCTTGTTAAATTTTGTCATTCTAGATAAATCTTGAAAAAGGCTTTAGAGCCGAAACTTCGAAGATAATTCATTATCTTTGTCCTCATTTATTGTCCAATCTTTTGTTTTTTGGAATAAAAATAAACTTTGCAAAACCATAATTATCAAATTTTGAGTGCAGAGGTTTTTTCTAAACAATATTTCTGGTTTTTTTACCTCTGAGCACCTGAAGTGATAAGCAGTGAGCACTCCATTAACTGATATACAGGATAGGATTAGATACACGGCTCAGCACACAGTATCACACAGGATAGGATTAGATACACAGCTCAGCACACAGTATCACACAGGTTAGGATTAGATACATGGCTCAGCAGACTGTTTCACACAGGATAGGATTAGATACATGGCTCAGTACACAATATCACACAGGAGAGGTGTGGCACTGTGCAGCAACCACCACTGAAGCGACAGCACACCAGAAAGGGAAGTGACCCAGTTGACTCACAACACCTATGGTCTAAAGCAAAACCTCAACAATTCTAGGTCACAGCATTCCACAGTCATAGCACAACTGCAACAATGACTACCACACAGTTGACCCGCCATTTTCTCCTGGAAGAAGCAGGTGGCCGGGGGGAATTCAAGGGGGCTTGCTGGGACAATGGAGGTACTAGTGGGGTGATTGGGGGGACTGGGGGACTGTTATGATTGAGTCACCGTAGGAGGCAAAAACAGAAATGCTAGCTAAGTCCAGAAAACCAGAGAAGTTGGCAACTATCAGATTGCAGACCCCTGAACCTATAAACACAACTAGCAGTAGCCGTGGGGGGTTCCTACGATGACCTAGACCCCTCGATCACAGCCGGAGAGATACATAGGCCTAAAGAAGGAAAGGGGAAATCTAACTGCCCCAGAGCAGACCCCAAAGCAATAGGCAGCCCCCCACATATAATGATGGTGAAGCAAGATGAAAACACTTACACAGACAGAAAGACAGGCTGAGCAAAGACGGGGCCCAAAAACTACGTAGATAGGAACGGATAGGAAGGCTGCTGTCTGCAATCTGCCAAAACCCTATCAGAGACAAAAGCCAACAAGCTGATATAAAAATGGCCCTGAAGCAACTAAGCTTCAAAAACTAAATCAGCACTCAGGTAATTTCAGAAGACAGAGCTAACGGAACACTGCACACTCCAGCAGGGAGTGGCAGAATCCAAAAAGCAAGAAAAACAAAAACAAAACTTAAATGCAAAAAGGCAAAACAGAAAACTTAGCTTTAGGAGAGCAGGAATCAGACTGGTGTCCAAGAGTCCACAGAGAAATCACCCACAGGGCAGAAAGGGCGTAGGCTGCCTTAAATCCAGTCAGTGACTCCACTCAGCCAATCGTCTTCATTAGTCCCAGGTGCCTGATAATCAGGCTCACTACCTTCCTTCACTAGAACAGGGAGTTCACCAGGCCTCAGTGACGGAGGGAAAAATGAACTCACAACAGGGGACCCTATTTCTCTCTCCTCTGATGTGTGATCACATCAGAGAGAGAAATTAAATTGTTAATTGGACTTTTTTTGCTGTCGCCGTCATACCGTTAATAACGGCCATCGCAACACAGGGGTGAGTAAAAACCAACCCGAATCATGTTCTCTGGGGTCTTGGCTGTCTCTGACAGCTGAGATACTGGAGATATTCCAACGCAGGGGAGCGCTATAACCTTAAACCTCACCGCCGTTAAAAAGCAGTGCTGTGGTTGAAGTACCCTTAACTGCCGCCATTAAAAGGCATATTGGCAGTCGTTAATGGGTTAAATGTAACTCTCATCATCCTCCCCTGCTTGCGACGATCGCCGGCAGAGCAGGGGAGAATGATTAGAGCCATGTTCAGCACCCGGAACTGGGGTACAGCGCTTACTGCAGCACTTCTTCCCTGGCACCTGTCCGTATGGTACTGATGTGGCACAGTCATGCCACACGTGTGCCGCAAGTATTGCACACATGGACACTGACATCTCCGGTACTGGAAATATCAGGACCAGAGTAAAACGAAACAGGTCGGTCAATTTCAAAAATCGCCGACTTTCGCCAAAGTCGGGTTTCATGAAACGAAACCCGACCATAGCGTGAGGTCGGCCATGATGTCGGTGACCCGAGCGCCAAAGTCGCGTTTCAAATGATGCTTCCAGTGCCTTTTTTCAGCCAATGATGGAGGACGCACACTGTGGGCAATGCGATGACACAGGCAGCGGCCAGCACCATCTTAGAGAAGGGCATTGAAGTGATTGGCTTTCTGTGGCGTCAAAGGGGGTATAAAAGGCTGTGAACGCCGACCGCCATCTTACTTCTGCCGATCTTACAATAGGGAGAGGTGCTGCTGCTGATTCTGAACAGGGAGAGCGTTAGGCAGGGAAGAAGAAAAAAAAACTGCTTCTGCTGATAGCGCTTTTCACTGTGTTAGTTTGCAGTGAAAGGGGAGGATTTTTGTTGCGTGCAGCAGCGCTGATGGTGATTAGGCTGCCTTTTAAGGCTAACCTGCTAGCTGCATTGCTGTGTGCACACTGCTGTTCAAACTGCTTTTTTCAAAGAACTCCAAATTTTATTATTTTGTCCTGGTGAGAAACTGAGCGTTAATTTTTTCACACATCGTCTAGCAGTGTATGCTCCTTACACACTACCGTGCATTCCGGCTGGTATCACGGACAAATAGAAGCTATCTGGGAGTAAATCTCTGGAAGAAAAAGCCGAGGAACTTGTCTGTTTTTCCAGACCTACACCATAGAGTCGTGTCCGTTTTTCAAACAGTTTCGTATATCTGCTGTTTGATTACAGTTAAAACTAGACAGAGACAGCGTGTGTCAGTCCGTATACAAATACACGGAGCTTGACAATTTTCCATACAGACACTGTCTAGCGGTGTACGCTCCTCACACATTACCGTGTATTCCGGCAGGTATCACGGACAAATAGAAGCTATCTGGGTGTGACTCTAGAAGAACAAGCCAAGGAGTTTGTCCATTTTTCCAGACCTACACCTTAGAGTTGTGTCTGTTTTTCAAACATTTTCGTATATCTGCTGTTTGATTACAGTCAAAACTAGACAGAGACAGCGTGTGTCAGTCCGTATATAAATTCTGTATGCAAATACACAGAGCTTGCCAATTTTACATACACACCGTACAGCGGTGTATGCTCCTAACACACTACCGTGTATTCCCGCTGGTATCACGGACAAATAGAAGTTACCTGTGTCTGACTCTGGGAAAAAAAAATGAGGAGTTTTTCTGTTTTTCCAGACCTACACCTTAGAGTCGTGTCCGCTTTTCAAACAGTTTCGTATATCTGCTGTTTGATTATGGTAAAAACTAGACAGAGACAGCATGTGTCAGTCTGTATACAAATACACGGAGCTTGACAATTTTACATACACACCGTACAACGGTGTATGCTCCTCACACACTACCATGTACCACCTTCTAGCATGGACAAATAGAAGCTACCTGTGTGTGACTCTGGAAAAAAAAACCGAGGCGTTTGTCCGTTTTTCCACACCTACACCTTAGAGTCGTGTCCATTTTTAAAACAGTTTCGTATATCTGCTGCTCGATTACGGTAAAAACTAGACAGAGACAGCATGTGTCAGTCTGTATACAAATACACGGAGCTTGACAATTTTACATACACAACGTACAGCGGTGTACGCTCCTCACACACTACCGTGTACCGCCTTCTAGCATGGACAAATAGAAGCTACCTGTGTGTAACTCTGGAAAAAAAAACGAGGAGTTTGTCCATTTTTCCACACCTACACCTTAGAGTTGTGTCTGTTTTTCAAACAGTTTGGTATATCTGCTGCTTGATTAAAGTAAAAACTAGACAGAGACAGCATGTGTCAGTCTGTATACAAATACACGGAGCTTGACAATTTTACATACACACCGTACAGCGGTGTACGCTCCTCACACACTACCGTGTATTCCGGCTGGTATCATGGACAAATAGAAGCTATCTGGGTGTGACTCTGGAAGAAAAAGCCGAGGAGTTTGTCCGTTTTTCCACACCTACACATTAGAGCCGTGTCCGTTTTTCAAACAGTTTCGTATATCTGCTGTTTGATAATGGTAAAAACTAGACAGAGACAGCGTGTGTCAGTCTGTATACAAATACACGGAGCTTGACAGTTTTACATACACACCGTACAGCGGTGTACGCTCCTCACACACTACCGTGTACCGCCTTCTAGCACAGACAAATAGAAGCTACCTGTGTGTGACTCTGGAAAAAAAAAACGAGGAGTTTGTCCATTTTTCCACACCTACACCTTAGTGTCGTGTCCGTTTTTCAAACAGTTTCGTATATCTGCTGTTTGATTACGGTCAAAAATAGACAGAGACAGCATGTGTCAGTCTGTATACAAATACACGCAGCCAGCGGTGTACGCTCCTCACACACTACCGTGTAACTCCATCTAGCACTGACAAATAGAAGCTACCTGTGTGTGACTCTGGAAAAAAAAACTGAGGAGTTTGTCCGTTTTTCCACACCTACACCTTAGTGTCGTGTCCGTTTTTCAAACAGTTCCGTATATCTGCTTGTTGGATTACGGTGCAATACATACTGTGAGAGCGTCTGTGACTAACATAATATATACGTTGAATTAATTTGTTTAATACACCTTACACAGCTGGACGCTCCTCATACAGTACCATCTCTCTGCTGGTATTTTGGTTACATTTTCCCAAACATGAGGAAGTATGGTGGAACAGGCCACAGACGTGGGCAGGGGGGTGCGGCTGGTACTGATGGTGGTGGTGCATCGGCTGGTTCTGGAAAAAGCACAATAGCAGCTAAGGCAGGAGGTGTTGAGCCTGCATCATCCTCTGGCCCAAGAAGGCCTGTAAGGTTGCCTTTTCAGGGAGTAGGAAAACCGCTTTTAAAGCCGAAGCATCAGGAACAGGTTTTGGTGTACATTGCCGAAACAGCCACCAGCTCTATTGCCTCCTCTTCTGAACGATCAAAACCTGCAAGCACGGATTCGTCAGTGCAGGGTTCTGGTCATAAAAATCCTCTTTCCTTGTGTCCTTCACCCCCACCAAAAGTTAAGGATATGTCAGCTCACACTGCAGATTACTCTATGGAGCTCTTTTCACATACCATGCCTGGGTTATCCACTCAAATCCTGAATGCCCCAGTCCAAGATGAATCTTACATGGACTGCACTGATGCACAGCCACTGCTAGATGATTCTGCTGGTACATTGACCCACAGCACTACATTGCCCTCGCAGTCTATTGAGCCAGAATCTGACCCTGATGAAACCCAGGTGCCCCTTCCCGCATACCATACCACCTTACACGGTGACACAGAGGAAGGTAAAGAGGAAGGTGCAGATGACTTTGAAGAGGAGGTGATGGATGACCCATTTCTGGACCCAGATTGGCATCCATTGGGGGAGGAGGGTGGCACTGGCAATAGTTCAGATAAGGAGAAGGATCCGCAGCAGGCATAGACATCGCAGCAGCGGTTATCTAGCAGGCCCGTAGCTGTCCTAAAACGTGGAACAAAAACTAAAAGAGATGCAGGACAGCTTGACCAGACGGTCAACTTAGCACAGCGTGCAAAGCCAGAAATTGTTTGCCTTAATAGGAAGAGTGCAGTGTGGCACTTCTTTGTCCAAAATCCTACTATCACGTGGACATGTCCTGTGTGATGCGACCAGCAGGCCGGTAACTAGAACAACAGTACGTGGCACGTGATACTGTCCTGTGTGACACGGCTCGCAGGCCGGTAACTAAAACAACAAGACAAAGGGAAGGGAAACAGTTACAATGGTGGGCCCTGCGATAGGGAAAGGGGACATGGAGACCTTCTGCACTCCCCTGAGTCAGTGTCCCTAACGCTCCTAACGTTCCCTATGCCGGTTCCGCACTGGGCACCAATCAGGAACCTGTGGCCGTAGCACACCCTACACCTATCCCTTGCTAGGGAGCTGGGTGGTGCAGGCACTGGCCCCACCGCTCTACTAATACACACTAAGGAAAAACACAAACAGGGAAACACCACTTAGCTTTACTCTGTTGCACTTGCTCCTGGCAACAGAGTCCACCACCAGTATGCAGCTCTCCTCCTGAATTGCTGGCACCAAGCTCTGTCAGAGCTACAAGGAAATCCCTTATGACTCATTTCACACCAGGCTAAGACAGTGCTGCAAGGAATGCTCTCCAGCCCCTTCCTCCACCAAGGATGGTTGAAATGAACACTATCACCAACACTGATTGCAACACCTGTGACTCTTTTATAGCAGAACCAGCAATCACACCTGCATAATAATCATGTGCACTTAACTAAAGAAACTAGAGTGCAATGACGCTCACCACCACCGGGGGTAAACTTAGAACAAACGACACCACAGTGCAATAATCCTAATGGCCACTGGGGGCAAAAACCAGCTTTAAGCACAGCTTAGGGAAAAAAAGGTTACCTGTGCTTTTTAAATGTCCTGATCAACCCTGGATCATGACACCTACTGATGAGGAAAAGGTAGACGCACTACAAAACCTGAGGTAGCACATGTTCACCTGCTCTGACTGAAGGTAGCCAACAACGCTCCATCGCTACCCCCACTGTAAGACCACCGCCACCATTAAGCACACCTCCTCTTCCTCCTCTTCCTTGGACTTGCCCAATTGCGCCCTTTGCAGCAGCTGAATGTCCAGCCAACACATCTACATATGCCAATTTTTAAACCTCCCTAACTGGGCTGAATCAGCTGGGGTCAAGACCTGGCGCCCCCCAGCAAGTGCCATTGCTCTGAACAGGTGGATGGGTCCACTGATGGCCACCGGCAATGGCACAGGGCCCCTCATAGTACAATACAGTGTCTCAGACGGTGGGAGGGGCCACTCACCGTCAGACACACCAGCGTACTGTGAGGGGCCCTGTGCCAGTACCATCGACCACGATTGTGCCCCCCTGCTTGGTCATGGCCACAGCACTTGCAAGTTGCAATACTTACCTCTCCCTGCTCCACAGCTGTGTAGTGTGGGCAGTTAAATCCTTCACAGGGACGGCCACTTGAAATTTGGTGTATTGATCAATGATGGTTAAGATGTAGCTATGGCCTGACCTGCTGGCCTCTACCTTCATATGATCAATGGCTACCATTTGAAATGGACGTCAACTTACAAGCGGATGCAGTGGTGGTTTATGATCACCTTTCACAGTTGTGATAGTCACAGACGTGTGACATTCCTGCCACCATTTCTCAATGTCTCCTCTCATGCCAATCCAATAGAATCGCCTACGGCCTGTGGCTTCTGCCTTTTGCACTCCAAAATGACCAGACACATCATGATAGGCAATGAGGACCATGGGTACATCTCTACCCGTGATCACAATTTGATGGAGGCAAGTAACGGTGATGTGATCCACGCTACTGGGATAAAGCAATCCTTTCTTCACAAAGAACCTTTTTCGCTTTCTCCACAGACAGAGTAATTGAGGGTCTGCATCGCCTCTGCAACATATACCGGGAGGTTTCCCCGCGATTAGTAATTCCAAAATTTCTGCTATCACTCAACTTTGCGTCTATACTTGTATCCATGTAGTTTCCAGTAGCGGAGATTCTTGACTGGCTTACTGAGATTGAAATTTATACTAAGATTTAAAAATACCACAATACTGTATACTGATGTACGCTATGAATACCTTTCCCTTTTTCTACTTTTTTAATTCTGGTGTAATACATAGTGAGCCTGTGAGTGTCTGTGTCTGACTCCGGAAGTATAGATGGAAATTTAACCCTAGACTGGACACACCTGGTATGTGCTGATACAGTACCTTGTTTCAAAAATTTGTATTAAGGTATCATCTGTACGATAACCAACTGTGAGGGGGGACCCTCTTCTTGCCGCAGACAAACACGAGACTGAGACAGAGTTTGTATTGAACAGGTCCGGTTTTAGTGCCCACCCTTCTGTCAACAACAGCAATTCACCACAGCCGTTTAACATTTCTCTGTACACAGGCCCCGGTACCTTCACTTCCTTTGTAACTAAATCTTGGCGTCCTCTGTGGCTCTTCCACTGTGGCTGGCCTAGGCCCAACCACCACAGCGCTGCACCAGTCTGAGTACACCGTCCATATGATAGCCCCAGGCCATCTTCTTCTGCGGCTACCGTCCTCTGGCCCACCTCCCCATGACCGCCTCAACTGTCAGTCCTCTCTGGAGCCATTCCACTGTCTCTATTTCCTCAGCAGAACTTCCTCTTTACTGTGCTCCCTTCGCTGACTGACTCTTCCAGAACCTTCCCTCAGCCTTATATGCTTCCAGTTCTGGTAACTCCACCCACCATCACCTAACAGTTTCTCTGACCAATGACAGTTATTCAGTCCCACTCCTACACTCTCCACTGCCCTCCAATGGGCAAGCTAAAACACTGCACCCTTTCTCTTTATCTTAGCGGTTTCACACCTACACTGCGCTACACCTCTGCTTCTCACTACAGGCTAGTTTGTCTGTCAGTCCACCTTTCCTACATTATCCATAGTGAGTGAGCGTGTGTGGGTTATGCCTTCTATATATACGGTGAATCAGAGAAACAAATTTTTACACTATACTCGATACAGCTTGTATCTTGTAATATAGTACCTTTGTTCGACATTTAGCATTACGGTCCAATCCATACTGTGTAAGCGTGACTACGGGACTATTTATACGGAGATTTCAATTGTCCCCTAATAAATATATACTTGCTATCTTGTTATGCAGGAACTTTTCTACAACATTTTTTATTATGGTCAAAACCAAACTGAGTGAGCGTCTGAGGGTGACTACGGAAATATATACCAATATTTTCAATTTGGCCAACACTGTATACAGCAGAACGCTTTTGGTACAGTAACCTTTTTAGCTATTTAGATTCAGGTGTAATCCATAATGAGCCTGTAAACGTCTGTCTGTTACTCCGGCAATATATTTGGAACTTTAAGATTACCCCAACACTGTATACAGCTGTACGCTTGTGTTGCATAACCCATTTACAGCTTTTCATAATCTTGTGTAATCCATACTGGGCCTGAGAGCGTTTGTGTCTGCCTCCTGAAATGTATACAGATAATCAGAATGTTTACACTCTACTATATATACCTTTTATCTGGTGATACTGTACTCTTTTTCAACTTGTTATTTTATTGGGTAATCCATACTGAGCCTGTGAGCATCTGTGTATGCCTCATGAAATATATACGCAGATTTACTGTTATCAATAGACTGTATAGAGCTGTACGCTTATGATACAGTACCATATATCTGATGGTATTTTGGGTCCTTTTTAAAAAACATGAGGAAGTATGGTGGAAGAGGACATGGATGTGGGCATGGAGGGCCACCTGGTACTGATAGTGGTGGTGGTGCATCTGCTGGTAGTGCCAAAAACACAGTAGCAGCTAAGGCAGGAGGTGTTGAGCCAGAGTCATGGTGTAGCTCTGGAAGGCCTGTAAGGCTCCCTTTTCTGGGAGTAGGTAGACTGCTTTTAAAGACAGAGTATCAGGAACTGTTTGTGGCTTACATTGCTGAAACAGCCTCCAGCTCTATCGCCTCCTATTCTGAAGTTGTAAAAAATGCAAGCACTGAGTCGTACCTGCAGGCTTCAGGTCAGCAGCAACCCCTTTCCTTGTGTCCTTCACCCACACCAAAAGTGAAGGATGTGGAAGCACACACCTCAGAGTACTCCATGGAGCTCTTTTCACATACCGTGCCTGGGTTAATTAAAATAGGGCCCATCATGTACTGGAGCAATGTAAATGGGGCAGATCAGACACTGGAGCAGCATCTAAGGGGCACATTATACACTGGAGCATAACAAATGTGGCCCATTATATAAGGAGCATTATTAGAGCCCATCATACACTGGAGCATCATTCATGAGGCCCATCATGTACTGGAGCAATGTAAATGGGGCAGATCAGACACTGGAGCAGCATGTAGCGGGAACATTATAAACTGGAGCATTACAAATGGGTCCCATTATATATGGAGCATTATTGGAGCTCATCAGATACTGTATGGAACATTATATGTGACTAATTATTTGGTATGGAGACATATATGGGGCTCATTATTCTGTATGGCGCACAATGTGGTGGCCATAACACTGTATGGAGTAATATACTGTCCTGTTTTTGAGCTATTGTACAATTTATAATAGATCAGTCATGTCATGTAAGCAGTGAAGTATGTGTCATTGTACCTATATTTCTGTGGCGTATCGGAGCATCATGAGTTGTGGTACGTGTTAAAGGGGCGCACTGACACTCTTTGGCCCAGGGCACACGAAAACCTGAAGCCAGCTCAACCCCCCACAACTTTAGCCAAATAACCCCCAGTTTTCAATGCGTAACTATTATTAGGAAGTAAATTAAGGTTGACAAGCTTCAGTTATAAGAATTGATGTTTTTGGCATTGAAATGGGCACTGTAGGTGTGTTTACTGTCGTCCACTCCCTGCCGACTTTGCTTCCCCATTGACTTGCATTGGGTTTCGTGTTTCAGTCGGCCTCCGACTTTTCCCTATAGTCGGCCGATTTCGTTCGACCCGACTTTTGCGAAAGTCGGGTTTCATTAAACCTGACTCGACCCTAAAAAAAGGCAAAGTCGCTCATCTCTAATCAGAACATGTGAAAGAATCCTTATAGTGGGTTTTTACGTTTGGCAGCTGTCACACGCTAAAAGACGCTTTTTATTGCAAAAAATTGTTTTTGCATCACCACATTTTGAGAGCTATAATTTTTCCATATTTTGGCCCACAGAGTAATATGAGGTACTGTTTTTTGCTGGAAAAGCTGACATTTTTATTGGTATAATTTTCGGGCACATGAAATTGTTTGATCACTTTCTATTCCAATTTATGGGAGACAGAATGAGCAAAAACCAGCAATTCATGAATTTCTTTTGGGAGGGTGGCGTTTATACCGTTCTGTGTGTGGTAAAATTGATAAGGCTGTTTTATTCTTCAGGTCAGTACGATTACAGCGATACCTCATTTATATCATTTTTTGCGGGACAAGATGACGTTTTCAGCGGTACTATGTTTATTTATATCCGTCTTTTTGATCGCTTGTTGTTCCACCTTTTCTTCGGCAGAATGATGACAAAGCATTGATTTTTGCCTTTTTTTATAGTGTTCACTAAAGGGGTTAACTAGATGGACAGTTTTGTAGGTTGGATCATTACGGATGCAGCAATACCAAATATGTGCACTTTTATTGTTTAGATTTTTTTTCATTAAAATATTTTTTTAGTGATAGAATAAATATTGTTTTTTTTAATTTTTTTTATATTTTTACATTGATTTTAATTTTTTTTTGCTTTATTCTAAGTTTTACACTTTGTACCACTATGGGACAATCATTTTTTTGCAGGCTGATCGCTTCTATAGCATGCAGATGAAGCAGCATCTGCATGCTATAGAACTGTCAGCGCTGCACTCATTGCGCACTGACCTGAGCAACTTCCTGACATGCACTTTTCATGACAGGAAATTTCTCAGCTCTGGTAACCCAGATGCCATCATGACGACATCGGGTTACCATGACAGCGATCGGGCCCCCACCTCAAGCCGCAGGGTCTCCGATCCAAAGGCAGAGGGGCTATCAGTCCTCTGCCTGCTCTCGGAATGCTGAGATCATGTTCGATAGCAGCATTTCGAGGGTTAAAGTGCCGGGTGTCAGCTGTGAGAATCAGCTGACACCCGGCCGCGATCGGCCCCACACCACCAATGTGTGCAGCCGATTGCTATGACGTATTATGATGTCCATGGTCAAATTGTGCCGGGTCACATGGACGGTATAATACGTCAGCTGGCAGAAAGGGGTTAATTTAAAATGCTAATTAGAAAATGTCATTTAAAAATTAGCAAACAGTAAACAAAGTAAATGAATAATTTTGGAATCAAGCTGCAATCCCATCCAGTACTAAGGTTTAGCCACATGAACGTGAATAAGTCAAAGATGTGCTAGAGCTGGATTACCAGACACAACCACAGTACATAGACAAGAGAGGCCTTGTTGCCCTCATTATGGGTTTGATTCTCAACTGGTCACCAAAATTTAAAGAGGTTATTATTCAACTTCTGAAACCATTTCAGAGCCTGTCATAAAAAAAATGTTTTAGTAATCTTTGAAGGTTTAAAATGTTCCTAGTTTTAAGACATTGCAAAAATTCTATGGTTAATATTTATTTTTTGCAACATGATTGATGTTAAGCACTTTGTCAAATCATATTCTAATTCAGTGGCACCTAAACACTAATAATTGTTTTGTTAGAACTAAAGCCATTAGCCAGCATACTTGTTAGTATGATCGCAATGTGTAGGTGCACATTCATACTGCAGCTATTAACTGATAAAACCTAGGATAAAAACAATGAGCTGCAGTAAGTAAATAAATAGTAGTAGTACATATAAATAATAGAGAGCATTTAGTCAAAAGAACTTAAAAGCGATCCCACCACAACACGGTATACCCAATCACGATGTTTCCTAACTCTAGTGTATCACCTCGCTCAGGGTCGGCATTAGCGGCAGGCAGACCAGGCAGCTGCCTAGGGCCTCCGATCCTCCAGGAACCCCCAGCCAGTGGCATGCCACTAATAATATCCAATGTATGCTGCTGGAAAAAATAGCACAATAGGGTCTTATCCAAGAAACAAATGATTGAAATGATAGTATTGTACTCACCAGGTTGAGCCACAAAACAGGTTTGTAGAGATATCTGCTGCAGCAGATCCACTGGTCCACTCGTGACCAACCGAAGATTAAAAAAAAGGGTAGATTGTGGATTTAATCTGCGCTGCTGAATGATTCAAGGCCAAAATATGTAGTCATTCAATTGTGGATTTAATCAACGCGTTTCAAACGACATGACTTCTTCATCAGGGACACGACAATGTCGTTGTGTTCCTGATGAAAAAGTTGTGTACTTTTAAACGCATTGAATAAATCCACAATTGAATGGCTCCATGTTTTGGACCTTGAATCATTCAGCAGCGCAGATTAAATCCACAATCTATCCTTTGTTTATAGTGCCACTAATAGTGGCACACCATGTGACCGCTGTGGGACCTGTGAGTAAGAGCTACCCGGTGTTGCCCCCTCGCAGTGCGCATTCAACTTACCGTATCTAGTTGAAAGCAGTGATAGAGGAGAGTTAGATGACACTCCCTCTCCCATCACTTTCTCTCTGCCTCTGACTCAGTGTGTGCCAGCAGTGGAGCTGATGAGATGCTTAGATGGTCTGCAGAAGCCAGAGAAGCTGAGGAACAAGGAGGCGAAGTAAGTACAGTGTATGTGTGTATGCATTATAGTTTGTGTGCATATGTTTGCATGCAATATAGTGTGTATTTGTACAGGTGTATGCATTGTATTGTGTGTGTGGGGGGACTGCACTATACTGTGTGTGGGGGGACTGCACTATACTCTGTATGTGGGGGGACTGCACTATACTGTGTATGTGGGGGCTGCATTTTTCTGTGTGTGTGTGGGGCTGCACTACACTGTGTGTGGACTGCACTATACTGTGTGTGGGGGCTGCATTATACTGTATGTGGGGAGCTGCACTACACTGTGTATGTGGGGGACTGCATTATACTGTGTGTGGGGGACGGCACTATACCGCGAATGTGGGGGGCTGCATTATACTGTGTGTGGGGGGGCGGCACTATACTGTGTATGTGGGGGGCTGCATTATACTGTGTGTGAGGACTGTAATATACTGTGTTTGGGGGGCTGCATTATACTGTTTGGGAGCTAAACTATACTGTGTGTGGGGGCTTAATTATACTTTGTGTGTGGGGGCTGAATTATACTGTGAGTTTTGTGTGGGGGGCTGCATCATACTGTGTTGTGTGGGAGGGCTGAATTATACTGTGGGTATGTTTGTGAGGTGGCTGAATTAAACTGCGTGTGGGGGCTGCATTCTACTGTGCATGTGTGGGGGTCTGAATTATACTCTGAGGGGCTGCATTATACTCTGGGGGCTGCATTATACTGTGTGTGGGGCTGCATTATACTCTGAGGGGTCTGCATTAAACTGTGTGAATGTGTGTGGGGGTTGCATTATACTGTGCGTGTGTGGGGGCTGCATTATACTGTGTGTGGGGGGCTGCACTATACTGTGTCTGTATTTGGGGGAGGCTCAATTATACTGTGTGTGTGAGGGGCTGCATTATACTCTGAGGGGATTTCTTTATACTCTGGGGGATGCATTATACTGTGTGTATGTGGGGCTGCATTATACTCTGAAGGGGCTGCATTATACTTGGAGGGCTGCATTATGCTGGGGGGCTGCATAATACTCTAAAGGGGCTGCATTATACTCTATCAAGGACCATGGGGAGTGAATTCTATTATATATTAAGAATCATGGGGAGTGCATTCTACTATATGTACTATATGGGACCTGCATTATACTGTATTGAGGACTATCTGTACCCATCATTCTTCCCAGATGTAGTAAAGAGGCTGGGAAACGACCTCAATATTGTCGATCGTGCTCGTTTAGCAGCCTTAACTCAGCACATGTTAATACAACCAAAATGTTTCTGTGTGATGGTGCAATATGTTAGCATTTGGGGTCCCACTTTAAACTTTTGGCCAAGTCCCCACTTTGTCTGAAACCGGCCCTGACCTCGCTATAGGTTAGTAGGCCTCAAAATAGACATGGCAGAGCAAGACCTATACCTGACTGTTTTACACTTGCCTATGGAAAGCAAAATAGCAAAATAGACAAGATGAACGGCCCGAAGGGGAGTGACCCCTTCCTGTGATCTGCCCCCTGAGCATGCTCGGGTGGTCTCCAAGTATTTTGGCGTGAGCGGAGATTTAGTTTGAGTCACCCGCAGCTGCATGATTTGCGGCTGCTAGACAGGCTGAATACATGTGAGGGATGTTTGTTAGGCAATACCCTCATGTATTCAGGCTGTCTAGCAGCCACAAAACATGCAGCTGAGGCGACAAAAACTAAATCTCCAAGCACGCCACAGCACTCGGAGACCACCCGAGCATGCTCAGGGAAACTCAAGTAACGAGTATACTCGCTCATCACTAATAGATATGAGTTAGATAGATAGATAGATATGATAGATTGATAGTAAGTAAGAGGAAACATATCTTGCTTTCTATCTTGCTATAATGCCTAAGCAGTGTAAATGTTGTCTGTTTGTGTTTCCCATCTCTCACGCACTAATAGCTACAATTATTTGTAATGGAAGTTTCATGGCCTAAAGTGATATAGAATTACTGACAATCACAGTTATTACTGAATAGTATTTAATAGTCATGTCTACTCACAGATTTCAGTGTCTTTGGGGCAATGGATTTGCTTAGCGTGTTAGATGTTCCAGAAAGTCAATACCTGCATGGTGAGTTTTCTTCTCACTTGATTAAATGTGTTAATTTCTTGGTGTCTGGTAATATATTAATCAGTAACCAGTCATCCTATCTCCAGCATATAAGTACCTCTTCAGCATCTATACGAAATCTCTCCTGTTAAACATACCTCAGCAACACAACGCACCAGTTATGAAGTTCAATATCTTATATTTACACATGAAAATGAATTTAATCAATGACAAAATATAAGTGATAATTTTATTCTAAAGTTATATAGAAGACAGAATAAAGCGGTCTGTTTTATCCCTCTCCATTTTTTAAAAAAAAATAGTCCCTGGATAAGCTGATGTCAATGTGGTCAGTGTACTGTTCTTGTTTTGGGGTTTTTATTGTGTCTACTCTTTAGCTTTCTTTTTTAACAAGACTGTGTGTTTTTTACTTATGTAGACAGTTGTGATGTACTCACATACTGGCAAAGAGCCATGATCTCCTAAAAAACTGTCAATTTAGATCTTTCATACTCACAAATTGCACTTCAAGCCATAATGCTCTTGATTATTTGTTTCTTTTGACAGTATTGATTGAATTGCCTTGATATGGCATGCCTTTATAACTGAGAGCTGTACATTGTAGATTATAACATTACTTTACCTATACATCTTTTTCAACTTGTGGTAAATTTTTCTGTCCCATTATTAGAATTAAGGCTGACAGACTCACAGCCCAGGATTGCAGATCAATGTATTGGTTAACCGAACCTGTTCCAGTAACTCTAATATGAGGATTTATTGATCTACAGTTAGCAATCACAATTAAAAATGTATTAGTTAATCTGTGTTCTTACTACCTAGTCCCGTGCTAGGTCAGGGATGTAGCTATACAGCAGGGGTCCCCAACTTGTGGCTCAGGGGCCCATGATTTGTGATTTGCAGCTGTCTGCCAGCTTTCTGCATTAGCACCAGATGTAGTAAATGCTTAAAGGGAACCTGTCAGCAGGATTGTACACAGTAACCTACAGACAATGTCAGTTAGGCGCCGTTATACTGATTAAAAGGATATCTAGGTTGATGAATTCAGTCTTGTGGTTGTTGTTTAATCTTTACTTGCAGTATTCAGTTAATGAGATTCTCATGCTCCAGGGTGGGCTTGTGGGGTCTTCATGTGGTGCTCTGCGTGTTTATATCTTATGGACACCGACATGGGTAAGAATCCATAATGGAAGTATTCCCTTACTGCATTTTATAATTTAGTGGTCACTGACCTTTTGAAATGTGATATTTTGATATTTATGCAGTAATAAGGGATTTGGTTACCCCTTATTATGAATAATTGCACTGTCCCTTTATATAATTTGGTTAAAGGGGTTTTTTAGACTTTTGTAATTGTCTTTTTTCTTCCCATGTCGTGATGTCCATGCTGTGACATTAATTTTGGTGCACTTGTAACCTTATTCAGGTTTCTCTGTTGTGACAATTTTATGATATATGTAATGTATTATATGTTTTTAATTATTTTGTCATTAAAAATAATTTTATGATTTATTTGGTGGTTGTTTAGCTCCATTCTTTGTATTTACATATCTATCTGTATGACTTATGACAGGTCAGTGATTACTCAGTGCCTTGCCCCATATTTTACATACTGAATATACCGTAATATGTTTTGAAATATAAAAAAATTCACATTCATCATGCAGGCACCGTCATCGGCGCCTGTGCTGTAACATGATCGCATCTATAATGTCCATTTAATTATTTTATTTAGTTGAAAGTACAAACACTGGAAAGCTTCCTCAGCTATCTCTTTACAAGAAGTGAGATTATAAGATTTGAATATTTAATTTCTTTAACAAAATAGTATTTGTACTTTTGACTCCCAAAACCTAAAGACTCAGGGCCCAGTGGCAACACCAGGAGTGGAATGAGAGCATGGAGGTTTAACATCATTGAACTGCAAAGACAGGAAGGTGATGCATGAGGATCTACTGTGATGAATGGAAAATATATGGGGCCATAAAGCATGAAGCACTGACTGCTAGAACGATGCCAGACATGCTTTCCTCCTGCTCCAAGTTGCCAGGGCCATTAGCAACCTCTCTTTAACCCTTTGTCTGCTGGACTGTGTCTTTCCACTGTTTTCTAAAGCCATAGACCTCACAATTTGGTAATGATATGCTGCAGGTGAATGAGGATGGACATATTGTCAGAGTTTCCCCCTTGAAGAACAAGTGTGTTATCGCAATGTGTAATGTGAATTATACGTTAATGGTGTTAATTATGTGTGTTGTTCGACAAAAGGGAAAGTGAGAGTTGATGATTGGGGATAGCCCAGAGTGGGACGGGCTAAGCTGAAGGGAAAGAGAAAGTTTAATGTGCATGGAAAGAAGACCTAAGGTCTATTGTGAGCAGTGCCACATCACATGGGTGTCCTTAACGAGAAAGTAGACAGAGACAGATAATACCTTGGATTCTAGCAGAAAGCCAAAGAGAGAAATGACCAAACGAATAGACTGATTGATGTGAGACAGGTCCTGGGAAAGGACACCTAGCAGTATTACCCAGAGTTTATAACTCTGGAAAGTAACTGGCCTAGACAGGACAGAGCTAATAAGATGAAGAGAGTGCCCCAGGTGGAAGTTCCAGGGTGTCAGGGATGGAGAAGATAAGTATCGGCTATACTGGCAACATACTGGCTTTTCCCTTATGAAGGACTCAGTTTTGAAACACGCATCGGGGTGTGCTCTGCACTGAATCGGGGACCGCCTTTTTTCTGATACCAGGTATTATTTAATTTCCCTTTCACATTATCTCCCTCACAGCTTTGGATTTCAACTATTTATGAGTTGCTATTTTGTATATAATTTCTGCAGTGAGCCCTATTCAAGCCATGTTCTCCTGATTGGGGGATTTATGATCACTATTAGTGTTTAATAGTTGGAGAGTGTGATTGTGTACCAGACAGGATACTATTGTTTATTTGATTCATGATTCAGCATTATTTATTATTGGATCTATTTTTGTGATTTATTTATAGTTTATACTCTAATATTCATATTGTTATTATCACTCTTTAATCCAATATATTTATTGCCACTTATCTCTCTCTCTCTCTATATATATATATACATTTTTATGATATCATTTAAGGATTCTTTTTGGGCGGTCCCTGATTTTTTAACAGTTTATGGCATCATTTTTAACAAGATTTCATTCTATTTTTGTATGGACACTTTTGCACTTTGTATCAATTAACCATTCACTTCAATAAAGGCATTTTATAACATTTTTTCCCCGTCTTTTGTTGCTTTTATCTTTTGTATTTTGCATGACCTGTGGGCTTTTCCTGGTTTCTATCCGGAATGGTCTGCCATTCAAATCTCTGGATGTAGTCGCTCAAATTATTTACTATTTAATTTAAATTAATGTTCAGATTTGAATTTTGTTTTTATGAGCTGCTACGTCTAGCTTTTGTTTGATACTGGCAACATAGTTGCCTTAAGGAGAAAGAAAACGCAGAACCATGGGTTGAGAATAGGATCAGGGAAATGCAGTAGATATAGTATGTCTCGACTTCAGAAAAATATCTCATACCATCCTTATTGAAAAAATAACCAAGTTCAGGATTCACAAGGCTACGGTTAGGTGGATCCATAACTGTCTCAATAATCGTACTCAAAGAGTGGTGATAAATGGTTGCACATCAAATTGGAAGTGTTTCATGTGGAGTACCACAAGGCTCTGTCCTGGCGCCAGTGTTGTTCAACATTTTTATAAATGCTCTAGATAAAGAAACTGAAAGTAAACTAATCAAATTTGCAAAGCTAAGAGGGATAGCTAACACTAGAGAAGAAAATGAAATGATTCAGAAGGATCTAGATAAGCTTCAATGTTGGACAGCAACTGAAAAAATGGTATTTAACTGGGAGAAATGCAAGATTCTACAGTTGTGCTTAAATTTTACATACCACAGCAGAATTTTTGCTTTCTTGGCCTTTTTTCAGAGAATATGAATCATAACACCAAAATTTTTTCTCCACTCATGGTTAGTGGTTGGGTGAAGCCATTTATTGTCAAACTACTGTTTTCTCTTTTCATATCATAAAGACAACCCAAAACATCCAAATGACCTTGATCAAAAGTTTGCATACCCCATTCCTTAATACCGTATATTGCCCCCTCTAACATCAATGGCAGCTTGAAGTCTTTTGTGGTAGTTGTGGATGAGGTTCTTTATTTTCTCAGATGGTAAAGCTGCCCACTCTTCTTGGCAAAAAGCCTCCAGTTCCTTTAAATTCCTGGGCTGTCTAGCATGAACTGCACGCTTCAGAACTCCTCAGAGTGGCTTAATGATATTGCGGTAAGGAGACTGAGATAGCCACTCCAGAACCTAGCCACTCCAGAACCTTCACTTTGTCCTGCTGTATCTAATGACAGGACGACTTGGCCTTGTGTTTTTCATCGTTGTCATGTTGGAACACGTTCCAGTACGTTCCATGCACAGCTTCCAGGCTGTTGATTGTAAATTTGCCTCCAGCATTTGCTAATAATGCGCTGCATTCGTCTTTCCTTCAACTTTGACCAAGTTTCCTGTGCCTTTGTCGCTCACACATCCCCAAAACATCAGCCATCCACCTTCATGCTTTACAGTAGAAATGGTGTTCTGTTCATCAAAGGCCTTGATGACCTCTCTCCAAATGTAACATTTATTGTTGCGGCCAAAAAGCTCAATTTTGGTCTCATCACTCCAAATTACCTTGTTCCAGAAGTTTTGAGGCTTGTTTCTGTACTGTTTTGGGTATTGTAGGAGAGACACTTTGTGGCATTTGTACAGTAATGGCTTTCTTCTGGCGACACGACCATACAGCCCATTTTTCTTCAAGGGCCTCCTTATTGTGCATCTTGAATCTTGATACAGCCACACTGCTAGTTTTCAGAGAGTCCAGTATTTCAACTGATGCTATTTGTGAGTTTTTCTTTGCATCCTGAGAATTTTCCTGGAAGTTGTGGACAAGATTTTTGTTGGTCTACCTGACCATGGTTTTGTTTTGACAGAGACCCTGATTTTCCATTTGTTAATCACAGTTTGAATGCTGCTGACTGGCATTATCCATTCCTTGGATATCTTTTTGCACCCCTTTCCTGTTTTATACAGTTCAAGTACCTTTCCTCATAGATCCATTGACAATTCTTTTTCTTTCCCCATGATTCACAATCCAGAAACATCAGTGGCTGGATGTAGGATGCAAGAGTCTGTCTGAATCCCAGAAACTCAGTCAGTTTTTATGCACACACACTGATTACAAGCAAACAGGTCACAGGTGAGGATGTGACCTTTAGTAGCCATTGAAACCCATTTGTGTCAACTTCTGTGCATGCTATCAGGCCAAAATCACCAGGCTATGTGAACTTTTGATCAGAGTCATTTGGATGTTTTGGGTTGTCATTATGATTTAAAAAGAGAAAAGACAGTAGTTTGACAATAAATGGCTCCACCCAACCACTAACCATGAGTGGAGAAAAAGTTTTGGTGTTATCATTTATATTCTCTGAAAAAAGGGCAAAAAAGCAAAAATTCTGCAGGGTATTTAAATTTTTGAGCACAACTGTACATCTGTGCAAGGAAAATGAAAATCACATCTACAGAATGGGAGGAATAGAATTAACCAACAGCACGTGTGAAAAAGACTTGGGAAAACTAATATATCACAGACTGCACAAAAGTCAACAGTGTGATGCAGCAGCAAAAAAGGAAAACACAGTTGTGACATAGAGTCTAGATCATGTGAAGAAATTATTCCCCTCTCCTCCTCCTTGGTCTGATCTCATCTGGAATACTGTGTCCAGTTCTTTCAAAAAAGACATTGAAAAACTGGAGCAAGTTCAGAGAAGAGCTACCAGCATGGTGAGAGGACAGCAAAGTATGTCCTACAAGGAACGGCTAAAGGATCTGGGAATGTTTAGCTTGTAAAAAGAAGGCTAAGAGGAGATTTAATAACTGTCTTCAAATATCTGAAGCTTTGTCACCATGTAGAGGGATCATCTTTATTTTCATTTGCACATGGAAACATGATAATCAATGGAATTAAACTGAAAGGGAGAAGATACAGATTAAATATCAGAAAAAACTTTTTGACAGTGAGGGTGCTTAGTGAGTGAAACAGGCTGCCACGAGAAGTGGTGAGGTCTCCTTCATTGGAAGTTTTCAAAGAAAGGCTGGACAGACATCTTTCTGAGATGGTCTAGTGAATCCTACATTGACAGGGGGTTGAACATGATGACTCTGGAGGTCCTTTCCAACTTTAAAATTCTATAATTCTATGATTCTTTCTAACTGGACTGTATTTCTCAGCTGGGCTGTGGTGAAGTAGAAGGGAATGTTGAAGATAGAGGATAAGCCAGTAAAGAGGAAGGAATTGAAACTATGTGTGGTGGAAAAATGCTCCATATTGTAAAGGAAACGTTTATCAATTTGTGTGCCTGTTATCTACTGTATATAACCCCACCAAACTAATGTTTAGTAAAAAGTTTATTTTTGACTGGCAGTCTCTCTCATCAAACTGCCAAACATCTGGTCATGGCCAATCCAAGTCATCATTACCATGCGGCCTGCAAAGGCATAGCACCCCCATAGCACAAGTTCCCACACCAAGCCAGGACCTCCACTTTCATGTAATGTGCCAGAGAGTAAGAAACAAATACCTCACCAGCAACTATCACCCATGCTACACAGCATAGGTTTATGCTATATACTCTGGCCTGGTGTCTGATATTATTATACAGCATCTGAATATGTTTATGAGGGTCAGGTCTGGTCTGGGATCTAATCATAAATTAGAGGTTTGGTCTGAAGTCTGAAATTGTTTTAACAAACCAGTCTTAGGGATTGATATTGGTATAGTGGTTCTGAATACATTTAGTTATGCTGTTTTAAATAGGTCCTACCTTTTCAAAAGGTCACTCTCAGTTTGGGTGCAATATGATGCTCAACATCTCTGCCTGTAAAGCAGCACCCTATTTACTGCTGTAGAGCTTCATTGACATTGGGTGTATACATCAGGTCTAAGAAGCATTGCATATTTTATGCATTTGATATAGAAATATGCTAGATTTTTTTTATAATATTTTGGTATTTTTGCCCTTTTTCTTTTCTTAGCGCCTTCATCCAGTAGACACATTATGTCAGCATCACTATTACTCAAAGGCAAATACTTTTTTTTTTCACATTATTTTCTCATTTAGACTGAAATGCAGTTTCCAACTTAGGCACTGACCATCATAGTCCTACGACATGGTAGCAGATGGCACATTATAGCTTTTATGTGAAACCAGAAATCTGTCACGGTAATTAACTTTTTTCTTTAAAACACCTGGGCTACAAACACGGCATACTCTGTCGTCTCCATGGCTACCTCACTTTCCGCAAACTAAAAGTTATCACTACCAAGGCTATTGCCATATTGCTAAATGCAATGTACTTATACAAACAGCATCAATGCTGTTAGTTTTTGTAAGCAGGGTCATAAAAGAACAGCATGCTATGTAGTTATGGTGCTGACCAAATTAAAGGGGTATTACTGAATTTATACTTTCAAAACCACATATTGTGTAAGCAGCAACTAATATGATCTTAATGCTTCATTTCATAGCTATTAAATCTAAAATTCAGAAAGAAACATTCAATGGATAGTAATTTATTGTGTATATCATGCTCTAACATCATGTCCTCCCTCTATCTGAAACTAAATCTCTCCAAAACTGAACTTCCTGTGTTACTCCCCTCTACTATCCTCACTCCACCTAACATTGAAATAACCCTGGAGGGTTCAACCATTACTCCCAAGCAGCATGCCCGCTGTCTTGGGGTCATATTCGACACTGAACTTTCCTTTACTCCCTATATGCGATCACTCACTCACTCTTGTCACCTGCATCTTAAAAACATCTCCAGAATCCGACCTTTTCTCACCTTTGAAACTGCTAAGACTCTTACTGTCGATCTTATTCATTCTCGTCTGGACTACTGCAACTCTCTTCTGATCGGTCTCCTTCTTACCAAACTTTCTCCTCTCCAAACCATCTTGAATGCGGCAGCCAGGGTCATATTTCTGTCCAGCTGCTTCACCGATGCCTCCATCTTGTGCCAGTCACTACACTGGCTTCCTATTCACTACAGGGTCCAGTAGAAACTCATCTCTCTCACCCACAAAGCTCTCCACTGTTCTGCACCGCCTTATATCTCCTCTCTCATCTCTGTCTATCGCCCTTCACGTGCCCTCCATTCTACAAATGACCTAATACTAACATCCCCCGTAATCCGAACCTTGCACCTCTGTCTCCAAGACTCCTCTCGTGCTGCTCCAGCTCTCTGGAATGCACTTCCCCAGACGATCAGTCTGATGCCTAGCCCCGACCTATTCAAGCGCGCTTTGAAAACCCATCTCTTCAAACAAGCCTACCACATCAACTACTCAGTAAACTAACTTTGCCCTGTTCCCTCCTTCCAAATATTATTCTGAATCTGCACCCTACTATTCATCTGTCTCCACCCTCCATGCACACGATAACTGCACTTGATACTTGACTATTGCACTTAAACACACGGGCTGATGACCGGATCATGCAGCTTTATATGAAAATCCCTATTTATTATAATTGCCAGACCTGAAATAGCAAGCACTTTTCACCTACTGTGTAACCCCCCCTTTTCCTTGTAGATTGTAAGCTTGCGAGCAGGGACCTCACTCCTAATGTCACTGTTTAAATTGTCTTAACTTGTATTGAATTTATTGTCTGTACATGTCCCCGCTTAATTGTAAAGTGCTGTGGAATATGTTGGCGCTATATAATAAAAATTATTATTATTATGTATAAATAATAAGCCAAGGTGCAGGTCACTGCTAAATAAAGATTTACTAGATGATGATAAATTACTGCAAATCAGCTTAGCTGGCTCACATATTAATTCCTGTGTGGACTGCTAGCTGCTTTGACAGTGTAAGCCTATAAAACTCATTCAAGGCTTTCGTAGACGTACATTAAAAAAGCAGCTAAATACTCACGAGGTTTGGCCAAATAGATATTTGGGATAAGAATTCTAAGAAGAGCTCCGCCTTTTATTTTCTATCAGGCAATCAGCAAATAGCTAAATTGTTCTCAGCAATTCTAGTTTGCAAGAGGATTGAAAAACAAAAATTAAAGACTGATGGCACATGATCACACTTTTACGAGCCTCGTAAAAGAACTTTTATGTTCTGGGGCTCAGGGATGACTTTGTTGGTCACTGTTGGCTACTCTGAATCAGTTCCACTGGAGAAAACATGTGATTGCTTAAGATGAACTTTAATGCTTTTATTTGCCATAACCATGTTAATATTTGCAATGCCCATATTAAGTTATGATTTCTGTACATCTGCAGCAATTTATTATTTCTAGTCAGTATTATGTCCCTTTTAGTTAGGTATGCTTAGTTCGCCATACTGTTTTTGTAACTGTACTATTGTATGAGGTAATTACACGACGAGAAAAAAACGAAAGAAAAGTCCAGTATAAAATTTAAAACAATATTTATTGAAAATTCAAAAAATCACTAAAAAGGAGAAGGTGGGAACAAAATACCGAAAGAAGGGCAACACTGGGGATCAAATTGCACCAAATATATTGCACATAGTATGGCTATATAGGATGTAGAGTAATCGCAAAAAATTATTTTGATGAGCCAAAGGATAGTTAATATATTAACTAACATAGAAATATGATGTGCAAACATAAATATATAAAGTGCTTGTGCAAAAAAAGAAAATTCATAAAATAGGCACAGATATCATTTAGTGCAAAAGAACAATATTTATATAAAGTGCAAAATTGCAAAAACACAGGAGAAAAGGTAATTAGAGGCAAAGCTACAATTCACAACCTGATAAAGTGCAAATGCAAAATGCAGTCAAAATGAGTAGCTGAAAAATACAGCCATGTGTGTTAAACTAACGTGTTTATAATCAAAAAATCAATATTGAAGGTAAGTGCTGAATAACAACTATAATGCTAGGAATCAATACACATGGCTGAAATCAGACAAGCCCAGTAATAAGGGTATATGCTCAATGGCAGATATAACATATGTCAATACTTATAGCATGTCCAACAGTATGCCCAATATCTTGTGCCTTATACACATAGCTGAAATCAGACATGCCCAATAGTAAGGGTATGTGCTCAATGATAGATGTAATATATATCAATACTCCTGGCTAGAGTTAAGCGAAACGGGTCGGTCAAATTCAAAAGTCGCCGACTTTAGCTAAAGTCGGGTTTCGAAACCCGACCGTAGCGTGAGGTCAGCCATGAGGTCGCCGACCTACAAAGTCGCATTTCAAATAATGCTTCAAGCGCGTTTTCTCAGCCAATGATGGAGGACACACACTGCGGGCAATGCGATGACATGGGCAGCGGCCACCACCGTCTTAGAGAAGGACATTGAAGTGATTGGCTGGCTTTGTGTGGCGTCACAGTGGCTATAAAAGGCCGTGACCGCCGACCGCCATCTTACTTCTGCCGATCTTAGAATAGGGAGAGGTGCTGCTCCTGATTGTGAATAGGGAGAGCGTTAGGCAGGGAAGAAGAAAAAAAATAGCTTCTGCTGATAGCGCTTTTCACTGTACAGTTAGTGTGCAGTGAAAGGGGAGGATTTTTGCTGTGTGCAGCAGCGCTGGTGGTGATTAGGCTGCCTTTTAAAGCTACCTGATAGCTGCATTGCTGTGTGCACACTGCTGTTCAAACTGCTTTTTTCAAAGCTCTCCAACTTTTATTATTTTGTTCTGGTCAGTTACCAAGCGTTCATTTTTTCACACACTGTATAGCGGTGAACGCTCCTCACACACTTCCGTATTCACGGAAGAATACAAACTATCTGTGTGTGACTTTTCCATTTTTCCAGACCTACACCGTATAGAGCTGTCCGCTTTTCAAACAGTTTCGTATATCTGCTGTTTGATAACGGTCAAAACTGTACAGAGACAGCGTGTGTCACTCCGTATAAAAATAGACTGAGATTTAAAATTTTCCATACATACAGCATATAGCGGTGTACACTCCTCACACAATACCGTGTACCGGCAGGTATCACGGACAAATACAAGCTATCTGTGTGTGACTCTGGAAAAACAAACAGAGGAGATTTTCCATTTTTCCAGACCTACACCGAATAGAGCTGTCCACTTTTCAAACAGTTTCGTACATCTGCTGTTTGATGACGGTCAAAACTATACAGAGACAGCGTGTGTCACTCCGTATAAAAATAGATGGAGATTTAAAATTTTCCATACAGACACCGTATAGAGCTGTCTGATTCTCAAACAGTATTGTATATCTGCCGTTCGCATTACAGTCACATCTATACAGAATCAACGTGTGTGTGTGACACTCCGTAAATACATATACGGACATTTCCATTTCTCCTTACACCGTATTGAGCTGTCCGATTCTCAAACAGCATTGCATATCTGCTGTTCGCATTACAGTCACATCTATACAGAGTCAGCGTGTGTGTGACACTCCGTAAATACATATACAGACATTTCCATTTCTTCATACACCGTATTGAGCTGTACGATTCTCAAACAGTATTGTATATCTGCTGTTCGCATTACAGTCACATCTATACAGAGTCAGCGTGTGTGTGTGACACTCTGTAAATACATATACAGAGATTGTTAGTACACAAAAAACCTATACAGCTGTACACTAGAGTTGAGCGAAACGGGTCAGTCAATTTCAAAAGTCGCCGACTTTCGCAAAAGTCGGGTTTCATGAAACGAAACCCGACCATAGTATGAGGTCGGCCACGAGATCGGCGACCATGGCGCCAAAGTCACGTTTCAAATGATGCTTCAGCGCAATTTTTCAGCCAATGATGGAGGACGCACACTGTGGGCAACGCAATGACATAGGCAGTGGTCACCACCATCTTTGAGAAGGACATGCAAGTGATTGGCTTGCTTTGTGTGGCATCACAGGGGATATTAAAGGGCGTGCACGCCGACCGCCATCTTACTTCTGCTGATCTCAGAATAGGAAGAGCTGCTGCTGTTGCTGATTCTGTAGGGAGAGCATTAGGCAGGGAAGAAGGTACAAAAAACTGCTTCTGCTGTTAGCAATTTCGCCTGTACAACACATCAGTTAGTATACAGTGCAAGGGGAGGCCATATTTTGGTGCATCAGCTCTGTTGGTTATTAGGCTGCCTTATAAGGCTCCTTGATAGCTGCATTGCTGTTTTCACACTGCTATGCAAACTGCTTTTTTAAAAGCAAAAATACTTTTCATCCTCTTTTTTGCCCAGTTACCAAGCGTTCATTTTTCCACACTTTTGTGTGCAGCTTATTAGGCTGCCTGCTGCCATACTTGGGACTGAGAGCATCATTGTCAGCTTGCTAAAATCTCTAGGGAGATTCAAATTCTCCCCAGTCCTATATAGACATTTTATACACCATCCAATTTCAGCCTGTTATATTGAGGTGTAATCTACACTGGGCCTGAGATAATAGTTCAGCGTCCTCAAATCTGTAGGGAGATTCAAATTCTCCCTAGTCCTATATAGACATTTTATACACCATCCAATTTCATCCTGTTATATTGAGGTGTAATGTACACTGGGCCTGAGATATTAGTTCAGTGTCCTCAAGTCTGTAGGGAGATTCAAATTCTCCCCAATACTATATGCACCTTGTACCTTGTTTTACAGTACCATATTGCTGATGGTATTTTGGGTACATTTTCCCAAAAATGAGGAAGTGTGTTGGAAGAGGCCGTGGAAGTGGGCGGGGGTTAGCAGCTGGTAATGATAGTGTTGGTGGTGGTGGTGGATCTGCTGGTAGTGGCAAAAGCACAATAGCACATAATGCAGGAGGTGTTGAGCCTGCGTCATCGTCTGGCTCCACAAGGCCTCGAAGGCTCCCTTTTCTGGGAGTAGGTAAACCGCTTTTAAAGCCGGAGCTTCAGGAACAAGTTTTGGCTTACATTGCTGACACAGCCTCCAGCTCTATAGCATCCTCTTCTGAACTTTCAAAAAATAAAAGCACTGAGTCGTCATTGGAGGCTCATGGTCAGGAACCACACCTTTCCTTGTGTCCTTCACCCCTACCAAAAGTAAAGGATGCGGCAGGCCACACTACAGATTACTCCATGGAGCTCTTTTCACATACCATGCCTGGGTTATCAAGTCAAATCATGAATTACCCAGTCCAAGAAGAATCTGACATGGAGTGCACTGATGCACAGCCACTGCTAGATTTATCTCCTGGTACATTCACTCAGAGCACTACATTGTCCTCGCAGTGTAATGAGCCAGAATCTGACCCTGGTGAAACTCAGGTGCCCCTTCCCGCATACTATACCACCTTACATGGTGACACAGAGGAAGGTGCACATGACATTGAAGAGGAGGTGATGGATGACCCAGTTATGACCCAGATTGGCATCCATTGGGGGAAGAGGGTGCCGCTGCCAATAGCTCAGAAGAGGAGGAGGAGGAGCATCTGCAGCAGGCATCGACATCGCAACAGTTGTTATCTGGCAGGCCCGGAGCAGTCCAAAAACGGGTTACAAAAACCAAAAGAGTTGCAGGACAGCTTGGCCAGATGGTCAAATTAGCACAGCGTGCAAGGCCTCAAAATGTCTTCCATAGTAGGAAGAGTGCAGTGTGGCACTTTTTTGAACAAAATCCTAATGATCAGGCACTATAAGAAGTGCGCAAAGACCTTTAGCCGAGGGAAAAATCTGAGAAATTTGAATGCCAGTTGCATGCTTAGACATTTAACCACCATGCACTTGCAAGCGTGGAAGGACTACCAAACCTCACGTACCACATGTGCAACTGCTCCCAATGAAGGTAGTCAGCAACGCTACATCGTTTCCCCCACTGTAAGCCCACTGGTTAGCACACCACCAGCAGCAAATGTTGAGGTGTCGTTGCAAGGCCAAAGCAGTCAGGGAATCACAATGTTATTGCTACGAAAAACTGAATCTAGGCCATCAGAAAGAACACCAACTCCATGACCATCATCAACCCTCTCTCAGTCCGCCATGTCCACCGCTAGTTCCACCATATGCAGCTCTCAAGTCCAGCTCACCCTACCAGAGACTATGAGTAGGACAAGAAAGCACTCATCCTCTCATCCGCGTACACTGGGTTTGAATGCCCACATTGTCAAACTAATCTCGTTAGAGATGATGCCCTACCGGTTGGTTGAAAGCGAAGCTTTCCGCGAACTCATGGCCTACGCAGTACCACGCTATGACCTACCCAGTCGGCACTTCTTCTCTCGCAGCGCCATCCCAGCCCTCCACCTTCATGTGAAAGACTGCATTGTCCATGCACTCAAGCAATCAGTGAGTGGAAAGGTGCACCTCACAACAGATGCATGGTCCAGTAGGCATGGCCAGGGTCATTACGTGTCCATCACTGCGCACTGGGCTAATGTGGTGGATGCAAGGTCCACAGGGGACAGCGGCGGTGGGACAGTGCTGCCTAGCCCACGGTATATGAAACAGTTGGCTGTAGGCGTTCGACCCTCCTCCTCCTCCAGAAGCGAAAGCTCGTCCACAGAGCGCAGTTGCACGAGCGCTCTGTCCACAGCTGCCAGTGTTGCACACTCGGTGTCCCACTATCGAACAGCTAGTGGTAAGCGTCAGCAGGCTGAGTTGAAGATGATGTGTTTGGGCAACAACAGACACACCACGGAGGTACTGGCCGACTACTTGCAGTGACAAACTGAGTCATGCCTGGGCAGTCTACATCTTAAGGCAGGCAAGGTAGTTAGTGATAACGGCCGGAATTTTGTGGCAGCCATAGCCCTTTCAAAACTCCGACACATGCTTTGCCTGGATGACACCTTGAAACTGGTGGTGCAGTGCTTCCTCAATAATTATCCGGAGTTAACAGGCCTGCTCCAGAAGGTCCGAAGACTGTGCTCGCACATCCGCAGGTCGCCTGTACACTCCAGTCGTATGCAGAAGCTGCAGCGATTGCTCCAACTTCCCAAGCACTGCCTAATTATCGACGATGCAACAAGGTGGAACTCCACCCTGCACATGGTTGAGAGGCTGTGCGAACAGGGGCAGGCTGTAATGCATTTGTGGGAGGATACACGGCCAGGCACTTTGAGGGCAGACATGGAGTTGTCGGGTGTGCAGTGGTCGAAGCTGAAAGACCTCTTTAAAGTCCTTCAGTGTTTTGAGGAATGCACACGACTGGTAAGCGCAGGCGACGCCATCATAAGCAGGAGCATCCCACTTATGCATCTGCTCATGCAAACGTTGACGCACATTAAGGAGTAGGCGTCTGCAGCCAAGGAGGATGAGGAAGAGGAGGAGGGAAGCCTTGATGACAGTCAGCCATTGTCTGCTCCGGGACCTCTCCTGGGCGAGGTGGAGGAAGAAGAGGAAGAGGAGGAGGAGGATGATGATGGGGATGATTATTTAGGGGAGGAGGATGCTTCTCATGGGGCAAGAGAAAATGCTGGCGTGGCAACGTCTGGTACAGGGTATGTGCGTGACTGGAGGGATGTTGATTTGCCAGAAAGTGCTCCTCCACCCAGCACTCG